>NW_006913047.1:609082-1211208 GCF_000585515.1 Cladophialophora yegresii CBS 114405 | reverse complement strand
GTCCGCTTTGCTCTGAGGTCCGCTTTGCTCTGAGGTCCGCTTTGCTCTGAGGTCCGCTTTGCTCTGAGGTCCGCTTTGCTCTGAGCTCATCTGCGGGAGACAAGCACAGGAACGACCCTACAGGCCATGGACCTGTCCTCGACAACGATGTGGCACCAGTGATGGAGTCGGCATGCCATCAGCTTATCCACTAAGTGCCCATGTGGTATTTATATTGCTGCTTCCTACCAATGCCCACAGCGGAGCAGGACACCCGGGAGGCGGGGTTGGGCTATTAGTCAGCAGACAATGGATCTCACCAGGTGGGAGCCAGGGGCCCCGCTGGGTGGCCACGCCATGGTTGGACGGAATACTCCGTACCACCTGTGATACCGAGCACTTGGGTATGAATGCGACATTGCTACCACAGTACATCGTTGCCCGTACACAGATAGTCTACTGGTTGCCTCTGGCATTACTCCTGACTCAAGGCGAGGTACCAAAATGGCCGAGCTGGACGAGATCCTCAAGCGGTACACAGACCCCGCCACAGGTCCTGTGCACGGCGCCACGTTTGTTGCAGTTGATAGCAAAGGTGTGTATCTAGATGCTGCGCTTGCCTTGGCTTTCGTCGTTTCTGATCTTGCGTCGCGGGCGAAGCGGTTGACAGCAGGTGCTACGCTACCTAGGCAACGATCTCTATTGCTCTTCCTTCGGCAGCAGAACAGTTGACAGATCCGAGCCCCTGACGCCGGACACGTTGACATGGATCGCCAGCCAGAGTAAGCTGGTCACCTCGGTGGCTGGGATGCAAATGGTCGAAAAGGGTCTGATCGGTCTGGACGATGACGTCCGCGAGGTTGTGCCCGCGCTCGAGGATGTGAAAGTCCTTCTTGGCTTCGAGGGCGAGAACGAGACGGCCGACGACCTGGATCTCCTTGCCACGCTGAGAGCCGGTGGAAAAGTTGATTTCGAGACGATCAAGCCCAAGGGAGAGCCCATCTACGAGGATGTCAAAGGGAAGATCACCCTGCGGTGAGTGGTGTCCTTTGTGCCTCTTCTTCGTTGGTGCAATCTGCTACTGAGAGAAATGTGACACGGCCGATACTGACATGGGTTCTCAGGCAGCTGATGTCGCACACGTCAGGCTTCTGCTACGACGTGGGCAATCCGCTGATCCTGAAGTGGTCAGCACAGAGGGGTCGGAAGGAGAACATGTTCAGTGGAACGATTGTGAGAACTTCAGCTGCACCTTTCTCTGAGAACGTCTTGCTGATGGAGAGCCACAGGGAGGTTCAACGCACCCACCGGTCTTCCAGCCAGGGACCTCATGGGCATACGGTCCGGGCCTTGACTGGGTCGGCCAAGTTGTGAGGCGTCTCCTGTTTCTGTGCCATTGGATTCGTTACGAACTAACAGACGTATACACAAATACAGGTCGAAGCCCTCACAAAGAAAGACCTCGACACGTACATGCAAGAAAACATCTGGCGCCCCCTCGACGCCACACGCATGACCTTCCACCCGACGAAACACTTCTCCCCGAACCCGATGCCCCCTCTCCACGAATCGGCCGTGCGTTCAGGCTCGTCTCTCGCGCCGGAGCCCGGCACTTCGCCGTGGCCGCTCGAAGCGCGCGACGCAATCGGCGGAGCGGGCCTCTACGGTTCCGCCACCGACTACATCAAACTACTATCCTGCCTTCTCCAGGGCGGCGCACCTTTACTTGAAAAAGCCAGCAGCGTGGACGAGCTCTTCCGTCCCCAAATCGGCGAGGCGAGCACCCAGGCGTTCCGCAACCATTTGCTCATGGGTGTTGGACACCGCCTGTTCCGCCAGTCAGGCGACGAAGCCACAAAGGACGAGTTGATGCCTGTGGGCCACTCCCTTGTCGGACAATCCAACATGCTGGATGTCGAGGGCCGGCGGAAGAAGGGGTCGGTGTCGTGGGGCGGGTTGCCCAATCTGGCGTGGCTGATTGATCGGGAGGGTGGCGTGGCGGCCACGTTGTTCACGCAGATTCTTCCGGCTGGTGATATGCTTTGCCGAGAGATGGTGGTGGAGCTGGAAGCCGCGCTGTATCGGTTGAAGGGGCAGAAAGGGGAAGAATAAGGGGATCGACCAAGAGGCATGAAGTGGAGGAGTCGTTCGGCTCTGCATGACAACTGAACTGTCCGTGGATTGCTCCCCGTCCTCTAGACCACTAACGGAACTCGTACAGTAGAATATGGCCGCCATGGTACGGAGTACACAAGGCCTATAAGGAGACATGCGAAGACACTCGGCATGCATGAGACATCACATATCGCTCTTCCTGAGGACTCAAATCGTCCAATGCGGCCCTAATGTCTTGTGTACGCTGACCATCGCCGCCAAAACAATTGACGCAGACCTGCAGTTCTCGCGTCTTCCACTTGACAACCTCTTGCGTGGTGGCGGCCGTTTTGGCATCCCTCCCCGCCCATTTCGCCATCCGCCTATACGCGTTCGCCAACGGCACACCGACGAGGCCTTCCTTTATCAACAGGCCTTCCAGCCTGGCCAGCGTATCGAGAGCTTCCATCACGATCAGAGCCTTCTCGTTTTCGTTCTCACTCTGTCCCTCGCCCTGCTCCTGTCCCTGTCCCTGTTTCTGTCCCCATCTCTTCTCCAACCCCTTGACCCTCCCCAACGCATCATACATCCCCCTCCTCCGCTCGTCGCTCCTCGCCCAGAACTCCGTCCTAGGCACGCACGCCTCACAAGCACACCCAAAGCCATAATGGAGGCGCTGTCTCCTCTGCCGCTCCGCCACGCGATGGCACACATCGCGCTCATAATTCCCACACACCTCCCTCCCGCGCGGGATGTCCCTCACCGCAAAAAACCGCATTTCCCCTTTGGCCACATGGTACGAGAACTGCACGTTCGGCACGCAAGAGTGGTTGATCCGGCTTGAGAGCGCGCCGATGGCGGAGCCGGAGCCGGAGCCATCTCCACCTCTGGTGGAGGACCCTTCGCCCCGGCCGTCGCCCTGGCACTCGCAGTTGTAGCAGTTGGAGTAGTAGATCGAGACGACGCGGGACATGCGCGACTTCTGCGCGTCAAACAGGGAGAGGTACGCTTTTTGGTCCGGTCTGTACAGGGCGGCGAAGTGGCGCTCAATGGATTGCGGGTCAATTTCTTCGGTCTTGGAGAGCGCGACGAGCGGCCGTTCCGCGAGGATGAGGGTGCCGGCTTTGATTTTGCGGGTGGTGAAGACGGCGAGGCCGCGGTCGGGGGTGCTGACGACCTTGAGGAGCGTGTCTTGGGGCGGTGGTGTGGTGGAGCTCGCATCGGTGCTGGAGGTGGCGTCCTCGAGGAGCGGCACAAGAAATGCCGGGTCAACGGGGTCGTCGTTCAGAGTCAGTTTCTCAGTTTCAACCTCGACTTGTACCTGGAGTTCTGGCGCTGGCCTCTGCTACACAGTCGATGGATGTACATCAGTATTTTGTCCCTCGTGGGCCAGCCCAGTTCGTGTCAAGCCACCTCAGGTCCGGTCCAGTCATGCTGGAACAGATCAATGTGTAGGGGAAGTGAAAAGAAGACGAAATGGGATCTCCAGATGATGTCCTGCTCACCTTAGCTACGTCCCGTCCATCCTGCATCACGGGCCCAACGGAGCCTCGAGGATGTTGTTGCTCGGTCTCGGTCATGGTGTCGACCCCGTTGCGCTTCTTGGATCTCTTTCCCTTGCGCATTGTTGATTGGTCGAACGAACGTGCGAGCGGGCAAGTAGAGCAGACGTGGAGCCGAGTTAACGAGTCAGTAAGCGTGTGGGTATATGGATGCGGCGCTGAGTGGGTGTTCCGTCCAGTAGGCGATATCGCCGTATCTCAATCACGACGAGAATCTCGCCCGACGAACAGTTAAGCACAAGCACGTGTTAGAGAAGTGAAATGTGCGAAGCTGGCAACTGCATCGTGTCCATCATGGTCATGGTGAGTTACTGAGCAACGAAATCGGGGGGTTGAAGGACTGGTGCAGGGGAAGAGGGGAGCAAGAGCAGGAGTAGGAGTAGGGGCAGGAGTAGACGCAGGTGCAAGTCAAGATGCAAGACGGAAGGACGGTGAGGCAACGGGATGACTTCGCGCTACAAGTAGAAGCAAGAGATGATGATATGACGGTAGGATAAACGATGACAAGGTGATAATTAGCTGGAAGGACGACGGACGGAGACCGGAGATTCAACCTATCTCCTGTGTACGCAAGGTACGGTACATACGGAGTACACAGTAGCAAGATCAGGGGGATCAGGAGATAAGGCTGGATACTTCACGGAAAAGGGCTTGGGCTCCCACTGGGTCGGGGAGATAGGCTCCTCGGCCGAGGTGGCGGTGAGATGTACTCAATAGTCGGCCAGATTATGGTCATTCCTGTACGTGCCGCGTAAGTACATACCTCCCTACCTGAGCTAGGTAAGTCACGACTACGAGTGGAACTCGCAAAATACTGGCTCCAGAGTAGAGGACGAGTTACTCTGTACTCTTTAGTTAAGAGCCGCAAGGTTCAGTTCTCGGGCTTCGCCAACTCCCTGTCCCACCTGTACTATTTCCCAGGCTACTGATCACTTTCTACAACCAGATTATTCATCTGGCAAGTAGCATTGTCCTTCCGGTAACAGGATCTTGAATCCGAAGTAAAGCCGTGCGGACTGCCGCACATTCCGCCCTTGTCACTGCTATGGTGAAGTCGGTAAACTGATACTTTGGAATAGCCTTCTTCAGTGTGAACGCCCCGTGACTCTGCAATGACCCCCGGTGCTGCCGTGGTGACGTTGGAAGGGACCGCCATTCTGGAATTACTGCTGAAGCCGGGCGTGTATGCAGTGAAGCTATACTTCGAGCTGAGAAGGCAGCTACAACACATCGTTTGGATGTCGTGCTCTTCTGCCAACGGAACGAGGTGGTTGCGCAGCCGTGCCTCGTAATCATCCATGGGGCTGATTTCCAGGTCGCGAGTGGCTAAGGCACCCTCTGCCTGCCTTTACCGACTCAGGTTTTGTTTTCCGCTTGCCATTGCAATGCAGCTCGGAGCTGGGTGGTGGTGTATTTCAACAACAATCATATCCCATGGGCAGACGCCTCTTCTCACACATGGGTTCTGCATACGGCGACTCGAGAACCGAGCACATATCAGCCGAGGCATCTGCGTTTCAAACAAGTCTGATCTGTCGTCGGGGGACAGAGGCTGCAAACCAGAATACTGTTCTGGTTCCGCGAAAAAGACGATCCATTCTCATGTGTGCCTCAACTTCTGGACAATCCAGGGTATATACCAGAACAGCCTCTGTATATCGAAGCGTATGGCCTTGCCGTTACCGGGATGTGGCAGTGGCAGCTGATGTTCACCTTGGCTGTAAGTGTTCACTGCTCTTCCTTCTCAGGTGCAGCTGTTCGCAAAGAGCAGGAGAAACCATTGTATAACTTGCCGCTGCTTAAGCAGCTTGCGAAATATGCTGAAAGAAGCCGGGCAGATGAGGCCTTGGTAAGGACCAAAGCTCAGAAGGGGAATGTATGCTGTTGATCTCCTCCTTGTCGTGCCCGGTTCTTTTCATGCCCAGCCTGCGGCTTCCGTGCTTATGCCTTATCCTTCTCAGCCGCCTCTTCCAACTTCAGCCTCTGCACAAGCCTCTGTCTCATAAAATCCGTCAGTCCCAGAATACCATCATTTGTACAAATCCGGTATGTCCCACTAGGCTGATATCTTCCATGACCATCGACAAATTGGCCCTGTCCATCGACTTCCACGCTTCCAAATATATCCTCAGGGTCAGGGATACGTCCAAAGTCGGGTATCCGTCGCTGATCAGCCACATGCACCCAACCACCTCGACCGCCGCCGCCGTAACCGCCTTGATCAGAGGCGCCAGCAGAGCCTGTCTGCTGCCGGCGGGCTGTCTGAAAGAAAGAGACGCCAGAGTTGGATATCATAACTGCTGCCTCGGATTGGACTTGAGGGTCGGAAGAGGCATTCTCGCTTATTACGGAGTGGAGTATGGGAAGGAGCCTTGGATTTTCAGTGAAGGACTGAGGTGTAGGTGGTAGTTTTGTGGTTGCGCCAAGTGCTAATGAGGAAGACGGAGGGTCTGTGGGTAGTAGGGACAGGATGTAAGACGAGGGATTCTGAGGGTTGGCGAAGACATAAATGTGCGGGTTGTTGCTCAGTGTTGACACGGCTCGCAAGTGAGCGAAGTGACGCGACGCTCGTGGAAGGAGACGCGTTGTAATAGCCGCATTCATCTTTGTTCTCTCGACGACCCAGTTATCAAGGACGACCGCTCAATCCATCGACAGACAATAAAGGAGGAAAATCGTTGGCCCCCGGCTTGTCAGGAGCTGCTCGAGGATTTAGGGAAGCATTGAAACTCGTGTCAATGACATCATTTCTAAAGTGTCCTCGCTTACATAATATCCAGCCTTGTCGCGCAGGCGCAGCATTTTCCTCGTCTCTCAGCCTTACTTGAGCGTGGCACGCGTGGCTTCCATCTCGACCGTCGCATGTCATTCGAGGCCAGACGCCGTAGGCTTTGCATTACAGCTAGGATCTCCCTCCTGGCATCCGATATGGCAGTACGCCCTATTCTTAAACTTTTCAACTTTTCCCCCCCTTCGGCTTCTCCTTCATCGGCATCCCAACTCTGCCGGCTGTTAGTACCTGTATTCGTAGATCTGAACCCGTGCCAGCGCCGTCCAGGCAAATTTGATGCACACCGCGACAGGTGTACGGGGAGACTCACTTCTCAATTGCCTTCCCATCGACGAACGTATCAACCTTGTTGGGATAGAAACACAACATGCCCACAATGTTGCCGCTCTCCAGCGTCGGGTTCTTATACCACCAAGCCACGTCCTTGACTTCCTTCCCGTTGATCACGGCATTATAGTAGCTCGCCTCACCTTTGTATGGACATCCCGTGTGCGTGTCGCTGGGTGTCAAGTATTCCCACTTGATCGCCGTGCGAGGCAAGTACCACCGAGCGGGAAATCGGGTCTCCCACAGGGACATGACGCCGCCTTCGGACCCCGTGTCCGCGACGACGACCCCGTCGATCTCCACCTTCACGTGGCGACCCGTGGGGAGAATATCGACGCGGTGGAAGGGGTCTTTCGGATGATAGACAATCTGGGCTTGTTCTTCGTACCACGCGTCCAGGGCTTTGAAGTCGATCTTCACGTAGCCCGCCAGCTCGGAGTTGAACGAGTCCGGGACGACCAATGAAGCGACGGACTTGTTGTCGACGCTGAGTGTTGATGTTGAAGAGTCGATGCCCGAGACGGGTTTGTCTTCGCCGAATTTGACCGTGCTGAGGAAGTCCGACCGTGGGATCCAGTAGTTCGGGTAGAATCCGTTTTCCCAGACTAGCTTCGCCGCCGTGGTGTCAAAGATGTATTGGCCATTGAGGAGGCCGCGGACGCGCTTCTCTGTCCCTACAATCTTCGGTTGGGAATCTTTGTTGGCGTTGAACAGCTTGGATGCCAGTTCTGCGAGGCTGGGGTGTATATTCTTAGAGAGGTCACACCCACCGGACAAGATCAGACTTACTCGGACATTTTCCTTCGAGGACTAGTGGCTGTAATGGCCGAGATATGGTTTCGTGTCGATTGCAGGCGGGCGACAGAAGGAAGCGCCAGAGCGAAGATAGTTTGATGGTTCGATACTACGTGTTCGATAGACGACGTTTCAAAGCACCGATCACAGGCTCTGTGGTGGAAGATATACTTTCCCGCTCCTCAGATTTCCCGGAACTGGGCTAGGGTTCCGCGTTCAGCATCAACAGTAATCACGCTGGGAATCCGTGGGTGGCCGTCAAAGCGGCAGCAAAGTGTCTGACTCGAGCGATACGCGCTCTGGAGTAATGCATTTGATCACTAATGGACAACGTTTTCGACCCTGAGATCCCCCTCCCGCTGCGCCTGTTGCGGGGTTGCGGTTGCTTTCGTCGGTCCGGACGCACCCTGGAATTGCCTGAATTAGTGAATGGTCACACGCCTGAACAACAAGCTATGGGCTCGTTAGATGATCAGGCGTGTCCTTATGACGGATTCTGCTTCGCATTCGCCTGTCAAACAATTAGACCCTTGCTAGGAAGCTATAGGTACTGTAACACAGCGCCAGAGGTGGTTGGGGCATGTAAAACCTCCCCGCAGCGTTGTCTTGATGGCTACGAGAGCCCTTTCCAGTCTCTCCTCAACGATCGTCCTCCTTTAGAGCGCCCGCGACCTTTTCTGACCCATACTCAGTCGCACTTCCGCGGCTCATAACGCTTCCTCGTCGCTCTGCCTGGCTCACTCGTCGTTGATGTTCACCGGTCTCTTCGTAGTCAATCAGAACCTCGCCATGCTTGCCATAACGATGAGGTTCATGTTTCGCTGTCCAAACCACGGTGAAGATATTCTTCGTCTTGTGGAAGATTCCATCCATTTCCTCCAAACTGCGCATGGCCGTTTCGGGATAGAAGAAGTAGACCACCGGGATCATTGCTGCGTTGATGACCGCGAAGATGAGGTAAGTCTTCCACTTGATGGAACTAAAGCTGACTGGCGTGATCATCACGACCATAAAGTTGAAGATCCAATTGGCACTAGTTGACAAGGCGTTGCTGGGAGCCCGGATCTTGAGAGGCACGATCTCGGCGGGGTACAACCAAGTCATTCCTGTGAAGTAGTTAGGATCTGTCCCCGAGATAACCCACAGTTTACGCACAGGGCAAAGATCTTGTGTAGAGATTTCGAAGGACAAGGGCGACTTACCAAGCCATCCGATTGCAAAGAACGAGTTGAAGATGAACAAGAACACGGCAGCCACCCATCCAGGACCCGTACCACCAATCTTGGTCATCACCGCAAGGATGATCATTGAAGCTGACTGGCCGATAGCGCCAAAAATCATGAGCTTCCGGCGTCCAACCTTCTCGATGATAAAGACAGCTATCCAAGAGGCCAGGAAATACTCGGTGCCATTGCAAGCTGCGAGAATGCGAGAGATGAAACCCGAAAGCCCGATCTCATTCTGGTAGATAGTAGCTGCATAATAGGTTATTAGGTTGATGCCGCTGATCTGTTGCATGACTTGGTTGGCATATGCGAGAAGCACCCGGTGAAAATGTCGATTTTCGTCCATGGTAAACAAGTCACGGAAAGTGGCCTTTTCTTGTTCGAGGACGGTATCTTTGATGGCTGCGAATTCCGAGCGAATGTACTTGTCATCACTGGACTTATCAGAGAGTGTTGCGAGAACTTGAAGAGCTTCGTCTTCCTGGCCCTTCAGGATCAGCCATCTGCTAAGTGTTAGCTGCCTCCCAGGAAGACAAAACCCTGGTTCTGCTATACCTTGGAGACTCGGGTAGCTCAAGAATGAACGCCAGGATAATTAGAGCAAAGACGATCTGAAAGGCGATTGGAAATCGCCAGGACGCCTGACTGTCGATGAACGAGCAAGCGAAATCGATCCAATATCTGCTCTATTGTTAGCCCTTCAAACATTTTCCCGGATAAGATCAGGACTGCGGCATTCTAGACACCACGTACGACTACTCACGATATGCAGATTCCACCAGTGATCAGGGCGCCTTCAACCATGACCAGTTGGCCTCTCCGGTGCGACTTTGAGCATTCTGATTGCCATGTAGGGACGGTAGAAGTGTTCAATCCATTCCCCATGCCAGTGATGATACGTCCGACAATGAAATGCGGTAAGCTGAAAGCGCTCGCTTGAAGGATAGCGCCCACTATCATGGTTGAAGAACCCAGGAAAATCGTTTTTCGCCGACCGAGTAAGTCACCTATCCAGATGCAGGCAATGGCGCCAGAGAAACATCCAAGATTGTACGAAGCGATGGAGATGCCCTGGATAGTGGACCTGTGGTTTGCTTGACTCGGAGTAAGGCCTCTCAGCCCCTCTGCGGTAGTGTCGATTTCGGGAAAGACAGAAGTGAATTGCTTCAGCGTCAACAGTCCTCCCATGACCCCTTGGTCATAGCCGAATAGTCTTGTAAGTGTTAGCGTCGACAAGAGGCACAGAGGATGAGATGACTAACAGAAAGTCAATACCAGCTATGATGCCGATAGCGACGTTGAGCTTGGTGCCAGAGAGGCCCAGGTAACGCTTGCCGAAGAGCTTCATATCGGACAGGCCGCAGCTGAATCGTAGAGACTGTATAGGTCGAACAGCAACGAATTGTCGTTGGTGAACGTAACCGTTTTGTAGTAAATGTTTCAGTCACTTATGGTAGAGGTAGGACCCGAGGAAGCGAGATCGTGGCTCTCAAAATCACAGTTCGGTCTTGCGCCCGTGGGTACCATACATCCTCCGAAGAAAAGCATCGATCGGGATTGCTCCATAATTCGTGACTGCACCGTTGCATCGAAGCAATAATGACACCAAAAGTGCGGAGAAGAACCTGGAGAATCCTCAAAAACTTGCCGCATCATTGCCATCCATGTGGAAGAGACTATCAGCTCGGATTACCAAAAAGAGCCTTTCCCATGACGATAGTGGCGCTGGTCCCCTGCATGCCCCAGGACGATCATCCGGAGAAGCGCCCAAGTCAGTTGTCCTCACGGAAATTATCGAGTTCAGCACTTGTATCCGAGTGCTGTGCACGCGATGGGTGCGGACAATAGGTTGCTAGCCATTGCTGGGGACGAGACCAAGAGACGAACGACGCTTAGCTAGACATAGACGTAAGCTGAGCCGCGGCGCCTGGTGGCATTTCTTTTCTGGCCCGAGCCATCTGCCCATATCGGAAGCGGAGCCTGTCCTTTTGTTGCATCCAATCTCCAATCGGTCTGGTACGGGGCAAGTTCGGAGGACGGATTCCACCCCGACGATCGTCGTGTTTACCCCGATGGTCCTTGACTGGGTACTCCGTAAGGTTCCAGAATTCGACAAGGCTGCTACCTCGCATAAGGCGGGTCCATGTACGAGGAATAGCCGGCTTATAGCTAAAAACTTGCGCCGGATGTCCTTAACAGGAAAGCCCGAGTTCGCATCTACTTCTGTGCGTCGGTCATTGTTTGCCTTCTCGAGGAGAACGCCAACGGCTTATCTTATTACCCCGGCCCTTAGAATGCTATCGCGGAAGTGTCCTCACGCAAGTCGCATCCATGGTCGGCGTTCCGCGTCTACTTTAAGCTCATGGATCCCACCATGACCTGAGACTGTTGCACACATACGCTCGCTGAAGTCGCGCCTCCGCTGGGAACAACAGAAACGGAGGACTGACTCGATCAAGGGTCAGGGACGCGAGAGCCAGGGCTTTATGAATGCGCAGAAGCTTGCTCCAGTAGCCACTCGACTGTCAAGCCAATATCGTCCGTCGCCTCCAGAATTCGAATCACTTTCGACCGGACATTTGATGAATCGCCGAGGGAGGAGGGTAATCCACGTAGATCGCGGACTTCAATCACCCCGTCTTTACAGATGCATAAGCTCAGAAAGATGAAAGCGCTCTTCTGCTGTCGTGAATATGATCTGACCAAAGGAATGTAAAGATCGAGTCTGGCTTTTGAGAAGTCCGAGAGAACGTCGAGCGTCAAGTCAATAGGCAATGAGTCTTCAGTGCTCGGTACGCTCGTCGATCTAAGAAGGTCCTCAACCTGAAAGCTCGATGTCTTGTTGTTCGTGCGCTTCAGGGGACGAGAATATGCGTCTATACTTCCGCGTTTGGGCGCATTTTGGCCTGAGCCGATGGCCTCTCCCTGACCTGCATACTCAACGAGGCTCTGCAGCATGCGCCACAAGGCAACGTACTGCCGGAGGACCGGCAAGGCGGCGGCAATCTGCTTGGGATGGGTAAAGTTGAGATGTCTGACAGGAAAACACCAGAGAGCTGTAGCGCTTTGTGCGGAGTGCAGAGCATAGGAATGCTTCCGCTGACAGTCTGGATTTGTAGCGTCCGGGAGAGGCAAACACCTCGACCACCGCTCCGCAGAGGCGCTGCCATTACCATGGACGTCTTTAGCATGGGCTTGCTTATGCAGCGCTGCCTGATAGGTCAGGGTGGACTCCTGATCAATGTTGACCATGGTGATCTCCACATTCAGGCTAGCCGCGACATTGAGAGGGAGGTAGACTTCAGGGCCAAGGTCACAATAGAAGTGCAAGTCCAAGATATTGGGCGGGATGTCTGTTGGTTTCTCCATTGCTGTCCCATCATTGTCTGGTTTAGCTAGGAGCTCTTCCGGATCATGGGCAGGCATCCTCCAGTCAGGTCTTGGCTTCACGCCATCCGATTTCAGCATCGAGTTTGTGTCTTCAACTAGAACGCCGTCGGACAGCCATTTCTCCATAATAGCAGTCGAGGGTAAGCCAGCCTCGCAAGATATATATGCCGTGTATAGATGCGCACCCTCATCGACTTCATCGCGTCCTGCTGCATCAGGAAGCTGGCCCGGTCTTTGGCTGGAAGCCCAGTAGTCCAATGCCAAACCCAATTTGGGCTTGCGGTCCATGACAGGCCTGCCCACAGCGCTCTGTCTCAGGTGCTGCCGAGGGCTTCGTCCTTGAAATCTCGCCTTTTCAGCATCCCAGATTTGCCGAAACGTATGGTACAGATTCCCCACGGCATTGAAGCATGGCGACCCTGTTTCGATTCTATCGAGTTGACTGAGGTACTGTAAATTGGAGGCGAACGCATCGAGCCTTCTCCATTGCGATACACCACCGACCACGGCCACACTGCGAAGGTTGTCCTTGATGACCTGAGTGCCTTGTTCTTGGAACTGAGGCTCCTCGCTTTCAGTTGCAGTTTCCGAAATGTTGAGCTTGAGACTGACGTCCCTAACGGTGTCTCTGCCGCCTGCCTCGAAATTCACCTCGAGGTCCACACAATTGCCCGCAATCGTCAGGTTGTCATCGTCCCAGAGAGTAGTGAAGCCCTGTAGCTGGGCAATTCTTTCCACGCCTTCCCGAGTAACGCCATGGCCGCCGACACCACGTTTCAGAGTTTCCACCACCAGCTGCGCCCGATGCAGGCGTTCGGCTTCTGGGTTCACAGGTGCAGCAGTGGTCCTCGCGGGCCCACCGGGTATATGGGTTGTAATGCCCAAGCCGTCCGCGGCGCTGCCCAGCGGTGTCAACCCTGTCGTGCCCAATGAGTTCATCAGGGCAGCAGCAGGGGAGTTGAGCGCTAGGAGATCGTCATGGACAGCGGTGCCGGCTAGAGGGGTAGAGGAGGGTTGTGAGGAGACACTGACGTGATGGCCATGAAGGGAGGCCGGCGTCTTGACAGCGGGAGACTTGTAGGCGAGAGGACGGCTCGAGTTGCCGGAGGTGCCGGGTCGCGGAGACGCCATCGGTCTATTGGGAGTGGAAAGATGTGGTTTGGGAGTAGAGGCGGTCTGAGATCTGGTCGGTGTAGCCATTGTTATCTCTTTCGCTTCCGTATCCCGCTTGACGCGTCTTTCGCCGATTCCCACCTGTCAATCGCGTGGAATATGTCATCAAGCTGTCAGGGCCACCAGGACGGTGATGACGGGGCCCGGGGTCTTCCGTGTAAGCTCACTTCCTTCTTGCAGAGGAGACCTTATAACCATCATGTCATTGTCAGGCATGAGATTCACCTCAAACTGCGCTCGGCTTCATCTTCATCTCAGACGCGGTTCACACCTTTTCTTAATGGGGAAGCTCTGCCGAACACAGATAAATCGAAATTCGTCTTTGGATGATTTTGATTCTCGCCTCATGCACAATACGACCACGGAAGCTACATTTCAGCACACTCGTGCGTACCCAATGGACTTGATGCTCTCCCACGCCTAATTGTCTATCGGTTGGGCGGTAGTCATCCCGTGTGGCGCCCGTCTTTGAGCAACCATGATCGCCGGGGGTAGCGAGCCATCGAAGCTTTCGAAGCTTTCCCCACAATTTCACGTTACACTACGTGCACTGCTGCTCTGGCTGTACGGAGTAGCACAGTTGTATCTCTCTTCCCCGCACCCTTGGTTGATCTACCCGGCTCATTGACATGCCGCAATCTGCCTTCAACCGATGGCCCACTGCTTCGGCTGGTGTAACATTGTCTCCATGGTTCAGCATTCAGTCAAGAAGGCGGAGAAGTGACAGAAAGAGGGAAGAGCCGAGAAGCAGGTATAAGTACTATTGTCTCCTTTGCGTTGCCTTCCCTCCTCCTGCAAATTTGACCAGATTCGGCGTGAGGTGAACGAGCCTTTCAAAGATGGCTTGGTTTCTGGCCAAGGTCTCCTTCATATTGCCTCTCGTACTTCTGTCCTTCCCAGACACATCCTACAGTCTCTTGATCACCCGCCAGGCTGGACCTCCTAGCGTGACTTTGCACAACGGAAGCTATCATGGCACTCAAAACCCGACCTATGGCCAAGATTTCTTCCTAGGAATGCCTTTCGCGCAACCACCGGTTGGCGACCTCCGTTTCCGGAATCCAGTCTCTTTAAACACGACCTGGACAGGCACGAAGAATGCAACTCAGTACGGCCATGCATGCTATGGATACGGATCCGACGATTGGGTCCTTGGGAATCCTGTGAGCGAGGACTGCCTGACCATCAATGTTGTCCGTCCCACTGGGACGAAGCCCAATGCGCAGCTACCAGTTGGGGTATGGATTTATGGTGGCGGGGCATATATGGGTAGTAGCTTGGATCCGCGCTACAACCTCTCTTTCATTGTGGAGCAGTCTGTCCAGATGGGCAAGCCCTTTATTGGAGTCAGCTTAAATTACCGCCTGCAAGCATTCGGATTCCTCTTTGGGTCGGCCATTCTGAAGGAAGGTGTCACTAACATAGGGTACAGAGACCAACGATTAGCACTGCACTGGATTCAGGAGAACATTGCGGCCTTTGGCGGAGACCCTGCGAAAGTCACTATCTGGGGTGAGAGTGCTGGAGCTGGGTCGGTAGGCGCGCAACTGCTTGCCTACGGTGGCAGAGACGACAAGCTCTTTCGCGGTGCAATTCAAGAAAGTGGCGGGCACATCAACTCTGTTCGCCAGACCAACGCTTCGACCTGGGACAAGTATTACAACAATATCACTCGGGCCACAAACTGTAGTAGGGCCTCCGACACATTGGCATGCCTGCGTAAGGTGCCCATCGGCGCTCTTAACACTGTTTTGAACAGCAGCGTAACAGCTTCCGTCCCTTACTGGGGCATGGTGGTCGACAATGACTTTACCATTGCCACTGGTACTCGGCAACTGCTCGACGGCAAGTTTGTCAAGGTCCCCTTGCTTCACGGCAGGAACAGTGACGAAGGAACAAGCTTCAGCCCGAAGGGCATCAATACCACGGAACAGTTCCTGGCCAGCGTGATGTCAGCGGGACCGGACAATGCCACTGCAGCAACGATCGCAGCTCTGTATCCCGATATCCCTGCGATTGGCATACCCGCCACGTTATCAGGTCGTCCGCCGCCCAATAATGCATCGCTAGGTGTCCAGTGGAAACGTTCAGCAGCCTATGTTGGGGATCTGCGTCAACATGCGTCGCGACGCCTAATTTCGCAAGTCTATGCAGTCAACAATGTCAGCAGTTGGAGCTACCGTTTCAACGTCTTGGTCAATGGTCAAGCGCCTGCCTCTGGCGCAGCGCACTTCCAGGAGGTTGCTTTTGTCTTCCACGTAAGTCTTCTCAGTCTGCGACACTATCTCCTGTAGATTCGGGAAAGCTGTTGGTCTTGCCTCTAGGGTTCGAGCTAAGGAATATTTGCAGAACTTAGAAGGCCTGGGATACAACAACTCGGTGGCTGTGGACCCGTTCGAGAACAAGCCGCAAAGCTACCAGAGATTGGCAACGATTATGAGCCGCATGTGGATCGGCTTCATTGCTGATGGAGATCCGAACACGAACAAAGGTACGTTTCGCTCGGATACAATTGTGTCTGCCGGTGCTCACCACGCGGAAACAGCTACATCGATTCATTGGCCCGTGTATACTCTGGATAATCCTCAGAATATCGTCTTCGACGCCAACGTCGCAAACTTGCTGCACGCTGAGCCCGACTATTACCGTGCTGAAGGCATCCGGTTTATCTCTGATCGTTTCATTTCTGTCTATGGACGATGATACTATCCCACATACCCGGCTTCAACCACGTGCCAAGACTGAGGAAATGCAGAGATATTAGATGGCAAAACTGTCCGAGGGTCGGTCAATTACTATAACAGGGCATTGAAAGATTCCGTTGCTTGGTCCAACCGTTTCCCATCCGCTTGAATGAATACTTGATTCTGCCATTGTTTTCGATTGATGCCAGGACATGCTTACTCCAATTCGCAGTGGACAGCACTTCGCCTTCAGGCGAAGCCAGATTGCGCCACGAAGCTTGTGTTTTCGTCCCATTGGCTGAATGTGACGCTGAATTTCAGGGGCTGCACATTGGTCTCAGCCTCACAACACCTTCAGATCGCGTTTTGTTTTGCAATCTGTATGAAAACAGTTGCAAGAAGCAACTGGTGTATCGTCAACTTCGTAGCGGTACGGGCATATCTGCGAGTCAGAAGATGTCTTCGCGTCCGGTTTCAAGTGAGCGAGGAGCCCGCTTTCCCTCAATCCCCAACGGCGATCTGCATCTGGACATGGATGGAGGCACTTCGGGCGACAGAAGTGATGTATCGTCCGGCCTTTCACAGGTCAGTTTCACAGTTCGCATGGGTTCAGCTCTTTCTCACGGATCCAGACAAACCACTCGGGGGCCAACATCAACAACATCTTCCTCAACATCAGTATTGTCGATGTGGACGCATATTCTTTATATGTTGAACAGTCAGCTGAAGTTGATCCTAGGCTCCAATCAGTATTCGATTACTTGGAGAGGAGACATCTTCACGAGCAGTGCCAAACATGCACCTTCCTCGATGGCACACTCGTCAGTATGGATGTCGGTGGACGGCCGAGCGTCGACTTCCAGTCCAAGCTTCACTCCAGGCTGCAGTTTGATCAGCACGCTTTCGAGATAGAAACAGAAGGACTGTGTCAGGCTCTCAGGACCCCTTCGCCGCGTAAGATTCTCATCTGCGAAGACCTTCAACCGGCGGGCGCACAGGTAATCTCCAACCAATACCACGTCCAGGATCGCAAAAACTGAAACACCCGCAGTATCTAGGCGCATTTCTTTCCCTTCAACCATTCGTGCTCGAATACTATATCAACCGAGATGTGTCCTTCGAGTCGCAAACAGTGCAGGCGCACGTCTTCGATTACCCGGAGACGTACCACAGCGGGAAACTGCCCCGAGTCGAGAGTGAACAGGACTTCCTAAGGCTGCCGGATCACGCCAGGCCTTGCACTCTGCTGAGGATGTGGAGAGATGTGTACGCTTTATTCCAACGGGTTGTGTGGGTTGTTGTCTTCAACAAAGAGTCGAATACATGTAAGTCGATTACGGCTCTGGCAAAGCCGAAGAACTAACCGGTGGCTGTGCCAATACAGACGTACATCTTATTCTCCTGGACTCACTACGATCACCGAAGGATAGATCGACATTCCAGGTAGTCTCCAGTCTGCCGAGCTTTGAAAGTTGGAAAGTCCATGGTGACTGGCCAGCGGAGGCACTACCACAGAAGACCTTCCGCAACCAGCTCGAAAAGGCGCTTCTGGGCTCGAGGGTCGCGAATCAAGCGAACATTGGTCCAGACAATCCCGAACTGGAAATCAACGCGACGCCAGAGATCCGGCAGGCGATCACAAGCTTGCTGTGCGCGAAATGGAGGCTGATGATTCGTCGGGCTCAAGAGAGCATCTCAGAGTCGCACGCTCCCTTGGCTGGAGACCTTGACGACATTACGGAGGTCTTACAACGTAAGCACGACTTCGAGAAGCTCAAGCGGACTCTCTCGGCGCTGATCGCGTCCGTTAAGCGGATCCCTGGCGTGCAGCAATCCTCGCCAGACCTCGTCGAGTTGATGTCGTTCGAATCCAGCTTGGAGAGCTGGGCAATGCAGCTTGAGAAGGTGTCGCAATCGCTGCTTGGCCTCCTGGCCGTGTCGGAAAGCAAACGAGCCACCCAACAGGCGGTTCGTTCAAAGAATCTTCAATTGCTCGCGTTCATCTTCATACCGATCTCCACCGTCTCCTCGATCTACGGGATGAACACGGTCGAGATTCTGGGGAGGCCGCCGCAGAATTGGAACTTCATCGTCGGCGCCTTTATTGCCATTGCACTATCAGGGTTGGCCGCCACAATATACGACTCGCAAATCATGACAAGGACACTCGACAGGCTCTGGGAGTCTCTGCATCTCAACCACATCGGCCATGCTTCTCCTACGACCAGGAAGACTTCACAAACTGGTCGGCGAACAAGAGGTCGGCTGAGCTCCGACAGAGGAAACCCGAAACGAAAGCCTCACAAGTCACAGTGCTTGGTCATGTAGGATTGCCTCATGTTTGTTAGATACAATGGCTCCTCGAAGACACTATTCTGATGGCTAGTCTGGACGGGCGACCGACAGGATTGGGCCTATCTACGAATAGCATCGCAGATCAAGTCCCGAAACAGGCACAAGAACAATCAACCCACGGGGAAAAGTCTACAGTCGCACAAGAATCGACAAAGTCCAGCCCGACCGTGATCAAGAGCCCCAAGAGAGCCGCGAACGCCTGCAATGACATTGAGCATAGCACTGCAAGAGTAAAGCAGAGTGTTTTCTCTCGGGTCTTCTGGAGACGGGTGTTCAAGGAAGTCTTCAACTCCACCGCCTGGCCAACTTGGATTTGCACTGGCTGAATGACTGTGCTCCTCTATGGTAACGTTCTGTGGTCATTCTTGTGCATGGTCTACAGATGTTGCAGTGAGATGTGCGGTTGTACTGTATGGCGTACTATTGTTCGATCCCAACACCAAGACGGCATCTAGCATGGTTAGAAAAAGATCCGCTGTAATGCCGTGATATAGACCAGGCTGAGGTTTATAGGCCACTGGTAAAGTACAAAAATTCAGATAACACGGATGGAACCAAAGGTGAGATATATCGCCGAGGCATTCTGCTATTGACTTTGGTACAGTACATTGGCACATGAATAGGTTGACATACATTCAATCTATTCGAAACTACGGAGTAAAGTACGGTGATTCTCTCGATCTGATTTTCTTAACTCTGACTAGACCAACAAATCATCAATATATAGATAAGTATCGGTACCAAGGAATGACTTGTTGGTCCTGAATGCAGGGGATTACCTGAAGTCGAGTTGTCGGAGACAAATTCTTGATTCAGAGCAAGGCTGGTGGTGAAGAAACATGAACATTCACAAGGTCTCGGGGTCCGTGGTCCCGGGAAATCCCAGGAATCGGATAGTGTCTGTCAATCTTCTGCGCAGCGGCATTAAAACGGCCTGTCATCCGTACACGGGGGCATGAATGCATAAGACCTCAGAATGCTGAACCAGCGCAAGAGGATGACAGCAGCGGCAGCACCAGCAGGAACGGGAACAGGAATCAAATTCATCATTAAAACCCCGAGAAAGGACAGTCTGTAAAGGACCTACCTGGGCGGTAAGCTATACTGCGCACATCTGTGCTAGACAGCCTGGACTCCAACAGTGCATGCTTTCCCATGACGGGACTTGACATGAGATAGACACTAGTCTATGAGGTGACTGGTCTGTCGACACAAAATGGAATGGACCACTGCAACCATGGAAGTTGTCAAGAATGCCGTGGTGAGTAGCGTGTCAGGGATGGTTCAATCTTCTTTGCATCAAAATAGGCACGTTATCATGGAGTAATGACAAAGGCCAGAGTGTTGGCAAAGGTGGGGGAGCGTAGATGAGGAGTGCCAGACTTGTGTGTTGATAAGAGAATGGGGAGCATAGAGAAGGCATATAAACGTGTGTGCTGATAAAGGGCGGGAGAAACAAAGCGCAGTGGGAACGAGGGTATCATATCATGCTCATTTGTCTCATGGTTGATCTTTGTATCATGGTCATGAACATTCGGCAGGTCAGGAGTGAGTGCCCCGGACGACACGGCTTTGTGGCACTCTTCTACTCCGAAGGCACTAAGAGGGGGCACGTCAGCATATCGTCGCGTGGTACGGTGGTGCCGACATGTGGAGACATACCTTCAATTGATCCTTCCTTGATCTCATCTGAGATCTCCTTGGGACTTCTTCCATCGACTTGGCAACCAACACTGAAGCAGGTACCTAGGATCTCAAGCACTGTACCCTTCAACTCTCGAGCGAGGGATTTGTTGGCACCACGCATCGTACGTGCAATGTCGAAGACCTCATCGAGAGGGATCGACTTGGAGTGCTTGATGTTCTTTTCCTTCTTCCGATCTCGGGGAGGCTCCTTCAGGGCACGGATAACTAGGGAGGACGCGGAGGGAACAACGCTGACGGCGGCTTGTCGATTTTGGATGGTCAACTTGACTGTGACGCGGAGACCTTTCTACAAAAACACAAGCTTAGCGAATGATTTGCCCGACGGGTAAACAATGCAACGGTAAACGTACCCAGTCGCCGGTGGCCTTCGCGATATCTTCACCGACCTTCTTGGGGGAAAGACCGAGAGGACCGATCTTGGGAGCGAGAGTCGCAGAAGATCCGACCTCACCGCCAGTGGCGCGAAGGTGGCTGTAGGACGCTCACATCAGTATGAGACCTCATGCACGAGAATTCGGGAAACTTCGTACATGATCTTCACCTCATTGGGATCTAACTTGGGAGCTGGAGACAGAAGAGCATATTAGCCGCCGAGCTGATGCTGCTCAAGAAGACGATACTTACGCATGGCGAGTGCGAAAGGTAGTCGGTCTTTCTTGAGGTGGTGGTTGAGTGAACGGAATGGGAAAGGAAAGAGCTCTACGATGGTGCAGGGAGCAACTTTTCTTGAGCGCGCCCGCCAAGACTTTCCAAATGTGGGTGAAATTCTAGTCCTGATGAGGAATAGTGCCCGACCAGGGGAATGGCTGCCTTCGATTGCGGATCGACAGCACAGACAGGGGGCTCACGGTATCACGATGGACGGGATCCTATATGGCACGGGCTGTTATCTCAAACTCATTCGATACAGTCATGGGCATTTGCTTTGTATGCAACATCTGCTCATCGTCCTCCTTGTAGAGAGATCTGGTCATAACGGAGTCTATTTGAGCCACGGTGTTGTCGAAAGGACTGACGAAATCCCGGCCGTAGAGCGTAAGTGGGTGGCTACATACGCCCAGTATCCCTGATTTTCCGTCTCCCAAGTGATCAACTCGAGCCAGAGACGGCAAGCCTAGACGGGGTTAGTACGAGACAGCATTCAGACTGGGGAAAACTTACTTCATGAGATGGTCCATGAAAGTCTGCAGCGACACATCGTCCGTGAAGATCGTCTGGGCAGTTTGAGCGACACCTCCATATCCACCCGTTGCATGAGTGGTCGATGGATTCAGCTTCGATAGCAGGAAACGGGCCTGGGAGCCTCCAGCGTCACAAATGATAAATCGCGGCAGAGGGAAACGGTCTTGCACCAATTCTCTAGCATCTTCTTTCGGAGCGTCGAGGACAGCGCGGAAATTCTCATAACCCTCTTGGTCCTGATAGCCAGCTTTACGCCATTCAGCCATAGTCTCACCGTGGAAAATGAGAATCTGGAAGAAAGTGTCAAGGAGAAGGATGGTCTGCGGCTGGATGGAGGCGGAGTCGAGGAGCACAGGTTGACCACCTTCTTGGTCGAGGCCGTAAGAGTCGAGTGTAGGTTGGATCATGATCAGCGAATCGCCCACATACTCGTGATTCAGTACATGTCGATAAAATGCAGTCTCGTCAGGTGAGTTGTTGAAAACCTGAAGGAATTGCGATCTCCGCAGATGGAACATGAATTGAGGGTATAGGGTAAAATTCTTGTCGAGTCGGAAGGATGTCGGATCGTCTTTTCGGTAGTCCGCAAATCTGGAGCACAGTCGAATGAGCATTCGATCAACCCATCTGAGCACGTCCGGTCCGTCATCGACCTCCGCTTTGAAGACTGCAATTCTTGCCATGAGCACTGCCGCAGCTTCCTGGTCAAACGACTGTGCCAGAGCTTGGTCGCCTGTGGGCCCGCTCAGATTGCGAGCAACAGTGGTCACACGAAGATGATACTGCCCCGAAGAGTGCTGGTAATAGGTCAAGAACTGCATCATGCCCCGTTGAGGACCTTGCTGCATTGGCGTCGGACCGCCTTGATTGGCAATCTCAAAATAGAGACCGTAACTGGATGTAGGGTCGATGCCGCACATTTTCCAGAGGCAGGTGTTTCCAATACCACATTCCGTCTCGCCCACAGAGCTGGACTTTTTGTTCTGGGAGACCGCATGACCTATCAGCCCAGTAACCTTGAGCTCCTTCGTGGTTACGACTTCGAGTGAGGCATTGAATCCCATGTAGAGTTGGTCCTGTTCATCCTTGTCAAATACACGGACGAAGGACTGCTTGAACTGCGAGGAAGTGAAACTGTCGGTCAAGACCATATGGCCACCAGTAGAGTTGGCCAATCCTTTCATTTCGAGCAGGCCGACTTGATCGAGGCAGCCGACATACAGATCGATGATGTGGCCGTTGTGCGCAGTCCGTTTTGCGAGCGTCTCGTAGTACTTGATTGCCTTCTTGAAGTACTTTACGTTATCTCGGTCGATGTCGTGGTGCGACCGGATAGGTTCACGGAGTTCGGGAGCGACCACCATGCCCGGTCCTTCGGTCGCGGGACCACCAGCAAAGAGCATAATTCTGGCTCCGGCGTTCTGGAACGAAGTCTCAAGTAAGCTGACTGCAATGCTCATGGCGACACCAGTGCAACGAAGCGGCCGTCGATCGTTTGCTACCGGCCAAGGGTCTTTTTGCAGCTGTTCAATGGCGTTGGTGATTTGGAATTCCGCCTGCTGGACGGGGAGAAGGAACCGAGCAGCGGGACCCATGGGTGGTGGCGGACGTCCTTGTACAGGCGGCATATTGGGTCTCAGTCCTGGGGCAGCCAGTCCAAGCATTTCCTGGACTTGTTTTGCAGCGTAATCTTTGCTTCCTCTGAAGACATATGACTTTTGGCATTCGGTGTAGCCGATTTCGTGCACGGCCACGTTTGTCCCGAATGTGACCAGACCGACGAGAGCATTGGCAGGGAGCAACGATAGACTCATGACCAACGTCTCCTTCAGCGCCTGCAAGCCATCCTCCTCGATTGCAGTATCAACCACGTACACAAAAATGGGTGGAGCAGGCGCAGGGCGCGCGAGTCTGTATTCAACTGTTGTATTCCCAGGGTGCATTTCTGGAGGTATGTTTTCGGCACTTATATCTCCATAATGACGGGGTAGCTGGTTGCGCTGTAAGCAGAAAGGGCAGATCCATATTTTGGCGCGAACATCGACGTTGGCGAAGGGGTTCAGGACAGCTCGACAAGGTGCTTTGCAAGTGACAGGCTCGTAAAGCAGAGGTGGTTTGCCAAGCTCCTAGAACAGTGTGAGCATAGAAGATATTGACCGTGACTCGGGGCGCTCACTTTCAGAGGTGTTAACAGGACGCTCACAGGGACAACTAGTCTGTTTGCTTCCTGCGTAGACAAGTATTAGTGCGGGATGCGTCGGCCAGGCTTGGAGAGACAACCATACCATGCGCGTGGAAGGGAAGACATTCCAGCTGAGCCTGACGCCGTCTCTGTCTTCCACCTCGCCCCAGTTGTCCTTGATCGCATCGTATTGCGCCTGGTCCATTTTCAGAGATTATGTCGTGGGCACTTTCACAAACACATGCTGAGTGAGGATGAGTCCGGGATGAGGTAGGAGAGAGTGAGAAGGAAGGACAGTTCTTCAAGCTCTCTTTCGCAGGCAACCTTGGGTCGGCTACTTAGCAGTTCTAGCAGAGCGCAATCCTAGCAAAACGCAGAGCCACTCTGGCAAGTTACAGGCGATAGACAACTGACGGATTGCGGTGATGGAACTGGCCAAGTCCCCACATCTGTCCTCAGTTGCGCACTCACAGCCTCGCCGTACCTTCCCTGGCTATGACTGCGGACAATTGTCAATTCACCACCACCCTTACCAGAGCCACATATGTGTATACAGTGCACACACCTTGATTCTAGGTTGCGACAGTTGAGAAGAGTCCTGCTCTGCGAAGCGCAGAATGGTCCTATCCTGCGCTCGACAACCCTAAACATTCTACGAACCGGCCACCATGGCATCCCCTTCAATGCTCACCAAGGCAAGATGCCCCGTTGTCCCCAAGCCTCAGCTCAGCAACTTGTATTGACTGAGACCACAGTTCGAGAGCAAGAGCAGTCGTGCCAAGGGTTTGGCTTTCCATCCGAAACGGCCATGGATCCTTGTCAGCTTGCATAGCAGTACAATCCAGTGCGGAGTCCCTGGGTGATTGTGAACGACCATACGCTGACTGGAGGTCCAGGCTATGGGATTATCGCATGGGAACTTTGATCGATAGATTCGAAGAGCACGACGGGCCAGTCCGCGGTATCGACTTCCACAAGACACAGCCACTGTTTGTTTCCGGAGGAGACGACTATAAGATCAAAGTGTGGTCGTACCAGACCAGAAGATGCCTGTTCACGCTCAATGGGCATCTCGACTATGTTCGCACCGTATTCTTCCACCATGAGTTGCCATGGATTCTGTCGGCTTCCGACGATCAGACAATCCGAATTTGGAATTGGCAGAACAGATCCTTGAGTATGTCTCGAATGCGGTTGATCCCCTGGCTGTACTAACTCGACTGTCAGTCTGCACCATGACCGGCCACAACCACTATGCGATGTGCGCGCAGTTCCACCCCAAAGAAGACCTCATCGTGTCTGCCTCACTAGATCAGTCCGTCCGGGTGTGGGACATCTCAGGACTACGGAAAAAGCACTCGGCTCCAACTTCAATGAGCTTCGAAGATCAGATGGCACGTGCAAACCAACAACAGGCGGACATGTTTGGGAACACGGATGCTGTCGTTAAGTTCGTACTGGAAGGACACGATAGAGGCGTCAACTGGGTCGCCTTCCATCCGACATTGCCGTTGATCATCTCGGCTGGTGATGATCGACTGGTTAAACTGTGGAGAATGAGTGAGACGAAAGCATGGGAGGTCGATACCTGTCGTGGCCACTTTCAGAACGCTTCTGCCTGTCTGTTCCACCCACATCAAGACCTGATCCTCTCGGTGGGTGAGGACAAGACTGTTCGGGTCTGGGACTTGAACAAGAGGACATCTGTACAGTCGTTCAAGCGTGAGAATGACCGCTTCTGGGTAATTGCCGCACATCCTGAGATCAATCTCTTCGCTGCAGGCCACGACAATGGTGTCATGGTGTTCAAGCTCGAGCGGGAGCGACCAGCCTCGTCCGTGTACCAGAACCAACTTTTCTACATCACCAAGGACAAACAAGTTCGGTCGTACGACTTCACCAAGAATGTCGAGTCGCCCTCATTACTCTCACTTAGGAAGTTCGGCAGCAACTGGGTGCCTCCTCGGACGCTCTCTTACAACCCTGCAGAGCGATCGGTCCTTGTTACTTCGCCTACGGACAGTGGGACTTACGAATTGATTGCATTGCCCCGTGATGCTGCCGGAGCTACAGATCCCACAGACATCAAGCGTGGATCAGGCAATGCAGCAGTTTTTGTGGCCCGAAATCGCTTTGCTGTCTTCAACACTGCCACGCAGCTAGTTGAAGTTAAGGATCTCAGCAATTCCAGCACCAAGTCTTTCAAGGCTCCCCCAGGCACGACGGATATCACATACGGCGGTACCGGCTGCTTGCTTCTTATCACGGCCACAAACATCTATCTCTACGACATCCAGCAGAAGAAGCAGCTGGCAGACCTGAGCGTTACTGGAGTCAAATATGTCTCTTGGTCAAATGATGGTCTCTATGCTGCTTTGCTCAGCAAGCACAACGTGACGATCGTCAACAAATCGCTTGAGCAGGTCAGTACCTTACATGAGACGATCAGAATCAAGAGCGCCACCTGGGACGACTCTGGTGTCCTTCTCTATTCGACACTCAACCACATCAAGTACACCCTCCTGAACGGTGACAACGGAATTGTGAGAACGCTTGACCAGACAGTCTACCTTGTCAAAGTCAAAGGCCGGAACGTCTTTTGCCTTGACAGGGCTGCCAAACCGAAAGTCCTCAGTATCGATCCCACCGAGTACCGCTTCAAGTTGGCACTCGTAAAACGAAATTACGATGAGATGCTCCAGATCATCAAGACGTCGACTCTGGTTGGACAAAGCATCATCTCGTACCTGCAGAAGAAGGGATACCCTGAGATTGCCCTGCAATTCGTACAAGATCCTCAGACTCGCTTCGAGCTCGCCATTGAATGTGGCAACCTGGATGTTGCTACGGATATGGCTAAAGAGCTCGATAGACCAAAAATCTGGACACGGCTCGGTGCCGAAGCTCTCGTTCACGGCAACCATCAAACTGTCGAGATGACATATCAGAAACTCCGAAATTTCGACAAGCTCTCGTTCCTCTACCTTTGCACAGGCGACGAGGAGAAGCTGAGCAGAATGGCGAAAATCGCTGAGCATCGTGGGGATTTTGTATCGAGATTCCAGAACGCCTTGTATCTCGGCGATGTTGAAAGCCGGATACAAATGTTCAAAGAGATTGACCAATATCCTCTTGCTTATCTCACCGCCAAGTCTCATGGCTTAACCGAAGAGTGTCAGTCAATACTCGAGCTTTCTGGCTTGACTGAGGACCAGATCTCGATGCCCGGGTTGGGAGAGCCTCTCGCTCCTCCGAAACCCGTTGTGCCTACATACAAAGCAAATTGGCCAGTTAAAGAAGCCTCGCACTCATCTTTCGAGAGAGCTCTACTTGGTGAGGTGGGCGTTGCCGTCGAAGATGAAGCAGGCCCTGATCTTCTTGGCGAGGATGTACCTGCCGCTGCAGATGGTGATGCGCTTGCCCCAGATGAGGATGCAGATGCCGGTGACGGCTGGGATATGGGTGACGACGTTGCACTCGACACGACGGGCAATGACTCCGACTTCGTCAATGTCGACAACCCTGACGCTCCCACTGAAGCTGCTGGTCCAGGCAGTTCGGAAGCAGACCTGTGGTCGAGAAACTCGCCTCTGGCAGCTGACCACGTCGCCGCAGGCTCGTTCGACAGTGCTATGCAGTTACTGAGTCGTCAAGTGGGCGCTGTCCACTTCGAACCTCTGAAGTCGCGTTTTCTTGAAATTTATCAAGCGTCAAGGACTTTCCTGCCAGCAAATGCTGGTTTGCCCCCGATTGTCAACTACGTTCGGCGAAACATTGACGAGACAGACAGCAGGAAATTCCTCCCACTGATCCCTAGGAACCTTGAGGTACTGACCAGTGCAGATCTTCAAGAAGGCTACACGGCTATGAGGACGAACAAGCTGGAGAACGGCATTGTCACTTTCCGCTCTCTGTTGCGGTCCCTGCTCGTCAACGTGGTCAGTTCTCAAGCTCAGGTTGACGAAGCGAAGGCACTTATCACGAAATCGATGGAGTATACCCTTGCAATGAGCATCGAACTTGAGCGACGGCGACTCGCTGCTTCCGGTGACGACTCCGAAGAACACCTCAAGCGGCAGCTCGAGCTGTCGGCATACTTCACCATGCCCAAACTCGAAGTCTCTCATCGTCAACTTGCTCTCATGGCTGCCATGAAATTGACATTCTCGAACAAACAATTTTCAAGTGCCCTGTCGTTCGCCAACCGTATCCTTGCCAACGGCGGCGCACCTAAACTGATTGAGCAGGTTAGTAATATGTTCCCGGGCGTTGAATATCATGCTGACGGCAATAGGCCAAGAAAATCAAGCAACAAGCCGAGCGATCAGGTTCTACTGACAAGATCGATATCGAGTATGACCAGTTTGCAGACTTTGATGTATGTGCGGCTTCTTTCACACCGATCTACAGTGGAACGCCAAGCGTGTCGTGTCCTTTTGACGGTGCAAGGTATCATAGCCAATACAAGGGCCATGTATGCAAGATCTGTGAGGTGTGCGAGGTTGGAGCAGCAGCTAGTGGACTGAGGCTATGGGTCAAAGGGCTTTGAGACGCAGGGACGATCGGATGATTCTCATGGAAGGTTTCATGATCAGCGATTGTGGATGGGAAAGCACTCGAACCACCGGAATACCTTTCAGGCAGCGAATCTGCAGTTTGCTTCCGCCCGGTTAGCGCAGTCCCGGCTGTCATCACTGCTTACAGTCAAATATCAGCTGGTATTGGTTGCCAGTATTGCATCAAGAACAAACCTGAGGCACCTTCGTTGGTCAGCTCATCCTTGTCCACAGATGATCGTGCATTAGCTCAAAGTTTAACGCTGCCCTTTCCGAGTAACCAACCGTACGTGGACCTAGAGTATCGGTATACCAGACGATGACCGAACAAGATGATAGAAGAAGACGGGTTTTCGGATCTAGACGGCTCTCGCTGAAATGAAACGAAATGCAAAGCGACGTGCCAACGTGCTGCTCAAGTCAAGTACCACCATACAACCGAATGAGATTGAGTCCCACCTCGGCACATATTGGCGTCATCTCAAACGGCCTCGACGCTGACTCGTCTCGCTCCGCCCTCCTCCCTAACGACTCTTTGTCTCAGCGTAGTCTTCATGGTGCTTGCCTTGCGAGGATTCTTGGCCTCGAAGATCTCATCCAGCTCCTCCAGCGTGCGGCCCTTTGTCTCGACGAAGAAGAAGTAGATGACGACGAATTCGAAGAGGTCGAAAAACGCGAAGAAGACGTAGAACCAGTAGCCGATCTGCGTGGGACTTATGTTAGCGTGGTGCCTGTGGTGCGAGAGGAGATGATAAGTAACTTACATTGTTCAAAGCCACGGGGGCGGCAAAGGTGTTGACAAAGCCAGCACAGCCGCCGACCAACTGCAGCACGCCCATGCCTTTGGCGCGCATGTCGTTGGAGAGCACCTCGCCCGGATAGATGGGCTGCATGGACGTGTACCCGAGGGCGAAGATGGAGCCAAACACGTAGATGAAGGCGATGGACGCCGAGGACGAGGCCTTGCTTCCGGTCTGCACGTACCCGGCGGCAGTCCCGGCTGTGATGAACAGGCAGACGGCCATGCCGACGGCGACGCCCATCATCATCTTGCGGCGGCCGACGACGTCGTGCAGCCGCGCCCCGATCACGGCGGGGATCCACCCACCGATGGCGTAGATAATGTTTAGTAGTAGTTGGGTGCTCGTGTCGGTGATGCCGACGTTCGCGACCAGGTAGGGCAGGTAGTACGAGGCGATGTTGTTGCCGCTGAACTGGCCGAACCAGGCAAACGCGACGTTGAGGCCCAATCGGTACCGGCGGGCGCGCGACTTGAAAAGCACGCGCAGGTCGAACATTTTTTTGAACGTCAACATGCCCTCGGCGCGGAGGCTGGCCGTCATTTCCTCAACCTGGAGGTTGACGAGGCGGTGGTCCTTGTCGCCGTTGGCATGGAGGCGGGCCACGACGTTGCGGGCTTCATCGATGCGGTCTTTGCCCACGAGCCTAGTGGAAGAAAGGGGTTTATATTAGCTTGATTACATCCTGTGGTAGACGCTGGTTGTGTGGATAGGCTCACCATCTGGGAGACTCAGGGCAGAACCAGATCCCCATGCACACGATGCCGGGACAGATCATCTGCAGCCATAGTGCCAGGCGCCAGGCGATGAGGCCGTTGTCTGTCAAGTGGAGGTTCGATGCGTAGACTGTCACGGTCGCGAGGATGGAACCCTGACGCGGTCAGTCAGAGTGCATCAAGGTACAGCCCAGAGAGGCCGAGGAGCATAAACTCACGAAATAGTACAGTGTATTGTACATGCCGGCAATGGTGCCTCGGTACTGAGGAGGAGCCAGCTCGATGAGATAGAGAGGAGCAGCACTCTGCGCGATGGTCGAGAAGAAGGACAGCACAAAGCGGCCGGCGATGAAGCCACCCAACGTAGGCGACGTGGCTGTCACGATGGAGCCGATGCAAACACCGAGGCATCCCACAAAGATGGCAGGGCGTCTGCCCTTCCAGTCCGACAGCCAGATGAAGGGCGCGGCTGCCATCTGCCCGACCTGGAAGATGGCAAACACGATCCCGGTGCCGCTGTTTCCCTCAGGCGGCAGATTGTAGTAGTCGATATAGCTTTGCATCGCATTGATGGAGCCCATCAGACTGCCGTCGTATCCTGTCGCAGTCAGCGTCGGTCCTCGAGCCGCATCCGGGTTGACTTTGGTTCCTCACCATTCATGGTCGAGCAGAGATAGACGAGAATGCATATCGCATAGAGTCTGAAGTAGCCTCTACTCCAAGGGCTTTGCTTATCCTCGCTCAACGCGGCCGCGAGCGTGGCATTGTGGGCGTGGATGGTCTTCTCTGTTAAGATGTCTGAGCCTGTTGACCCTTTTCGGGGAGGCTCAAAGTGCTCTGTGGGTGAGCCTTTCTGGTCCTCCATATCGATGGTATGGCGAATGTCTCGAGTGGACGAGGACTAGCAACGAGAATGTAGTAGATGCAAGGGAGCTCTCCCCGACGTGGATCAGGCGTCCGACTATCAACTATATATCTTTCGTTCATCTCCATGTGTCCATGGGTGGCTCGGAAGCGGCGCATGAGATCAATGTCCGTCTGACACTCGGGACTGGCTCGTTAACGATGATTCGACTTGACTCTTTCCCAAGCCTGCTCGGCTTTTGCGAAAGACTCGGGGCTCTATTCGACGGCTAGCATCTCCCAGAGAGCGACCGCTGTCACCTCGCGTGGCAAACCTCCGCTGCTCCATACCCCACGCGGTTCTCGACCTGTGATCACCCCAGGCATAGACGACGAATTGTGCCGCTAGCACGGGTTTTCATCGTCCCGCACGTCAGGGGATAGGCCAAGATATTCGCGAACAGCTCGTCTGCGGCCTCGGCACACGTTGGTGGGAAGCTGGGGGGATGCAACCATATGCGGCGATATGTATCCCCATGTCCCAGACCAGGGGGGTCGCACCAGCGATCGTGCGTAATGGAGCATTTACCGACTGGGGAGGCGAGTTTGCAGGACAATTTTGCGGGGGAATGAGGAAGGATACTTGCCAAGACGCCAAAAGCGGCCAATTATGTTTGTGCGGTCTTTTGAACGTCCGTCTTGGCGTCGCTCAAGGCCCCTTGCAAGACCATCATGCTCAAGTCCCGACTTCATTTGCGCTCGAAGATCTGAGGGTGAACACGGCTTTTCATACGCCCTTCCTAGCGCTTTGGACAACTCGGCGGGCTCGTTGTACCGGTGTTGAGGATTACGTATGATAGGTGACGGCGAGCAAAACGGTGAGTGAGTCGGGTCGACTTAAGGGAGCCATGGCTCTCACTATGGCTTCACCTCCAGGACGACACTGTATCGTGAACTAGAGCAGGTTGCTTGCGCTCCGTTTCAAGCCTTGCTTTGCATTTCCATTGAAGTAGTGAAGATGACTCGAAAACTTAACAGAACTGCATTGAGCTCGGGGTGGACGCTTTTCGAAACCGACGCTCAAACCAAGGACGAGATTCCGGTCAAGAGCGTACCGTCTGTGGTGCATCTTGATCTGATCGAAGCGCAACGGTGCCTACGGTCTCCCAGCCCAGCTCAATTGCTCGCACTAATGCTGGTAGGATACCTGATCCCTTTATTGGTTTCAATGAGCTCGACGTCCAATGGGTTGCCGAGAGAAAATGGTCCTACCGAACCACTATCAAACGACCGAACGTGCGAGAAGAGACCCGAATCGCGCTTTTGTTCGAAGGTCTTGACACCTTTGCAGACGTCAAGCTGAATGGCCAGAGTATTCTATACTCGGAAAACATGTTCCTTTCCCATCGATGCGACGTGACGGACCTGCTGAAGCCCGACGTCGACAACGAATTGTGTATCGACTTTGACTCGGCGCTTCTGAAGGGTCGGGAGATTGAGATACAGCATCCGCAATACCACTTCAAGAGCGTGGCCTCCATCCCAGGAGAGAACGGACGTGTCGGTGTACGCAAGGCTCAATACCATTGGGTAAGACGCGAGTGAACTGAGTCGAGATTATAGGTTTAGGCCGCTGACGCGCAATTCAGGGCTGGGACTGGGGTCCAGTGCTCATGACTGCTGGACCATGGCGACCCGTGTGGCTCGAAACCTATCAGTCCCGTATCTCGAATGTGTGGTTTGACATCCAAGTCAGCAAAGACAATCAATCGGCCTCGGGCAAGATTTTTGTTTCGAGCGAGGGTCGCTCAAAGTGCGTAAAGATTGAGGTGACACAAGATGGAACGCCTGTGTTCGAGCAAGAAGCGCAATCGACAGCAGACGGCCTAAGCATGGTCGATATCACACTTGGTAATTCGGATGTTCAATGCCACAATGATTCAAAGCTAATCCTTACTCAGAGAATCCGAAACTCTGGTACCCGAACGGCTATGGGTCCCAGCCGCTGTATGAAGTCCGGGCTCAACTTTCCGACGATGCCGGACCCTTGGATGAAGTCGTTAAGCAGACTGGCATCAGACGAGCCGAGCTCATTCAGGACAAAGACGAGGTTGGCGAAAGCTTCTATTTCAGGGTGAATGGGGTCGACGTCTTTGCAGGCGGTTCGAACTGGATCCCTGCAGACAACTTCTTGCCTCGCGTAACAGAACAAAAGTACAGGGACTGGCTGCAGCTTGTAGTTGAAGGCGGGCAGAACATGGTCAGGTATGAGACGACTTGAGTGCATTCTGCGACACGAACTAACTGAAGTAGAATCTGGGGTGGCGGCATCTATGAAGACGACAAATTCTACGATGTTTGCGATGAATTAGGCATTATGGTCTGGCAAGATTTCATGTTTGCCTGCGCCAGCTATCCTACCTATCCCGAAATCCTGGCATCGATTGAGGAAGAAGCTCGATGCAACCTCCGCCGCCTGCGACACCATCCCTCGATCGTGTTGTACGCTGGTAACAACGAGGATTATCAGATGCAAGAGATGTGGAAGCTTGACTACATCAAAGAGGATAAAGACCCGCAATCTTGGTTGGAGTCGACCTTCCCAGCGAGGTATATCTACGAGAAGCTTCTACCTGACGTTGCGGCCGAAGAGGCACCAGACGTCGCTTACTGGCCTTCTTCGCCTTTCTCGAGAGGCGACCCATGCAATGACCTGACAATCGGAGATGTACACCAGTGGAACGGTAAGCATGCCCTTTCTGTGGCGGCGCAGCGCTGATTATTCGCAGTCTGGCACGGCAGCCAAGAGAAGTATCAAGCGTACGAGCGGATCGGTGGCCGTTTCAACAGCGAATTCGGCCTCGAGGCTTTCCCAGCATTGCAGACTATCAAAGACTTCATCTCCGACTCAGCAGACTTACATCCGCGTTCGGCAGTCATGGACTTTCACAATAAGGCGGAAGGCCATGAGCGCCGTATTGGCCTATACCAAGCTGAGAATTTCCGGCCCGTGTCGAGCTTAGAGGTAAGCCTCGCACCACCCATGATACAACAAGAAGCAACAGCTAATTTCGGCTCAGAGTTTCGTGTACCTGACCCAAGTCTCCCAAAGTGAAGCCATGTACTTCGCATATAAGCCCTGGCGACGCCAATACGGGGAGAGCCGACATTGTGGGGGTGCACTCGTCTGGCAGATCAACGACTGTTGGCCGTGCACATCGTGGGCATTGGTGGATTATCATCTCCGCAAGAAGCCTGCTTTTTACACGATCGCACGCTGCCTCGCACCTGTCGCGGTTGGGGTGCAGCGCGAGTACCGCGATTGGAGTGTCATGCACGCGCGTCCTGCGAAGACGACGAAGTGGAGGCTCTGGGTGGCCAGCAGCCGGCTTGAATCGTTCGAGGCACAGGTCGAGCTACGGTTCGTGTCTATCAAAACAGGCAAAGAGATCAAGCCAGCGTGGAGGAAGACATGCAGAGTCGTCCACAACGGGACTACCGCTTTGCTCCATGGCGAGACACAAAACGAGAAAGAGGAACCTCATATCCTTGCGGCTCGTGTTGTCGTTGATGGAGTCTGCATTGCCCGTGACACCGACTGGCCCCAGCCTCTGAAGTACCACTCATTCGAGGATCGCGGGCTGGTTATCACGAAAGCCGGCAAGAAGCTGAGGATCTCCGTCGAGAAGCCAGTCAAGGCATTGGTGGTTGAGGAGATCGATGGTGTAAAATTTAGCGACAACTGTTTGGACGTTGTGCCAGGGGACGAACAGACAATCGAGATCAAACAGGGAGATGTGAATGCTGACAGTCTGGTTTGGCGGTATCTTGGATGTGAGGACGGCGTGCTGGGGGCGCGAAGGGAATCAAAAATATAGGGCTTGGATATACCTAGGTACCTAAGTATAGATACCTACCTAGGTAACGGACTCTGCTTCCTCCAGGCTGCATGCAAGTAACAGGCGTCATAGACATCAAGCTTCGTGGCTGGTAACAGTATTGTACGCTTTGCTAACGCTCAATTAGAACTCGCCTCTGCCGAGGGTGAAATACATAAAGCTACTTTACGTGTCCCTCACGCCTGTCTCACGCCTACCTCAAAGCTTGCTCACACCTAGCTCATAGCGAGTTTACACTTAAAGTTCGACTCTTCTAAATATAATTTATCTACCTAATTTCCCGCCAGTCTATTCTCGACGGCATCAATTTGTCAAACGGTTCACGTGGTTGATAACGCCTGAAGGCTTCACTGGGCCGTACATGTGTCGGATCCCACATCAGGATGTCTCTGGCACCCCCAGGCCCAAAGCCAGTCCTAAGCAAGAGAAAGCTGAACCGTGCATGTATCGAATGCATGCGCCGCAAGATCCGTTGCGATGGATTTCTCCCTTGCAACAACTGCCAATGGTATAGTGTTCAAGATCGATGCGCATACCGGCAAAGGAATAAGAGAACAAACCCTTCCTGGAAGTGCGTGCCAATTAACACGACTATTATTAGACTGACTGATAGTTCAGACTTGTCGAACAGTTAACAGAGGCTGTCGAAGCTCGCAATCGGATACTGGCGAAGCTATTGCCATCACTTGACTTTGAGAGCTTACCAGATCTACGTCGCGATGATATCGTCCAGCTCCTCAGCAGTGAGCAGGACAGCAATCACGGCACCCCAGCTCAGGACCAGGATCGCTATCGAGACTCTCACTCTGCCGACGGAAACGCGGCCGACGACGATGAACACGAATGGGATGAGTCTGCCAGACAGCAGGACTACACTTCGCCCATCGCCGACGACGTCAATGGCTTAGCCTTGAGCCACGGAAACAGTTCGTATTTGGGCACTTCGTCTATCAGCATAGCTCTACGGTCCATTTTTGCGCTCTGTCCGACCGCGAAGCAAGCTTTTCTCCGGCTCAGTAACACTTTATCAAGCAGTGCCGCCAGGGGTAAAGAGCCTGTTGCTGCTGCACTATCGCATAGCCCGCGAGATATTGCGCCACTTCCTTCCTCTTTTCCGATTCCCCAGGAGCAGCTCGCGATTGATGCATACTTTGACAACGTGCACCTAATGCTGCCCATGGTCGACGAGACTTGGTTCCGTACTGAGTTTACTACTCGGGGACGAACGGACGACGCGTGGGTCGCTCTTTCAGGCATGGTGCTGGCTCTTGGGTCGATTGCCGCAGGAGATGACCGATCGCATACCAGCTACTATGCTGTTGTACAACAAGTCACGGGGCACAATGTCTTTGCCTCTGGACATCTGGAGATGCTTCAAGCACTAATACTGCTTGGAGGCTCGTACTTACACTACATTAACTCACCCAATACTGCATATTTGATATTAGGGACGGCGTTTCGCATGGCGACAGCCATGGCTCTCCACCGCGATCCTGCCGCGGTTCCCTCAAATTTCCGACACCATTCTGTTGACCTAAGTTCTACCCTCCCAGTTGGCTACTCCTTACCTCGACCCGAGTTGAGGCGGAGGACTTGGTGGTGCCTGATTTGCAGCGATGCTTGGAGTGGTATACTCCTTGGTCGACCTTCCATGACTCGATGGGATCCTCTTACCATGGACACAGGCATGCCAAGCGACGAGCCTAGCCAGCAGGCGAACATAGGCCGACAGTATCAAGCGAAGCAGGGGGACCTGTCGGGTACCTCACTGAGACTGAGCTCACAATTCTGCATTATATCGTCAAAGATCGAGTACAGGCTGTCCCAACTGTCGCGTCTCTCGTCCCGTGAAATCCTTGCCTTCGAGAGTCAGCTGCTAGCATGGGAAAAATCACGACCGAGTATCTTCAAGTCCGGCACTACGTGTCCGGAACGGGTACGGAATGTCCGTGATATTGTCTATCATCGCTTTCAGATCGCACGTATCGTCATGTCCAGGCCTCACCTCCTCCGGCTCGCTGAAAGCGTGGCATCGTGTCAGTGGTTTACCAACGAAGACTGGCACGTGGTCTCCATATGCCGCGATGCAGCGTCGGAGCTCATCAACAGTATCACCACTAACCGGCTCCGCACGAGAATATCTGTTTGGCATACATCCTGGTACCTTTTTCAGGCCTGCATGGTTCCTCTCTTATCCGTTAGCCTCAACGACAGACTGCCTGCGGAGGCAAAGCTCGAGGACGCCCTCATCAGCGGCTACCAAGAGGAGGTCGAGAGAGCTGTACGCACCTTCAAAGACATGGCGCCATGGACAAGGTCGACAGACAAGTACGGCGAAGTCATCGAGGCCTTGTATACTGGCGTGATCGGACAGAGAAATCAAGCCACGGCATCGACGCTGCAGTATAATCCTGGAGTTCTTGGAGGCTTCACGGCTGTGAACTTGGGCAGTCCTTCCGCCCTTGATCAGCAGACCCTCGACATGTTCGACACTTTCCCGGATTGGTTCGACTACGAGCTCGTATTTGGAGCAGAACTGGGAGAGTAGTGAAAATCTCTACCTCTCACCCGAGACTGAGAGCGCGCACGCGGAGGAGGAAGTCACGATATTCAAGGGGCCGAACACCTTCGCTCAATGAGGAACCCCATGCTCGACTATGTTACGACTCATATCAGGTTCACATTGAGTCCGGCATAGCGCGGACCAAGTCCCAGCTCACTGAGCCGGGCCGCTCGCACGTGTCCATCCTCATGCTCGCTCCCGAACGCAGAAAGCAGCCCTACGCAACGATGCCGGGGCTTCAGACCTTCGCCGGGTCTCGTGATGACCACATGTTGAAATTCGATGCGGAAGTTGGATGGTTGAGGATGCGCAATATGGAAGAGGCTCTTGCACTGCACTGGCTCCTCCAGCCAGAGACTATTCCAAGACTCTTCGACCTTTACGAAATCAAGATCCAGAACTTCTGATTTGGACAAAAGTCCAAGGACTTCATGCTCGCCAACATCGACAATGACAGGCTCGAGGACCTTCGTCGACCATGCGTATGCACTAACACCTATTCCGCAGCAGATGAGGGCCGCTAGGCGCAGCAAAGGTTCCGCGTAATTGAGGGGATTGGCTCTGATGAGGTCAACTTTGAACGAATTGTAATCCATGAGAGCCCCGCCTTTGTTCACAATCCCGATGGCCATAAGATGCAGGAATTGCAGTGCGTTGTTAAAACATGAGTTTTCGTCTATGTCTGTTTTAAACTTCTTGTCGTCGGCCCAGGCCGCCAAAGGGCTCAGTTCGCCTTTGATGGCGAAACCCCACGCCGGTCGTGAGAAGATGATGGCCCTCTCCAAGATATCAAGGACTTCCGCCATACAGTCCGGCTGGACTGTGCGGATATCTACGGGTCCGAAATCAAGTCCTGCTGCTACGTCCGAGTCATGGCGTGGAGCGCCCATTGTCGCTAGCCCAAACAACTTTACCAGATCTCCCAGGCACTTAGGCATTGGCATGTTGGAGGTGGCTAGGGTGTCTGTGTTTTCGCCCACCATGCCGCTCGTGATCTTTGGGAGCACTGCTCGGTTGGCCTCGCGAGCTTGGATGAAGCAGTCTTTGAAAAGGCGAGGGAAGGCGCCACCCGGCTCATTGTCCATCCTTCGCACATCTTCCGGTCGCGGGGGCTTGTACCAGTCATATTGAGCCATGGTGCAAAGGATGAAATCCCTCACCTTAGAAGCTTCCCGGATGCTGTTGCTCTGGCTCACAAACTCGGCACCAAGTTCAGAAGGGAACGGGGAGCGGACCAGAGTGCGGCGCGCGACCGTGCCATTGTTCAACATAGCCCGCACGAAGGAGAGCTGTTCTTCCTGGAGCTTATCTCCGCCTCCTCCATATGAAGCCCATGCGTGACTCAATGTCCACAAGCGGTCCAGAAAAGCTGCGGCTTGATGCATCTCCGGATAGGCGGTTGCGAAGCTCCGCCTTTGCTTCTTCACCCTTTCCTCGCAAGTCACGAATTGGAGGCTATTGGACAATATAGCCTCTTGCAAAGGCCAAAGTCGCTCCAGAATCCCTTCGTAAAAGGCTTCAGACCGATGGTCATCTCTCCAATGATCTGCCCATCGTTGCTGAGCGGATCTATAGGCCTTCCAGTCTGGCAGCTGCCCGATGACCCCAGCACAACAGGCCTTAAATCCGAGACCGTCTCTCACTATCATGGTTCTCTTCGCGCGGTTGAAGATGTCAGGAAATAGAGTCGTCATCTTCACGCGGTTCTCCACGCTCTTCGGATCCTCGCCCTGGTCAACACATATGACGTCCATCCAGAAATAGGCATCCCCGACAAGGTTGGTAAGGTTTCGTTCCAGGAAACGCGCCTTCGACTCCGAGACGATGATTTGGAATGGAATCCCCGCCACATCTCTCCAGGCATATTCTCCTGGCGAGCCCCACACGTGCGAGAAGGCGATATACTCGGTACTGCGAAAGTCGATTGCCTCCTGCACGAGCGCGCCAGAAACGAACCGGCACATCACGACTCGCGCCTCGTCTTCTGCGAGCCCAGCCATACTATATATAGCAAAAGGTCGCGTTCTTGGGTAGTGGTGCTGGGTCAATGGCACTGTGGCTGAAAGGTCAGAAAACCGGACTGCACGACAGATTGCTGCCTTACTGAGCCCGACGTTGTTGTCCCGCGACGTCCAAGAACCGTCTCGTATTCAAGCGGGGTTCTGGACCGTTCGTTCGGGCAGCCGCAGCGCGCATGGCGTTTCCCTTCCCCGGAACGAAATACACTGTAAAAGAAAGTGTGTTGTCCATGCTGGTCCATAGAGGACGTCCGGAATAAGTCTGATCCAAGCAGCAAAGTCCTTGTCATCAAGAGCATCGCGTCGCGGTCTACGGATATCGGCGACAAGGCAGGCACGGCAGGTCCGCCAGTGCATCCATCCCCCTATCGCCCCAGCCGCTCCCCTGATGGCCGCGCAGTGTCGGATTACATAAGTAACCAGATCTAATGACAATTAGGTGACAATCAATGGATGCATATCGACCGCCTCGACCGCCTCGACCGCCTTGACCGCCTGGATTTCCCTCGACCGTTCTTCTGGCAAGCTTGCACTTCTTTGCCACTGGTGCTCAACACGACGTTCACAGAACGATCTCTCGGCTGGTCGGAGCTATGCGGAGAGCTCCTCTCAGCTGGGAGAGGATCAAATGAGTAGCATCGGCGTAGGTGTAGGATGGACAGAACGGAATCGCGCTCAAGGGAGTCGTACACAGTACACGATGAACAAAGTCTGGCCCGAGTAGCAGAGTCAAAATATTCGACAAATCCAAATGAGTATGTATCACTGAGCGATGCAATGAAAGTGGGCCAGAATCCCGTCCAAAGAATACTGCATGAAAAGACCAATCATTGGCAATCTGTGTGATACTGTTGGACACAGCTACGGAATGCTTTTCTGTTCGACACACTGAGCTCCTTTATTCGTACATGAGGCTCGGCAGACAGGTCGAAGCCACCATACAAATCCTCCTCACATTCACCAGGTAGTCCGCACTTCGGGGATATCTTTGGTTGTGACGTGAAGATCTGTGAAGATAGCATCATCGCCTGTGAGTGGGTTAGAACATAGCCACATCAGCAGCGGAAGCTGTCAGAGCACATACCTTTCAAATGCTTCACTCGGATCTCGTCTTCACCCTCCAATTTCTCGAGTTCCTGCTCAGGCGGGGCATTGTCCTCACGCTGATCCTTGGGCCGTTGCTCAGTGGCCTTTTCATAATCCTCTCCAATCATGAGGAACTGGGCATGGTCATAGTTCAGATACTTGGGCTCCAATGGCTTCCAGCGCAGTCCGCGGAACTCGTCGACGATTTCTGGCGGATACTCTGGTCCTGAAGGCACGCTCTGCTGGCCCGTAGGCGGCTGTTCAGGGTTCTTGACACTGACCACAAAGCTTCCGCGCTGCTTGAGGCCAAAGTCCTTCTGGACCTCGCCGACCTCGGAAGGGATGTTGATGATGTAGGCGAGGTGCGATTCGCGGCCAGTAGACGTGACCGCGTAAATGCCCTCGGCAAGTGGAGTGACTGGCGCGGTGTGCTTCGTGCCCTGCGTCTTGGTCTGGTATTCGGAGCCGGTCAAGAAAGTCTCCTTGAGTTCGGCGAAGCTGGTCTTGTATTTCTCCACAAAGGTGATGAATCGGTCCTTACCGCTCTGTGGGAGTACCTTCTTTGGTAAGGCCAAAAGACGGCAATTCTGCTCGTCGCCAATGGGGCCATCTCCGAGCTTTGCATCGAGAGGGATGGGTCGCATGACGAGGAATGAGCGCGCAACATCGTTGACATCCTGTGGATCGTCCACATTGACGCGGGGCCGGAAAAAGAAGTATATGATACCTTTTTCCAGGATGGTTGAGGGAATATCGTCGTCGTCCCGAGCCCCGGGCTCGACCGCGTTGTCGTTTGTCTCAGTTGGCTTGGTCTCTTCTTTGGACTCAGTGGCCTCTGTCTCGGCTTCCTTATCATCAGCTTCCTTCTTGGGTTCAACGCTCTTCTCTTCCTCGGACTTCGCATCTTCCGCCTTGGACTCGGTCGCATGGCCGTTGGTGGGCTCGGGCTGGGTCTCCTCCTGTTTATCCTCCGCTGCGTCTTTCATTTCTTCATCCGGCTTTTCCGGAGCAGGTTGCTCGGAGGTTCCACTAGAAACCACTTGTCAGTACTGAACAGCCACCCTGAGAGGGGAAGTAATACTTCTGTATGGTCTCTTCCAACGTCTTCTGTGCTGGTTCTCCATTCTTCTTGCCGCGCTTCGCGCTTGGTGGAGAGTCAGTCGCCTCGTTTTTGCGTTTCTTGCTGGCGGGCGACGATTTGGGATGAGGGGGGGATGAGTTCTGAGAGCCCTGAGAGCTTGATTTACCAGCAATGCGTGCAGATGAGCGCCGCCCAGTCATGGCGTCAGTGTGTGTGGGAGGTAGTTTAGCGATGGCCGACAGGTATGCGGGGAAGACGAGGAACAGCTAAAGTGGGTGGTGATGGGAGAGAGAGAGGAAGGTGAGCAGGAAGTCAGGAAGCATTTGACGAAGCTGCGGTTGGCGCATTCCTGTCATCGCGATGGCTGGATGCACGAGGTGCAGCTAAAGTTCCTACTCCACACCAAAGCCGCGTTACAATGATGTAAGACGGGGACGGTCGCTGGTAGAGCTGTGAGACAAGAAGAAAGTCATTCTGGTGATGGTGCATGCTAGTCAGGAACAAGGGTCCTGGTGCTACTCGGTAAACGCCGGCGCAAAAGCTCTCTAATAACCGGATCATCCGATCTCCATCGCGTCACTGTCTCCTCGGGCTTCCTCCTTCCCACGAGATCTGCATGGTGTAGTTGTGCGCTCGGGCGTGCTGGGGGAGTTTGATGATTCTATGCCTGCATCCTCAGACTTTTCAGAGCTGTCCGTCCATGCTTCTTGTGCCTGTTTCTTCACAACGCGTTGCCCCAGAGGGGTCCGTTCGCTTCTCTTTCTCCTACGTTTCATTGGCGGCTGTGCAGCCTGCCCGTCGACCAGTTCAGAAACTTCGATTTCTGTACGGTTGAGTGTCGGGCTCTCGTCCTCATCGTCCATCTCTGTTGAACGGCGTTTTTGCCCTCGATCGTAATCCCCTCGATGAGCGCTCTTGGGTTGACGCTCGCATGAGAGCCGCCGCAACCTGCTGGCAAGCTCTTCGTCCGTGTCTGGCCATAGCTTCTTAAGTGCTTCATCTTCGAACTCGGATTCGGGTTCTTCATACTGATCAGGATGGAGGACCTCGATATCTCCATCGTAGCCCATGTCATCCGGGGATATCTCCTCGACAGAGAAGCCATCGCTTGACTCTCGCCGAGGCCGCTTCCTGACCCTGTACTTCGGAACCAAGGCCATTCCTCCGAGGGCAGTGGCTCAGATAGAGAAGTATGGCAACCCCCGCCTTGTTGCGGCGTCCGTCACAAGCGTGCAATTCTTTGATTGCAAGATGGAGCTGAAGAGGTGGTTTTATGCCATCTGTCCTCGCATGACGTGTGAGAGCACAGATAAAACTCCATCAGCCGTTATTCAGCCTGCGCAGCGTCCGGATGGTGAGATGAGGAGCACGACGCGTATCGCCATGTTTCTGGAGTCAACCCTCAGGAGGTGGTAGTTGCACAAAGGATTTCACGCTCAGAAGTTAGGCACGCGCATAGTGCAGAAGTTGTGGTGGTCGTCAAAGACCCCGACTACGTCATTTGATTGGAGAGCGTCGTTGATATTCCGGCACGCCCGAAGATGCTTCAGCTGGAAACGGCACATGAGTAGATGTCGATAACGTCTAGCTCGGGTCACAGAAATATCCAAGAGTCAATCCCCCTTGATTGTGCTTGACGGAGGCGGAACATCCGGGTCCTTCCTCCCCAAGAATGCGGGTTGGGGTGTCCGTCGCGGAGATGTGGATGGTTTTATTTGTTGACGCTAAGATGAATCTCAGAATAGCATTCGGAAGGGCACATCACGTCGGTGTCAGATGTGACTGCGTGGCATCAGACAAGTCCTCTACGAGAATGGATTCCAAGCGGGTATGCAAACGTCCGAAAGCTCATCGAACCAGTCACTCGTCCTCGTCATCCTCGTCGTCTTCCAAGCTGCCCTCTCTTGTCAGCCCTTCGTAGAGAGCCCAGGCTGCCAGAGTCTTCGCATCCCTCGCACCTTCCCTCCACAATTCCTCATACTTTACGAGCTTGACTGTGATCTTCTCCTTATCGGTCCCGGAAAGTCTGTCCTTCAATTCCATAATTTCAATCAGCGGCATCGTCCTCTCCCACAGAAACAGAGCGATGTACTCATCGCAGCCGCCAGGGCTAGGATACATTGCCTTCTGCAGATGGCTCTCCGAGCCCTTGGCATCCTTCAATGCGAGCTTCGTCATGTCTTTCAGTTCGTGCTGGGATATGGTCAAGCCCGTCTCTTCATACAGCTCGTTAGCAGCGGCGCCTACGAACGTCTTAGCATCATCAATCATGCCCGCAGGGATCTCAAAGAAACTGAGGCTCCCTGCCGGGACGCGTGGCTGCTGCGTCATGACAACAAATCTCTCGTCGCTGTGCGTATCGCCAACCTGTGGTCGTAGGATCATCAGAATTGCCACGCTTCCACCTCGGAGGAAGACAATCCCCGGTAACGGCGAGCCATTCTCGTCCGACACCACGGTCTCCATCTTGATGAAGCCTATCCGTTTGCCAAACCAATCCACAGACTGCACGTTGATGGAGCGCAGAGTATGACGCTCTTTCCGGTCGTGGAATACGTGATCCCGGTTGGACTGGAGTCGAAGCGACTGACGGAGGGTTTTCAACCAGAGCTCGAAGGGCTTGAACTCCAAGAACTGCTGCCGTGTGATGTTTGCTGGTAATTTGACTTCCACGAGAGGCTCGCCCTGATCCCTCGGAAGAGTAAATGTGGTGGCCATGTTCTTATCCTCCCTTGTGATTTACGAGACAGCCTCCAGACAGGCCACGGAGCGTTCCCTCGTTGATTTCTCATAAACGGATCTGAAGATGCTGGCGGAATGGTTTGACGCTTTGGACAGGCGAGGCCATGCCCACCAATGATATTCCACTCGAAGCGGTCGAATGCGAGCGCGACATCCCTGGACAAGCGATGCAACGTGGGGTACTAAAACACCCGCTGAGTAATGTGCCTGGCCCGGGGGCTGAGGCTGAGGCTGAGGCTGTCGAGAGCATCGAAGGTTTCGTTGCAAGCACTCTTCACGATGGGCATCCGACGCTGCGACCATGATTTGCAAAGTCTGCCATGATATGCTTTATGATCACAAAGGTCGGGAAGGGCTGACAAGCGGTGGATCACAACTCGAGCTCAATTTCAAGCACCACAAGAAAACCAAAAACCTCATCGGCTCGGTCCAGCAAGGCTGCTATCTGTGCCGATTAATCCAGGAAAGGCTGGAAAGCGTCAACGGCAACCTTGATGCCTACGATGGTTCGAAGCCTTTTCTTACCGCCCGGCTCAAGCCGTTTCGCCGCCGCCGCCAGACCGGCCTGTACCCACTGGATTTCTTCCTGGAGCCTAACAAAGTGCTAGTCGCAAGTTTCGTGCTCAAGCAAAATGGTAAGGCATTCATTCACCATGACACTGAACCACCCAGGGTGATCCGCAGACCTAACCATCTCAAGAACCCCAAGGCACCACCAATGTCCAAGTCAAGCCTATCAGCAGCACGACGTCAGATCCCAAGGTGGTAGAAAAAGCAAAAGAATGGATCGCCGAGTGCACAAGAGCTCACGACAAATGTCGCGTAGCCTCAGACCCAGCATGGGTCCCCAACCGACTCCTGGACGTGCAAATGGCGCTCGATCCGGACAAGTCAGCGGATATCATTCGCTTGGTTAGCCGAAAGCCGGGCGAGACTGATACCAATGCACCCCGGATGGAGGGCTCCTACGTCACCCTGAGCCATCGCTGGGGCAACGTGCCGTTTCTCAAGCTCACAAGGGCGAAGCTCACCGCCTTTCTCAACGGCATACCGTTAAGAGATCTTCCTCAGACGTTCCAGGATGCCATCAAAGTCACGCGCGAGCTGGACAAGCGATGGCTCTGGATCGATGCTTTGTGCATCATCCAGGAAGATGAGGACCTGAAGGATTGGCTAGAGGAGTCTGCGACCATGGAGCAAGTCTATGCCAATTCCTACTGCAACATCTCGGCCACAGCCGCGATGGACAACTCTAGAGGCCTGTACGGTCAGAGGGACATGGATTGGAAATGGATCGAGACCGTGACACTGAACACCCAGCACCTCCAGAACAACGCCGAAGGCAAAGTCGGATGCACCATCTTGGACCTCTCCTTCTGGGAGAAGTACGTCGATAACGCGCCCGTTAATCGGCGGTCCTGGGTCTATCAGGAACGACTCCTCGCTCCACGGGTCCTGCACTGGTGCGAAGACCAAATCGCGTTCGAGTGTCGTGAGGTAAGTCGCGCGGAATGTCGCCCCGAAGGCATGCCTCACTTCCGGATGAAGTCCGGTGTCCTCATCCCGGATCTGCATCTGAAAAGCGTGGATCTGGACACCGGGAAGCAGCTACGCGCGATCCGCGAAGCGAGCAGCCAGGGCTCCACGCTGTCGAGCCAGCTCCAGAAGATGAGCAACGACGGCCAGCTCAAGAAATTCTACCTCTACGAGCTATGGAAGCACTGGGTCGAGGTGTACACCAAGCTGGAGCTCACAATGCCGCAAGACAAGCTGATTGCCCTCTCCGGGATTGCACGGATGCTGGCGTCCAGGATGAAGAACGAAGGCTACGCAGAGGATCAGTACATCGCCGGCATGTGGCAGAAGTACATAGCCAGCCAGCTCCTGTGGTATGTCAACGAAGGGACCGGCAAGAACAGACAACCATTCGAGAACACTCGCCCAGCAGCGTATCGCGCCCCTTCGTTCTCGTGGGCCTCGGTCGAAACACCTCGGGGCATCACATTCGCCGAAACAACCGACACGGGCCTGCTCATCGAAGTCGAAGTCGTCCGTCTCAGCTACCGGACCATCGAGGACTTGTTCGGCCTTATCACAGACGGGTACATTGTCGTGAAAGGCGTGCTCAGGAAGATCGAACTGACCGACGCGGCGGCCCCGAAGCCGCCATCCCTCTCGAGGACTGAAATCTTTGTAAGTTCAGCGCGAATTTTCCGTCCCTATCTAGTCACATGTTGTTGTTTTTTCCCATACATTGCTTGCCCACTTAAAAGATTGCTTTCCCCGTCGCTGATGACCCTCTCCCTTCTCATGACAGGTCCGAACCATCAACTGGGACATCCTCCTCGTCATTTCACTCGCCATCTGCCTGACGCCTCTCTTGGCGGTCCTCCAATTCTGCGGCCTCGACACCCTCATCCGCCACCGTCTCCGCCTCCTGATCTGGACATCCTGCTATGGCATGCTCAGTCTGATCTGTCTGGCTCTGCGGCACCTCCGCGCCCACCAGCAGCACTTTGCTGCTGCCGCCGCCGCCGCCGCCGCTATCCCCTCCGAAGACGAAAACCGGTACACCTGGCGCCTTGTGCGCTACGGCCAGCCCGTCGGCCGTGAATACCAGGTCGTCTTCCTAGACAGTCCCGCGTCGGAGCCGTCTGTCTTTGGTCCCTCGGCGCAGGTGTTTTGCCTGCCCGTGCTGCGCGACGAGCGCTACCTCACGTGTCTGCTCGTGCAGGCCACGGACGGCGAGTTCGGCATCCGGTACAAGCGCGTGGGTTTGACGCGGGTGACTTCCCTGACGAGGGACCTTGTGCATAATCTGACGACTCCGCCGGGGCATAACGAGACTGCCTCGGGGCAGTATTATTGGGGGCCGAATTCGAGTAAGCGGAATGAGAGTACGATCTGTATTATATGATGTGGTGTTGGGAAGCGTGAAAGCGTGTCCGGTATGTAGCGGTAGTAGGGCATGTAAATGTGTAAATCGGTACCCTGTCTCTAGTTGTTCAATAGGTAGCCTTAAGCTTCGAGCGTGGTGTCAGCGTGGTGTCAGCCGGGTAGTACGTAGTAAGTGTTGGTTCTGTGTGCAAGATTAATCCTCCGTCAAAGAGACGTGTAACGATGGATAATAGCAGCTGTTTTCAAAGAGGACTCAAGGCAACATATTTCGGTTCTCAACATGGATGGCAGGGCGGCGGGCCTTTGCCTTACCTTTACCTTTCGCAGCACGGAGCACCTGGTACAAATGTGCGTCGACCAGGACCAATCAGTCAATCAGCCAGTCAGTCAGTCCATCAGCCAGTCAGTCAGTCCATCAGCCGGTCAATCAGTCCATCAGCCAGCCAGTCAGTCAGGCTGAAGATGGAACAAAGACTTGGTGTAATCATCCATTCCCTCCGAGTTGAAAACTGTGCCAACGACAAGGCAAGTCCAGGGGAGCGTCCGATCCATGTATTTCCAAGTGTCAGATGTATTGGAGGCAAGGTGATTCTTGGATCCACGTATGTATTGCCAAAAACCCTGTAACCATCAGAGTGTTGGCGGCATGGTGATGTTTAGGTTTCTGAGGGGGGCATTGGGGGAGGTATGTAATGAGGTGGGCTGGTCTGGGGCCTGACTGGGTCTGTGCCTATGGTTTTGCTGCAACAACAACAATAACTTTGGAATTTTTCACTCTCTCTCTCTCTCTTAATCTGCTCCTCCACAAGCCTGTGCCTTTTGGTCCAACAAACAATGATCAGGGGTTCCGATTTCTCATTTTGCTAGAAGCACATCTTGGGGGTGGGGGTGTCTAGTCTGATGAATGTACGGTTGATTACGGAGTACAAGTCTAGAATTGCAGCTACAGTACCACCTACAGTACAGTAGCTATTGAAGACAGCATATGGCTGTGCGTGCCGAGCACCTGCCGCCACGGCAACCTCAAGTGGTAGGCACACACTGACTGGGTGGCTGGCTTCTGCCACCACATCATGCCGCTCCACACCAAGATACGGGTGTCAGCGGCTCAACCGCGGTGAAGCTTGCGTCGCTCCATGGGTCGTTCGGTCTGGTCCTGCCCGCCGTCCTCGCATGCTGTCTCTCCTTTGGCCCCCAAGTCTCCCTCCTGGCCCGAGACATAATGATCGTCCAGTGCATATGCCATCCCCTTCAGGGATTCTCGATCGGCAACTGTTGAGCCGTCATGCGCGATGCTCTTCTCCCTCTTCCGCTCCCTCCTCCTCTGGCGTCTCCCCGCGGACATAATACTCGTTGACTCCCTCAGTGGTCCGCCGGGAGTTTATGGCTGCACCTCTCTTGGTAGGCGGCGGACGCTCGACCGCCGCAAGATCAGCACGGGTGAAGTTGTGGGGCGCGGGTTGGTCGGAGTTGGGGATCAACGAGGTCGGCACAAAGAGCGCAACACCCGAGTTCTGGCGTGGGATCCTCTCGTACAAGGAGGTGCCGTGGTAGTCGTTGACCCGCCAGACGGTGGCAGTGTTGCCCTCTGCTACTGAGAGGATGCCGTACTGAGCCACGTAGAAGTTTCCACCGGTGCTTGGATCGGCTGTGCTGACGGTCGTGAGTGCGAGGCCGTAGACGTTGACGCCGTCTTCGCGGTGGGTGAACCTGTGGCAGGAGTCAGCGCCGTCTATCGAACGATGGATAAACCCCCGCAGAGCTTACCGAGCATAGTTCATGGACATGGCGCCTTGAGGGGGAGCGGCCTCGTCGAAGCGGAACCGCCACTCGGTGGCTCTGTCCTTGGACCAGACGGAGTACAGGCCATCATCTAATCCGGCGTCCATGCGTCGGAATCCTCTCCTGGCAATAGCACTGTCATAATCTGCCACGACCTCTGCTGGGATGCGAGGCTTCAAGATATTCGAGGCCAGCGTCGCCACTCCGGATTCTTCCAGATGGATCCTGGCCTTCTCCTCCGGCTTCATGTTCCGTCTGAGGAAGCTTCCGGCAAGAGTGGGTTTGCGGTCCTTTCGCGAGCCGCCGGTATAACCTATGCCGGTCAAAATCCCAGGATCGTCACGCTGCATGGAGATAGAAACATCAGTATATGAACAGTCGGCCTCAAAGGGCACCTACGCGATCGCCCCTCCTCTCCCTCGCTGCACCCTTGCACACCTCGTCCATGGCCTTTAGTATGGCGTCATCGCGCACTATCCGCGGCAGTCTTGCAAAGACTAGTTCCTGAGTGGCCTCGTCAAAGAAGAGCCCGCTCTCGCCTCGCCGGATGATGTGTGCGAATCTGCTTCGGTGGATCACCTGGATCTGCCGGCCCGATGTCTTTCCAATGCGCTTGTCGGCGTATGGTAGATCTTCCCAGGCTTCTTCCCAGTGTTGTTTGATGGTCTCTGACTCCGCGCAGTATACCCCGACAGGGACTGGCAATTCGTTGACTTGGAGTCGCCGCAGATAGAATCTGGGCACTTTCTCGAGGTAGCGCATGGTGTCGTCGGGTGTCCAGTCGAGGCCTAGGGCGTGAATGATGTCCTTGTCGTCTTGAAGAACTTGTGGCTGGGGTTTCCGAGACGTCTTTTCCGGGGCCTGTTGGGCTTCCCGCGTCAAGCCTCTTCCAGATCCGAATGTCGCCATATTTAAGGTGATTCGTAGTTATATAGGATTGTTGTCTGGATTCGGAAGCCAGGGAATGGAGTCAATTGGTGGTGCCTGAATTGTCGCAAGTTGTAAAAGACGAGGATGCGAGAGCGGACGCTGAGGTCGTTGGGGGGGGACAAAACAATTCTTAGGTTTCGTCAACCTGAAGATCTTTGCGTTGTTGACGGCAGAACCACACACAGATGCGCACTTCTTCACCAAGCAGGAAGCCTCATGTTTGTAAATCCATCAGTATTTCCTAGTCTACGCCTCCTTCACACCATGATATGACAGCCTGATCTTCACAGGACCTCTCGCCATGCCCGCAAACCCTTCAGTCTTGTCGAAGAACTGATCACCGGTGATGTACTCTAGCAGGCCATCCGTTTGTTGAAGGCCATTGTGGTACCGAGAGGTGCTCGGGACCGTCGACTGCTCCTCGACTTGACCAGCCGTGTATCATGACCGTTCGGGCATCTTTACCCTGCCATAGCAGCACCACTAGAGTCCAGCGTGTGTATCTTGGTTTTACGCGAAGCAATGGACGTGTCAGGAACCGAGTGGAGTATCGACCAGGTTCTCCGCCACCCTCAAGTAGGACCAGGCATTGATGAGATGCTTGCACCTGAGGCTCCAAGCCCCGCAATGGTAAGTCGAGATGCATCTTCCGCTGCCGGGACCAGGAGATTATCCGTGCATCGGCACTGCTGTTGACGGAGACAGTTGCGATGTCGGGACTCGTTTGCAACATCTCTCCCAGTGGCGGCCAATGACAATTTTCGTTTATCTCAGCCAGGTACGTTACGAATTGTAAGGGTGCCAATGGAAACAGAGCAGAGGGCTTCTCTTTTCCAGAGGATGAAGTAGGTCGGTCCAGAGAGCAGGGACTTATAATCCAGTATGTAAGGCAAGGCCGAGTTGTATGCAATATTGGTTAACTTGTCGCAAACATGTCCTTGGAAGATGAGGTACACTATCTTAGAGGCATCACCTCTTGAGAATTCGGCTCTTCCTAGCCTGGGGACCAGGACGACGATGACGGAGACATGAAGATGGACAGGAACCAAAGAGGGTCGGCGATAGGACCACGGTGCGAAGGTGACTGGGGAAGGAAGATGATCAGAGGAGCAGGTGGAGAGGGAAGAGCTTCTTGTACCCCTGGGCACGACGCTGAGCCCACGCCGTGACAGCGCTTGGCGTCGGCATGACAGTGGCTATCGTCAGCGTGACAGCGGATCGCAACGACGCAGACATCCGAGGGTATCCATATGGCTGACGGCGGTGACGTGTGTAACCGCGACCATGTGCTTCGCGGAACGCAATACAAGGGGTGACGAAACGTGTCACTCCGGCGACATCTTGGTGGCCAAACCAGCCACCCACATGTGAAGACGTCAGGAGTCGCCATCTAACCCATCCACCAGAGATGCCGAGCACGTTGATCGTGAACACGTACTGTGTACATGTGGACGACGACGGTAGTAGAGGGGGGTGGAGAGGTCAGCGCCGCCGCTCTTGTTGTGCTCAAAGGGAGCCTTGTTCGCGAGATGAAGTTGGGTGGGTGGTGTCCCGCTTCAATATCCGACTTGGTGGGTGGGCGTCGACCAAGGCTACCGGAGAAGAGGAGGTCAGACCAGAGCGTTTGCCCCGACCGAGTAAATATGCCAGTTGTAGTGCACAGTCTTGGAGATTGTTGTTTGGCAGTGAAGGAATCTGCATGCTTGAGAAAACAGACAAGCAAGTAATAATCGACAAATAGCGAAGCTGGCGGATCCTAAGAGCGGGGAAGACACACCCACGACTGTGACCTCGCCGCCGTCGTATGAGTCACCATGATGGCGACAGGGTGGCTGCAAAGAGGCAGGGAGGGAGGGAAACGGGAAGGCTCGAACATGAGGTGAAGGTAATTAACTCTGTACGGAGTACGTTGATGATAGACAAGAGGGCCAGGAAGCTCTTTCTGCATCTCCTGAAACAGGCTAGCTCGCCGACTCCAGCATAAGCGACGGCGACGTCAGCGACCGGCCGCAGGCAAGGTTTTCCCTCGTCTGCTCTTCTTTCCATTGTCCATGCTTTCATCAAGAGGGGCTGTCATTCGTGTCGTCTGAAAACACAAAGTTTCTCAAGTTGTTGTCGTTTGGAGACGTCGACGGCCCGAACGGCCTGTTGCATCTCCACCTTGAGAGCTGTTAGCACATTCAATCCACATCAGCACCTGTCACCGGCAGGAAACTCACGACCAGTATTTGTCCATGGCATACCAGACATAACTGTCTGCATTCCGGATGGCTTGTGATGATCCAGTCACGGGATTTGCAGTGAGATCTCTGATCTTTGCGGAGTTGAATGGACCTGAAGTCGATACCCATGTCAATCATTCAGACTGACGACGCGACGCCAATCACAACCCGGCAAGACCGGTGTGTCGAAAAACCCGAAGCTCGAAGACTTACCATAGCCGTCTGACGGGTTCGGCCCCGCGAAGTCCAGGATCTTGGAGTAATCTCCCGTCGTTGGCTGCGCGAGCCTCGCATAGTCTGGGATATCCTGCAGCAGATAGGGCCTAGGTGGTGGAAGCTTGTCAGCATATTGATCTAACTGGTACACAACATTGTCATAAGTGCGTCGGCAGCTCACCAGTGCATCAACTCATGGAGGATGACAGAGCCGGGACTGAGCATGTAGCTGCTGTCTCTATCGAGCAAGCCGTCACAGCTGAATCCGCCCTCGGGCTTGCCGCCTGGCGCGGTCAAGGCCCACTCAGGTGGATGCTCAATGTCCTGCAGAGAGTAGTAGAACTCAAATGACGGTTGGCAAAGCGCCATCAACGCGCGGTTACCATACATTGAAGGCAGGTATGTCGTTTGCGCTCCGAGCTTGCCATCCTTGCAACCCCTCCCGCGATCCTCCTCGCGCACGTCAGGGTGGTCTCCGAGAGAGATTGACAAGTCCTCGAATTTGGGGTTCAGGATTGCCTCCTTGTCCATCGACGTCAAAAGCCCGCCGATATTGCGGGGGTCAAACTGCTGACCAAAGGGGATGTTGGCAATGGTGCGGAAGACTCGCTGCACGAACAAGTAGTCTTGTGGTTGGAAGTATCGCAGAAAGCCCTGAAGATTGTGTTAATAGCCACAGAACTCCCCGGATGGACCCTTCTTACCGCGTCGCAAGGGACCGAGGTGATGGCCACCAGTCTCGCCAGCGTCATGGCGTCTTTCAGGGCTGTGGTCATCTCGTCTTTTGCCTGTTGGGAGGTGTCTGGAGGGAATTTGAAGTTCGGGGCGCTATCACCGTCAACTTCGTTCGCTTCTAATTGTTGACCAGCGCTTGGAGGAATCCTGAACTCCGGAGCGGCATCGCCGTCAACTCCGTTTGCATATATACCACTGCTCGGAGGAAATCTGATGTTCGGCGCGACATCAAAGCCCTTTGCTTCCAATTGTTGGCCGGTGCCTGGAGAAATTCAGACCATCGGAGGGCCATCACTATCGGTTGCTTGTCGGCTGGTGCTTGCAGGAAAACTGAAACTCAGTGCGACATTATTATCATCAGCACCGCAGGGCTGTGTGCCCAACGGGAACCACAAGATGCACACAATCCGCCTCCACTGGATCGACTTCGCGAAAGCCATCGATATGCTAGGTCTTGGGGGAGCGAGAACCCAGGTAAGCCTACGAATATCGTGTCCAGAAAATTTCCCACCAGGCCGAGCTCCGTATCCCGTCGGCAGGAGATGGTAGGTAAGCGCATGCAAGCAAGACAGGAGGCAGGCTTCCGCCCAAGGCGTCACTGACAGACAGCTGCGTGGAGGAGGGGAAAAAAACGCGATGCGACAGGTTTCATGCGGCAGGCAGGAACAACTAAGTGCGGCCTCCACCTCGTCGCTACTGTACCTAAGAATTGCAGGCGCCATCTGTGCGTGTGTGTGCGTGGAGTTTACGGCGTCTTGTATTTCTACATGGAGCTCGCGAGCCACCAAGTTACAGTTCTCGGCATATCTACTTGTGCCTCTGCCACTTACACCCTCTTTCCCTTCAGCCCTCCCAGCCTGACCCACAACACAGAGTACACAATGAACCCGCCACCTAATAATGCACCACTGAAGCCCTGCATGCTCTTGTACCCGTCATTCTGGATCAACTGGCCCCCAATGGGACTCCCAATCAAAACCGCCACTGCAACGACACTGAAATTGCACCCCGTACGCACGCCGATCTGGCTGATGTGGCTGATTGTCGCGACGAGGCTGGGCAAGATGCTGGCCACGGCACCACTCGAAAACCCGAAGACGAGACAAAAGACGACCGTGGCGGCCGTGCCGGATGAGGGAAGCCAGAGTGCGAGGACGATGACACAACAGACAAGACCCATGGCCAGGAAGACCGTGAAGCGACCGAGTCGATCCGCGAAGAACGGCGGGATCGTCCGGCCGAATGTGGACCCCGCGTTGAGGACTGCGACGAGGTATTTGGCCAGACTGTCGGGGACGCCACGATCGCGTGCGGCGAGGATGATGAACGTGAAGGGGAGGAAGAGACCTGTTGGGTTGTGTGAGCTTGAGCGATGGTGTCAGCTGAAAGCTGTGTGCGACTCACCCAAGAACGTAAGGAAACTTCCGAGCGCCAACAGTGCAAAATTCGGCTCCAGAAAGGGCCTCACAAAGTCCATAGCATGGACGGGTTTCGCTGTAGGCGGGATGCGGCTCCTCAGCGTCAAGTTTCCCAGTACCATCAAGCCCAGAACCATAAAGGCGCAGATGCGCATCGTCCAGCCGAAGCCGACTTGCGGAATCAGCCTCTCCACCATAACTGGGAAAATGACGCCTCCAATACTCGATCCAGTTGCCGCAATACCCAAAGCGAGCGACCGACGGCGGAAAAAGTATGTCACTACGCAGGACATGGAGGGGTAGAATATCATCGACGCGCCCAGCGCGGAGCAGACGCCCTGCGAGAGCAGGAACTGGTAGTACGTGTGGGAGATGGATGCCATCATCAAGCCAAAGACGTGCAGAAAGGTGCCGACGAAAAGTAAAATACGGGGACCGTAGTTGTCTGAGCGTCGTTAGTCAGTCGTGGACAACGCCGGAAGAAGGCTTATTTACATACCGTAGACTCGACCGACCCACAGGCCACCAATGAACATCATAAACGCCTCGAGGGATGGAATCCAAGCGACTTCTTGCGACGTATACTCTTTGAGTTGATGCGATTGGTAGTATTCTTGAAACACGCCGATGCCTATGTACGCCAGGAAATTAGAACTGAAACAGCGGTATAGATCACGGGATTGAGAACCCAGCCATCGCTACCAAGTCAAGCGATGAACCCAAGCAGCGGTAAAGATCAAAGGATTGAAAAGACTCACAATTGATCCAGCCAAAGCTGACATATATCCCACAGGCGGCCCCAAACACGACAGTCCACGCTTCAAGCCCTCCCTCGGGGAATTGAGATGGGTCCATCGGATTGATCCCCTGAGGGACTGCAATGTTGCCATCACGAGCTTCTTCGACGGTCTTCTCACTCTCTCCATGCACATCCACATCTCCCGCTGGCTGAGGTAATGCTGCGGTCTTCAACTTCTCGGGATCTTCGTCCATTGCAGACCCGACGAAGCTGACGCTTGTGCTGCCGGATTCCGCCGCCGTAGAGACCATGTGGCAAGAACTGATGCGGTAGCGGGCGTTGAGGCGAGAGCTGCTTCGATTAAGAATGTGGTGGTAAAATCTGTCTGTCTGTCTGAGCTTTCGACCAGAGCGGCGCCTCGCCGAGATCTTGCTTATCGGTACAGCTCGAGGTGGGAGAGGTGTGATCCAAGGTGCGCCTCCGGAGCAACTACCTTATGTACTGTTACGTCTACGTCCTCGTAGCCCTGACCGTGCGAGTATCACAACAGTCACCGTTGGTAGATAGTACTGTACGAGCAAGGCTCAACGGCCAAAACGGTCCTGATACCCAACGTACGAGTGTGAAGTACGACGAAGCGGGCTTGACGACTCTCGCGTCGGCCCACAACTCTGCCTCTTCAGTTCGCATACAAGGCGCGAGCATGTGCACGTGAAACACAGGGACGTTGCTCCGTTTCAAAGCAAGCTGTAAGTCCCCAAGCTTAGTGTCGTAATGTTGTCGGGAGCATGACATGCGTCGACCTTCGCTCGTTCGGAGGCATTTTGAATCAACTCTGCGTTTGCAGCAGGGGCGTCATGTAGCTCGTACAGCGAGTAGCGCCGACTGGAGGCGGAGCATCCACGGACGAACGAGCTGTGGCCACTGTACGAAGGTGCGAAGGGGCGAGGGCAGGGCTCACCCAGGGCTGAAGACGAGGTGTTCGGACATATGGCAACTGCGAGAGGCCGAGCCCCAAGCCCACGCGTCTGAACGAGTTACATTAGGAAGGGGGATCGTGTTCGCGCCGCTCTGCTCCCTGGGGATTGCGGCGTGGGGCTAGAATGTCGATGTTTGGCGCCTGTCTGTACGGACGATGATTGTACAGATCATGATGGTGTTGTGTTTCCATCGAGGATTTCGTCGTGCCACGCTCGCGGCGTATCCTTTCTAAGTTCTTTTTCGGCCGAACGGTTAGTCCGCCTATATGCAGACCGACTTCTGGATATGAACATTCACGTTTTTAGGTGCAGCGGTCCGTGACCTGAGCCTTCACTCATGTGCGCTGGCGCAACTGGGTTCGCATGGCGCGGGGAGCCTCTGCAGACCTCGTACGCAGGCTCACGGCACCCACACGGGGTTGTACGGGGGAAACTACGTAGTTGTTCGTTCGACCCCGGTTCAACCAACAAAGCCGGACAAAACGTGGATCTCGAAATCAAGAGTGTTCGAATTGACAAAAGCCCTGAACATTGTAGTAGACAGGCTTTCATCATCTGGCTTTGTTCACATATCAGCTATCGCTATCCATCGAGGGCCAACTGGCTGTGACCCCAAAGTGCCCTCAGCTGCGACAGCTGCAATACTGGAGTCCAGATTCGTATAAATCACACACAGCGGTTCCATCAAACTATTCAGAACCTCGCTATGCTCGTGTAAGCAAGCTGGTCAATGAACATGGCCTGTTGCATGCCTTGAAGCCGTCTTTGGGCGTCCAGCACAGTCCTGTGACCAGCTGTCAGGACGCTTGTACGTGGACTTGGCAAAAGTGCCATGGTGAGCTCTGCCGCTGGTGTTGGTCTTGATGACCGACTGGAGGAGAGAGAAGGCGACCACTAGCCACCATCTTCTTCCTCGTCGATCAAATACTCCACAAAAGGATCAAGCTCAATCCACTTGAACATCTGGCCCCATCTCGAACGGAAGTCCCTTCTCTTATACAGACTGCTGGTGTTCAGTTTGAAGCTCACCAACTCGACGCACCAGCCCTTTTCCAAAGCTCTTTCGACCATGCGCAGAAATCCGCCAGAGTACTCGGCCTCGGCAGCGTCGCCGGTGGCGAGGACGATGGTGCTAGGTTTCTTCGCGTCGATCAATGACTCGAGGATCTTCAAGTGTAGAATTTCGTCCACAGCCTGCTCGACCCATTTCTCTGCCCCGAATGTCATGGAAGGAAGGCCAGTGTTCGTTTCAGATCCACTGGTTTCCCCTCCAGATCGGGACTGGTACTTCTTTTGACGCGGCGTCAGCTCCTTGGCCTTGTGCACGCGCTCAAGAATGTTCGTCTCATAGCCGATCGATTTGGCTTTTTGAATTGCCGCATACTTGTCGGATCCAACCAGGACGCGTTTGGCGGCCGGTCGGCCTCGTTCGAGCACGAGGGAAAAGTTGTGAAAAGAGAGTGGGACGCGTTTGAGACGGGTCTCGCGGGACATTCCGCGTGCTATTTTCAGACAGTCGTGGAAACCGATGGATATGTTGGACATGTCAACAAAGACGTGTATCCCGATACTGGAGACGTTCAAGGGTGTAAAAGCAGGTTCCAGTAAACCGGCGTTCTTCAGATATTTTTTCTCTGCCGAGTATTGGCGGATCAACTCAGTGATCAACGCGTGTTTTCTTTCTCTCGGATTGGGCTGACCGCGAGGAGCGATGGTTGTGTTCTTAGACGGCGTTGTGGTGGCGGGGCTGTTCCAGATAAAGGGATTGGAGACAGGCAAATCGCGTTTCGGAGTTCTGAGTTCAGCTTTGGGAGGTGACGGGGACGTAGGCGGAGAACTGTTATCGTGGAGGCCAGGCCGGCTTCGACCGAGAATCCTGTCAATAACGGCTCTGCGGTCCGGCGAGCGGCGGAGCGATTCCAGCTCCTCTCCCGACTCATGGTCGGTGGTGTCAGAGGCGGTCTTTTGTTGAGTCGCAATCTGTGCGGCTTTCTCCTTCGCTTTTGCTCGTCTCGCTGCGCGCTTCTGATTGCGTAGGTATGCAGCAGTGATCTTGTCACCGACCGGCTCAACGTTGTCTTCCAGATCGGCGCCATCCACCTCGTCTCGCCACCTCACGCCCTTATTCAGCTGGTTGAGATCGACCTCAGCCACGGCTTCGTCGTTGATCTCATACTTCACTAGCTCGGCAGTCTGTGCCTCGTCAGGAACATGCGGGCGCTTCAGAAAATCCCACAGGGCAGAAAAATCCCCCAGGGAGCCTTCGAGATTGTTTTGCTCAGCTAGAGCTTCATTGAAGTGGGGGTCCGGCTGATGGCTGGGCGCGGGATCGCGTCGTTGGAAGGAGAGATTGTTCAACAGTTTGATAGCATCGTTTAGATCCCATGACAGGGATTCGACTTCCGTCATGGGAGGCGAGAGGAGAGGTAGACCTCGGGTGGAGCGTGGGGCGGTTAGAGGAAGGTGGGCTTGCTGGGTGAAGAGGACTGTAGAGCATGAGGTGTCATATCTTCGAGGTTGTGTGCAGTCCGAGGCGTGGGAAGTCTGAGGAGGAAGAGCACAGCTGTCTTGTTATACTGGCCAAGGGTGGGTTGAGATAGAGTGCGAGGTGACTGTGTTGGTGATTCATCCAAGTGGCAGTGCCGTTCAGTCAAGACTCAGCGATCGGTCCAGATCCGGGCGAGCCACTTAGTATCCGCCCTAGCCCGTTCCGGCCCGTGACATCAGCAAGGGCGAGTCTATTGCTTTGCGCCGTTCTCCGTGTCCTTTGATTCCTGGATCTCTATGGGAGACGGTGAATAGATAGATCCTTCTAGGGAGCGATATGAAGGGAATAGCCTTCAGGAGGTTGTGTCTCGTCGTGTACAGCCCCAATCTCTCAGACTTATGTTTCAAAGGTTGTGGCTTCCCTACCAGGACAAGCCCATCGGCATATGTATCATGCAAGCTCAAGAGACGACGCATGACAGGAACAGCACTCTTCACCCACTATGAACACAATAGCTGTCTGAATGGCCGTTACAATAGGTGAACGCGATATTGTCACGTTATGTCAGTGACAAGTGAAGCACCTATTGAATGAATGTCACTCTAGACATTGACAGCTCAGCGTCAGTAAAACACTTTCAACACCAGCAGCGACCTTTCCGGGGCATTTTATGTCGGCAACATGATCAAGAATGCTGACTTCCTGCTTGTGTCCCCATCTGTCGCTGTCTAACACTATGGCCGCCACCGTCAGCTCTCCAGATCCAGTACTGCCGTCCAGGTTCTTCAGAGTAGGCCAAGGCGAGATAACCGTCATGATTGCTTCCGACGAGGCGATAGAAGACGTTGTATCACAACCGATCATTCCGTTCCATATTTCCCAGAAGGTACGGGTGCACCGGCTCATAAGGAAGTAAAACCTCTGACAAGGTGATGCCAGATACTCGCGACCGTGTCAAACAATACTCCGCAACTGGCAGGCGGCCTCCTCGAAATCATCGCGCACCTCACTGGCTTCCCACCAGAGCTTTGTCTGAGCGTTCTCTCCTACCTCTCCTACCGCGATTTCGTGCTGTTGGCTTTGACCAGCAAGTCCATGACGACCATGATCGTGAATGACCCTTTCTTCATCAAGACTGCCGCCACGGAGGAGGCCGAACACAACGCTTCAGGCCATTTAAAGATCGTACTACGGGCGTTCCCACATCTCTCTCAACATCGCTCAAAGCTTTTGTGTAGCCACTACACTTGCCCGTTCCATATGCGGAAGTTGAGGAAGTGGAATCGAAAAGTTGAGATGAAGATGAAGCTTCTCCAGCAAAATAAGATACAGGAAAAGGACAGACCGAGCAAGCACACCTAAACGAACCAGACAGCGATTCCAGCACAGAAGTGTGACGCCATTCCACGTGTGGAGACGTGAAAAAGGTTGCGAGTTGGAGAAAACAGCAGCAGGAGCCTCGGACATTCCCCATCTGCGAGAAGAGGCACAGAGGTCAGCTCGTCAGCTGCTGCAAGAGCTCACATTTAGTTGAAGATCTTTGGCTGTGGACCGAGAATAAAACGTCACAGCTTCCAATTTACATTCCGTCTAAGCATGTCGTTCGTTCGCTTCCCCGCCTTGTCAAGGGCCATCAACCCTCCCGTTGGTGCGAGATTAGAGCTTCACCACCACTATGGCGTCAACCTAGCTGCTTCGAGATGTCGCTGCAGTCTCGGAAGCGAGCGATTGCTGGCCCTCGTAGTTTCCACATTCTCGGACTGACGCCTCTCTGCTACTCCTCTTGCTCGACATCGCGCACTCCGCGAGTGGAGGAAAAAGGGATTTAAATGCGGGGTGAGTTGATGATGTCCCCCTCAAATCCCAGCTGTGAATCCAAGCGCCCTCATCTCTCAAGGACTGCTTCTTGCTGTATTCGGTGAACAAAACGTTGCCTCGCGTGATCATGGCTGGCATCCAAGGACAACTCGACCGTGGCGCTGTGCCCAATCACATCTCCAATGTCTGCCCCAAAGGTACCAAGTTCCACATCCTTGAGGTAGGCTGGCTCGAGTGCGACGAGGCGTTTGTGGTCCGTGGAGGCAATACAAGCTTGAAAAGTACGGAGAACAAAGCATTTGTCAACAAGCGGAGAGAATTGCCAGTCTATTGTGTCCTCATCGAACATCCACATGAAGGCCTCATATTGTGGGAAACTGGTTGCGGAAAGGACTATCCTGAAGTCTGGGGCCCTGCCCTCGCTGACGTCTTCTCTCGTGTCCGTTATGAGCCGCAGCATGAGCTCAGGGCAGCGGTGGAGGCCACCGGAAATAAACTGGAAGATATCAAGAAGATCATCATTGGCCATCTGCATCTTGACCATGCCGGTGGACTGGACGAATTCCTGGACAGGAAGGATGTCGAAATCTGGGTGCACGACCGCGAGTTGAGATCTGCGTTCTGGTCTGTGGCAACCGGGGCAGACGTCGGCGTTTACCTCGAACACTATCTGAAGCTGAGCTTGTACGTCGCTTTCCCCAATCAGATTCAAGGGGGCACTCTTGACACTTCGCAGGAACTGGAAGACCTTCGACGAGCGAACATTCGATTTCTGCCAGGGCATCACACTGCACCATCTGCCTGGTCACACCGATGGTGAGTTACACCCGGGTGCGTTGAAGAGAACGAACTTCTGACGTCGACAGGCTTGATCGGAATGCAGATCAATATGCCAGATAGCGGGACCTTCTTCTTCATTAGTGACCACTGCCACGTGATCGAGAATGTAAGTGGTAGCGACCTCTTGTGTGGGCTGGAGCTGACACCTGGATGTAGTGGCGTGATGGGATCCCACAAGGCTGGCTGGCTAGAGATCATCCGGCATGGTTCCAGAGCACTCAGCGGTTGAAGCACCTGGAGAGGACGACAAAGGGCCAGGTGATTCCGGGCCACGATAAGGAAACATATCAGAATTTGATCGCCAACGGAAAGTCGTATACTTGAATGGCTGATGTCGCGCCTTTGATCGGTGGTGTGTTGTTCCTGATCCGATAGGGGGGCTGTCGGGGAGGAGATGAGTAAGAAGAGTAGTCTGTCGGGTCTGGGGCTCGACCTTTCAGCCGCCTGGACTGTCTTGATCTGCCATAGTCCACTGGCTACCTGCAAGGGTGGGATCAATCATCTCTGAATCCCTTTCTGAAGATTCGTTTCGAGAGTCCTCATCTAAGTCGTTTTTCGACACAGAAAAGTCGACAAACTTCGCGGTCTTGCTAGTGGCCTTCTTCTCTTGCTCTACAACCACATCGCCGTTCCACGGCCGACACTTGTAGACAATCTCTCCGCAGCGTAAACAAGTCCAGCCACCACCTTCTTCTGCTTCGATCTTGGTGGCGATGCAGACAAAGCAATAGATGCAGCTGCAAGGAATGGTCTCGTAAGGATTAACGACATCGGTATTAGCTGAGCCAACGACGCCACCGCCGGCTGCTGTATTGGCGCCAAGTATTTCAGCTTCGGATGTTGACGTGGGATTCTGATCCTGATAGCAGATGGCGCATGTCCTTTCTGGTAGAAAAGCCAGCGGCCCTGTCTTTGCCCGGTCCTCATCATCTCCCGTATTTTCCGACTTCATGGCATCCTTGGTTCTCTTCCATGCCCTCACAAGCCACTTCCTCCACCGTCTGATGCCCACCAGGGGCAGTAGGAATAATAGGAACTCGGTGAATGCGTGCCAGACCAATTGACGGTTGAGGTACTCAAAGGAGACCTCACGACTGACTTGGTTTGATGGTGAAGCCAATCTCAATCTGAGAAGACGGTCTGTTAATGTCCGGTAGCGGCCATTGACCAGGAAAACCAGGAAAGAAAAGAAGGCCGCAATCGAGTGGGTTGTGGACACAAAGGACGTAAGACGCATGAGCCTCTGGACGGGCTCTGAGGGAGCTGTATATCCCCTCTCCTGATCGATGAGCCAGTCCTCCCATTTGTCCCATCCATAGCGGCCGAACACTGTAATCAAACCGTACAGACTCTTCTGCCACCACGTCGGCTTCGGAAGTGCCAGGGTCTGCTTCCTCGCGTCCGCGTATCGGAGGTTCTGCAGCGCTGCGCCGTACGAAGCATCGTTGTCCCATATGGATAGTTTGAAGAGGACGGCTCTCAGGACAAGTAGGATTTCTTGAGACCAGTCGTCCTGCAAATGCGGCCCGAGGTATTTCAATGCGTCTCCTACTTGAGTCTTCAACAACCCTAGCAATTCTTCATCCAGAAGCTCTGCATCCACCTGGCCGACCCTAAAAGCAGGCCTCGTGCCCTCGGAGTCTAGTAACGTCATCCACAACGATAAGACTCCGGGCCGCACAGACTGTGTAAGTCGCGTAAACGAGGGTCGGCCATTCGTTGCCTGGACCGGGGGACGGAGGGCTCGGGCTTCTTGTTGTCTGGCTACCTGTCGCGCCAAAACGCGCTCTTGGGCAGCGGCGAAGCTGCTAGGGGACATGGCGTCGTCATGGGAGGAGAGCAGGGAGGAAAGAACGAACAGATGTAAATGATCGTGTTCAGTTGGCCGCAGCTGAGGCATCGAGTAAGTCGAGGCAATGCTTCGGTGGCAGATTGGCCGGTCCGCCGCTTTAAGATGGCGGTCGATTAATTAGCCACACCACCAAGACCACATCCCCTGTACACCAGACACGCACGACCCACGCTGTCCTGGTTGACGCCACTCCGAAAGGCTGCGGCTCCTTTGTTTCATTTTCAGCCTTCTTCAGGCATTGTCCGTCTCATGTTGATGAGATTTTTGTTGGATACCCAGGCCACTTGCCCTTCTTCTCAATCACTCATCCTCATCTCAACATGATCATCAGGGTTCTCTAGGCCGCTTCTCTGCAAGATGCCTTCTTTCACCATCGAAGCGGAGGGGGAAACGAACCCGCTCACGAGAGATGCTGTTATATCAACCCTCACAAACGCGTCACATCCCACGGCTCAGAGCTTGAAGACAGCGACGCAACAGATAGGCAACTGGGAAAAGTCCGCGGGCTATTATGCCCTTCTCCAGGGTGTCTACTCCGACTTCTCCCTTGGCCAAGAAGTCCGCTTCCAAGCCATCATTCAACTCAAAAACGGCATCGACAAGCACTGGCGGAAAACGGCAATCAACCCCATCACCAAGGCTGAGAAAGAGCAAATCAAGTCAAGATCGATCGATGCAGGTGTCCGTGAACCTGTCTCTGCACTCGCTCTCCAGAATGCCTTGATGTTGGCGAAAATCGTTAGGTACGAATTCCCACATGACTGGCCGGATGTCATCAGTGTGATAATTCAGCACCTTCGAGCCGCGGGTCAAGAACCCAGCAATTCTCTGTACATATCCAACATCTTGACTATCACCCTGCAAATCATCAAAGAACTGGCTTCAGCACGATTACAGCGCACGAAGAGGAGCCTTCAAGATGTCTCATCGGAGCTTCTTCAGGTTCTTGGCAGTCTCTACATCAGCTTGGTGGGAAGGTGGCAGTCCAATCAGTCCGATATGTCTAGCATAGTCAGCAGCCATTCCGCACTCAAGACTCTACGTCGCCTGGTGATCGCAGGCTTTGAGCGACCCCATCGCGAAGATGCCGTCAAACAGTTCTGGGACCTGCTGCAGACGCAACAACAGTCCTTCTGGGCAGCTTACACACAAGATGTTTCCGAGGAGATGCGAGGCATGCTGCTGAAGCACCTGCTCCAGTTATCGAAGCTATACCTTGACACGGCTCGGAATCATCCAGCATCCTTTGTCTTACTCGGCTGCATGGACATTCTGAACCGCTCTTGGACTATCATCAGTCAAGGCTATGCCAAGCAGCCACTTCTGCAAGGCAACTTCGACTGGAAGGTATATCGCAACGGTGATAGGAATGAGGAGTCACCCATCGAGAAGCTCTGCCTGAAGGGCCTATTACTGTTCCGGGCTTGCCTGAAAATGGTTTTCAATCCAGTGCAGACCTTCAAATACGTCACTCCCGAGGACAAGAACGACAGAAAAGATGCCGTCGAGTACATCAAGAATACCGTCCTTACCCAAGACTTCGTCATTCGATTGATGGAACTACTGGTCACGCAGTATTTTGTACTTCGTCCTTCGGACCTACGAGAGTGGGAGGAAGAACCAGATGAGTGGGAACGACGGGAAGAAGAGATCACAGATGCGTGGGAGTTCTCGATTCGCTCATGTTCGGAGAAGCTGTTTCTGGACTTGGTCATCAATTTCAAGGAGCTACTTGTACCGCGGTTACTCGAGGTCTTCCAGCGCTACGCCACCATTTCCAACACCGATGTCCTCCTCAAGGACAGTCTGTACTCTGCCATCGGTATCGCCGCCGCTTGCTTGGAGGATGTCCTCGATTTCAACACCTTCCTTCGAACCACCCTAGTCCCTGAAGTCCAAATGAATGAACCGAATTACAACCTCTTACGCCGAAGAACCGCCATCCTCTTGGGTCACTGGGTACCCATCAAACCCGAGACACTGGATCGACTGGCTGTATACCAGATATTTGCCCATTTGCTTTCCAGCCGAGAACCGCTTAACGATCACGTCGTTCGAGTAACAGCAGCCCGTCAACTGCGGCTGATCCTTGAGCCCTTCGAGTTCAATTTCGCGGATTTCCAAACCTACGCCACGCCATTGCTGGAAAACGTGATGTCTCTGGTTGCCGACACCGAGCTGTCCGAAACGAAGATGGCACTCCTGGAGACGGTCCGAGTGGCCGTCACGAGACTTGAAGGACACATCGAACCGTACGCCCAGGGTATCATGTCCATGCTTCCGCCGCTGTGGGCGGAATCCGGTGAAGAGCACTTGATGAAACAGGCCATCTTGACCATGATCACAGCCATCGTCAACAGCCTCGGCCAGAAGAGCCTCGCCTACCATGGACCCATCCTCCCTCTGATCCACGACTCCATCCAACCGCAATCAGAAGCCATAGTATACTTGTTGGAGGAGGCTCTCGAGCTATGGACCGCCATCATCCAACATGCACCTACAGACAGCGCGTCCCCCCACCTATTATCCCTATCTCGCTCGCTCCTCCCACTCCTCGACATGGGTAGCGACCTGCTGCGCCAAATTTTTGAGCTTGCCAAATCGTACACGATATTATCGCCTGCGACCATTCTGGCACCTGACTTCCTGGCGCCACTTCTCACAAGCCTCAAATCTCTGCTCGCCGCCCTCTCGACCAGCCGTGCCCGAGACGCCTCTCTCGCGCCCCACGTCCTGGAGAATCTCGCCGCCACAATCTCCATCCCGTCTCTCTGCCCACTAGACCCTCAACAAGCGCTGACCCACCTCCTCGAATCAATGCTGCACACAGGCTACCTAGCTGCGCTCCTGCAGCCACTCAAAGAAGCATACGAATACCACCAGGACCCGCGTCCCAGCAAGAAACCACCCGAAATCATCGGCCCGGGGGAGACCAGTTTATTCAACCTCTTAGCGCGCATCGCGCTCCTCTCACCCGACAAATTCGCCCAAGCCATCTCCGCGACAGACATCACAGCTGGCACGTCTTCGCACAACGTCCACCTCCGACCCATCCAATGGCTAGTGGCCGAATGGCTTACCCACATCGACAGCGTAGGCGACATCCTGCGCAAAAAGCTGCAAGTCCTCGCCCTGACAGCGCTTCTCGGCGCCACCATACCGCCCTTCTTCCCGACCATCATGCTCGAGAACCTGCAGACCCTGTTCACCATCTGGACGGACGTCTGCACGGAGCTGGGCTTCGAGGCCGCCGACGACAGCCAGGGCGACTACCTGTTCCACAACCGGCACGGTAGTGGAGGCGACGTGCCTGAGTGGCCGGACGCGACGCCCGAGGATGGCCGCAAGAGGATCGTCAGTAACAATGACCCGATTTACAATGTGAATGTGCGCGCTTTCGTTGCCGAGCAGCTAAGGGGCATTGTCGGCAGGGTCGGTGGCGAACAGGCTTTTCAGGCGGAGTGGCTGGGCAGGATTGACGATGCGGTCGTCAAGGCTTTTGTGGAGTTGAAGTTGTTGTAGGCACCGGGTCGACGTGGTACATAGGTGTGCTGTACTGACCTGCACTGCGGGATGGTGGGTAGGCGTGCAAAGCAAGCAAGCGAGGAACCGTAGGAAAAAGAAAGTGCGACGTGGTCGTGATTAACGGCTGTTTAGTGTATCTCATTTCATGTGCGTCGTCAGTACCGTATCAGCGATGGCGACGATTTGATTCCACACTCTTTCTTGGATTTTCACGCGCCTCGCAGTGGCGTACAATATCACTCTATGCAGCACCGACTGGACAGGTGGGGACAAGAATGTCTGGCTGGCTGGCTGGCCGGCTGATCTCGTCACTCTACGCAGGAACGCATTCTTCATGTCCTCTATTCTACACGTTATGAATCCGTAGACCCCACGCTCTCGACGCCCGAGCCCGCCATACTCCGGGTCTGGGGATTGTCCTCCATGGCCGCCGCCCCCACCAGCGTCGGCGCCTTCTTCAGTCCGACATGATACCGCATAAACAGTGTATCGATGAAATGCTCATGCTTGATGCCCGGCGGTTTCTGGGCCGCAAACTCGTCCAGCGCGTCCTGCGCGCGATACCCGCACCGCTCGATCAAATAGCAGCAGATGAAGAATCCCGTGCGGTTGTACCCGTAGTGGCAGTGGACGCCAATGTTTTTGCTACAGCCCGACTGTTGTTGTTCCAGTTCCACGCGGAGGCGGTCGACGAGGGCAATAAAGTCCACGACCTCGACGGTTGTGGGCGGCACTTTGGAGACGGTTGGGAATTTGTGGTACTGGATGCCGCCCCTTTCGAGCGAGGCCGTGTCGTAGACGGGCGAATCGTGTGAGATGTCAATCACGGCGAAGATCTTGTCGCGCCACTCCTTCAGAAATACGCTCGGCGTGTGGATTTCGTCTTGCTCTCTCAGTGTCTTCAACGCCCGGAATATGCCTTGCGAGGGAGGATGGCCGATGGGGCCAGAGACCGGAAGGACCTTTTTCCATTTCTCCAGGTTCTTCACGTCCCATTTGCCGGAGGTGGTGAGTTGTTGGAGTTGCCAGCCGAGGGATAGTTGGGGGGAGATGTAGCGGGCGAGGAAGTCCTCGATCAGGCCGGCCACGGTGCGGTAGGTCGAGTGGTCGTACATCAGGGCGTGGGCGGCAGGAGAGGGCAGGATGGCCGTCTTTACCACCTTCGAATTGTGGCTGGATGTCTCTGTGGTGGAAGGGAGGGTGCCGAATTTGCGTTCGTCCGCTGTAGAGTCGTTGGCGCTATCTTGGCTGGTTGTTGGCGTATCGTCAGGTATGGGATCGGTAGTGTTGTGTGGTCGTTCTGCTGTCGTGGTGGCGTCTTGAATGCTCTGGCGTGCTGGTTCCTCGAGAAAGGAGACAATCTTTGCGACTTCGGTCGGCTTGGTGACTGTGTCTGCTTCTCCTGCTACGAGGAGAAGAGGCACCCGGATTCTGGCCCAGACCTCCCTGCCAGGCAGACCGCCGATTGCTTTTCCGACGGAGTCGTACACTGGTAGGCAACCCAAAGCTGAGCGCTTCCATACGGGCGTCTTGAAGCTCTTGTTGTATGCTAATTGCAGACGTCGGAGGTCTACACCTGCAGCCTTGCCGGCCATTCTCTCGACGCTTTTTGAGTTGACTCCACCCCTTCTGTCCAACATGCGCAAGACGTTGAGCACCGGATCCGGCAACGAGAGGAATCGCATTGCCGAGGCAGACTCTGATGGTGACGGTGGTGTTGCTTTCGGACAGATGCCAACAAACCCTACCACTTCGAGCGGGAAAGAGGGATCGGTGGCCAACAGAGCCGCGATCGAGCAGCCCATGCTGTGACCGATGAACAGGACCTTCTTGTGTCCGTGCTCCTCGCAGATTTCCCGGATCGCCGTCTGCCATAGCTCACAAAATGCTGTGGTTCCGTAGGCATTGTAAGCCTGAGGCGAGAAAGCCGACATGCCATGGCCCGGCAGATCGAGTCCAAAGCACGGGGCGATATTAACCAGACTACCCAGCAATGGCGCAAATTGAGGCAACGAGCCGCCCAGCCCGTGGATAAATACCAGCAAAGGCAGGTCTGCGATGACTTGTGACTTTTCCGCATGAGCGTGAGGATGGTAGAACGTCCTTATAGAGGGATATTCTGCGTACTTCGTCTTGTATGGCCGTGTAGTCGAGTGGGTTTTGAGTGCAGGATGATCGCTTTCCGGTGCAGAAACTTCTTCTTCTGCACCCCGATCTGTCGAGAGGTAGGATCTTGCAAGGAACAGTGCACCGATCCCCAGGAACAAGCCCAGAGTGGTGGTGGTGGTGGCTAAAGTCCACGGTTTCGACCCCGGCCGGCTCCAGAATTCCTGGTAAAGCTGGGGGCCGCCAACCAGCGGCAGGGAATTCAACTTCATATCGACAGTACCATTTTGGTGACCTGGGGAAGCATTTAGAAGGGAAAGACTACCCAAACGGTTCAAGAGTAGAGAGATATTTCGCAAGGTTCAGGTGGAAAGAAAACGTGGTGTTGATCTCCCCACGCACGAGCTCGAGCCGTTGGTGAGAGAGGGACGCGGATTAGCAGCCGAAGGGCAAGGCTAACGATGAGGGAAGCTTGAGCAGCAGCCCTAACACTGGTCCGCCAGACATGATTGCCGCATCATGCTGTTGCAGCCTGTGAGCTCGGCATAGGTAAGGAAGCACGAAGACATTGTTGTGAAACCTTGAGCATGTACGGAGTAGCCCTTGACCTCATATGTTGGCACAGTTGTGGTGGTAGGGTTCCTCGAAAGCGGATATATATTATTCCGCTCCACCGGCTACGGTTGCCTAAGGGGACCGCGCGAGAGTGCGAGACGTGCTACGGTTAGGCATAAGCCACACAAGCATCGTGTCCTCTATCGATTTCCCAGGTACCGTCAGCTTGGTGTTAGTCCATTCCCGTATTACCGTGTCGCCAAACCTCCCTGGCTGTTTGTTCATGGTGCAGGCCTTTTAGCAGCCGATGCACGGAAGATGTTTGGCATGGACTCGCCAGCGCCTTCCACTCCGGCCTCTCAGCAGTCTCCGGCCATTTCACTCATACACGCCGTGGCTGCAGAATGATCGTGCTCCTCTGCGCAAACAGTTAAAGGATGCTGCCAAAGCTGCCCGAGTGGCTCCTGCCGCGGGCCCCACGACGGCAAGACGTGATATACTCGACGACTGGGAACTGACTGTGGGCATCGAGATCCATGCTCAGCTCAATGTATCCCGAAAGTTATTCTCACGTAAATACTACTGTCTTTCCTACCCACCTGATGCCTGGCTAATGCGTTACTAGCCGCCATAACCGCACCAAGCGCTACCCCAAATGATCAGATCGCTCCCTTCGACATCGCTTTGCCGGGCAGTCTCCCAGTCCTCCAGCCTGGTGTGGTCCTGCCAGCTCTACGTGCGGCCCTCGCCCTCAGGTGCACCGTGGAACCAGTCAGCGGCTTCGACCGCAAGCACTACTTCTACCACGACCAGCCTGCCGGCTACCAGATAACACAGTACTACTATCCCTTTGCGAAGAATGGTCAAGTCGTCCTGAATGCCGAGGACGGACTGGAAGAGGGCAGGACCCTAACAGTCAATATCAAGCAAGTGCAACTGGAGCAGGACACGGCAAGGACCCAAGAGGACGATGCCAATACAGCCCTGATTGACTTCAATCGCTGCGGCCAGGCCTTGGTCGAGATCATCTCCCTCCCTGATTTGCACTCCCCACGTGATGCCGCCCAATATGTTCGAAAGATCCAGTCAATCCTCTATGCGGTCGACTCTGTTACAACCGGGATGGAACAAGGCGGCCTTAGGGCAGATGTCAATGTGTCTGTTCGTCGCCGCGATGCTGCAGCTGGTCCGTATGCCTACAGTGGCGTGACAGGGCTTGGTCAGCGTACAGAAATCAAGAATCTCAGCACCTTCAAAGGCATTGAGGACGCAATAGAGGCCGAACGAGACCGCCAGATCAGGGTTCTCGAGCAGGGCGGCGTTGTTGAAGGCGAGACTAGGGGCTGGTCCATGACAACCCCGAACGAAACAAAGAGACTTCGAGGCAAAGAGGGCGAAGTCGACTACAGATACATGCCCGATGCTGACATTCCGCCACTCTACCTCAGCAACGACCTGATTTCTTGGGTCAAGAAGACTCTACCTCCCACGGAAAGCGACCTCGTACATTTGCTAGTCAACGACTACGACCTCACGTTCGCCGATGCGAGCACGTTGGTTCAACTGGACGACGGCGAGAGGCTGATCTTCTTTCAACAAGTCGTTGACGAATTGATAGCCAGCAGTAGATTCGAGACCACTACCCGTGACCACGGCAAACTGGTCGGAAACTGGGTGCTGCATGAGTTGGGCGCACTGTTGTCCTCGGACGGCAGGCATTGGGACGACAATGTAGTAACGTCAAGAACAATGGCCGATCTCATCTACCGACTGAAGGCAAATGAGATAACTGGTGTCTCTGCCAAGCAGATTCTCAAGCTTATCTACAATGGCGATAAACGATCCGTCCCGAATATTATCACCCAGGAGGATTTGCGGTTCTTCGAGATGTCCTCGGAATCCTACGAAGGAATTGCCAAGGATATCATCGAGAAACATCCCCAGCACGTCCGCGATATCGTTGAAAAGGGCAAAATTGGCAAGTTGCAGTTTTTAATGGGGCAGATGATGCGACATCCACGCAAGGGAGACATGCGTGCACCCATTGCCGAACAGACCCTTCGACGACTAATTTTGAACGACAGCGAGGGCTGATCCTGAGGTGACACTCCGTACTCGTACAGGGCACCACAACGTACGGTTCAAAGCTCTATCTGGGTAGCATATTCAGGGGTCCAAGGCCTCCTTTGCCGCGCCATTCGTCCCCCTGCCGGTCAAGTGAATACGCGTATTATATTCACAGCAGCCACTACCCAATATCTTCAGGCAACCAGCACCGAGTCTTGGTAGCGTGCGTTACAACGCTTGTGAGCTGACCTTTACGTCTTCTCTCAGAAGACGTGATTCTGGGATTGAAAGCGTTCGCTTCGGCTGTGCATCTCAGACATAACTCTGCCCGTCGTATTCCGTACCGACTTCGAATTTCGAGTCGTCCCTATCGATATCGCCGAGTCAGCTCGACTCGAACCCTACGACACAGGAAAGCCCCAGAAACTGGCCAAGATCCCCGCATTTTCGTGCGATACTTTAATTAGCCATGAGACAGTACAGCCGACTAAGCGATGCGAACCTTGTTCTTACTAGTATGGTTTCCTAACGCAGCACTCGCCCACCACGAGCTCAGCTGTTGGGCCTAAGGCACCCTTGCGACATCAGGCGGCCCGGCAATGAGTGGCCTGGGTAAGCCGATCCTGATTTTTGGAGATATAGAATACATACTCCGTACGGGTCAAACAATCTCTCCTGGAAGAGTGTTCAGTTATAGACTGTGCCCTCTGCTGTCCAGGAGTGCGGCTCCCTCTTGTCTCTGCCTCGACGTGCCCTCTTCTGTCATCACAATGTCGTCGACGTACGTGCCTTTGATTGTCGTTACGGCGGGCGTCGCATCCCACTTGTTCTACTTCAAGATAGGCGAACACTGGTTATACCCTACTCGATACATTCAAGCATTCCTTCTCGGATGCGTTGTCACAACCATTGCACAGATCCATTATTACAATAGTCCCCTCAGAGACGCTATCTCATTCACCGCCCAGTATGCGTCACTGTATCTTGCTGGCCTCTATAGCAGCCTCATCATCTACCGCCTCTTCTTCAATCCGCTGAACAAAATTCCTGGACCCTACTGGGCTCGCCTCTCTCGCTTCTACCTTAGCTTCCAGGTCGGCGGCGCAAAGAACCTCAATCAGTACCTGCTCGCGCAGCATCAAAAGTACGGCAAGTTTGTCCGGCTCGACCCGCACGGCATTTCTGTGACGCACCCTGACGGCGTGGAAATCACCATGGGCCCGAAGACGAAATGCACCAAGAGCGAGTGGTATGACACGGATTTGCCTAGGTCTTCTCTGCACCAAACGAGGAGTAGGGCGGTGCACGACCGGAGACGCAGGATCTGGAGCCCTGCTTTCAGCGACAAGGCGTTGAGAGGATATGAGAACCGAGTACAAAGGTACAATGCCCTCCTCATTCAGAAATTGGAAGAGTCGCATGGTATGTATAGGCGCTTATCTCTTGCCCTACGCTCCTGACGCCGAAGCTGTCGACTACATATGGGCGCCATTCTAACTCCTCCAGGCCAACCAATGGACATGTCGAAATGGTTCAACCTCTATTCCTTCGACGTAATGGGCGATCTCGCCTTTGGAGCCTCCTACGGGTGCCTCGAATCGGGCGAGATGCATTGGGCCATCAAACTGCTGAACGATGGCATGGACATGGTTGGCGTCCAATTACCCAGCTGGCTCTTTCGATTACTGCTCGCCATTCCTGGCGCGGCTGCAGATCACTTTCGCTTCTTGAACTACTGTTGCGAGCAGCTCGACAACCGTATGAAGATGCAAGGCAAATTGGCTGATCCCGATATTAGTCACACTTTGATTGAGCATTTCAACAATTCGGATCCTGAGAGCCAGAAGGCACAACTCCCCATATTGCAAGGCGATTCTCGACTAATCATCGTTGCCGGTTCCGACACCACAGCCGCTACACTCGTGCATTTATTCTACCACATCGCCACGCAAGAGGGCCTTCTCGACCGACTCAGGAAAGAACTGGACAGCCTCGTCAAGCCCGGTGAAAAGATCGAACATGTTAAGATCCAAGATGCACCCATCCTGAATGGTAGCATCAATGAAGCCTTGAGACTGAATCCACCAGTTCCCAGCGGCGTATTCCGAGAGACGCCCGATGAAGGTGTAGTCATCGGAGACGTGCATATCCCCGGGAAAACGGTGGTTCAGATGCCGCTATATGCTATGGCGAGAGGTACGTGGCCCGAATGTGCTTGCTCGCGTCAGCTAGTGAGGAGGCCAGGTTCGTCAGCGCTGACAACGTATCTCTAGATCCAGAATTGTACCCCGATCCACTCGCGTTCATCCCTGAACGCCACGGCTCTCGGTCTGCCGAATTGATGCCTTACAAAAACAAGGAAGTCTTTCACCCATTCAGCACCGGGCCAATGGGCTGTATAGGCAAGAACCTGGCATACATGGAGGTCCGCCTTGTGACCGCAAATATCATTCGAGACTTCAATGTGAGGCTTGCGGAGGGAGAGACGGGAGAGAAGCTCTTGAAGGGCACAAGGGATCATGTAAGCTCACACCCATTCCAGCTCGTGCGACCGAGACAGCATTCAGCCAACGCTGACTTTCCTGCAGTTCACCCTCGGCCTCGGCCCGTTGCAGCTGTGTTTTGAGCCTCGGACGACGTGACGAGCAATTCGGGACAATGGCAAATGGCCAGATTGGTGAAGGGGCATCAGAGAAGATGGCCGCTGTCACATGACGGCACTAGGCTTGTGGAGGACCTGGCTGGGGCTCGCAATGAGGCTAGAGGCACAACCACAAGTACAGGCACAGATCAAGGCATACAGTTCGTTACGCAAAGACTCAGGGCAGAAAACTCGCGGCGGGCTAGGGCCGATGTGTTGGAGCGGTCTACCTTTAAGGTGTATACTGCATAATAGTACATGGTTAAGTCCCCAAGGGCATAGGAGCCGGAGGAGTACTGGAATGCAATATGCAGCGAAGCAGGTATTTGTAGATAGTAACTCGTAGTGCTAATTACTGTAGATGAGCATCGCATCGGTCAGAAAGAGCAGTCCACCTCCAAAACATACCTACAGTACATCCCTCGCTTCGCGCCAAGTTTCAAGTTGCAACGTCTACATTCGTCCCAAGCAGCTTGCCACTTACAGTAGGTGCCACTCGAATATCCGAACGTGGTAATTCATTAGTCATGCGAACTAGTGCCAATACTGCTGTGTTCTTCTACGCAAGCAGGGAGCCGAACTGAGAATCGAGAGTCAAGCATCGGTCTCCAGGGCTGTAATTACTGGGTTCTGGGTATTAAGTGTCAAAGTAGGTACATGATCGATCTCTTTACCACCTTACTACGATATCGTGGAAAATGACCCAGCGACGATATTGGCTTGATATGATCTGGCTTGACCTGAGTTACGGAGGATGGATGCCAGGGATCAGAAACAAGGAAAGCGAAACACGTATACATACTTCCCCCACCGACTTCCCAAGGAAGGGGAGTGGTCGACTCTGTGTCCGATCGGTAATCAGGTAGACTTTGCGCGACGAGACTGTTGTTGGCATGCCTCCAGTACCTGGATAGGTTTCAACGTGGGCTGCAGGCAGAGAAAAAGGCTCGCCGTCGCAAACGTCTATACTCCCGTACAAGGCTTCTGGTCTGACGTTTCTTCTGTCATTTATATGCAAGTAAGTAATAGGTGATTAATCAGACTGCTGAGTCTGTCTGTCTAAGTTCTGGTGTCCATGCAGACGCAGATGCCGACGCTGATGCCGACGCTGATGCCGACGCTGATGCCGACGCTGATGCTGTCCTGATGCCATCCTTTTCCTCACCTGGGTTTCCATCTTGCTTCTTTTCCGGCCTTTTCGTCTACGTTTTACCGATACTAGATATTGTAATATTGAGTCGGACACCGCCAATGCAATGGACATGAGTCCAGGATCTACCTTACGTGATTCTCCTCCATCAAGAAGCAAAGGAGTTGTTCACAGTTGACACACCGGGGTTCCTGATACATCACGCTCGCATGAGAAGTTTGCACCACGCCCCACATGAGAGGACTGTGTTCCGCTCTATCATCTCTTCACAATAAAGTGTCCCCCAAGGCACAGCGCACCAAACTGACACCCGCCCTGACTGTTTCGCTGGCGCCCGTAACCTCCAGCGAGGGATTCACCTCGACGAGGTCCATCGCGACCAGCTGGCCCGTTTCGTGCACACACTCGGCGATATAGTCTCCCTCGCGCAGCGTCAGGCCTCCTCTCACGGGCGTGCCCGTCGACGGCGCCCACATCGGATCCAGGGCATCGACGTCAAACGACAGGTGGATGGGCGTGTCGGTGCCGATATGGGCGAGTGCCATCTCGACAACCCGGCCGATACCGTGCCTGTCGATGTCGTGCATGCTGAACGCCTTGATGCCGTGATCCCTCAAAATCTTCTTCTCGCCCTTGTCCACGTCGCGCAGGCCAATGTAGACGAGCTTGGCGGTCGAGAGCAGCTGGTCGTCTCGGATCCACCCGAACATGTCGCGCTCCTGGGATCTGGCCAGCCCCGTCGCAAACGCCACGGGCATGCCGTGGATGTTTCCGCTCTCCGAAGTCTCGGGCGTGTTGATGTCGGCGTGGGCGTCCACCCAGATGACGGCGATGTCTTTCTTGCCGCCGTAGCGTTCGTGGGTGGCCTTGGCCGTGCCGGCGATCGTGCCGATGGCGATGCTGTGGTCGCCGCCGAGGGTCAAGACCATCCGTCCCTGCCGCGCCTGCTCGTACACTTGGCCTGCGAGCTTTTCCGTCACCGCGCTGACGGAGCGGGGGTTCTTCATGCCCCGGTACGGCTCGTCGGACTGCGCCCGCATCTCGTTGTAGTTGTGCACTTCGATGTCGCCGTGCAGCTTGTACCCCAGCTCATCGCGGATCTGCTCCAGCAGGCCAGCGCTGACCAGGGCCGTCGGCGCAGCGTCGACTCCTTCTTTGCATTGTCCGCCGCTGAAGCCGACGAGCACAACGCCGAGGTCGCCCGGGTGAGGCAGAAACTTCTGCCTTATGGTAGAGGGGGAGGTCATATCGTGGTCGTGGTCGTTTGAGAGGTCTTTCGAGGCGTAACCGTTCGTGTGCCCGTTGGTATGCCCGTTGGTTGCTGAAGGGGTGGACTTCTCGGGGGCGATCGGGTGCATCTCGGAATGAGAGTGAAGACAAGTATGGGCGAACCAGAATACCGGGTCAATGCGCAGTGTATCCGTGGTCGTGAAGCGCGTACGTAGATGACGGTGGCTCTCCGAACCACGACTTGCACCCACCTAATGAAAGGAGAGAGAGACAAAGAAAACACCTGCTTTTGGTATTATGTACAGACCGGCACCACACCTTTTACAGCAGAATCCAATGTGAACAGAAAAATGAGGATGGTACACAGTAAGAATAGTGGGTAGAAATATAATATTTTTGTGTTGGCAGGGGCGTCGCCGCATTTCATCTTCCCATCTCATCGCATCCCACTCTCCAACGATCCCTGCGCCCCTCCGTTGCGCTTTCGAAGACCTTCGCCCACAACGCGTGCCAACATGTGACATGACTGGCGGACCCCTGGCGCGCAAGGAGACCATGACGACGCCAGGGCCGTGGGGTTGGATCATCATGGGCAAATTCTAGGTTCATGCCCTGCATGCAGTTGCATATCGATATCCCCTAAGTGCAGGATTAGCCGCACGTGTCGCACCAGGAGGAGCCATTAAAGCCGGGCTAGGTCGTTAAGTGACATTGCATCCTGTCTTATCAACTTCAGTTCCCCTAAGTACAGTTCCTGGCGAGGCTGCGGTTTATATTGCTAACAGAAACAGACTCGACAACGAAGCCGAAATCTTGAGTGCTTTTGTCCTCCTTTTTACCGCATCACATGGTTAATTTCGCCATGAGTGGGAAAGCAATCCATTTGCTAAATCCGTCGTTCTTCAAGGGCGTGCCAACACCAGACGGTTGTAGGCACTCCTCCATTTAAATGTACATCGTGTCCACCTGACCCCTCGCCGGATACACGCGGCCAATTGAACTCGCCACCTCGTGTGAGCGGCGATTTTCTACTTCTTTCCCATCGGTTTTGCGTCCAAGAGCCCCAAGTAGCAACTGGCCAACTGGTTCTGTTTCCCTCAAGAGGCCATATATCAGTGATGCAGGGACCTTCCTCTGCTGATGGAATTGACACAACTTTTAGCCCGAGCTGCTCCTGCGCAATTGTTGGACTGCCTCCTGGCCAAGAAGGCCGGCCTCTGAGGCCCCTATGGCGAAACCGCCCGTGCTGACTGGGCGCACTGCTGGATTAAGGACGGTATCATCCCGAAAATATAGCAAGGTTCAGCCCAAGTACTTCTTCAGTGTGTTATCGAGCTTCGTCAGAGCCAGAGGCTTCGGTAGGAAGGCGTCTGTACCTGCCGACATGCACAGTGCTTGAGCGTCAGGACCAACCACGGCAGTGACCATTATGATAGGTCGTCTCTTCCCTGTGAGCGCTCCAGACTGCTCCATTTCTCGAATTTTCTTGGTTGCTGTGATTCCGTCCATACGAGGCATTGACTGATCCATTAGTATCACAGCAATGTCCTTGTCGTTCTCGAGGAGCTTCTCGATCGCATACTGGCCGTCATCTGCCACAACGACATTGTAGCCGAGTGTCTTCAGCATCTTGACTCCGAGCTTCTGATTGATCTTGTTGTCCTCGACGAGTAGCACTGTGGACCCGCTGAGTGTTTTCGTCTCGCGGGCTGGGTTTGAACTGCCATTCTCTACCACATCCACGACCTGCGCGAATCTGACTGAACGGTCAATCGTTGCCCGACCAGTTCGAGCTGAAGTGATCATGTTTTCGATGATCTGGTGCCACAAGAAAGGCCTTCTGATCGGGATAATGTGGCGTGGAGGTACTGACCCAAGGGATTCGTCCAGGAGCGTCTGGGAATCGTAAGACACAATAACCAACTGGTGTCGAACCTCCAGTATCCGCCTAAGAAGCTGCCCATTAGCTCGCAGGAACATCAGATCCGTCCAGACAAATCCCCAGGAGTCGGATATGGCGTCGTCCGGTTTGGCTCGGACCAGTTCAAAGCCAAAAGCTTTCCAAGACAGCTGCAGCCCTGCTAACGTTCGCTCGCTGCACGAACCAAAGAGAGCAATACTCCGGTTTGGACCCAGACACTCCAGACTGTCAGGCAAATCAGCCGACACGGCGACGGGGATTGTGACGGTGAAAGTACTGCCGGATGATTCTGTTCCCACTTCTCCGTCTTGCTGGTATTTGCTCTCCACTGTGATTGCACCATCCATTTTCTGGAGCAATTGCCGGATAATGGCCAAACCGAGGCCGGTTCCCCTGTGAGCACCTCGAATCTGGGCCTGCTTGAATGGCTCGAACAGATCGGGCAAGAACGATTCAGGTATGCCGACGCCAGAATCCCTGACAGTGACGACCAATTCACCACCCTCAATCTCCACCAAGAGTAAAACATAGCCGGACTGTGTAAACTTCAATGCATTGGTGAGCAAATTCATTAGAATTCGCTGCACATAGGTCTCGTCCAAGAAGAGGGAATGCGGAACATTGGGGCTGACCACAATCATGAGTTCGGTACCCGCCTCATCGTCTTTGTTCGGCAGAATAGTGAGTATCGACTCGCACACTCTTCGGAGATCGAGGCTGGTTGGCCGACATACAGCTTCCCCCTTTTCCAAGCGTGACCAGTCAAGGACGTTAGCAGTGATCATGGACAGAGATCTGGTGGCCTGCTGTATAGCGCGTAAGAGCAAGCGAGCCTCTTCGTTTAGTTCTGTACGAGACATGAGGTCGCTGTAGCCCTGCAGCTGGTGCAGAGGGGTCCGAATCTCGTGGCTGGCACTGGCGATGAACTCGCTCCTAGCTGCCGCAGCGGCTTCTGCATTCTCCTTCTGAGCAATGGCTGCCCATAGTTTTCGTTTGGTCTGAACAATTTCTGCCAGCTTGTTCCGAGCCACAGTCGCCGAATGAGCCAGGAGACCGTTGGCGAGCATGCATGTCAGGATAGCTATACTCGTTACGGCGACCGCGAGGTTGGGAGGATATCCGCGATTGGTGGTTTCAGGTGCTCGAGACCAGAACGTCGTCGCCCACATTCCAGTAAAGTGCATGGCGGCGACTCCTGCTGCAGCGACCGTCGAGAACATCAACTGTTGAGATAGATTGATTTCGATTTGAGGTATCAAAATGCATCCAATGGTACAGACCAGCCAACTGATGGACGCAGAGAGTAGGACGATGAATGGCTGCAGGGTGACATGGCCTTGGGGAATTTTTAGAGCCAGTATTCCCACATAGTGCATGCTTGTGATCGCTAAGCTCCAAATGAAGCCTTTTGCAAAGTGTCTCAAAGTCGCCCCGCGGTACAAGAGGTAAGCGGTACCGACAAGAACATTGGTCGTCTTGAGCGCATTCGACTTTTGGACCTTGAATGACATGAAACCAGGCAAGCCCAGGCTGCTGCTGTCAGAGTGACTTGGTGATGACCATCCTCGGGGACGACCTTCTCCATCTGAACTCCAAGGAAGACTCTCCGTATCGTTAGTAGAAGACTCTTCCTGCGAAGAAGCATTCAGGCCAAGCAGTGGCCGCCTCCAAGCAAAAGTAGGCGGCGAGTCAGGCCGGTCGGGAGAAAGAGGAGCTTCGGCGGTCGCAACGTTGGCAGGTTTTCCAACTGCAAAGTGGTCTTCCAAGGGTCCTAGAGTCATATTTGCGTCGCCTTCGTACCTGATGATACCGTGATTTCCGGCGTCGTCCATCTGCCCATGCACGCTCAGAGGCTCATGGTCGCTTTCGGATGTGCGTGGTCTCAGAAGCGCTTCTGTGCTGCCGTTCAGAACCCTAGCTGCACCCTTTTTGCTCTGCCGCCTAGCCATCTGTCTCCTTTTCTTAACAAACCTGATATACCTCTCGCGCATGAGATCTGAGGCCAGAGCCAGGAAAGTGAAGGTGACAGCAAGAAAAGCGCTCAGGACTGTCAGGGGTACGTTTAGCCCAATCAAGACAGGCAGCTCGCACGCCAACATGGCAATGAAGTGCAAGGACCAGATCGAACAGAAGCCAAAGGTCAAGCTGCCCAATATCGTCCAGACTAGAACGCCCGAGAGATAGCGGGATGTTCGTGCTTGACACATCATTTGGGTTGAAGTAAAGGCGCCAAGGAGAGAGACCGCGATGCTGGCGGCGATTAAGCCCCGGTCCCAATTGACCTCCAACCGCCGCAGAGCCGGCTCATGCTGAATTTGATCCATGCTCGCGTTGTTGTGAAGCAGCTGTGCGACCTTCACAGGTCGGGTATCCGTATTCGAGACAGTCGTATGTCTGTCCCGAAGTCTAACATACTGACACTGCCTGCCGTCCGACCAGTGTATTCTTCGACCACCTGTTCCCGAATCTCAGCAGTCCTCAAGTGCAGCGTATCCGCCGAGAGGCTGCGGTTTCGTCGAATAGAGGTCTAGCTGGGCTCATTTATGGTAGCGACTTGCAGGCTGTTCGCGTGTTGGCGATATCTGTGAGGACGCATACATGAAGGACTTCTTGCGCAAAGGTCAACCCCGTGAGGGAGAGGAGCCGGGATATTGGGTGGTATGAACGCCGGACAGGTACTCTGTACCCCGTACTCCGTACTTCTGGAAGAAAGGACAGGGCGCAGTGAGAAGACAACCGAAGATGGCAACTTCCAGAAGGCCTTGCACCCGGCACACACATTGTAGTTAGTACAGATGCTGGGTAATTACGCCCTGGATTGGTCGCGCACACACCGGGAAATCTGCGTCACTGCACATCGCATCGCCGATGAAGCTTATTCTAACCGAACCCGTTGGTGGCCCTGGTGGCCCTGGAGTTTTATGGGTCACAACAGGCACTGCTTTGGGAAGTGGTGGATGCTGCGGGTGCCCGGGCCGCCATTCTTTTAACTGATTCCCCCTTGGCCCCAACCAGCGCGCCGCAAACTGGCCGCAACCAGCGATGGTCCAAGGAAACGGCGTCCCGAAATGAACCAGTGCAGGGTGAGAGTTTCGGTAAGAGCCAGGTGTTTAGCTATCCCGGTGGATGATTTTCACGCGTCTCAATTATCGGATTCTTGCAAATCTGCATCAAGAGTCCCATACGCTCTGTTGTCTCCCCCTATCATAGCCGACATCTATTTGCTACGTACTAAGAACAAGACCCTGGTCCAGGGCTTCCTTGACCAGCTGTCCAGCCTGCATGGGCAGGGGGGTGGCTCTCCCCAACAAAACACTTACTGGCCGCGCATTTGCCTCCTGGTAGCCTACTGTGTACTGCATAGAGCATGCATACATGGGCTTCAGCGGCTTCAGCAGTTGACAGCTACACATACTATGTACTCCGCACCATGCGCAGTCTCGAGACCTGTGCTACTTGGCCTTGCGCATGCCGCAAGGGACGTGATCACGGACTCATTCTAATGATCGTCTCCTCCAAGCACAGCTACTCCGTACTTGGTGATATGTCTCGCCTACCGGATGGTCAATTTGCCGTTTCCTCCCAGATACCGGGCAATATGCTCCAAGACCTATTGAGGGCTCCATATGGCATATCTCGGGCCCTGTCACAATTACGATAGACGACATCCTGCTCGCTTTCCGACCTCAGTGTTCTCCCTGACTTCAACAAGTGCGTCCCGACCAAGGCGTCCACTCCTTCTACGCCACATCCTGATCTCACAAGCCTGGAATGGCGTGATCGGGTTGCAAATCAGTGTGTACGTTGCTGATGCTTGGGTTGATCATAACGGTCCACTTCGAAGCAAGCAGAGTTGTGGAGAGGGAAGTGCAACCAGCGACGTACTTACCAAAGCTATTCACTGCTACAGAGGTGTGGAAGGCTCTTTCTTCGTCGCCGATACATATATATCACCGGGACTACGAGACACATTAAGCGCACTTTGGAACGACACCAAAGATATCGACTCCAGGCAATCCTCTTGCTGGGAGATAGCCTCTGGTCAAAGAAGTTGTGCACGTCTTCCATCTGCTCACCTCCGCAATATGGAGATCGCTTTTGACTCTCGGACGCGGCGAGGAGGGCTATTATTGAAGACCGGCGCGTGCCCACGTGCCGCATTGCCACTGTCACAGCAAAGTGCTCCCCGTAGCACACGCGGGGCGCACACGTGGGCACGTAACCACTAACGCATCTTGCACTTCCGACTTCTATTTCGCTGTCTAGGCGCCCGGTCGAAACATGACCGACCAACCACATGTCTCGTTGCCTTCAACACCAAGATCGTCCAAGCAGATGGGCAGGTGAGATTCTGCGAATAGGACTTGGCGGCTAGACTGCTCACCTACTCGACGATGGCCCCCGCTTGATCCTGTTCCGTGGTATATATAACCTATATATAACCTGCGGTGCCATCTCTACCAAAAGCGACGTCGACTACGACTTGCACTGTCCAATACTGATGAGCGAGAGCGGCCCTCTGATTCAATCGCCGTATCGCAATACAAAACGCTGGGCCTTTGTTTCTGCTTGAGATCCTGCTGCTGAGCTGTCGCTGTGGTGCTGACTCTATCTGCCATCGTTGCTGAACTTTCCTCTCTCCGCTCACCATGTCCTACCCTCCTCCGCCAGGCGTGGGACAGCCGCAGGGCTACTATCCTCGTATGAACACTTCAAAACACAGCTCGCACTCTCAGAGAAGGCTAACCTGCTCCCAGCTCCTCCGACTAATGGCCAGCGTACGACCTGCGAACCGATGCAATCCGTTTCTTCTGGGTGATACTGACTTGAGCCATGTACCACAGCCGCATTCCCTCCACCTCCCTCACAGACTTCGCCGCCTCCGCAGTTCTTCCCCCCTCCTCCGTCGGGCCCATCCCCTCCACCCCAGCACCAGCACGGGCAATACCCGCCCCCTCCGCAGATATCGCAAGTAACCCATTCCCCTTCGCCTCCGCCACTCCAACAACCCACAGCCCAGCGCCCGTTCAACTACTCGACGATCCCGGCGTCCGCGCCCGCTTACAAGACCACGTTCGACCACTCGGCCATCCAAGCCCACAACCGGCAGCCGTCGTACGATGGCCCGACGTCGCCGCCCATCGCCGAGGGCGACGAACAACGAGAAAAAGTCACATCCCCACGGATGGCCAAAAAGCTGACGTCCGAGATGGCCAACGTGATGAAAGCCCCACAGGGACCCTCGCTCGTGGGCGTACCCCAAGGCGGCGGCTTCGTGGGCACGCAGGCGACGACCAACAACCAAGACGACGTGGGCACATTCAACGGCGGCAGCTACCGCATCTCGCACCGCGACACGAACTCGATCCTGACGATCCAGCTGGCCATGGGCTGCCCGATCACGGCCAAGCCGGGTGCCATGATCGCCATGTCTCCGAGCGTCATGCTCAAGGGCAACGTGAAATTCAGCGTCAAGAAGTTGCTGATCGGCGGCGACATGGCGCACAGCACGTTCACCGGCCCTGGGGAATTGCTGCTCGCGCCCAGCACGCTGGGCGACATCAGCATCTTGCGGCTCAAGGGCGACGAGGTCTGGTCCGTGGGCAAGGACGCGTTCCTGGCGTGCACGCAGGGCGTCGTCAAGGAGTACAAGAACCAGGGCATCAGCAAGGCCATGTTCTCCGGCGAGGGGCTCTACGTGTACAAGATCTCCGGGCTGGGGATTCTGTGGATGAGTACCTTTGGCGCCATACTCAGGAAGGATGTAAGTGCGCGCCGTCCCCTAGCACACCCTGATTCAAGTATCTGAAACGTTGACTGACAATGCTGCGCCATGGCTGCCACAGCTGGTCGACGGCGAAAAATACATCATCGACAATGGCCACCTCGTGGCTTGGAACTGCAAATACGTGCTCGAGCGGGTCGCGTCCGGGGGTATCATCTCGGGCATCAGCTCTGGGGAGGGGTTGATCTGTAAGTTCACGGGACCGGGCACTGTCTTCATGCAGACGAGGAACGCCAGTGCTTTTTCGGCATTTATTAGTGGGAATGCGCACAAGGAGGTGTGAGGCTGTGAAGGTGAACACTGCGAAGAGATGAGTGATGGATCGACAAGCGCGGTATCGTTATGGACAGACATGGGCCTATAAACCTTGCATTGGCACATAGTGGACTACGAGCAGGTCGGGTCATATGTGGATGATTCTATGAGGCTGCATGAGTATGTGTCTGTAAGCAGGGCCCTGCTTGCGAGGTAACACCGTGAGTCATTTGTTGCCCAAGTGTGCGGCCGGCACAAGTACAAGACCGTTCATTCCGTGCATGAACTTGGTACTTGGGACTTTGTTCCCGGCTCCTTTCTGCGCAGCTGCGATCGTGCCTGACGAATTCTGTCGCCCCATCCTCTCATGATTTCCAGCGCCCTCCCACCAAACGAACCAGATACGCATGGCACCATCTTTGACGCTGAAACCTCCATTCCCGGCCTTAACCATTGAGCCTCTTTCTCTTGCCGACTTGGGCGGTGAAACCGCTCTTGATAGCCGTGACTGACCGCCTCGATCCGCAGTTCAGACATTCGACAAAGTAAAGTCGGTTCTCGCCCTTCTCCAACTTGGTGTTCGGGCTCCTGCACGTCTTGCACGTGACGTACTCGACGATATACCGTCTCAGGACATTCTCAATCTGCTTCTGCTGGAACCGACCCTTGATAACCAATCGCTTGGACCCGTCCACGCTGCCGCTGGTACCCAGTTCGGCGAACAAGAACTGCGTGACGTGTTCGTCGGTACGCTTCATGCGCGAGCAAATTTCGTGGATGTTCGCGAAGATGGTCTTCTTGTTGCCTTCGCGGAGACACTGCGGGGGTGGAATCTTGTAGGATTTGGAACCGGACATCAGAATGTCCGGGTTATTCTTGTTGACGGTCTCGAAGAAACGCTTCAGCAGGAGGGCGTAAGTAATGGGGCTTGTGGCGTCATGGGCCCAGATTCCGGTGCCGGCATCCATGTCTCCATCTTGGTCTTGCGTCGCAGAGTGTTGGTCTTGCTTTTCGTCGGATCCGCCTTCTGCAAGACCAGCCTGGGCCAGCTTCGCGGCGAAGTCCTCAGCGCCCTCAGTCTTGGGTTTCGTGGACTTCTTCTTTTTCTTCTTCAAGGCCGAGGCGTCGAAGTCACCGTCTGCTGCTGCTTCGCCATCTTCATTGTCTTCCGTCTTCGGTTTGGAGGATTTCTTCTTCTTCTTGTTGAGCCCGGCGAACATGTCGGTGACTTCGTCGACGGCGGCGTCTGTGGGGGGTGACGAGTGTTTCTCGGCTGTGACCTTGTCCTCCGGCCCGGAAGGGGGAGCCTCTGAAATGTCACCGTTCTCGTCCATGATGGTGTTGTCGCCGCTGAATGCCACCGATTTGCGGGGTTTCCGGTCGTGGAGAGGATGTTCCTGTAGAGCAGCAAACGATGTGTCAGTAAGAATATTGGCGGTTGTGGGGCGAAGTGCAGAAGGTTTCAGATGAATTTCCTCAATCGAGGGCTCTGCGTCTGCATGTGAAGGCAAGCGTAAAGGCAAGTGTGGGGTTTGTGTGGCGTTACATACAACTTCTGCCATGGTTTTGCGCTGTGATCGTGTGATGTAGGCGAGAAGGCGAGAGTGTGCCGCTTGATTCTGCTTTGTGTCTGTGCGAATTAGCCACGGAAGATTCAGGAAGTTGCGTGCAAAGGCGACTGTCGAATCTCATATTTCAAATTCCGAGTCATGGACAAGATGAGTCAACGAACCCAGTGACGCAATCACGTGAAGCTCGTCAATTCTTGGAGGCAGCCTTGCCGGCTTTCACTTGTTCCTCACCACTACATGTAACTGCACCACTCACGACCCCAGCACGGCGGTATACCAAATGTGGGTGATGCCATGATCTCACGGTAACCCTCTGCTGCTTGCCTTCCCCCGGCGGAGGAGACGAAACATCGCAAAACAGCTCCCGACGTGCAACCATGTCCGACACAGACGGCTTAGCTGCCTCGGCGTCCTTCCTCGAGCCACCTGCCAGTGAAGACAACAACGAGGTCGACTCATTACCCTCAGAACCGGATTCGGACGACGACACAGCGAGCGAAGAGGAAGACTACGAGGAATCAGACGCAGAAAGAGAGTGGAAGGAGAGTCTCCAACAGCTGGAACTGCTACTTTCGATGGTCATAGTGCCCTACGTGGGCAAGTATTTTGGACGCAAGTTTGCGTATTGGGGTATGCCCTCTCGGATTGAGCTGTGTGAAACGCGCTGACGGTGCCAAAAGGATGGAAACAGTTCATGGAATGGAAATACCCCGTTGAAATTGTCATCACCAACAAGGCCGCGTTCAAGGGCGTTGGTGCAGTAGAAGCGGCGGCTTCCCTGTGAGATAAAAAGGAACCCAACAGCTGCAAGCGATACAGGGCGGATAAAGTCAATAATCAGCACGCAGCAGCCAGAACGGCGCGAAAGCATGAGACTTCGAACGACCGAACAATGAATACTATAGGGATCGAGGTCGGTACTACATATGTGCAACGAACACATCGCCAGATGTTCTTGCAGTTGATATGCAGACTGCGCTGGATATGACCTTGGACGAGTTTTCGTGTTCTAGGCGTCTTCCTCCATGGTGCCCTTCATTGCGGTAACATACAACTCGGGGTCTTTTGAGCGTACATATTCTTCTTGGCGCAGGGTGTGTGCCCTGCCCGTCTTCGCTTCGTGACGAGGACTCGCCATGGCAATAGCATCGCAACGTAACATCTATCGCAGGACGTTCTTGGACACGAAGTCGTGCCCATGGCATCGTGGTCCTTGTTGCGTGTACAGCTTCAGTATATACGATAGCAAGCAAGCAGTAAGGATCTGGTCGCTACCATGGGAGTGCCGTACGAGGTCATGTTCATGTCGAGGCAGCTAGATCGTCTGTGGTGTTCGTTATTTCTATTGTTGCTGGCCGCTGCAGCTGAAGTTTGAGGATTCTGCTGTTCTCTATCGCTATTAGCTGGACACCGCGAACAGTGTAGCCACCAACGTATGAAGCTCTGGCTAGTGGTCTTCGTGAGCCACGTCTTGTAGCAAGGGTTCGTGGGTGGTTGCACAGAGCCTTTCAGGTCAGAACTGTCCGAATAAAGACGTCCTTTAATTTGTGCGCTTGTTTTTCTGGTCAAATCATGCTAGCAGGTCCTTGGTGGGAGGCAAAGTCCTTGGACAAGACTTTCCTCTCGAAACCGATCGCTTTTTGACTCAAGAGCGTTCTTGACGAACGGGGAGCTTCCGAGCATACAGCAGGCAGGAGCGGTGTGGCACATGCATCAATGATCCTTACACAGGACTCTCGAGTGCGACTTCTTGAAAATCGTGGAATTTCCGAAATGGTTCACCAAAGACCCTGCCTCGACTGTCAAATCTAACTCCTTCGCCTCGAAGCAATTCAGTTTTCTTGTTCGCATGCTTCCCATCTTTACCCCAGTCACCATGAAAGCCGCCAATACTTCCATCTGCTGCAAGGACTCGGTGGCAGGGTACCTCGGGAGCAAATGGATTGTTGCGCATGCCGTTCCCCACTGCTCTTGCAGAAGACTTGAGATATTCTGATATCGCAGCGTAGGTGGTGTAGCGCCCTCGCGGGACTGAAAGTAGGACGGTATAAAGCCTCTTACGGTATTGCGTTAGTGATGGATGTGACCGAACGCGTTGGAGCACCTGTTCGAGTTCCTCGTTCGGCTTCTCCCCGTTTTGCGATCTATTCTCACTTGTACCCGGTCTACTTTGCTCGGAAACTTGGGGGCGCCAGAGGTCCAACGTCGACTGCTTTTGTTCCGTTTTTCGGTTCTTCCTAGGCGATGGAACCCTGGCTCCTTCCATATCATCGAAGGCGCGTTTGGCGTCGCCTGTAGTCGATGTATCCTGCTGCTCTTGCTGTGCGGCTCCGTTTGCTGTCGTTAAGCTGTACTTTGCCTTATTCTTCCCTCTGCAGCTCAAGCTGATCTCATCCAATTCACAAAGGTCGACCTCCCCAGCCAAGATCTTCAGGCCCAGGGTGATGGCTTTCTGCAGTTGATGCTCGTTCATGTTTCTCACCGCCGGCTTGGGCAATATCTTATCCCATTGTTGCTGACCACCGCCGATCGCATTATCGAGGATGATTCGCGCAAAACAATGGTCAAGAGTGACGGGCCACCTGGATTGACTGGGATCTCGCGCTTTGGCCAGTTTGGGAAGAGTCTCCGAATACAGGGTCTTCCATTCCTCCCTTAGAAGTTCTATGTCGGGCATATCAGGGTGGAATACTCTTTATAGGGCCCTGGGCTTCACTGGGGTGTTCGGGTTGTGCTTGTACTGTGTACGGAGTACTCTGCATCAACTAAAGTCTTAGGACATGGAGAGTCGCGTCCAGCCGAGTCGGCGAGCATGACGCGCAGAAAGCGAATGAGGTAGCAATGAGAATGACGTAGCGCGTCCCGCTTGCGACGCGTGACACGTGAACGTCAATGCGGGCTTCGCGCTTCATGCTTCACGTTTTCATTCATAATATGCTTCTGTCTCAGTCCCATGTACCATGACCAGCAGCTAGATCTGTGTACGTTCCCGTGATAGTCAACAACATGACTCCGTCGCCCGTCTCGCCTAGCATTGTGGGCTCTCCCCGAAGCACGACCTCCATATTGACCCCGACTCGGAAGGTTCAGGCTGTACTCGCGCAGTTCAGCGACTCCGAGTCTGACGACAATGCAACAACTTGTCCACAAAACGCCAACGACAGTGTTGTCTCCGAATTCCATGATGTAGCGGAGGGGGCGAAGCCAACGGAATCCCTAGACGAGTCAGAGGACGAGGACATCCTAGTCCCCCGCCGGCTCCCAGCCCCTAGGCAAACAAATACTGCTACACCTGATCGACCGCAGCATCACGACCGCAACAATGCTCTGGAGAGTGTCTTGGGAGAGGAGGGCGGTAAAGACGATAGGTTGTTTAACGACTCAGAAGAGGATGGGTCCCGGGCACTGCACAATACCACCAACCTCGAGGCATCCAAGTCTGGATCCCGATCTCCTTCACCCTTGTTCTTCCCTTCACCCGACGGCCACAAGTCGAAGTTTCTTGCTCTTGTCGAGAAGCATAGAAAACAACGGCAAGAGAAGGAGGCACTAGAAGCTGAAAAGCGTGCCCTGCAACTGCAAAGCCGGAAAGCCGAAAAGCAGGGACGACGGAAACCGCGTGGATCCAGTCCTGCGGATGACACCGAAGAAGATAGCGATTTATCGGAAGGGACCGGGGGAATAAAATTGTCAAAGCAAGTGCGTCCTACCCGCAAGGCGAGCAAGAAAGCCCTTGAAGAGATGAATCGAGAGACTCAACGGATTAGTCGAAATATGCAACTTGCACATCAGGCACGTACCAAGAAGAAGATCAGCAAGGACAGCTTGTTGGCCCGGTTCAATTTTCCTGTGGCACCTTCAAGGGCTGAACCAGACCACGAGCTCTCCGCTACAAGCAGTTCCAGGGCGCCATCAGAGGACGAAGCCGAGAAAAGCAACAACACTCCACCCACAAGCCCGCCCGCAGATGTTGTCAACCCGAAGCTATACAAGGGCAAAGAGCGGGCCCTTTCGTTGGAACCCCTCGAAGAAGTGGTGCGCACTAGTTCAAGAACGATCCCTGGCTCTAACGAAATCGGCGAGCAGCCACTGAAACCCTCCGTCAAGCCGTTCAAAGAGCCAGGAAAATCCAGATTTCTCTCTCTTCAAGCAATTGAGTCCGATGACGACGGGTCTGGTTCAGATCTGGAGGTCATTACATCCCGAGCCGATAAGCGCAAATACGCTGTATTTGAACACCTGCGAGCTCGAAATGCCAAAGAGGCTCCCTCGCATATAGCACTACGATCGCTTGCGAATCTGATGAAGGACGATCGTAAGCGCACTGGTAGTGGGGCGGAAGTGGAAGCGCATTTGCGAAGATTGGCTCGCGAACAAGCACAACAGGAGAAACAACGCAGACTTGACGAGTTGATGGCGAAAGGGGTGGTCATCCAAACCGCGGAAGAGCGTGAGAGAGAGCAACAGGAAGTGGAGGATCTGCTTGAGCGGGCACGACAAGAGGCGGCCGAAATCCAGAGGCGAGAAAAGGTTGCGGCGAAGAAGGAGGGCAAGTACACCAAGGACGACCTGGATGATGAAGAGGAAAGTGACGAGGAAGACTTCGCCGTCGAAGATGATGATGGGGATAACGAGGACTCGGCGGAAGACGACGAGGACGATGTGGAAGACGCTGAGGATGAAGAACCCGATGAGATTGAAGGGGATGGACAGGATGGGGGCAACTTTCTTGACAATGAAGCGGATGAAGGTGTTTCGGCCGAGTCGTCGTCTGCAGAAAGTGCAGCTGAGATTGACGACGAAGCCTCGGACGATGCAGCTGAGGACGTGCAACCGCTTAACTTGGTCCCACGAAAATCCCGCCTAAACCGAGTTGTTAGTGACGATGAGGAGGGTCATGAAGACCGGCCGCCATCTCCAGAACTTCCCGCACCTGCGAAGACTCCCCAAACTTTGACTCGCTCGGCGCGAAAGCAGATCCCCGGCCTGCAGATGTCGGACGACCTGCCCATCGGCCTGACGCAAGCCTTCGACGCTACCATGGCAGATTCACAGACTCAGGAGTCGCCGCTCACCAAAGATCAGGACAGCCTCCAGATGAGCGCGGATCTCCCATCACCCAATATCGCCATGGTGCCCAAGCTTTATCGGCTCGATTCAATTGACGTGATCACCGACAGCCAGCCCGCATCTCAGACGCAGCCGCTGAATGTGAACCTCTCATTCTCTCATTCAGACATCGTCCCACAGTCACCTGCCATACGCTCAGCGGTCGATGGGATGGACATGACCCCGTCACAGCCACATTTTGAGCCAACGCAGGACGGTGGATATGTCCTAAGCCCGTTTGTGGGCAACCGCTTCGCGACCCAGACTCCTCGACACCCTCTGCCACACTCCAGTGTGGACACTGTCATCTTAGCCAATGGTCTGCAAGATAGCCCTAGCATGCAGAGAAAGAGCAGACTTAGACGCGGCCGTGCCACTATGGATGACTCGGATGACGAAAAAACTGACCCGAAAGACTCTTCAGCTTTCGATGTGATGCAGCGCGCTGCCGCCAAGCAGTCTCGGGAAGCATTTGACAAGCAGAAGTCACGAGCACGTGAAGCAGTGGATGATGCTGCAGAAGAGTCCGAAGATGAATATGCTGGCCTCGGTGGAGCGAGCGATGACGAGCTAAACGATGAGGAAAATGAGGATGATCGAAGAATGATTGATGAAGACACGCAGGTTGGAGTGGGAGATGCAGCCAAACTGGCCAAGCTCTTCGCGGATCGGGAACGCCAGCAGGATGAGGCTGCCGTTTCTAAACTCTTGAAAGACATCACGACCGGTGCATTGCGGCGGAAGCGTGGTAACGATGAACTGGACCTCTCGGATGAGGAAGATGCCTTGATGCGACGTAGAGAAGCGAAGAGAAGAGAGTTCGCCAAGATGCGCCGCGAGTTGCTAAAGGACGAAGCTGTGGGAAAGATTGCTGAAGATAAGAAGAAAGAAGCCTTTCTCCGGAGTATCGAAGACCGGCCGAACAGTGACGACGACGACGAATTTGAACGCCCAGAAACCCAGCCCGAGGAGGGCTCGCAAGAAACGGATAGCCAGAACACGCAGTCGAGGCAAAGGGCCGAGGGCAACACGTTTCAGCAATCGAGCGACACGGCTAGCCATCCGCTTAAGGCCACAGGAGCATCCAAGCTAAACCAAGGCCTACACACGGGTCGTCGGAACGGCATACATGTCAACAAAAGACCAGGAACTTTGGCTGAGATCCGCGAATCCGTCTCGTTCCTCATTGAGGAGCCGGCCTCTCAAGCAGGAACAGTTGATCTCGGCCTCTCGGACTCAGATGACGACGCGGAAGCGTATGTTGACCTCGATCGCCATCTCCAAGCTGCGGAAGCAGACGAGAACGCCGCAGATGCAGATGATCTCGGCGACTTCATCGTGGACGACAACGACGACGGCCAAGCCGAGCAAGAAAGGACGTTCAAGAAGCCCGCCCTGCCCACCTCCGGCTCTCGCGCGCCTTTCTCAGACCGCCGCACCAAGGAACGAGTCAACGTCGTCAATCGTTTAAGCATGCTCCGTCAGCAGTCTTCCTCTGGCTCTTCCAGTACCACGAAAATGGCATTCTACACGTCGACATCTTCTGCCAACAGCTCCTTCAGCAAAGTGCCGGGGCTCTTACGACGTGCAACCACGAATTCAAGCTTGGGAAGCATGGCGGGCAGAGACGAGAATGTGTCAGCGACGGGAGTCGTCACGAACAAGACGGAGCGTGGGAAAGCCAGTGACGAAAAGACGTTTGTTCGGAAAGGAACGGGCGGAAGGAGGAACGCGGTCAATTATAGGCCGACGATGAGAGAGGAGAAGATGTCTCAGCGAGCTGGGGTAGCGAAGCAAGCGGCGGCAAAGGCGAAAAAAGGGGGATTCTTGGGTGGCTTGTTCAATGGCGGGAGCTGGAATTGAAGCCAATGATACTCTGGTAGGAGTGATGCATGGGGGTAGCGGTTGTTATTGTTATCATGTTGTTCTGTGCTCTACAACAGGGCCGAGCTCCCGAGTCCAACCACCAAAGCCTGCCATCTTGCGGCTGTGAGTTGTCGCTTTGCGCTGCGACAGGCTGAGAACTCCGGTCAAATCTCGTCCCTTGAAGGTACACAATTTCTGTTCCGACCGTAGTTAATATCCATGGGAGGGAGTATTTACCTCAAGCCTCAATCGCAAATTGTCGCCATCAATTCGACCTGCGAACCTCGTTCACGAGCTTGCCTCAACATTTGAGATTAGCAGATACTCCAATCTGCGGTTTTGTGAATGTGAATAAAAGCATGAAGTCAGTGGGCAAGAACCAACCTGTACTTTGTACCATATCAGAACCGGGGGAGGCCCTCAAGGTCACCTGCGGGAACGCTACCATCGCATTTACTGTGCTCGCAAGCACAAAGAGCCAATAAAGGTGGGAGTCAACGCTCCTGGGGCCAGGACCGACGACAAGCTTTGAACGACGAAATTCGCCAAGGTCTGTGACGGAAATCAATTCCGCAACTACCCCTGACTATTCCTGATCTGTACTTCGAAAGCTCTGCTCGAGTGTGACTGCTTAACGGTTGGCCAAGTCCTTCCTCACCTTGATATCACGACCAAATATGCATCGTTGATCTAGCTTAATAGCCATGGAGTTCTCAAAGGACTGTCTTATGCTATTGAATGGTCAAGAGTGATTCCAGAGGCCGAGTATCCCATGAGACTCACTCATGGCAAAGAGGCTTAACGGTTGATGGATCAACCTCCAGCCACGCGTTCCAGCCGACGCCACCATAGGATTTTGATCACGATGGTCCCCTGGAATGGTAGTGGGAACGGACTGAGTAATGCACAAGTTGACAGTGCCTTACACATTGACGAGTTACTCTGAAAGCCCCTGGCAGCACAAAGACAAGATTTGCCCACATTGCTATTCTGACTTCGTGTGCTGTGCGTCAGCTCACACTGGGCTTTGGGTCTGCCCTTCATCACTGCCACCAGCTGGCGGAGGGGCCAGATACAGGGTATGGAGCACTATGGTTGTCATGATGTGACGATGAGTGTCCACCAGCCACCGTGTGCTCATTGTCAGGCACGCGGGAGGAGGGACAACCGACCGTTGGCTGCCGGACCTACTGAAGAAGACAGGTACCTCGATGCGAGTCCATTGGAGCATCACCTGCACCACGACAGCATTGTCATCGCATGCAATGCCAAGCCCGGTCAGTACAATTCATCCACATCAAGATTTATATCGGTGTCTTGCTTCCTTTTCAGTTTTTCCTTCTTCTCTCCCTCATCCGTTTTCATCATTCTTGCCATTACCTGCCACCCAGTTTCCCATTCTTCTCGTCCTCACCCCGTCTTCATTCTTCTTGCCATCACAAGTCTGCAACGTCGCCTATTCTGGAACCACGCAAAATGAGCGGCTGGAATAACACTACCGCCGCACCAGGTGAGCCCCGCTTCGTTCCTTCTTTCATCTCACTATCACCTGAGGCCACCATGATGTACAGTCTTCTTTTCAGCAAAAACAAACGTTCTACCAAGTTTTGCTTCAAGTATCCTGACCTCTGGATGATCGAAGAAACCCCCAAACCATGTCTGAGCCCTTTCTCACTGCTATCTCACAATTGAGCGAACGCTGACTTGACTCTCCAGCCAACCAGGACTGGGATACTGGTGCTGCAGGTTGGAACGACGACACTCCTGACACTCTGCCAGCTACTGGTGACGATGGCTTCGGAGCTGGCTCTGCCGGCGATGGTGGTAACAATGACCGTGCGTGTCGCAATTGCGGTCTAGGTGAGTTTGAATCTCAGCTGAACAGACTCAGAATTCCTGGCTAATGTTCTTCAGAGGGTCATATCGCTCGCGATTGCACGGAGCCACGCAAAATGGGTGCTTGCTTCAATTGTGTACGTCAAATCATAACTGACATCCCCTTTGCTTCGAGATCACTGACGCCTCACAGGGTCAAGAAGGTCACGTAAGTCGAGATTACTCTGCCTACATCTGTCAGCAGACTCACATTCCCTCCCAGTCCAAAGCGGATTGCACTGAGCCTCGCAAGTTCAAGGGCGAGTGCCGCAATTGCAACCAAGAAGGCCACATGGCCAGTGATTGTCCTACTCGTGTCATCAAATGCAAGAACTGCCAACAGGAAGGTGAGTTGAGCCCAGCCAGCCTCCCGCCTCGAAGAGTGCGCTGACTCTCTTCATATCGCAGGCCACGTCGCTATCGATTGCAAGAATGCCAAGGTCCTTGACAATGCTCGCGTGGCTGAAAAGAGCGAGAACGAAGCGTGGGCTCTACTTCAGCAAGCCAGCGAGGAGCGTGACATTGGTGACTTCAAAGAAGCTGTCCAGATCCTCTCCAAGGCCTGCCCGGACTACAGCTACCCCAAGCTTGAGCAAGAGTTCCGCGCCCGCAACTTCAGCATCTACCTGATTGCGATGGAGAAAGATCATGCAGCGGCCGGTATGGAGACATGGACCAACGTCAACTTGCAAGGCGACATCGAAAAGAAATACGCAGTCAGCTACTTCCTGTCTCACAAGCCTGAGCGTCAGGCACTAGTCGATCAGTGGCCTGCCTCTCTGGAAGAGAACCTCGCTCGTCTCGCCGATGCTGGCATTCCTCTTAACCGTGGCGTTGAGAAGTGCAGCAACTGCAACAAGCTGGGACATACAACTCGTCGTTGCCCTGACGAGAAGATGGCCAGTGTCCAACCTGTCGTCGCCTGCTACCTTTGTGGTGAACAAGGTCACCGTGTGCGTGACTGTGCTATGAAGTGCAAGAGCACCAGTCGTGCCTGCAAGATCTGCGAGTCCGAAGATCACATGGCCAAGGTACTTCTCGTGTCTACACTCACATGAACCCCAACAACTAACTAACATGCCTGTACAGGACTGCCCGAACAAGGAAAAGCGGACTTGCCGCAATTGCGGTGAGGAAGATCATAAGGCGGCTGATTGCCCGAACCCCCGAAAGATCACATGCAACAATTGCGGCGAAGACGGTCACATACGTGCTGTGAGTGTCCCTTCCAACACCACCTACATTCTCCTCCTTCCGCTCTCGCTGACACATTTCCAGGAATGTCCTCAACCGCGCAAGCCGATCAACTGGGCTGAGGTCACTTGCAGCAAATGTCAACAGAAAGGTCACGGACGTGCTCGCTGTCCTGAGGTTGATCCCACGGAGAAGGGAGGCGTTAGCGGAAGTGGATTTGATACAGAAGACAGTGGTGGTACTGGTGACGGCTGGAATGATGCCCCCGCCAACGCTGGCTCCGCTCCAGCTGAATGGGAGATTGCGCAGCCGAACAATGCGGCAGCTGGCTTCGCTGACGCCGGTTGGTAAGAGAGCACACATATTGCATTGCATTCATCATCCACAGCGGCAATGGGTGTTGAGGTACAACGTCTTGGAGAGAGAGATCGCGAAAGAACAATCATGCAAGGAATGAGCATGGCTATGCGTCTGGCTAGGCCTGTTACAGGTCACGCACGCACGGCATCCGAGGGGCTCTAAGTAGCCAACGGATAAGATTCAGCTAGTCACGAAGAGACTGAAATGCAATCAGATTTGCTACGACTGCAACAAGGATACTGCAGTATGTACTCTATTGCACTGAACCATCCATCCAACCTCCTCGGCCCAGTCCCAGTCCCAATAATCCTACCCACTATGTTATCTGTTCCATCACCTCGCGTCACTGCACGTCACCTCACTTCATCACTTCGTCGCCATAGCACATTTGCCCAGATCCCTCGCCGTAGCCTCCGCACCGGGACTGATATCAAAGTCAAATATATCCATAGGCAACCCGATGGTCGTGCACGCGTTCGGAATGTCCACGATTCCAGCCACGTGACCCTCGATCGGAATGCAGCTTAGCATCAGGTAGATCTGGTAGTCCGAGTAGCCGTAGCGGCGGAGGTACTCGATGACGCGCAGGCAGGACTGTCGGTACGCGACGGTCGCGTCCATGTAGTGCTGCTTGCCCTGCTCATCGACGGAGAAGCCCTCGAAGTAGAGCATGCGGCCGGGGGAGAATTGGCTGGACCAGGGGGCGCGGCGTTAGTGCGGTTATTGATTGATTAGGGTGAGCTAGGTTGTGCTAGGGTAGGACTAGATGCGGGACATGAAAGTAGAACATCAAACACCAAAGAACAAAACAGTGAGTGATGAATGATAAACAAGGACTTCTGCCTCGACTTACGGTTGCACAGGCCCCGGGATGTAGATGGGGGATTTTCCTCCCTGCATGCCGAGTTTCTTCTGGCCGTCCTTGATCACGTCGAACTTGATGGTGATGATGCCGGCGATCTCGATGGCGCCGCAGAACGAGATCTCGCCGTCGCCCTCTGTGGTGGTGCGTTAGCTTGTGAGCGTGTGCGTTTGCATCCAGTCCAGTATTTGTGGGTTGGGATACGTGCAAGGATGAGGGCGGAAGACGGTAGACGGTCACGCTTACGCGAAAAGTGCAGGTCTCCGACGGAGAACTTGGCGCCCTTGACATGCACGGGCAGATAGACTTTACTTCCGCGCGACAGGTTCTTGATGTCGCAGTTTCCGCCGTGCTCGGGGCGGCCGGGGATGGTGCGCGCGCCCTCCTTGCCGACTTTGGCCTTTGTGTCCTCGTCGGCGCTGCCGGCGTGCACGTTCTGGGGCTCGGGCGGCTGGGCCACGATGCGCTGCAGCGAGGTGGTCGAGATGAGTTCGGCCTCCCGCTTGTTCCATTCGGCGAGGATCTCGGGGGACGGCGCGCAGCCCAAGATGCCCGGGTGGATGAGGCCGGCGAAGCGCACGCCGGGAATGTGGCGCGACGAGCAGAAGATGCCCTCAAAGTCCCAGATGGCCTTGGCGGCTTCGGGATAGTGCTCGTCGAGGAAGCCGCCCCCGTTGTCCTTGTGGAAGATGCCCGTGAAGCCCCAGGGGTGGTCCTGGAAAGGCTGCACGTCCTGGATTTCCACCAGTAGCACGTCGCCCGGTTCGGCCGTCTCGATCTCGAAAGGCCCGGAGAGGTAGTGCACCTGGGTTAGGTCGACGTTCTTGATGTCGTCGGCGTCGTCGGTGTTTTTGATCTGTCCGCCGGTCCAGTCAAGGCATTCGATCTTGACGGTCTCGCCTTTCTTGATGGTTCCGCAGAATGGGACTAGTTGTCGAGCTTAGCGAGGGACGGGAACTGCGTCGCCGCAAAGCTTACCATCAGGATGCCATCTGTTCTGTGTTTTATGTGTTAGCCACTGCTACAGTAGCACCTGGAACCCATGCTGCTCACATGCAGATATGGTTGATCCTTTGCCGGCTTGTCGAGATCGACCTTCAGTGCGGTTCTGATTGGGCCCGGCATGATTGCAGACGCTGGGAAGGGCTGTAAAAAGGACTCGGGACAATGGGATGGACAGAGGGGAGCTCAACTACCCGTGCTCGTGGCAGGACAGCTAGATACAGCTCTCATATTAACAGTTTGTTTACTTCGCGGGGCTAGAGGCATCAGCATACCTATTACCCCTCACGATAGTGATAGGCACTTATCCGTGGCTCGCATGTCTCCTCCGTCATCGATTAGGCGGAAGGTCTTTGGAGCTCTTGTGGTCTCAAGATAAGACAAATCTGAGGTCCAATAATGGCCATTCGGTTAGACCAAGAAAGGCAGTCATGCTGGACGAGCGGACGATGCTTCCCCGCTGTGCCTGGAGGAAGTCTTGAAGTTACGTAGGAGTTACGTGAGAAGTGGTGGAGGGTATTTCGAGCGCCGTCGAATTGCCCGAGGGACGCGTTCGTGGCTGGTCCATTCGCGGGCGGACTTCTCCTTCTGATTAGCTGATGAAAAGAACCTCGACCGAGCAGAGGTCAAGGGCAAACGCGAGATTGTCGAGCTGTGCCGCATGCTTAGGACTTGGAACAATGTCCCCATCGATATCGGCGAAGGTCAACTTTGATCCTGCTCTGCCCCTGCAACTGGTGTCGACGTCCCAGTGCCAGCCCCAGTGATGCTCGGGGTGTCCTTCTTCGGTGGATTGGTATCTATCTCGATGGTGACCTGGCTCGTTCAGCATCGATATACCTACATTTCGTGGTGGTGAGCAGAGGAAGGTCTTACTGGGCCGTCATTCACAAGGGCGACTTGCATCATTGCCTGGAAAACACCGTCTGAGACTCTATCGATACCATGCAGCTCTCTAACACGGGTCACAAAATAGTCATAGAGCTCTTTAGCAAACTCTGGCTTAGCAGCTCCGTGGAAGTCTGGCTTATTGCCCTTGCGTGTATTCGCCATCAAGGTAAACTGCGAGACGCAGAGGATCTCTCCTTCAACGTCCTTGACACTCTTCTTCCAGTGGGAGCCGCTCTCATCCGGCCAGAGCTTCATCTTGACGATCTTCGATGCCATGGAGTCTGCATCCCTCCTCGTGTCATTCGGTCCAATTGCAGCCAACACCAGTATGCCTTTGCCAATAGACGAGACAAGCTGATCATTGACTGTGACCGAGCTTGACAAGACTCGCTGCAAGATCGCCTTCATCTTGGAAGCTGGCCACACGAGTGAACTGAGCCTTTGAGATAAAATGGATGGCAAAGACACCTCTGAAGGCTAGAAGGTGATGCGGACTGATAGTCGTCACGACCTCGTCCTTTTGAAACGAGCAATCAGAATCTACCCAGCACATATATTGGGCTTAGCAGTCGCTTTGAGCAAGGAGGGTAGCTGCAGAACCATATGTCTCACTTCTGCTGGTGGATGGTGGACATCCGTGACGGCAAGAGAGAAACCTGGTGAAGATAGATGAAGAAATACTCCTTGCTTCCACTGACTGTGTCATGTCTCATTTCTCATGTCTGTATGAAGGAAAAGGAAAAACGTGATCCGCGGAACGCCAAGAACAATCTAGACCGAAAATGGACTAGTGAGGCTGCGAACCTGCTGCGGCTGCGCTCTGCGGCTGGTGGTGCCGCAACTCATGTGAACAAGAAGCGCGTATCAAAGGGGAGGCCAGGCTGTGAATCCAATCCAACGCCCAAACATTCGATGCGCTCCCTAGTCCCGCAGTAGATCTGTGATCCGTCCCTTTCATCTCTGCAGGCGACTCAACCATGGCATCGCGGAAGACGCAACAAGAAATCGACAAGACCTTCAAGAAGGTCGACGAGGGCATCCAGGCATTCGAGGCCATCTACGAGAAGATCTACTCCTCCCAAAATGCCGCCCAGAAGGACAAACTGGAAGACAACCTTAAGAAAGAGATCAAGAAACTGCAGAGATCGCGAGACCAGATCAAGACGTGGGCGGCCGGCAATGAGATCAAGGACAAGTCTGCCCTGCTGGAACAGCGCAAGCGGATAGAGAAAGTGAGCCTCCCGGGTTGCAATACTCGGCTAAGAAGCGGGCTGACTGACACTGATGACAGTGCATGGAGATATTCAAAGCCGTCGAGAAGGAGATGAAGACTAAAGCCTTCTCCAAGGAGGGGCTGTCGCAAAACGTCAAGCAAGACCCGAAGGAGAGGGAGCGGGAGGAGCTATGCGACTTCCTATCCGATCAATTGGACGAAATCAACAGAATCCTGACCGAGGAGTTGGAGCCTGAAGCTGGCAATCTGCAAGCTGCTCTCAAGAAGAAACAGAAGGACAACTCCAAAGCCGATCGACTGGCCGAAATCGAAACCATGACAGACACATACAAGTGGCACGAATCAAGGCTGCAACTGCTGCTACGGTCGCTACAGAATGGCAACGTCGAAAACGAGTTGGTGGCAACCATCAAATCCGATATCGAAGAGGTGGTTAGGGAAGGCCGTGAGCCGGACTTCGATCCCGATGCCTACGAAGGAATCTACGATGATTGCAATCTCGACAGTGAGGAGGTCCAGTTTGGTCTCAACAACGAAGTTGACCGAATATCATCTCAAGATGCGCAGTCCATCCAAGAAGATGTCGAACCCGAGGCAAATCCTCTCAAAAAGACAAAGTCCGAACCGCATACCGCCGTCCGCCGGCCTTCTACTCAACTCAAGTCACCTCTGCCGGCACTGGCAACGCTGAACACTATGCCACCGCCACCGTCAATACCCAAAGACACGACAATGAAGCCTGCACCGATCCCCAACCGACCGCCCGGAGAGACGCTGAAGTACGCCTCAGCTGCGGCCGCAGCAGCAGCAAGCGACAAGAGTGGAGTAGGCATCGCTCCCCTTCCTCCACCAGTCGCAGCATATTCCGCACCTCCATCACATCCGCTGCCTGCCCCTGTCAAGACATCTGCAACCACTTCGCCAGCCTCGGTGCCAGCGCAACCGGTGGAGAAGACTGCCTCGCCAGCACCTGCCGCGGTGAGCATGGATGGTTCAGCATCACAAGAGCAATCCAATCACTCCAAGTCTCCAACTTTAAGCTCCACCAGTGCTCCGGCACCAAGCGTCCCTAGCAGTATTCCTCCCACACCAGCAATGGAAAATTCTGAGGCTGTCCAAGAACCTGTCATTGCGGACGAGATACCCACGACGAATGGTGACGTCCATGAAGACCCATCAACCGTGGAATCCATCTACCATCTTCCCCCCGGACTACAAGATCTGCTGGACTCGTTCGAAACCACAAAGACTCGAGCTGCACAGCCCCCATCACAGCTGGCCAGGCTACTACAAGCTTCTCAGGAGACTTGTCCGGAGCCTGCCGATAGCGACAGACCTCAGTACTACCGCCCGACTTTCAAGTACAACACTCCGGCGCATTATCCTCAAGACCCGCTACCCATTTTTGACGATCCAGCCTTGTACGAGAATCAACGGCTGGAAACCGACACACTGTTCTACATATTCTACTATCGGCAGAATACATATCAGCAGTGGCTGGCGGCGCGCGCCCTCAAGAATCAAAGCTGGCGATTCCACAAGCAGTACCAAACCTGGTTTCAACGGCACGAAGAACCCAAGCAGATCACGGAAGAGTTCGAGCAAGGGACGTATCGCTTCTTCGACTATGAGAGCACGTGGTAGGTGTCGCTCCAGCCCCGCCTCGATCCTTCTCTAACTTGCTGCAGGATGAATCGACGGAAAGCCGACTTCAAGTTCGTGTACAAGTTTCTTGAAGATGATTTGTAGACGATCACTCCGCGGCACGCTGCCCGTCGGCCCGTCGCATACTTTTAAATTTGCGGACCTGGAGGTTGACTGTCACCTCCCAAAGAGTCAACAGAGCTCTCATTCTGCAACTCGATCTGGGACATCCATGCGTCTCCCGTCGCCTAGGAGTGACTCGCTCCGCCCATGCTGAGGCGTGCTGTGCAATGTGATATTATCGTTTCATTCGCGTGAGGCCGGTGATGTACTCCCACGCGCAGACGGCAGCCCGGTTCGTCCCTCGCCTCGCCTCACTCTGGTGCTACACATACAAGTTTGCCTTGCGAGCTTGTACTAAGGACAAACAACGCGGCTGTGGAGGTGAAAAGAGGCAGCCACCTAGTCCCATACGGGCCTAGCGCGAGTATTGGCCAATGACGATCGATGCCATGACGAGCTTCAGCCTCAACGTCGTGCTCTGTTCCTCTTTAGTCCGCAATTTCGATCCCACCCACGGAGTCGCTTGGGCCGCAGGAGAAGGCAACCTGCTACTCCGGTGAAGAGATTCCTTGCAGCACAGCCAGCCTTCTTGCTGTGGACCATCTCTGAAACTTGCTTCTCAACTGCCTTGGGGGAAGTTTCGAGCTTCCTCTCTCTCCACCCTGGTTACAGTAGCTCCCCAACTTTGGAGGCTGTCAAGGTACATACCTTCTTCCGCCATCTCTTAGTCGCCGTTCTCGCCCAAATCTCTCCACCAGGCTTGGAGTCTATGCCGTGGGCCATGTCCTTCCCTATTTGGCTGCCTCGGCCCAGATCAGCGTCTGGCGGACAAATCAAATATTGAGGCAGTGTTCCCAAGGGCGCCGTGACTCGGACTGCCTCACAATGAATAGAAGCAAACATGCATTGTGACGGCTTGACGAGATTCCTCCAGTGACCGGGTTTCTTGCACGAATCGTGACGGCTCCAGCAGGAACTGGAAGCAATGCTACGAGCGCAGCCTCCCGGGACAGCCTCACCAGCCGCGTGAAGGGAATGATTGGCTTTTTGAGTATTCTCGGGGATACTGTGCCGCCTATTATACTTCTAAATCCACCGAACACGAGGAGCATCAGGACCGAACTTGGCTGCCACTTCGGTCCGTGGTCTATTGCAACCAGTATCATGTGGCTCCTTGTCCAGATCGTCATGTCGGAACCGTGTATCCTTTCGCGCTAAATCTGCATTGTACACCTCGAGCTGTTCCGACCCCTGCCAATTAGCCGCACTGCCCAGGTCTCCAATTGGGCTCCGGAATAGGGTCGGCAAAAGAGCGTTCTGGGTCACAGTTTTAGGTCTGCCAGCCCTGCTCTCCCTCTGTCTGTGTACCGCTCTCGCCAATTACATGGGTACAGCATCCCTTCACAGCACAGTATGAGTTTGCCTCGTCTCCCGAGCTTGAGGCTGGCGCACGAATACTTCAGAGAGCTCTTCTCCTCCAACCTTCAGCTCAACGTTCGCATAAGGCTGAAACCCGGCTTGAGCTGTCTGCGACATCTGTCTCGGGCATCGTTTCGTCGGGCATCTGCTGTTGCTGCTTGGAGACGAGCGTTCTTGATTATCATCTGCTGAGTTAAAGAGGCTGCTGCCCTGGATTTTAGCAGTCGTGCCAGTGCCATGGCTACTCTTGAGCTCCATGACTTCGCTCTTGGGCACCTCATTCAGGACGGATTCCTGCCTCAACATACATTCTCCATGGCTTCAACTGCACCATCTGGTATGTCTATGAGTCTGCCGACTACGATGGCACACCAGGAACATTGGAATCATGGCAGCAGCTACTACACTCCACGTTCAATAGCCCCTCATCCTGGCTATTTTCCGACCTTCGCGCCTCATGACTATCCTGAGGGAGACACTTATGCCATCTCCAGCCATTCGACCAGCGCGAGAGGTCGAAGTGGTAGTGGGACGAGTACCGCCAGCGTGGGCTACACTCTGGTCAGCCCAGCAACAGCGCCTACTTCGCCTCTCCACCTCCTGAGCGGAGCCGCAAGACATTGTCAAGCTACTCACGGTGACCAGGTCACTCGAACAGAAGGATCAACACCAGCTTCTCCTAAACGATCATACTCTGTGCAGCTTAAACAGGAGCCCTTGTCTGTCGAAGGGACCAAAGCAAAGTGCCTCGCCAACTTCCAGTAAGTACTGATATGCCCATCTCTCCTTCAAATCCGGGAAATTGCGTGGCCTACAATCTCACAGCCTTCCACTTTCGGGTACTCGTTGACACTGCATTGTCGCGGACTTGCGAACGACCCACTAAGAGTTGGTAGGACCATTGTCGACGATCGGATGTTCTGTCGACATCGAGACTGCCTAGACGAAGACGGGCAGCCCAAAAAATTCTTCAGCCGCAAAGCCGATGTAACAAGGCACTACAAATCCCGCCACGACGTTACATACATTGATTGTCCCAAGAGAAACTGTGAGAGGAAAGGCAGGCAAGGCTTCACCAGGCGAGACCATCTTACTGAGCACCTCCGAGGCTTCCACATGGAACTCATTGCGAAGAGACACAACAAAGTCAAAAAGAAGGAGCCAGATTCAAACGAAGACAGCAACGAGTCAAACAGCTCGGCAGAAGATCTTGGGTCCACAGATTCTACCGTCGAGCTGCTGCCTGCCGTCTGTTCTCGAAGGCCGAGCCTCGGAAGTCAGGGTGATCAGAACTTCAAGCAAGAATTCCAAGTCTCATCAGACGAAGAGGCTGAAGACAGCTTCCCGGTGGACGATGTCTATCAACCGTCGACGAGCCAGCGTCCCCGGACCGCCCTCCACAATCTCGCCAACAAAACGAAAGGGCGGCGAGGCCATCCATATCAGCGCAGACCAAGCAAAACCCAGCAGCCTCAAGGTGCTTCATCCGAAGCCAACATGGCACACCACGCCTCTCTCTCGCCGGAGTTTGTGTCTTCCAAGATGACGCTCCATTCTCCAGTGTATGCGACCCACCATGGCATGAGCGGGCCGTACACAGCCAGTCACATCATGTCGCCGATGTACACTACACATCATGACATGGATTCTTTCTACGCCTCATCCATAGCTCAAACTTACCACGGCCCGCCGGCACCACATGGACCGTCATATCGTGTGACGCATCCTGACGACTTCGGATACTAACCCATTGCAACTTTTGAATCCACTTGTTCTTCAGATCTGTCGTGGGCGCCACGGACTCGATGTTCATTTGCTCGGGCTGTTGAGTGAGACCTGCGATTTTCTTCGATTGTACGACAGGCGCGCTCGCTGACTAGATGAGTCTCAAGAGGTGGAATGATTTTCCTTCGCTCGACATAGTCATATCATGTCCGACCCAAGTTGTTCACTCCAATCCAAGCTAGGAGTCTGGGCGCCAGATCCCGGAATGAAGGCGCCAACAGCAATGGCAGCGGCAGTGGCAGGGTCAAGCAATGACGGCTTGAAGGACTACAAGCTTGGTGTTTCAGATGAAGAGCCTGCAATGCACAGACATGATGGCACCGACCAAGAGCAGTTCACTGCTAGAGGCAGACCACAGCCATGCCGCTGGTCTGCACACCGAGACCGACAAGCAAGACGAGGACACTGACTAGAGAGAACCTGCTTGACGACACACGGATTCCACGCACGAACATGACCTTACGACACAGAGGCTGCACAGTGGAGAGTGTGCTGCACTGGACCGGAGGCAAGAGAGCCTGTCTGCCTGATGAATTACCAAAGATACCCCCATCGCGGATCCGATCCCACACGGCCTGCCTGCCTGATGAACTACCAAAGATACCCCATCGCCTCTTCGGGCGCACTGGGCTGCCTTGCATCTTGCCTGCCTGCCTTTTATGATTTGAATTACTAGTATTACTTGATCGACTTGAGTTGAGTTACCGTAGTAAGTCTGGATATGATAGAAGGATAGCATTGATAGCATTGATAGCACTGATAGCAATGATAGCCGCGAGGGCGATGCTTGAACGATGACGCGGCACGGCGTGTTCTCTCAACCCTCCACTTTACCCTTTGTTCGTTGTACACGGTCTTCCTCTCGAATGAACATTCTCCGTGTGGGAGAGGTATTCCCGGTCCTGGTCCCGGTCCCTCCCCCATTTCTAGTGGGCGCTCTTGGTCAAGCCTGATCCACGCTTTCATTCATGTCTTTCCCATCCATGCCTGGGCTCATTTGAGATCGTCCGTGTACCACTTTTCCCACGGCCAGCCTTTGATTCTCCCTTTTCGCCTCATCTCCACCTCGATTCTCAGCAGCTTCTCCACATAGCTAGCACTCACTCACAACTTCACCTTCCCCTCAAAGTCTCTATACCCGACCCCCTTGACAAACGTGTACCACCAAGGACCCTGCTCCCTGAGGTCGGCAAGCTTCAAGTACTCCTCCGCGTGGGCCGCGCCGGAGATGTCTCTGAACGCGGGGGCGCCCTCGGCCGTGCGTTCGTCGGCAAAGTAGAACCTAGAATCCGAGGACGCGGACAACATGGTCAGCGTCGGAGCTGAGGTTGATAGCTGATAGCTCGAGCTGGTAGTTGACGAGGCGTTGACCATGCGCGAACCGCGTGTCACACAATCTGGGGCGTGGACAGAGGCAGCGTAAAATATAGCAGACATAATAACGCATGGTGCAACACGGACGGCAAAATCCAGGGGGACAGCCAGCAAACTCACTTGATCCCATCATCCTTGTAGGCGTTTTGCTCGACAAGATGCCTAATCGCATACGAGGGGACGACTTTTCCGAGCCCAAAGTTCAGCATCCCCGGCAAGGTTGTCGCGTTGAGGGCGTTTCCCGTGAAGATGAACGTCTTGGGGGCGTCGGGCCCGGCGTTGCGGAAGGCCTTTGTCGCTTCGTGCATGGCGACCAGGACTGACGTGCAGTTTACGGCTTGCGAGGTCTCATATTGGTTGATGTTGGAGGGGGTGAAGATGGAGAGAGTGTCGGGCGGGTCGGGGGCGAAGAAGGCAGCTGTGCGCAGAAGACAGACCGTCAGTATCGGTGGTCTTGCAGTACGTGGGTGGTTAGCAGTGGTGGTCTTCAAGGGCTGTAGGAGGACAAGGTTGGTAAGTGATATCCTGGTTTGAGAGCTTATCAGAGGGAGGGCTGTGAGACTGATGGTCCTGTCCTCGGGTGTGCATTCCATTCGTGCGAGTCCAGACGGCCGTTCTACAGCTCGAGGGCACGTGTTGAAGTACCCATGCATGACCATGGATAGAGAAAGTGATAGTGGCAGCCAGAACAACGGCTGTGGCGCCAAAAAGTGGGTTGTTGGTCCTGTCCTCGGTGTCTATTCCATTCGTGCAGATGTCTGTTCGGCTGCTCGACAGCGGTTGTTGAAGTACTCATGACCATACCTAGCCATCCATAGTCATGGCCAGAGCAAGCTTCATCTTCTTCACGTGCCCTCCCTCTTCCGCCGTGACGGCCCAAGAGTAATCCAGGCCCCAAGGCGTCTGGTGAGTGTAATACATGACAGTCAGGCGAACCTGATACATGGCATCCCAGTCCAAGCCAGTATAGTCCAGCCCGAACAGTCCAGTCCAAGCAGTCCAGTCCCAGTCGAGTCGGTCCAGTATAGTCCAGTCCATTCTAACCCAGCGCAACCAGTCACGAAACGCACGTAACGGAACAAACGCGCAGCCATCGCCTTCACTACCACGCTCACTGCCACGCACCGCCACGCACATCCGTACAGTGGTACTCACTAACCATTATAAACCACGACGCCCACCTCCCCTCCAAACTCCCGCCTAACCCTCTCAAATACTTCGGGAACGGTCTCGGGCTTGGATAGGTCGACGGTAACGTGCAGATGCGATCCGTCAGGCGTTTGCGGCACCGTCCTCGACGCGGTCGCGACTTTATACCCCTGCAAGGCGAAGGCCCTCGCGGTATGTGAGCCGACGTTGGCGCCCGAGCCGAGGATGAGCAGGATTTTCGACATTGTGAGCGAAGCTTGTGATCTCGAGAGAGATAGGATGAAGGTCGAACAGTCCTCGGTATGTGGCGGGGGGTCGGCGCGAGGGATGAGGCGAGCCAAGCAGGACAACAGAGAGAAGGGCTGTTGGGTGGCGGGTGGGAGCTGGGAGATGGGATATAAATATATAAATACAATACACTGTGACTCGCGATAACTTGCCTTGCTTTACACAAATCGGGTGACTGTGACTATCTTATGGCCAGGAGGGTGGTCGCGGTCGGTCGGTCACATTGACACACACGCCTACACCTACGCATAGTCACGTCCGGGAAAACGGACGAAGACAAAAGAGAAGGACAAGGACCGAAAGCAGACACGCACGCCTGTGGGCATGTGGAGCGTAACAGTACGCGGTAGGAGAGTTGTACCATCGGCCTCCACAGACAGACAGGATGGATGAATTCTTGCCAACGCGACTGGGGATGATTGTGGTTGTTCTGAGTAGTACTAGGGTAGGGTATCTCGTACTGTACTTGGTGCGTGGGAACCGCCTACCTCGGGTTCGGAACCCAAGCCACGAACGAAGCAGCTTCGCAAATACTTACCTAGGCTGAGGTAAGCAATGAAGAGGTAGCCGTATTCCTTCTGCGCACCACTCACTTGTATTCCGTCCTTACTCGGACTAGAAATCGACTATTACTGGAAGTAGCAGTAGCAGTCGCGCGTGGAAAGTAGGAAATGTCCCGTCTCCTGCAAACTCACACTCATATTGGTTAGCGGACGGCACGCCGGCCTTACTGAGATATGCCGTGCCGTCGCAGGCACCACGCTACAGTAACGGCGTCACGACTGACAAGTGACGGCGATGGGATGGGAGTAGAAGGCGCGCCGCCAGCAGCGGCAGCTTAGAAATACACACTGCTCAGATGTCTGCGTAGTATTTATGAATAACGCCATGGTATCGCACGAGTGGAGGCCAGAGAGTCTATGGCGAAGGGGTCGGATCGGATGAAACGTCGCGTTCAACGGTCCAGATGCTCCAGAGGTGTTGGCTTACTGTGAGCACATTGTGTAGGTAATCGACACGATACACCATCCTACACACTATTATTGCGGAGCAGTCAGTCCTGAACCCCGGATCTCCGGAGCACGAGAAGATAGGTACGGATACGTATGATGACGAGAGAGTGTGCTCAGATACTGCCTGGTATTGTAGGTATCTAGGTACGCAGAAGTATAATTCGTGTGATGTTCCTCCCGCGTCACAGTACCACTACAGCGGGCGTGTACACGGTGGAGGACAATCCCCTCAAGTCTCGATCGAGAATGACAACGAGATAGTGTCCGCGTTTGCCCATGTCACTGCTTCCACGTCTCTTCTGCGCCATACGGGGAATTTGCCCTGCAAGACCAGCAAAGAGTCTCGTACCAGCTGGATAATAACCCCTCCAAAAAAAGAACTGTCGCTCAAGCGTAGGCGACGAAGAAAGGAGCGACGCAGCCGTGACTAGGCCGGCCAGGAGACGTGGCTATTGTTAGCTGCAAAGACTGGAGTGCTGTCTGAAGGCGTGTGATGGGAAATGTGTACCATAACCTCCTTCGGCATCGGATCGCAGCCGTATCAGTCGGACGTCTCCCGGATCCATCTCAAGCGCCAGTTCTGCTTGCGAATGCCGGTTGTTAGCCATCTTCACATTGCTTGCCAGTGCGTGGGGACAATGTGTCTGCTCTGTACACTCTCGAAACTCTGTGGCCGCCTTGAACGGCGCCCGCAGCTGGGGGTGCATTGATGCTTCTTTCCTAGATCCCGTCAGTCTGCGCAGAAGGTAGCGAAAGCATTGCTCCAAGACCTACACTTCTGTCGTCCCAACACATGCGATACTGCTCAGCAGGACATCTGGGTGATGAGGGCATTACAGCTCTCGGCCTAGATGACCCGAGTTCCACGCAGGATGCCGGCATTGGTGATGAAGCCCACCTACCACCAACCAGCCCGAGGGAAGTAGTTCTGGGGCGTTGACAACCATTTGAGGTCCCCCAGGGCTCATGGAGGAACCTCGAGCCATGAACGATCTTGAGTTTACTCTTTGCAGAATTGAAGACAATAGCGTTATCAGTGCTGCTGGGCGATCCATCCACCGCGTCAATAGCGGACAAACTGTAACTACCATCTCGGTCATTGTAGGGAGAGGCGTGCAAACCTTTCTCCCAGTGTCGGTGGTTATTTCCTATGCTCGATGCTTCGTCCTTGGCTCCTTTCGTCAAGAAGGTAGACCGGACAAGCATCAAACGTGTTGTTCGTCTCCAGATGCACCGCCTTGAGATGACTATTCTGAGCAAAGACACCCAGGTAACACGGGCTTGAGCAAGTACCCGCAGAATCCTGCCGCGGTGACCAAACGTATGGTTAATCATCTGTTGAGCTGATCAGGGCTTCCAGAAAATCTCTCAAACTTCCTGGTCATAACGTTGACGTGTCGATCTCGTTCCAGATATCTTTCTGATGAACAGAGAGCCTTGTATTACGAGGATTTCGGGCACGCAAACAGGTCTGCGGACAACCTCGTGGCAGCTAAGCGGCCCTGCCGGGTTCGGTCGCCGCAACCTCGTCAGGAAGAAGGTATAGAGGCGTGTTCCAGTCGAGTGCTGTTAGCAGCAACACCGTCCAATGCCAGGAGTCAGTCTCCTAAACTGTCTCTTGCTTTGGTCAAGCTGACATTGTTCGTCCACTCAACCAGGGGACACGATTTCCCAATACGCAGCGACAGTCACTGTGCTCGACTCACGAGAGTCGAGATTCAGCCCCCACTTTGTTGCTTGACCTTTGACCACAATGCGAGCGCCAGGGCGAAGAGTTGACAGAGAGCCAATGCCGGCCTTCTCTTGCTGATGTGGAAGAAGCCATCGTGCGCCGTTCTCATCAGTAGCAATACAGAAACGCCCACTGCTGTCCGGCATTACGTGGGCTATGGACAACACTTGCTCGGGAAGTGATTGACCGTCCCCATGAGATTCTTGAGCGGGAATAGCTAATACCCAGCTTCGGACCAGATCAGCCATACCGCCAGGGATGTAATCTCTCTTGCCTTTTCGACGTGATGGCGAGAATATGTCGGGTAGGACTGGTGCACTGACAGTTTGTCCGTGTGAAATGTCCTCGGGGTTGGTTCTGAAAGCCGGTTTCGAGCTAGGGCCAGGTCGGACCACCGCCGAAGCCAGAGATTTGAAATGGGCAAATCGGCCAGACTCCTTTGGTGTGCGGCGTACGGCTAGTGGGAAATCGTCCTCAAGATCAGACTGCCAAGCTGGAGACTCGGCGTCAGACGGATGATCAACATCGTCAGAACGGTCATCTTCCGACGGCGAAGAGACCGTGATGAGCTCAGCATTGCCGACTCCCGGAGGTATAAGCTTGCGTCTCTTGGTGGCATGCGGAAATGCTCCCTGTCGGTGTTGGAGAGGCGATGACTCGCTTTCGGCGTGCCAGCGGCTGTCTACCCCTACATCACCAGTCCGGTTGTAGAGCGGCGAGGGACAGTGCTCGTCATCGTCCAGTACATCAATTGGCGCCCCTGAGGTTATGGTTAGACGACCATTGAGTAGAGGGCTATCCGCTTCGTCGTCAAAGCTTGTCTGGATATCATCTGCTACCTTTTGCGTTGACTGTTGGAAGCGTGGCGTTGCAGAGTAAGAGGACGAGGATGGCAACTGCGTCGACTGTTGGAAGCGTGGCGTTGCAGAGAGATACGATGAGGAGGGCAACTGCGTCGATCGCGAACCAGAGAATGGGTTTCTGCGTGCAGAAGGCCAGTCAACTGATTTCGTGGTGGAAGACGAAGATGACGCAGGAAGGAAGCGTCTACCAGGCGCCGGTGTCTACCGGGGGTTAACACACCTCTCCTCGACTTACCGTTGTGAGGGCACATTACATGTTCAGGTCCTGCCATACGCAGTACGGAGGGTGTCAACGATGGCAATTCATGATATTAGAGGACTGCCAACCGATTGTTCAGCTTGGCGGGGAAGATGTGGAAATCATTGAGATGAAGAGATGCCCGCGGCTCATTTTTGAAAGACGCGTCAAGACGTGATCGCGTGCTGCGCCTCTTGGCACAGACACATTTACATCCCTAGGTACGGAGTACAGACAGTAAGCTGCTATTGATTACCTAGGTCCGGAGTACTCATAGGTGTCGTTTTCGCAGTCCACAATGTCCTCCTTCATCCGATCTCTTCCTGCGTGGCTACTTTGATCCCTCCTCCCATTCGTGCAGGTTGACAATATCATCAGGCAAGACGGCTCTAGTCCTGGTAGACTCGTAAATCTGCAACCTACAAGTCAGGCCACTCACGCCTATGACAACACATCGCTGACCCTTTGTCGACCGGGCAGATTCGCGGAGTTTGCTGAGCAGGGCGACCAGTTTCTTCAAGTGTGTTTGATGCTGTGTCTCCCAAGGTTCAAATTCCGGTTTCATCGTGAGCTTGTGTATTTCCTGAAACTCGCCATTCGTATGATATCCCACGAAGAGGTTCTGTGTTTGTGCAAACCATAACTGTGGGAGGACCTCGTCGATCTTCAGCCTGCGATGAGATGCTCGTGTCTTGATCTCGATGATGGTGGACAGTGGCACCACGCGACCTTCGGTAAGGACTTGCACAGATCCAGTGGCCTTTTTAGCCCGAGACGGAGCAATTGTCATTGACTCCAACGCGCCGAGCAAATCATCTGTATCGCCGTCCGCGGCCTTTGCGCTGGCACCTCCCTCTCCCGCATCATCGGTACCGGTACAACCATCCGCCTCGTACCTGACCAAGCATCGAACGCCTCCAAGGCTGTACCGAACCACCCGGTGATGTCCCGTGCTGTCACGTAAGGCTTTGTCGAAGATGGTGGTGGCGTGCTCAAAGCTATGGCCATAGCCAAAGTTTTCGTGACCGCGAATTATGCGTTTGAGTTCGGCTTCCCAGCGACACAGGAACATGACACGGCCTTGTAAGTGGACGTCAATACGGAACGACTGGTCCACGTCGGCGCAGACAAAGCGTAATAACTTGCGGAGGCAGTTGCGGTCGGTGACGAGGTCGAAATCTCCCATACTCAGGTCTGGCTGCATGATGGCAAGCGATCGAAATAGAGCTTCGGCAGGGTATGCGGCACAACGAGCGGTGTTCTGGTCGATAAAGTACGCGCCTTGGTCCTTGGTGACTTTGAAGGGTGGCTCATTGGATTTCCAAACTGCCGGGGCTCCTAGTACTGATCAGCGAGGCTGCTGCTGCTGCTACCAAAGAAGAAAGCGCTGCCTACCAGGGACATAGATGACCGGGCTGTCGTCATCGACCCAGTTATAGGACGAGAGGAATTCGTAGTCAGTCAGCGAGATGGCTTTGTCACTGCCGCCGTCGACAGGTACCGGAAAAGTGTGAGATTCGATCGTTTCCAATATCCTGCCAGTATCTGCCAGCATCGCCTTCCCTGGTTCATCCCTGGTGGTAGCTCCGTGTTTGAATCTGCACGAGGCTCCTCTCATGCATCTCCCTTGGAGCCAGAACGTACAGGTCGGTGCCCTGGACATCACAAAGGCCTAAAGGTGTCTGTTCGAAGAAGAAAATGGTCCAACCGGAGACGATGAAGTGTTCTTCAGGTGTCTGTTCGAAGGAGAAAATTGTGTAACGCCAGAAGATGGAGTGTTAAACGGTGCTGCTTGCTAGATGCCGCATGAGGCTGAAAGAAAATCTCACGTCGTACAAGATTGCTGTCAATATGCATGGTGCCCTTTTTGGTGAAGAGGGAAACCCTCCACCCTGCAGAGTGGCCAGAAAAGCACGCGGCGGTGATAGATTGTTCGCAACTTATTTCCCTACTGGATACATAAGTCGTGATATGCTGACCTGTTAGTCAGTCCTTGGATAAGTCTGTCCACATCAATAACAGATGGGATACCAGTCCAGAAGGTGAAATGGCACAGGACGAAAGGAGGGCTAACAACGATAATGAAAGCAGAGTGGACCATGACAGGTAGCCGGAGAATGCATTATGTTCATTGCTCATTACCACGTCTGGATTGCTTCCCGACCGCAAGCGACTATGCACAAGACTATCCACTGACTGGAAACGCTGTGCTTACTTCTCCAAGCCAAAAGCCTCAAGAAGCTTAGGGAGGTACGGTGTACCCCAGCCGGTAACCGCATCCCAGCCATCCGTTGCAGGGAAGCCGCTGGTGTTGCAGCCTGCCGAAGATCCGTTGTTGACATCTGTGAACAGGAGGTGACCCGACTTGTACAACCATGGGTTAAGGAAACCAACTGGAGGACGGCCCTCGGAGATCAATGCGTCATTCAGGAGTGCGAAGACGGCTGCGGCGATAGGCGATGAGCCAGACGTGCCGACCAGGTTCACGGTGGTGCCGTTCCAGATCACAGGGAAGAGCTGGCCGATCGCAGCTATATCAGGATAGGCACGGCCTGTGGTTGGTTAGAACAAGGCTGTATCTAGCGAGATTGTGAAAGACAACTTACCTGACTTGTTGTACAGACCATCATAGAGTCCATCGAGGCCGTCGACGTATGCGTTGACAGTTTCGGCTTGGTAGGCAGGCATGTCAAAATAGTTCGAAAAGCCAGCGCCACTGTTGAAGTAGAGACCACTGCTCAACTTCCTCCACGCCGCTGACTCAGGATAGCCGGTGGTTGCCCCGACGGATGTCACATAGGGGCAGTCAGCCGGGAAGGATGGCATAAACATAGCTGTAGTGTTGTCCACGTTGCTGAAGCACGTCTCGTCAGCGCCCACGCCGAAATCCCCGCTAGAGAAGAACAGTGACACGCCGCGAGCACCGAGCTGAGCGAATTGATTGCAGACCGCCTGCGCATAGCTTCGACTGACCGTCTGCTCATCATCGCCATACGAGGTAGACACAACTTGCGGGATCTCGTCGTCCGGCAGACCCGCCATATACTGTGCCCACACCAAGAAGGGCTCGTCGCTGTTCTCCTCTGTGTTGATGTCGGGAACGAAGGTCGGGTTTCTGCCGCCAGTGTGATAGGCGATCAAGGGCGTAGGGTAGCCAATTCCGATCATATACTCCGCATCCAGATTGGCTTCTCTGTCTTGTCCTGTGGCTGCGACGTTGGTACCGTTGTCGAGAAGACCACCAGCGATGGAGATAGCTTCGAACTCATAGGCATACGAAGCAGCCTCGGGCCTGTACAGTGTCAAGAATTGGCCGATGTCGGATCGATTCGTGGCTTCCTCCAAGTAGTTTGTGTGGGCCATCTTGTTCAACCCTGCCGCCTTGACCTCGTAGTCGATCGTACCATAGAGAGTCCTTACACAGTCTGGTGTGACATGGGTAAAGTTGCAGGCGGCGTAGACGGTGGAGTTTTCTGGCAATGGAATGGAAGAGGGTGGCTCCCACGTATCGGCTGCTTCAAGGGCATGAGTGGTGCGCTTATTGATTGCGGAGCGTTTCATGATTTCGGTTCTTTTCTTGTGACTCTCGAGACGTGCCCACGAGTTCGTTGGCTGAATCGTGGTAATATGCCTGTGAACGTAATGTGGGAGGCTATATCCCTCAGTACGGACAATGGTCGAGCCGTCGTGATGCTCCCACACCGAGTACTCAGTGTTGAGCATGTCTTCAACGGTCGAGACGGGCAGCGGAATAGAGATCCAGTCCTTCGCTGGACTGTACGTAAGTTGCTCGATGCCGATGCCATACTCCTCCAGCCACTCGTGAACAGCTGCGGAGGCATCGTCCGAGGGCTTGACAAGCTCATTGACTTCATCGGCCGACAGGTGCTGACCATAGCGTGTGTGAGAGGGGTCGGAAACTTGAACCCAATTAGCTTGACTCGATTTTCAACGCGTTCTGGCACCTCTTACCTTCGTAAAGATGGCGCTCAAGCTCATCGAAGCGGTTTTGTGACAAGCCGATTGTCAGATGGATCAGATGTTCAGTTGGAGCAGGCCCCAGGTTTGTCCAGGCTTTGGGAGCACGATGGAAGTCCTTCACGACAAGATCAGAGCGACGAGCGACCGGGCCAGCTGCAACCAAGGAGGGCTGGAAGCAGCTCAGCAGCGAGAGTGCCGCGGCAAGCATTGTGGGTGCTCGAAGAGGCGCCATACTCGGAATTACTCGAGCCAGGCACGCGACGACGGTGACACAGAACGGAAGACGGGTAAGTCGGTTGGAAGCTGGTGCTCCCTTTAGTATTTAAAAACAGCGCGGCGGTACTTAGCTATATATGAGGACATTTTGGCAAGGTACTAGCCGAGGTGGAAGCGTTCCTTTGCCTTCACCTCGCGGAGCGGCAGCGTCATTGGCAACGCACCACAATTTCATGTCTGCCATTTTGAGGTAGCTCCGATAGATAGCTCGTAGATAGACAAGCATCAAGGTGCCATGGAAGCTCTCACCGGATCGCTAGCCCTGACGCTAGGGTGGCCGCACAGAATAGAGAAGATCTCGAGGTAACGTGCCTGGGCACAGGATTGGACAGCGGCTCAACAGCTTCTAGATTGGGGTTAAGCATCAGAGGAAGTCGTTGGCACGATCGACATTTCTCCGGAGATGTGTCTCATGGGAGCATGTGGGGTGACAAGCAATAAACAAGACGTGAGGAATGATTGACGAGGGAAGCTTCTTTGACTGTCGAGTGCAACCTTGAGCTCTACCTGCCGGAATAGGAGGGCGTAGAATAGGCGTGTTGGGCCTTGTGATTGGTCGGAGAAGCTACACGCGCGCAATCCAAGCAGCAAGCGGATCGACCGTGCGCACTGGTGCAAGCATGACCGCCGCCAACCGATGGCCGCCGCGGGCCTGAACGACGTACATCTGTGGCCAAGAGGCGAGGACGAGACACTACGCGACCTTGCTCCTGCAGGATGGAACGATTGAGAATTGGATGGCTAATCGATATGGACATTACGGGTACTCGACCAGCTCTGATTCACGAAGCTCGTGCAAATTGTGGAACCTGGAGTTCGCGCAGACCTAAAATGACGTTGACTTGGTGGCATTTTCAGATAAGGAAAGCGCCTAACCAGTCCGTGCCAAGTCCTCCTCCTCAGAGTCTCTTGAACAGTCACGACAGTGCTTTCGTTGACGCCGCACAGAGTAATTATCTATTTCGATTACCTCGACAATTCAAAGTCCTTGCATTCAGGTCCTCGCAGACAAGTACGAAACTTGAAGTCCGTTCGCCTACCCATCACGCGTTTGAAGTTGTGACTCATCGGAGCGGCCTTGTGGTGCTTGTTGTGTTTGCTCCGTGTAGGTGTGCCGTTGCGAGTAGCTTCAAATCATCCATTTTGACTCACACGGCCACGTGCCTGTTTCTGTCAGAAGTCGACGTTGGTGCTCTCACAGCAACCCACGATCGTCACGAGATGCTCGCCCTGCAGGGTAGGTTGAGGCTGAGAGCATCCAACCGTGCTCCAGGCCTGCAGGCATCCGTTGCCTTGCCTCGCATTTTCAACCAATCACCAGCCTCCAAATGCGGTCCTTTCGGCCATCAGGAGTTCGCATTCCAGCCTTTGTCATCCATTCGGACCTCGTCCAAAGTTCTTGTGGCCGATGGATGTCATGTCTGCCTATCTGCCTGAAGAAGAAAAGTGTAAGTAATATCTCGGTGTTGGTTGCGAAACTACGTTCTCTGAACCCGTTGTCGTCCTACTCCTCCAATATTCAAGCTTGCAGTCGATTGCGCCCGATTGAGCTGTCTACAACCTCAGCCTTACCACGTTCCTCGAGTTCAGCATGTGTAATTTACTTGTGCCCCTCTGCCCCTTTGTCCTCCACTCCGTCGCGACCTCAGACTCGGCTGTTCCACGTAATGCGACGGCAGATTCATCCACAGACGCAAAGATTCTGTTCTCGTACCTGTCCAAACGTCCATATCAACCTCCTGGAGCCCAGCCCGACAACATCGATAGCCAGCCGAAGCCTCTATCCTTACCGTCACTAAAACTGTACAAACGCACAAACTGGCATACATGCCCTTGCTTTTTCAGCCGCATTGCTGTTCTGCACCCTCGGCCAGGCCCCAGCCGGCCGACTTTTGGGTGCGCCGGCAAATACTGTGCACGGTGCTCATCGGCCGCGATACTTCTACGACCGATGCGACGCGGTGGACCGATGGACCGGAACACCAGGAACGATCCGTATTGGAACCGCTGTGTCTTCCTCGGTGCAGACGGCGTGTTCGAGTCAAACACGACGCAGGAAATCTGTGAAGGCAACGGGACTCAGCTGACACCACAACCGCCGCGGACCAGCCAGCCTATCAGGAGAGACTTTGAAACTGAGCCGGATAGAAGCAGCGGCAGCCATTGGGGTGGTGGCGAGTGCGAGCCGAGAAGGCGTCGGCCAGTCTATGAAGAGCTGGATTTGCAATCCACGGAGCGCAGGAGCGGGAGCCGGAGATCATCAAGGACAAGTCGGTATCAGGCCGACTTGGACTCATATCTGGAAGAAACATACGGAAAGCGAGGCTAAGAAACGCCCTTGGTGTCTGATTGAGTCGTTAACAAGCAAGCGACGCATGAATGGTTGGTTGATTGGCGTTGGTTTACTGGGCTGCTTGTACATATTACATACAGATAATCCCCTTTCGCGCAGTCTTTTGGTTATACGGAGTACACGCATGTGGACAGTGATTACATGAAAAAGCCGATGTAATGTGGCGTACGTACTTCCTGCGTCCATCCAGCGAACCCCCACCCCCGAGCGTGATCGCTCGGAGGTCGCCGAAGCGGCCAAATGCCCATCAATCGCGACCCGCTATGGAGCCTCCTCCTCCATCCCACTGTGGGGTACAAAAGATAAACAGTGTAGCATTTCACCACCGCACACAGCGCACCACCAAACCGGAGAATGTCTCTCAAGACCGCACAGACATGGAAGGTGGCCACTCTTCTTACTGGGTACGCCGAACACGAGAGGCGACGACATCACCCTCCCTCCGAACAGCCCGCCAACGTGATCCTCCGCATGCTGACCTGAGTTGAAAGACCTCCGCCACCACAACCGACCTTCTTCGCTAGGTACGGAGTTGTCAGTCCGTAAATCCCCCAAGGGACACACCCCGATATACGAGTATCCGCCCTCTGCGCCGTTGTAGCCACGAGCCTCCACCATGAAATTCACACACGCAACCCCCGTGACCGTCTCCCTTCCCGACCTCCAACACGGCACCATCCCCTTCGCGACACTCCTGTCGGCATTCGGGCCCTCCTCGCTCGGGATCCTCGTGGTAACGGATCTACCCGACGGATTCGCGGCCCTGCGCCAGCGCGTGCTCACCAACGCATCACGCATCGCCCAGCTGCCCGCCGCGACGCTCGCGTCTCTAACGCGGCCGGCGGCGAAATATCTCGTCGGCTGGTCCCATGGCGTGGAGACATTGAGGCCGGGCGTCGTCGATACCGCAAAGGGAAGCTACTACATCAACTGCGCGTTCTACAAGGACAAGTCCCTCGCGGGTGCGGATGGGGTCAAGTTCCCTGGCTTTGAAGAATATACGGCGCCGAACGTGTGGCCGCCAGAAGCAGAAGACGAACACGGGGATCAGGCTTCCGTGCCCGGATTCAGGAGCGACGCCGAGGCCCTGATAAAGTTGATCATCGACACGGCCGTGCTGGTGGCCAGGGCGTGCGATCGGTTCGCCGAAGCCGAAGTTGAGGGCTACGTGGCGGGATATCTGGAGCGCATGGTGCAGGGGAGCGAGACCACAAAGGCGAGGTTGTTGCATTATTTCCCGACCGAGCCCGCGCATGAACCGGAAATGGAGGCCACGAGCAATGAAAATGCACTCGGGCTCGGCAACGGCGTCTCAGCACCCGGCGAGAAGATGAAGAAATCACTAAGCGAAATAGACGACTCGTGGTGCAGCACGCACGTCGACCACGGGTGCCTCACGGGCCTCACGTCCGCCATGTTTCTCGATGAAAGCTGTGAAAAGTCGGACGAACTGGCGTCGAGTCCTGATCCGTCGTCAGGCTTGTACATTCTGTCGCGGAGCCAGGAGGTCCACAAGGTCGGCATCCCGCGTGGGGCACTGGCTTTTCAGACGGGAGAAGCGTTGGAACTGATAACGGGCGGGCGGTTCAAGGCGGTGCCGCATTTCGTGCGCGGGGTGGATGCCGATAGCGTGCAGGGGAAGGGCAGGATAGCGAGGAATACACTGGCCGTGTTTACGCAGCCGAATCTGGACGAGGTGGTCGATCTGAAGACGGGGTTGACTTTTGGCGAGTTCGCGAGAGGGGTAGTCAAGAAGAATACCGCGAGCTGATGTCGAAGGGGGCAGAAGTAGAAAGGGCGGGTTCCTGCAGGATATGCATTAATCCCTGCACATGAAAGTCCGGAGCTGCTAATGTCCTCCAACGTCTGTTTGTTGGTCTATTGTCACTACCTTGCCTTTCCCTTCTTGCTCCCGAAGTCGCGCTCATACCGAAGTCCTTGCCTTTGTCCCTGCCGTGATGCATCGTCGTGTCATCAACTGCACTACTTGCCTCGCACACCGGGCCGAGTAAGTGTTCTGGACCTGTCCAACGCCGAAAGACTATGCACCTGAACCCATTCGCTCGCCATTCAAAAAAAAGCCATGCTTTGTACTGCGCAACTTTTGAGGTACCCATGCCATTACAACCCATACGTGCCTCCCAACAAACTCGTCTGCGCTTCACCCGATCTGCCTAACTCCGAAAGATGGTGACGATAAGGGACGATTGCTTGCAAGACATCTCACCTGGCTGCTTCTGTTTGGGATCTTGTCATCTCTGGAGGATGGTCTCGGGCTCCAAAGTTAAAGATTGCGGCCATGATTTCATCCACGTCGATCTCGTCACGCCGGTCCAGGATCTCCTTCAGCCACTGCTCCCGAGCGTGATTGAGGGACATCGAGCCACCTCGGATGCGAGATTGTATGGCGGCCCGTAGCAGGTCGATATCATCTTCGGGTGGTGACGGAGGGTCTTCGACGTCACCACACTTGTCTGCCTCTTTCCCTAGGGTCCCAATTGACGTATGGTTGCTCAAAGATGTGGAACCCACGGCAGCTGGCCGAGACCAATCCTCAAAGGTGGCAACTGGAGCGTTCCCCGGAGACGCTGCCACGACCTCATCGGCAGTGGTCGTTCTTACTTGCACTCCTGCCTCTCGCTCGTATCTTTCCTTCGCAGCTCTGGTCCCCTCCCATTGGCATAGATTCAATATCTCGTCCTCGGTCAAGCCCAATTCATCGAACACACGGAACAGGCGTCTGTGCCAGGGATATCTCGATAGTCGGCGACGATGAGGGGGAAAGCAGTAGTCGAGACCGGGGTATTGGGCTTCTAGGGTATCGAGGGCACCGTAGAAATTCTGGACTTCAACGCGGACCTCACCCACAATGTACCGTTGGACATGTGCATAGAACGAGACTGGATCGCCTTGCTTCGGCTTGGGAAAGGTCTTTTGGTAAATCAACTCTGGAATAGACGGTTTCCTCATCTTTGGTTGTCCAAAGCCGTGTAGTCACAGAGGCTACTCTCGGTCTTGTAGGAGGGTAATTCATGCAACCAGTAACTCTCCGTCAGCACGAGGACGAGTAATCTGGTTTCTTCGCAGGCAAATGGTTCGGTGGGTGGGATACGATCGGCTACCGAGGGGTGGAGGTCGGTGGGCGGCTGATCTTGAGGATGTTCGGAGCTGTTGAGCCGGGGGGAAGGTTCCCTGGGCAAAACGTATCGACGCCCGAGATGGCAGGATCTCAGCTGCTGAGTATTGGCCCGGGACTATAGGCACGAGGTAGTGCCTACAGGCGTTCGCGAGACAAGGAGTGCTCTGGTTGTAAGGTGAGGAGTTGTTGAGGATTGGAGTGACGATGGAATGCAAGAGAGTCCGCCAGATTCTATGTAGCCCGGGGAGCCGTCACCTGCAGGCAGGGATGAAGGATGCACGCCGGTGATGATCGTGCCTTTAGCTTCAGGTACGACTAGAAGTGGACTGACCCCGCCGGTGCCGCCGCTGACGATGCTTATGTACCGAAGTTGCCAGCCTTGAAAGCGGCAACTGACACAGCGGCTACAGTTCAGCTGGCGATCAACCTACTGTGGACAGTACTTTGTAGACATGCCGAGCTGAAGAAAGGCGGTCCCAAGTGGAATGTAATGCAAACTCTGTGGGCGACAGCATCGTGCGTTGGCAGATATTCGTCCTTTTGATCATTCCCTCCTCCGCTTAACTGGATCTGCCACCTCACCCACTGTCCACCAGACTACGAGTACAAGTCACTAGCCTTGGCTGCTTCACAGACGGTGAATCAGGTGCACGTCCTTTCCAACGACCGCACCCGCTTCCAGGCGTGTTTTCCTGTTTGTCAGGTGGCCAGGTTAGCCAGCAGGTGCATGTGCGCCAACCAGTTTGGGTCGAATCGACAAATAAGCAGCCGCCTATTACGCCTTTGTTTCTGCCTGGTCGAGCCTCTACCAATCCTCTTTCCGCCAGCGTTGCCGATGCGACAGGCCTGACAGCCCCCATCCTCGGGTCAAACAGGTCCCTGCAGGTCACGACTTATCGGGCCAGGATCCGTTCCAAGTGGCCTGTTGTCTGGTCGCATGTTTCAAGCCGCCACCCAGAATAAGACTACCTCTTCAGGATCCGCTTGATATTGACACTGTGGTTTTGTGGCAGATAGCGCAGCCTCGCAGTGTGCCAGACAGCCTTCATCGACAAGCAGCGCAGCCGGTCTGCGTGGTAATCGTGTAGGCAGAGCTACTTTTGCTCAACAGCTGCTTGGGCATAGCGGACCATCGACTGTCTGCGGCAAGAAGACCTCGGTGCACCTGGCTCGCACCACGAGTCATTAGGTATGAGTTGCCTGGATGGGCTCTCATCTTCGAATCGTAGGCGACGACTATGTCGACATTTGATGGCCTTGTCAAGGAATTCCCTACCATCAGGATCGACTACTTCAGAAATCATCCCGGCAAACCTCCGCCTGCCGCATTGTTTCTGAGCCATGTCCACAGCGATCACTTGATGGGCCTGGAGTCCGTCAAGATGCCATTTGTCTACTGCTCAGCAACCACGAAGCGCATCTTGTTGAAGATGGAGAAGTACCCTCACCGCATCAACTTTGCGAAAGGCGTACTCGAAGCGCGAAAGCAACATTACAAGCATTTGAAGAACATACTCCGAGCAGTGCCTTTGAATACAGCCACCGAAATTGAGTTGGGCCCGAGATCGGTCATCCGAGTGACTTTGCTAGATGCCAATCATTGCCCTGGCGCTGTGATGTTCCTCGTCGAAGGAGACGGCAGAGCCATTGTCTATACTGGCGATGCCAGAGCTGAACCTTGGTGGGTGAATTCAATCGTGCAAAACCCAGTCATTTTGCCTTATGCGTGCGGCCTCAAACACCTTGACTGCATTTATCTCGATACCACCTTTGCTACTCATGACGAGCCGTACAAGGACTTCCCTACCAAAGCACAAGGATTGCAGGAACTTCTCGAGAAAGTCGCCCAATACCCTTCGGGAACAATCTTCTACTTCCGCGCATGGACGCTCGGTTACGAAAACGTCTGGGTTGCTTTATCAAATTTCCTGCGATCTCAGATTCACGTGAATGACTACCAGTTGGGGATATTTCGTGACGGAAATGACAACGAGACCGCTGCACTCACAGGATTTACGCTGGGCAATAGTCGACTAGCAGGTTGCCTCACTGACGACAAGACGGCCAGGATTCATAGCTGCGAGCCTGGCCTGGACTGTCATTCCCAGATCAAGAACGCCAGGAACGTTGTGTGGATTAGTCCCATCATTTCGAGGCTCCAAGATGGGAGCGAGATTAGAGAACTCGGAGCTGGAGGTGGCTGGCGAGACCTCTACCCCAAGGCGCAACTTAAGCTGGAGGAAAGCGCGAATATTGTGCAACTGTTGACTCTTTGCGCCTCATATGCCGACAGTGAGGAAATCAGAGCAAAATTGGTGCAGGCCCTATCGCGGCCTAGAGCCGGCTATGACCTGTCCATGGTTCTTGATGAAGTTGATGAGGTGAAAGTTGAAGACGATGATTCTATCAAGCTTGGAGACTTCATGACTTTGATATCGAAGAGGTTCAAGGAGGTGAACACATCGACTTCCCTGAGCGTGCCTTCGGAGACACAGCTGAAGCCCATTGCTCACACCGACACACTCCATTTCCCGTACTCCCGTCATTCCTCTTATAACGAGCTTCGCCATCTTGTCGGGGTGTTCAGGCCGAGGGATATCTGCCCTTGCACAGTGAGCCTAGAAACGTGGTCAGAGGATCTTAGCATGGAATCTCTCTTTGGAGATCTATGTTCAGAGCAGTTGTTCTGCTACGATCAGGAGACGAGGGATACCGTCGCAGGATTGCAAGGGCACAACGGAGTAATGAACAGGGTTCGTGGTAAGATGAGACGAGACGACGATGATGACGACTCTCAAAGGACTCAGTCCCAGAATGCGGGTGGCTATGAGCCTTCGAGCCCGGTTGAATTCGCTTCTCCCCTCCGGCCAAGCGAGTCAGAGGATACAAAGTCACCCTCGAAGCTGCCCAAGGAGGAGAAAATAGGCATTCCACCGGTCCATCACCCCAGAAAAATAGAAAGCGCGAGCCGGCAACATCATACCATACTGGACGGCAGCACATCTTTGGATGGCTCCGATAGTCAGACTCTTTCATCGCCGGCGTTTGACAGTCAACCTGGCCAACCACTGGATTCTAGCATGGATGTCTATCTAGACAATGGTCTGGGAGATGAGGATTTCCAGGTCGCCCGTGAGGGTCTGGCGTCAGGTGAAAACAGGTCAGCGAACAGTCGCATCGAGAAGGCCCAAAGAAAGCAAGCAAGACTCGATGCTTATTACGCTGCGAGACATGCTATTCTCAGTAACGACGTAAGCGAATGGGATGCTGTCCCTCTGAGAAGTGTTGGCCACCCGGGCCACGACGAGGAGGAGCTTGAGCTGTAGAATGGGCTCTTTGATGTTTGGTCCCTGATTGATGTAGAATAGAGGCCAAAGAGCCTATCCCGCATCATTTAGAGCGAGCACACAAGATCTAGATCTAGAATGGTACCTCGTACAGAACGGGACAGTGCAAGCTTGACGGGGGTAAGACCCTCGCCGTGGGCAAGCAATTTCATTGGCTCCGTATATCAACGTTCAGGCGAGCTTTAGATCCCCATTGACGCAATCGTGATTTCTGTATCTCCAGCTCGACTCGATTCTCACATTGTTTTCACCTCCGCCCTTCGCTCTCTTTCCCTGTCGTCCCCTATTGCCATCCTTCTTCCCGTCGATCCATCATGCTTGCAAGGTCTGTCCTGAGGGCCTGCGGGCCTATGCGCCAGGTTTGTTCCCCTGGTCCCCGGACAGGAATCCCACAGCTTACGATGGTCACTTTCCTGCGCAGAGCATCCGCGGCTACGCCTCGGAAGCACAAGCCCCGAAGTCCTCGTCAACGCCGTATATCGTGGGCGCCGCCGCCATCGGCACAGGTATTCTCGGCTACACCTTCGCAGGCTCGTCCAGCAAGACGTCCAAATCGGACGGACCGCCCTCGCAGTCGACCGACGACCAGAAGAACATCAACAAGGCCAAGGAAGAAGCTCCGGGCAAGACCTTCACCGGCGGAGAGCAAGGGTTCGTCGATCTGAAGCTCAAGGAGATCATCCCCTACAACCACAATACGAAGCGTTTCAAGTTTGCATTGCCCGAGGAGGAGCACGTTTCGGGGCTGAATGTCGCTTGTAAGTTGGGCCTCGTCGAAATCTCAAGTGGAAGAGGTGACCACTGACGTGGGGACGCCTCCCAAGCCGCCATCATCACGAAATTCAAGCCCGAGGACGCCGAAAAGCCCGTGATCAGACCGTATACGCCCATCAACGATGAAGGCAGGTCCCTCTCACCTGTGCGATTGCCGTCAACCAACTTACACTGATCCAGATGCGCGCGGCTACCTCGAACTCCTCGTCAAAGTCTACCCCAAGGGCCCCATGTCGGAACACATCCACAGCCTGAAAGAAGGCGACACGCTCAGCTTCAAGGGCCCCATCCCGAAATACCCCTGGTCGCCCAACAAGCACAGCCACATCACGTTGATTTCAGGCGGCACGGGAATTACGCCCATGTACCAGCTCATCCGCACGATCGCCAAGAACCCCGAGGATAAAACCAAAGTGTCGCTCGTCTTCGGCAACATCAAGGAGGAAGACATCCTGCTCAAGAAGGAACTCTCGGACCTGGAGAACGAGTTCCCCCAGCGGTTCCGCGTGTTTTACACGCTGGATAACCCGCCCGAGTCGTGGCCCTACGGTAAAGGCTTCATCAACAAGGAACTACTCAAAGAAGTGATCCCGGACCCCAAGACAGAGAATATCAAGATCTTCGTCTGTGGGCCGCCGGGCTTGTACAAGGCCGTGAGCGGGCCCAAGGTCAGTCCCCAGGACCAGGGCGAGTTGGCGGGCATTTTGAAGGAGCTGGGGTACACCAAGGAGCAGGTGTTTAAGTTCTGAGCTGCTCAACGGGACATAGATGCGTTTTCAAACGCTTTTAGGCGACAAATGATCTTGAGACGTCTTCCGACGCTCCCTTCGACGAGACCTGGAGGGAAATACCCGATTCGGAGGGCCAGGAACTAGAAAACAGAGGTCCAAAGACAGAGGCACTTGAAGGTGGAGGAGAAGAAAAAGTGTACGACGTACAAAAGTCGATTAAACTCAGCTTGTACATATAGAATCAAGACACTGCCCGGACAGTATATGTCTCTTGTGGCAGACTCGGGACCTCTGCGTGAGATGTGGTCTCTTGCATGCCTATTCCTTACTCAAGTACAACTCTTCATCCCTCGTTTCAAGGCAATCAACTTGATTACCTATAGTTCTTCCGTCGTTTCTCGTGCCGGGTAGGAACTTTGCGCCCGAGCTTTCCCCAGAAGCTGAGCCACTCGATCTCATGGTCGAACTCGTGCTGGAAGGCCTGCTCTTGCGATACAGTACACGTCGATGTACCACTCCCACCCCTGGAACCTATTTCTGGCTCATGAATACCGTGTCAAAGCCACCACAGACGGCCCCGTCCTTGCCAGTCAGCCACTACCGTCAGCCTCTAGACTCCCTTCACTCAATACACATAGTACAGCTGCCCCAAGGGCACGACCTCCGCGGGCTCAGCCGTACAGTGCATCCCATCTGCCTCGACCCTGTAGGACTCCGGGTCGACCTTCATCTTAGGCATCGCGTCGTTGAACTTCATGTCCTTCTTGCCAACGCTGCGACAGTGCTTGACCGCCTCGACGCGCTTGGAGAGGTTGTAGCTGGCGATTTTGCCGGAGGCGAGGGACGCGCCGGACACGAAGGTGATGGACGTGCTGGGCACGTACGCGCCGAACATGGGGCGCATGATGACAGGCTGGACGGTCGGGATGGAGGCGTTGGGATCGCCCTGGTGACAGAAGAATATCAGTATTGACGAGATAGAGAAGATAGTATTGGACAGGGAGGCAGAAGGGCAGAAGGAATGCAGGGCCCGCAACGTGATTGAGTACTCACCATTTGAGCGTACGCGATCATTCCCCCCTTCAACACCAAGCTTGGCTTCGTGCCAAAGTTGCTGGGCTGCCATAGGACCAGATCCGCCAACTTGCCTACCTCGACGGAGCCCAAGATGTGGCTCATGCCTTGTGTGATTGCTGGGTTGATCGTGTACTTGGACACGTACCGCTTGACTCTGAAGTTATCAGCATCAGTCCCTTCGTCTTCCTTCAACGTGCCGCGTTGCAGTTTGTTCTTCTGCGCGGTATTCCATGTTCGGAGGATGACTTCTCCGCACCGGCCCATGGCCTGGGAGTCCGAGGACATCATGCTGATGGCGCCGAGGTCGTGAAGCACGTCTTCGGCGGCGATGGTCTCGGCGCGGATGCGCGATTCCGCAAACGCAACGTCTTCGGGGATGTTCTTGGACAGGTGGTGGCACACCATGAGCATGTCGAGATGCTCGTCCAGGGTATTCCTGGTATACGGTCTTGTTGGATTCGTGGAGGAAGGGAGAACGTTGGCGTGCTCGACCACGGAAATGATGTCCGGGGCGTGGCCACCGCCCGCGCCTTCGGTGTGGTATGTGTGGATCGCCCGGCCTTTGAAGGCTGCGATGGAGGATTCCACAAAGCCAGACTCGTTCAGCGTGTCTGTGTGGATGAGGCACTGGACGTCATATTCATCGCAGACAGACAAGCATGTATCAATCGCGGCCGGGGTAGTGCCCCAATCTTCGTGTAGTTTGAGCCCGCACGCTCCGGCTTCGCATTGTTCTCGAAGTGCGACGGGTGAGCTGTCGTTGCCTTTGCCTGTAACGCCGTAGTTAATTGGCAATGAGTCTAGCGCTTGCAGCATTTGCTTCATGTGCCATTTGCCGGGAGTGCAGGTGGTCGCGTTTGTGCCTGTGCTGGGCCCGGTGCCGCCTCCCAGATATGTGGTTATCCCGGCTGCGACGGACTCGTATGCCTGTTGAGGACAGATTAAGTGGATGTGTGAGTCGAATCCGCCGGCGGTGACAATGCTGTGTTCGCCTGCGATGACATCTGTGCCGTTTCCGACCACCAGGTCGGGATGGACACCCTCCATGACGTCCGGGTTACCGGCCTTCCCAATGCCAGCGATCACACCGTTCTTGATACCGATGTCAGCTTTATAGATGCCGGACCAGTCCACGATCAGAGCATTGGTGATGACCGTGTCGAGCACATCTTCGTCTTTACGGTCAGACGCCTGACCCATGCCATCGCGAATAGTCTTGCCGCCGCCAAATTTACATTCTTCACCGTAGACCGTCATGTCCTTTTCCACCTTGATCCACAGATCCGTTGATCCAAGCCGTACAAGATCGCCAGTCGTAGGTCCAAACATACCAGCATAATCGGCTCGACTCATAGCCGCAACATCGATATGGCCCAGGTCGCCTGCCGGTTCTGGCGTATGCGCAAACCCTGCTTTTTGGAGTTTCTCTATGATTTCATCGGTGCGGGAGACGTCGACGACACCAGACGCGAGGTTGTTGCCGCCGTGGATGACTTTGTTGCCTGCAATCTCGACGAGAGTTACCGTTTTGGTATCTCCGGGTTCAAAGCGTACAGAGGTACCCGCCGCGATGTCCAGACGGAAACCATATGCTCTGGCTCTGTCGAAGTCGAGTTGAGGGTTCGTCTCGATGAAATGATAATGCGAACCAATCTGCCGAGACACAGATTAGCTGGACCGGACCAGTGTCAGTATGAATTCCATTGTTACCTGTATCGGTCTGTCACCTTTGCTGGTGACCTTCAATTGGATTCTCTTTCGCCCTTCGTTCAGCGTGATCTTCCCTTCCTTGACCGGAATCACGGCGCCTGGCATTTTCGCGCTCTCATATTCACTTGCATTAGCGAGAGGAAATGCATCTTTCGATGGAACTGGAAGAAAACTGCTGTAAAGCGCCTTCTCAAGATCACCATCATCGGAGCTGACAGGGTGATGGACAGTCACCAGGTAAGTACCAGATGGGAACGTGCCCTCGACTTGCAGTTCGGTCAAGGTCGAGACGACAGAGGGCAAAACATGGCGGCGACCAAGCATGGTCTTGCCAATGGACATAAGGTCGGCGACTGAATGGTTCCCATCGCGAATGAGCTGCCACGCGCGAAATCAGTACGTAATATCCGAGCAGCGTCCCAGTTCAATGCAGGTACCTCTTGGAGGTTGTTGGCGATCAGAGCCTGTAGGGCACATCAGCGGAGATTCCTTTAGATAATGAATTGAAATGGCCTCACGCAAGCTTCTGAGTGATTGAGCTTGACTCCCCGAGCGAGTCGCCTTTGTGCCAGGAGTCCCAGCTGGGATATAACGAGCTTATCTAGCTATTTAGGTCGACGACGGTGTTAACATCATGCCCTATCGCGCCATGCTGTTGCGGCATTCTTTATTCGTACCTCTTTGGGGACGAGCTGCATGGTGACTCTGCTCGCCTATTCTGTGGATTCTTTGCAGATTCAAGTCCAGCTTTTAAAGCACATTTTCGTCCCGCACAATAGCATCGACCATTGTTTATCTGTGCCCGTTCGGCCTATCATGGCCGAGGGGCTGATGCGGGGCAAAGGAACATCTGGAAGTGGCATGAGGCAAGCTTAATCCTGGTCGTGCTCGAGCTTCCGTCTGCACCGGCGACAAGCTCAGCCTGATGCGGAGAAGACACCAAGACAGGAACTTTGTTTGGTTGATGCGTCATTATTGACATTCACGGTTCTTCTTGGTACCATGACAACTTTCCCTCGTCGCACCGGAAGAAGACGCCTTCGTTATGAACATTGACCCATCCACCGCAACAAGAGCCGAACTCGGACTCTTTAGACCGACAAAAGAAAAGTGAAAGGCATCATATCCACGTATCCATGTAGAAACAACACACATCAAGACTCTGCACTTAGGCGTTTATTTCTTCGACTTCTTCGACTTCTCTGCCTTGGACGACGATGCTGGAGGAGCAGCCTCCTTCTTGGTCTTCTTGGTCTTCTTCTCCTTCTCCGGTGATTTGGCCTCCACCTTTGGCGTTGGCTTGGGAGTAGGTTCAGCTTCCTTGGTCTTGCGACGCTTCGACTTGGGTGTTGGCTCAGGAGCTGGGGGAGGTGCTTCCTCCTCCTCTTCCTCTTCTTCTTCAGCTGCCTCTTCTTCCTCGGTTTCTGCTTCGGCGTCGACGCCAGCGACGTGTTCAGGTGCTTTGCCAAGCTCGACTAGACGCGCTGCGGTCTCGTCGTCAGGCACGGGCTGACCAGCCTTGTATGCTGCCATTTTGACTCTGTAGGCGGCGAGGTTCTTCTGATACTTGTCATCCCAGACCTATGATGGGATTAGCAAGTGCGCGGCAACAGAGGGGGTTCACAACACTTACACTCTTCTCACCTGGGCTCATCTCGGTCCACCGGCGAGTGCCCTCATCTGCGACCTCTTTAGGCTTCGCTGAGTCACCGAGCTCCTTTGCAATGGTTGCACGAGCGCTCTGCATGTAGAGGAAGTAGGGAGTGAGAGCACGCTTGGGCGCATTTGGATCGTGCGGTGTCCTCTTGCGCTTTTTCTTGCCATCGGTGTCTGCCTCGACGGGAGCTGGAACAGCCTCGGCAGGCCGGCCGGTCAAGAGACCAGACTCGGTGAGGATGTTTGTGAGGTTGGCGTCAATGGGAGTCAAGCCTTGTTTACCTGGGGCGAGCACCGTGTTGGCATGTTGAATGTAGGCGCGGGAAAGATCTTGGACAGAGTGCTGGAGGGTTGCAAGAGCAACAATGACCTGGGGTGACTCGTAAGCAAAGGCCTGTGGAGAGTTTTGCAGTCCATGGACTTGGTGGGTGAGGGCGTTGAAATCCTCAATGAGGGCATTGATACATGCAATAGCAGCGTGGTTTAGAGCATTGCCCCATTGAAGGCGCTCATTTGAAGGCATGTCGGAGGCATAAATGTTTGTGGTATTGTGTTCAGACTTTTGGAGGATGTGCGGCGACGACGAGGTTGACATACGGAAGATAGCAAAACAGTGGTGAGGGTAGAGTCAAATCAGGGTAGAGCCTCGTCGCGGGGTCAGGGTGCAGAGACGCGTTGGTGGTGATGGGGTGAAGCAAATGCAAAATGGGCGATGGACAGGATCTATCCCACGTACCGAATCCCGTGTGCGCTGGAAATCAGCAATGTTGACCTGGGTGGTTGCAGACTCAGGGTCCTGCGCCGGCGGCTGCGTCTTCTTTGCCATGGCAAGCTCCCTAAATGGATGCTCGAATAAGAGAGACTGTCTGTTGTTGATGATATAGGCGCCTAGGAGCGCTGGGTGTCTGCAAGGCTGCGCTTTAGCTAAAGGATGGGTGGCGGGCAGAATGAAGCAGGGAAACCCGAACGATTCCTGGTGGTGGAAGAAAGCGAGAGTGGAAGAGAAACGGGCGAGTCGGCGGGGGAACGGCTTGTTTAAGTGGTGCGAGCGAGCCGGGAGAGAGCCGCTGGATCAACCTACTGGGCAGGGGGAAAAGCAGCTGCAGCTTCGATCACGGCCAGCTGCCAGCTCTCCTCTTTTTCTCCCCTCTCGCGCCTCTCGCGCCTCTGAGGGCGGCCGGGATGCTCTGTGTGCCTCCCTGCGAACGTTCGTTTCGGTGTGTTGCAAGCTCCACTGTCACTGCCTGTTTTAGGCGCTAAGCGTGCCTTCAAGCTTTCTATTGGGCGTGCCTGCTTGAACCTGCTGCACTGTGCCGGCTCCAAGCTCTCCGAAGTTCAGTTTCATTCGCCTCTGAGCGAAAGAGTTCACCTATTTTTGCAGCAACTCGTGGGTTGTTTACGCCAAACCCTGCTCTTTCTGCAACCCTAAAGCAGCCTAGTTAGGCTCGTTCGTACTAGGCGTCCTGAACCCGGGCTCCATCACTGCCGACTAGAGACACTGTACAGATCGTATCTGCTTAGGCGACCGGGTTGAAGGGGAGCTCTGGGGGGAGCACGCGATTTTGACTGAATTTGATGTCGCCCATAGCATTGCTCTGCCGTTGTACCGGATCTTTTGCGGCGCCTGATCAGCCTAGCTGAACAACAGTCTGACCTCAAGTCGTCGCTTATGCGTTCTTCAATTCGCAGTTTTGTCCGGTGGGAGCTCTTCTGTGGGTTGCTGAGAACTTGCACTACTTTGCTGCTTGTGAGCTGCTATGCTCTACTTCAGGCCCCTCAGAAGAACATTCCCAGTTGAAGGGCGCACAAGCGGCGACCATCTGCGCACAAATAAACATGACGGGTGCCCTCTCAATGCAGCTGGGTGGTTGGGAGGGATTCGATCGGGATCACAACAGAGAAGCCGGCAGTCAGACCACCCTCCAACTTCGCACTGTGATCATCGATGCCCCCACGAGCGGCTGCATAAGCGCTTCTAGGCGGCCACCAACCCCAAGCAAATTTCAGTTGTCAGACTGAGTCTCTGGGTGATGCCTCTAATGCCTAGGGCTGCTAGACCACGAGAGGCCTGGGTAACAGAATGCCGCGCGAGGATGCTGACGACGGTCATCATCACGTCCAATTTTCAACCCCCAATTCTAAGTCCGTCCCGACAAATCAGCGCCCAGCCGCCGTATCTGATGCTCAATCTTTGTCGGGCTTGCCAGGCACTTTTCTCATGTACCTCCGGCGGCATCGGGCTTGCAGCTGGAGCCGCCGAGTCAGGAAGGCGGTGGTACAGTACCGTACCTATTGTTTTACTACTCTGACCTCAAAAGCAAGGTGCTTCCTCGGCCACTTTTGGGCGTTGGTGCACTTCTTCGTCGACGCCCCCGAAGCCGCTAATTAGCCACAGCCTTAGGTTCACGGACGGGATCAAAACCGAGTCTTCTCGCTGGTGTCCAGTTTGCCGTAGCCCTCGCCTATGTTCCCTGATCGTGGAATTTTAGGTACCTTCGTCGTAACGCATCTGGGAACAGAAATTGAGACTCTCCCGGATTACTTCAGACAGGCTCGTTCCGCAATATTAGGGCACAACTGTCCGATTGTCTTGGGCGACCCTATCTCCCTACCCTAGGTACTTTGGTACGAGTTGTCCCCTTCATCCACAGTCAAGCGGTCCACTCTCACCACGACCTGCGCTTGTTCGCCTCGTTATGAAACCAGGCTTAATCCCTAAGGCTATCGGGTTGGTCCTCGTTGAGGCATGCTTAAGTATTGTCCCTCGCGGTACCTGCATTAGAGCGCCCATGCTTCATGCTTCATGCTCAACCCCCATTTCACTGATGAGTCCCTATTCACTCAGAACTTGAGCATGCCTCATGCAACCCATCAGACGGAACTCTGTACCGGTCTTCGCACATCAAACTCCCGCCAGCTTCCGCTTTACCATTACTTCCCAACATCTCAATACTCGCACCTAAGAGACCTGATCGTACCTGACTTGCCCCTAAGGCAAGAATTGAGCTCTTATCCGTACTATCGGGTCCAGATCTTACAGAATGCCGACCGTTGCGATGAAGACTCCGGTCCCGAAATACTGAGCTATCCGCTACATCTCAATGCGCTCTCATGTTATGGCTCTACCACCAACTTTCGCGTGTGTCGTAGGATAACGCGACCTCGCAGGTGCGTACACTCCAACTCCGCGCTGCTGTTGGCACCATTGGCGGGCTTCTACTCCGTACATAAGCAGCTATGCGTGACAAGGCTCATTCCTCCCCCACGCAAGGCTGAAAATCCTGCCCACGACTGAGTTATGTCCCTCATGGGCTAAACGCCATGACTCATCCTGAAATGCGATTCTCATCTGTTCAAGGACATTGCTCTTGATGAATTTTGGATCCGTACAACTTCTCGAGCTACTCTTTGTTATTGTAGCCAACTCACAGCCTTGTCCCTAGCAGAAGGCTTCAAGCTGGTTTGTACAACTTTCTGATTCGGCTGATCTCATGATCTTCTCGATCCCGAGTCGCTAATTAACTGCCTCGTAGACACAGTTAAGTCAAAGGCTGAGCTACCAGCAGGCCAGCAATTATTGTGAGCGAGAGTAGACTATAGTATGTAAATGCCAGTCGAGGGGTCACCGGCGTCGGTACCCTGCCCAACTCACACCCAGCTCAAGACGCGCTATTATCCGTCTGTCCCTCTCAAATGTACCTCCATCAAAAGGCCCATTCATAGTGAACAAGAGCGAGCAAAAGTAGACATTATTCCCTTCCTTATATCTACGATTTCCACGAAGCAGGTTTCTAACGAAAGCTTGACACGTGAACTGCTTGTTCGCCATCCCAGCACCAAGCCAACCTAGTCTGCCATGATGGTTATGCCGGCACAGGCAGTAAAGTAATGCCTAGCAGCTCGCAATAATTAGTACCCTCAGCAAAGCCGACCACTCGCGGACGCGTTCCTTTGAGGATTTATGACGCCAGGTGACCAACCAGCTGCTACGGCATTAGCCAGAGACAGAGAGACCGAGTCTCACGTGGTGAGGGAGGCGTGGAAAGAACAAATTGAAAGGGAATGAAACAAGCTGCAGCAGAGTATCACGAAGGAGCCAAGCAAGGATTCTTCAAGGTTGAGCCCGACGCTTGTTAATGGATCACCATCTAGGTGATTAGTTATGCCTCTTCCCAGCAGCACGCCGGGGAGATCTTTTAACGAGCGGGTAAAGGTTTCCATGCCTATAAGCTCGGAATAGGAACGAGTCAGAAACGGGACTCAGATGAGGATCATGTCAACAGTGGTAGTGGCATCGATATGAGCAAGCAAGGTCTCCCGCTTCTGCCGGTCCTCTTGCAATCTGCCGAGCGTCTCCTCCCTACTCTTTGGTGCTCAAGACATTCTTTGGCGTGGCAAGGCCAGGTGGACGACTTTCTGAATCCAAATACCGCAAGTCAGTTGGTGAGAGCCTCGCGATCGATGGACAGGGACAAAGCAAGGATGAGGGATGGGCTTAGGGATGTGTTCAAGAAGAAGAAGAGAAGTACACCATCATATCGTCATAAGGCTGGAAGAGCAGCCGCCAAAATATTGTGACTAAATTGAGAATTTCAGGCTATCCATCCAACGTGTGTTTGCAAGTGAAGCACATGAAGGCAAGAGAACATGTATGGCCGTGACTCACCCGCCCTCACTGTACGGGCTTGTTCCAGCTCTTTTCCTGCCGCGAAGCCGTTGTTTGTATTAAGCTGAGCGAGTATACCAATCTTCCGAACACCTTGCCCCTACGTTGTCGCATTTCTTCGTCAACCTCGTGTCTTTTTCATCAAGTCGTTCAGTGCTTCCCATGTCATACACCTCGGGCCTCCGCATCAGGTCGCAGTGTTGCTCATGTGTACCGGTCTGACCATATCTGCATTTTGTCCACGTGTCTGGCGCTATTATATCTTCTGCCTCAGACCATCGCGGAGACATTCCCGCGGTGAGCATGAGGATGAGTTCGGTGACGTTCAACTGGACTCATAGGGTCCGTCGGAGTCGGGTACTTTCTTCCTGACACTCCCGTCATGGTCGCGATCCTCGGAGGAGGCTGGGCTTGCCGTCTCTGGGCATTGCCTCTCTCCCAGTCCGAGGACCTGTGCCTATGATCGCTTCCGCTGCTACTTTCTCTTGTCAGGGGTTCGAAGTTCTGTTGGTCGGGGTAGCGTATGGATGGGGCGCGTGGATCCATCTGTGTCTGTAAAGGCGTTCCAGGTGTCGAACTAGGCGCTTCATTATTCCAGTTCAGATCACGCCATTGTGGAGCAGCGCCCGACCCTCGATAAAGCGGTGCTTGTGGCTGGGGTGCAGGGTTGGTCGTAGGAGGTGGGTAGTACTCTGGCCGTAACGGCTGTGATGGGCGCGATCGAGGGCCAGATGCACGGTAACTTGCATCTGACGAATGACGCCGTTTGTGTGATGATCGCAAGAACGACGGCGGCCAGAGGGAAGCACGACGAGTCTTTCTGTCCTCATCGGATTTGCGATGATGCCGTCCCGCTTGTGAAGCCTCTGAGCTCCCTTCACTGCCACTGTCTTCATCAACCGTCGAGGGAGTACGCGCGGGAGAGCGGTATGCCATGTTGTAACCAGACGGTGGTCGTCGCCCTGATGGTTCAGGGGGAGCAGCCTCGTGTCTACGACTCGATGGACTGCTTGATGATGGCTTGAGATGGCCGGGCTTTTCGCTAGTGGTTTGAGATCGTTGACGCGTTGGTGGCCTGGGCGATGGTCTCTGAGCGGAGTGACTCCGAGCCTTCCTGACTTCCTGCTGACTTCGTGGATCCCAATGCGACCCTCTATCACCGGACGGGGAGGGGAAGTCGGGCACACTACTTCGTCTACGATACAACGCTGCCAACTGATCGTCATCCCGGGAGTTGCTTCGCGAGGGTCTTGCTGGCCGCCCAACTTGAGCCCCGGAGAAATAGCCTTCTCGTGGGTCGTAAGGTTCAGGATGGGGGGACTGATAGGGGGAGTTCTTGATGCGGCGCAGGTTATAATTTTGCTGGTTCAACTTGCCCGTCACCATCCTGTACCACTTCTCCATGGCTTCGTCTGGTCTGTCGGGAAACATCTCATTGGGGATGTATGTGGGATAGGTGTCTCCATTTGGTGTAGGCACTTTCCATAACTGTACCGCCTTCTGTACGAAGCCCACGTTCTCCTCCGGACACAGCAGAAGTTGGATGGTTTGCCATCGCGCGAAGCCGATTGGGGTCAGGCACGGTATTCGGGGTGTCTCGAACGGACTGGGAGTGGGTTGTAGGGAGTGGTAGCAGCCGAGGGTTTGGAACATGAAGGAGAGGGCATGGTCGGAGGATCTGAGAAAGAGGGCATCGTAGTTACCTCCGACGGCTCGGTAGAAAGCGGCAAGACGTGAGGGCGTCAGTTCGCTGTTGGGCCCTGGTTCGAGAGTCGCCTTGGGCCGGTGGGTTAGCGAAAGTCGAGAGGGGTATTCCTTGCTCAGCAACTTACAATGACTTTCGCGATTCCTACGCATAGCTGTTCGAATTGAGGTGTAGCGCTCTTGTCTGGGTTGATCAGGTATCTCCAGAAGCCAGGAGCAGCCTGCGTCTGGTCCATCATCTTCGGGAGGGACGCCTGGTGCTGCAGACTGTCACAGCATGTGCTTTTTGCCTTTCAATACCGCCTTCCGTCGCTCTCATCGTCAGGTCGCCCAACAAGTCGTGCGCTGGAACAGAGGTAGGAAATGAGCGACAAATGCTGCGGTGATAATAAGCAAGTTCGTGGGATGTCAGGTCAAGGTACGTGCTGATCGCAGGAGATCCGAGAGCACAATGACGATCCGAATGCCTCAGGAAGACGTGGGTGTATGTGACTAGTAATTGATATGGTCGCACGGTGAGTTCAAAGGGCGATGTGGGTGACCCAGCAGGACGTGATGGTCATGGGAGTCTCATGCAAGCTGCCCATGTGCTTCACCGCTTGACTGTGCCACAATTCAACTTGTCACACTCCCCGCAATATTCTCGTGCCTCTTGCAAGCTGCCGTACTCTTGGTGCTCTTGGTACCACTAGTCAGGCCAGGGAACCTCGCCCATCTGCAGGCTGAGCCCTCAGTGTTGCCCGTCATCGTGCAGATGAGTATCACTGCCTTCCAGGCATTCGTCTACAACAGCCATGTGACTGGTGGATTTCATACTTAATCCTGCGAATGGAGTTCTTTATATCGGCGCATTTCTCCAAGTATTTTGGCCCGCAGTCTCCCCCATTGGGCGGAGGGGCCAGAAGGTGCAAGTAGAATACGACTCCTCCGTACCCTGCACAGTTGCCTAGATCTACACAGTAGGCTCAGGCCACCGCAATGTTAGGCTTATTTAGCGATTCCTCGATTCGAATATCTGTCGCGACCCCGTTCCGCTTGACTCAATGCGCGCGGGTAGCACGGCGACCCAAATCCTGGGGGCAAAGGACCCAGGTCGAGGAGCCAAGGTTGATGCCCAAGGCAGACGGCAGTGACAGCAAACCTTGCCGCCACCATGCCGTCACAGAGAAGTGTTTATCATAGACATTGCTATGTTATCGCCGTTCTTTCATCTTGACTTTCGGGTGAAGCTGGTCTTGAGCTCCTCGATATCACGATCGTGCCTGACATCAGATGTATTCCCAGCGCTCTGTACTTCAGTCAATTAGATCTAGATTAGATATCGTCTGCACCGTGTTACTCCTTAGGTGTCCGGTTCGGAGACGGGGATAGTATTGGGACGTTCTGTTTTTACATAGCAAGATTCCGACGGGCAGCGCAAAGTCCCGGTCCATACGGAGTATTCCGTAGTGTCTACTCTTTACCCTCCGTCCCACCATGTCGAATACCTTCACCTGAATTCAAAACATCCACTAGACTTGCCTAATCAGTCTTCGTTTCGAGATTGAGACTTCCTCATCATGGTCAGCTTCCTCGATTTTCCATTCGAGCTTCGGCAACAAATCTATGATCTGGTATTGTCGACCCAACAGCTCAAAGTTCAGCACATAAAAGACCCAGCATGGGCAGACGCTGAGAAGCCAGCTGGAGCTCCGGGGCTGTTGTTGGTCAACAAGGCAGTATATAAGGAGGCAGCAGCCTCGTTTTATTCTCGCGCCGTTCTCAACATAGCACACTTGCGTCCGCCAGCGTACATGTTCGATTCGCCGAGCAGAAACGGATTGAAGCACAATCTTGCCATTGGGCTAGACGCTCTGTTTGCAGCTTGTCAACACCATCTGCAGAGGATAAAGATGGCACGGGTCTTCAGCGGCCAACACGATGCTATCAATGCCGAGGCATACGAGGCTCTTCTTCACTGGCTCGCTGACAATACAGCGGTACGAGAAATCTACTTGTCTCGTCGGCTAACGACGAGGTTGCGGAGTGCGAGGACAAATGTTGACGGCCTCCGGAGCGTACACAATGCCGCATTGGACCTTTCGCTGTTACGGACTGTACATGTGTATAGGCCTGGCGCACGGTCAGCTTGGGAAGTCACACGCATGGGCGAGATTAAACGTGCCTTGAGAGGAGCGAGCCTGCCTATATTGCAAGCCTACATCCTTGAAGCAGGAGGACAGTGCGATGCGCTTCTTGATCCACGGTGGGACCTCCGAAGGAGTTCCACCGCCGAGGAAGTTGATGCTCTGCATGACATCTCGGCTTGGCTGGATAGTCTGTTGGCCGCCGACGTTGTCGCTCAAAAAGCGGAACAGGGCCACGCTCAGGGCGGAGCCTGGTCTGGTTTATACCAGGTATGCTTTGTCTTTGGACGCCGACAGCCAGATGACGTTTGAATACATTCGACCTCCAGCGCACCTAGGACGACCGAAGAAACCCCACAATGTAGTTTTGTCCTTGGCCCTTTACCATGACCTCCGTGTGTAGAGCTCCTGGTACCTTTTTCCGGTCGACTTCCAGTTGCTCCTCAATACAGACTCCTTCCAAGGTCTCTGCTTGTCCAGGAGGCACAATCTCGTCATTGCCTGCTTCCAGAATCAATACTTTAAGGTTTGGTTTGCTCCCTCCGACTCGACGTAGTGCCGTCCTAGTATCCCACGTCGACCGCAAAAAAGGCGTCAAATACCGGTAAGGAAGGAACCTCTGCGGATACAGAGCCACAAGCATCGTTTTCAAGTCCACGAATGGAGTCTCAAGAATGAGACCAGAGAACCGCCGGAGGTTATCCTGGCCATTTCTCAGAAGGTTGGACAGGCTTACAGATGCAACACCTGCGCCGATGGACTGCCCCCACACGATGATCTTGGTTTGCCCACGGTCGTACCGATCTTGGACCCATGTCAAAGCAGCCTCGGCGTCGAGCTCAATTCCGGCCTGGGAAGCACGGCCCTTGGATTTCCAGTATCCGCGATAGGACAACGCGACAATCGTATACTTTCGTCTACCCTGGTTCTCCCTAGCGAGCCTCTTCAGTATGGTCGATAGATACGGAAGCCGAGGGGGCAGTGAGGACGCGTTCCTGGCCACAGTCAGAAAAGAAACAGCCTCGACGTGGATATCTTACCCCTGGAAATATACGACGACTACATGCTCAGCCACGTCAGAGTCGGCTGAAGCGACGATTGAGCCTTCCAAAAGCTTCAACGCCGTACCATCTGCCGCCGCCAAATCTCTCTCCACCCACTCGACGGGTCTACATTGGGCGGCATAGTCGTCGACTCGTTCTGATCTCGAGAATGGCGGGACTGAAGGCATGTAAATGATCTTGTTCTGAAAAATAACCATCATCAAGCATTTGTACGTCCATAGCGTTACAAGCAGCCCTCCAAACACCGCGGGTGGCACCAGTAGAGCCGGAATTGATCCTAATCCAAAATGGCGCTTCTGGAAACCCACCGGCTGATGGCTTTGTCTGGCGACCTGCCATTTTTCCGACCACAGATGGGTATTCCTAAGTCTCACTGGCCTGTGTGACGGCGTCCGCCGCGAAAGTCGAGTGCATCGCATCGCCTTGATGCAGATGTTCTACTCGTATTCCTTCATGAAGATTGAGATCCCCAAGCTGGACTCTTTGAGACTCAGTCTGACGTCGCAGCACAGCCAATGATCTGCGCCCAGACGCTAAGCCAGACGGGGTTTGACTCCTTCCCCGGGTGGCTCGTCGTGGCCGTCAGTCTTTGTGCCTCTCACTTTCTCAAGCTTGGGCAAATCCGACCTGACAATCAGTACGCGGTACCTACGCTCTTATTATCGAGGGCATGGCCAAGCGGGTACACCAGATGCTCTTCTCCCAATAGCATGCGCTGTACTCAGCCTAACGCGACGTCTGGAGGGCCTGGGATCGCATCTTGTTCGAGTGCTCCGTGAGAACAACCACTCTTCTCAAAATCTACACAACCAGAGCAACGAAACCAATGTCTTCAGAACAGACCCCTCCTTTGCTCTTCACCATCTCATCGACAGAGATGTTGTGCCATCGAAGACCATCGACATGGTCCTCTTCCACATGTTCTTCGTTCAGACCTTCTCTGCATAACTGGCACTTAGTCACTTCCCTCTCACCTCCCACTGTCCAACATCCTTCTCCTGGTTGACTTCTCTCTCATGTTGCCTCGTCGGCCATTCTTCTTTCACGTATCACTGATTCATCATCTCAACTCAGTCATCTCGTTTCATTTTTGCCACTTCCTCACCGTCTGTGGCCATCTTGTCGTTACATAGGTTTCTTATCAGCCGTACCCTACAAGCTTTATCACGAGTTTGGTTCTGTTTCACCAGACCTCAGACTCGAACAACTGGCCATATTGATATCGGCCTGATATTCGACTTCCGCTGGTCAAGCTGGAGATATACTGACCGCTATTACCACTGACCCTTACCACCATCTCGAACTACGGCTTACAGTGTACAGTACACGATGCCTGCACCAGGTTTACGACCGTCGTCGCCACTGGATGACAAGTGCACGTCGATAGTTCCGGGGATTGGCCGAGTACCCAATTGTCCCAAGGCTGACCGTCGAACCGATGGTGGGGTTCCTTTCTACGATAGCTACAGACCCTGCCATGCTCTTGGTGGGAGCCACGCTGTTTCTCCGCGAGCACCAAGATTTTGTCGGGAAGGTCATGGTAAGGACATGTATGTGAAGGGAGACGAGACCCATACCTGCAATTATGCGTCCCGTGGAGGGACTCCCACGAAAGTCGAAGACCAAGAACAAGTGTTAGCTGATGGCGTTGCCCTTAGGCAACGCGAACTGGCTAATGCCGCAGCACACGGGGGAGCAGACAGCGAATACCCGACATTAGGACCAGGTCAAATCACCGATCCATTACACTACGGCGACATAGATACGTCCCGAATGTGTGGGCCTGGCGCATACGGAGCAGCCGGTGTGCCTCGCATTAAACGTGAGTCTTCCGAAGAGTTGGAAGAAGGAGAAATTCCCAGGTACCATGATGAGGACAGCCTGTTCGTTTCCCAACATGACGCCCTTCCCAATACGGACACAGGCCGTGGACAGCGCGCAGCTCTAGGCCCTGATGCGCCTACAGCAGCTCCTCATCCGACCAACCCAGAGACGCCAATCACCAATGAGGTCCCTAAAGGATGTGAATGCGCAATAAATCACGACTGTCCACACAGACATAATACGCTCTCAGATTGTCGCCCCTTGGTACAAGAGAATCCCGAATGGGGGAAGAGGAAGAAGGAGTTTCACGAAAACTACCACTCAGAGTAGGTCTACGTATGACTCTCTGCACTCGAATGCTAACTATATCACCAGACCATCCCTCAACGGCAACCGTCAGGAAGAGACCTTTGCGGGGCTACAAGAAGCGAACACTTTCCGTAAGCGGCTCGCCACCGTCGTACACCGAACCCACCAGTCAAAGCTGTTACACGACGACTTCAAAAACATTGCGGCGTCGATTCGGATGTTCCATTACAACTCAGTCACCAAGGAGACATTAGCAGAGTCTCGCCTTCTGGACCGCCTTAAGAGCTTTCTCAGCACGAGCAACAGACCAAGGCTAACAAGCTTACAGCTTCCAACCGAGGTCATCGAAGATCTAACCATTCTCCTCACGAAATGGCAGGCCGAGGACTTTAGTGTACGCGCCCGCCGAGGCTGTCGCTTCAACCCGGAAACCAACCAATGGTCCATTGAGCCGGACTGTCCCTTCCGCCGCAAGTCGGACTACTACGGCCACGGGCACCTTGTCAACGGGCAAGTCTGGCTCTACCGGATCGACATGGTACGCGACGGCGCACACGGCGCCACGAGGGCCGGCATTGCAGGGAGCATAGACAACGGCGCAACCAGCATCGTCGTCAGTTCCAAGGAATCCAAGGGCAACGAATACGCCGACGTCGATCGGAGAGACTACATCGAATATATGAGCACTGCGCTAAAACGCGAAGAAGGCGACAAGAGAGCCACGAATGTCAAAGACCTAGACGACCATCGTGCCGACCGCGTCACGAGGAACAAGAAAGGCCAAGATCCCACGGACGATACCAAGAAACTCATCACGTCCTACAGGACGGGCAAGCCCGTGCGTGTCTTTCGCGGGTTTCGACTGCGGAAGATCGTGCCCCTTCGACCGAAAGTCGGGTTCCGGTACGATGGACTTTACATTGTGACCAACTACGAGCTGCTCAACGAGGACAGGCAGATCTACAAGTTCTACCTGGAGAGGATGAGGGACGGGCAAGGGCCGATCAGGAACGTGTCCGCGCCGATTCAGGACGATGACAGGGGAAGGCCGAGGAAACGGACACGAGACTGCGTCGAGTAACGAACTAAGCACGACACGACACCATGGGACCGCAGGACTTTTGAACTTCTGTTGGGCGTAACGGCAGCTGGTCACAGTCGAAGCCGATAAAACGAGCACCACGCATAGGACATCTAACCGGCCGCGTCGTATGTGACGAAGGAGCTTCCTGGGGCTGATGCCGGAGATGGGAGTGGAAAAGGCACGCCCACCTCCATGGTCAATAGGCGAAAATGGCTCGAGTCGAGCGCTGGTCTCTCCGGGATGGAGAAAAAGAAGTCAGGGGATAGAGCTTACAAGCAAGGCACTTCTCACAACGTGCTTGCCAGTTCCGCCTGGTGCAGTCCTGCGCTGACACACATATCCGAAATGCTCACGATATCCAACGTGGCTTACACATCTATCCCACGTCCTCACGATCTCGATTCTCGAACGTCGTCGTTTTCGCGGCCTTCACGGTCCAACGATTTACGAGCCATAAGCTGCGATTGTGAAGAGAGTGGCGGAAGCTACGATCCACACCTTATGTCGTTCCAAAACCTGCTGACCTGTGCAGAGTAAGACGAGTCGAGCTGGTGGAGTCGAAGAAGCTGGTGGCCTGGGACAGAGTAAGACGAGCCGAGCTGCTGGTATGCAGTCGAGATACTGTGACGGGGGACGAGGCTGGGCTGGTACGGTCATCAAGGGGGCTACGACAAGGCTGTGCTGGACTTCCAGTCCGCTGTGCCCTTAAACTGCGGTTGTACTATTTGCTGCTCGTTAGCCGGTCTTATCTCGTCAGCTTGTTGGCTGATTAGCCGGCTCGCACCCATTGAAGCATTCAACTATGATTACATTTCAAGCCGGCCCATATCCTACCCATACGACATGAACGAATCTTGACGTACCAAATAATTCTGACTTTAACCGGGTCTACTTCTTCCCCTGATTCACAAGTTCCGCACCCCTAGTAACGGCCCTCAAATTACCAAAACTAAGCACATCGCCAATCCTCTCTCTGCCTGCGAAGAGCATGACCAAGCGATCGATCCCGCACCCCCAGCCTCCTGTAGGCGGCAGCCCCCATTCCAATGCCTCAAGATAGTCCTCATCCACTTTCATCGCTTCTTGGTCTTCTACGAGCTCTGCTGTACCACCAGAAGGAGCACGAGCGTACTTTTGCTGGTCGACGAACTTCCGTCTCTGCTCAAACGGAGAGTTTTCTTCCTCGTAGCAGTTCACGATTTCCTTGCCTTGGATGAACAACTCCGCCCGAGCTGCGACGGGTTGCGCGTTCGCTGCGGTGGGATGGATGAACGACTTTGCTAGGGGGGAGAGACATTCCGGGATATTTGTGATCCAGAGTGGGGTTCCCAATGAATATGGTTCGAGGTAGATTGAGGAGAGTTTGTCGACCAGTCGGGGGACCGTGGCATTGGAGGGGAGAGCGATGTTTTTGGATTCGAAGATGGCGAGGAGTGAAGAATGCGCATCTGGCGAAGTTAGATTTGGCAGTTCCCGTCCTAGGGCGGAATTGAGGGAAGGGATGAAGTCGAGGACTTGGAAGTCCGCCTGTAGTTGTCGAAAGAGCGGCCTCTCCCCATCGGGATGGAAATTGGCTTGCACAGCCACTTTAATGCTGGCAAGCAGCTGTTCCGTCATGTCCATCAATTGCTGTAGATCGTGGGAGACGGCGTAGAATTCACAGGTCGTGAACTCCGGGTTGTGGGTTTTATCGAGCCCTTCGTTCCGGAAACAAGCTCCGATTTCAAAGACGTTGTCCATCCCTCCGATAACAAGCCTCTTGAGCCAAAGTTCAGGGGCGATTCGTAGGTTGAGTTTTCGCCCTGAGAATTCCGTTGCTACGGTCTCAAATGGCTTCGCAGTCGCACCGCCAGCGCCGGCAGAGAGGATGGGAGTAGAAACCTCGACAAAGGAGCGCGTCTCGAAAAATCGACGTAGGGCAGCAGTTACTGTAGATCGAACTTTGAGCGTCTCAATGATTTCGGGGTCGGACAGCATTTCGACGTGCCGAGGCTGGTAATTGGACTCGGCGATTGCAGTGGTGGCAGAGCCACGTTGGGCAACTGGGAGCCTCTGTAGACAGGGTGATTGAATGGCTGGCAAGCTCATGGCTCGAATCGAGATTTGCCCGTTTTGAGCTTTGTACGGTACACCACCATTCAATGCTGCAAGAAGTTAGGACATTGAGAGAACAACAGTGGTCACACTGGGACATTACAAATATAATCCCCTCGTCGAAGAAGACGGCAATAGTCCTTGAACCCTTGCGCGTTCACGCCAGACTTTCCTAGGGTTGACCGATCCAGCATGACCTGGAGTTTCCTTTGACCCTCGACGATATCAATGAATGCTAGCTTGGATCCGCTGAGGCGAATGCTAGATATTCTTCCTGAGACTGGGCGCGGCAGTTAGACATGTTTGGTTCTGCCTGGTTGCTCAAGTAATGCTCTTGCCTTCGGCGACTTCGCTCATCGTATCGAGAGGATCTCCGGCATTGCCCTTGTCTACTTCTTCCCGTAACGATTCAAAGCTCCGTTTCTGAGGAGAGTGCTGATAACGGGGGTATAGTGGGATCCCTGAAGACTTCAACTCTTCAACCCGCTCCTGGGCTTCTTTGCTGCTGGGTGAACTCGAGACATGGCTTTCGCTACGGCGCCCTCGTCTCGGAGAATCTGTTGCGAAATTGGCTTGAGGAAGCCATGTTGAACTTTGTGGATATGACCGAATCGACGGTTGGTTACCGGTTGAAGTGCGTACATTTCTAGAGTCAGGCCGTCAGTCACCACTAGGAGTAAAAGCAATTGCACAGAACAGGCATAAGCGTGTTTTGTACGCTATCAGACATTCGTTGAGATACTGTGATCACAAGCCGGCTTCAAGCCAGCATCACTCGCAGCGGTTCTTCAGGTTGTCTCTTCATTTTAACTTAAAGAGAGATTCAGGACGTACGTACCTTGGTGCCGTTGCACACCAGATACGGTGCAGTCGCCATGCTTGCCATGTCGACCTTCCGTACATGAAGGCAAGGAAGCCACATTAGAGGAATTTTGGATTCAATCGCGGGCCATCGACAGTCGAGACTGAAGCTGCTCTAAGAATAAAACGAGGCTGCGGAGAAGCAAATGCTCGCCTAAATTTCGGGCAAACTGGGGACGGGAATGTCTCTACCACAGTAGGCGTGAGCTACGCTTCTGCTGTATCCACGCGACAATCAACTGAACAGTCACTTATCCCTCGCTCTCCGGGAATATAAGCTTCTGTTCTGATTCAAGAAGGACACATCCAGCACCAGGCACTCCCCCTATCCAATCAATATGTCGTTCCTTTTTGGTGGTGGGCGACCACAACCCACGTCCGAACAGAAGATCGCTGCAGCAGAAAATGAAGTCGAGATGGTCTCGGACATGTTCCAAAGGTAGGGACGCGATCCATGTCTCGATTTGTCTTTCCACCGGCGGACGACAAGAATCTCCATATGAAACCATTTGCTGACATGCCTGCTTCACCAGACTAACACAGTCCTGCCTCAAGAAATGCATACCAGCCGACTACCGCGAAGCTGAACTCAACAAGGCCGAAAGCGTGTGCCTCGATCGATGTGTGGCCAAGTTCTTCGAGGTCAATATGAAGGTGTCGGAGAAGATGCAGGGCGAAGCTGCTATGAGACAAGGCGGAGGCGGTGGAGGGGGCGGCATGTTTGGCATGTAAAATCAGAAGGTAGCGAGGTTGTTTCCACGAGGACGATGGTCGGCATCCAGAAGCGCGTTGGCCGGACTCGAGGTGACTGTTCGATCGTGGGCGGCCCTTGGACTTACAAAGCGCCGGACTTCCGACATCAATGTTCACGACGACATGTTGGGTTTCGATCTCTTGCCGCACCAAACAATCAGGGCGAACGCGCTACTGCGAGTTGGAATAGGAAGAACTCTTGATCTTCTCACGATCGAGAGTATGGAGGTGATACAATCTCAGGCTGTACAATACGGTGTAACGCGCCAAACATGGCACGGAGGCGCTCTCAACCCGCAAACGCCTCGCTAATGACGGAAGGACTCTCAGGTTATACCAAAATATAGCCACCATTACTTCCTTGGACCCAATAAGTTGAGCACCCTGGCAATCCACGGCTGATGCGCGTCTGGCGCGCCACTCTCCCCATTCAGTTCCTTGACCCGCGCTTCGATAGCCACCACATTTCTCTCAAAATCATCTACTCCATCTTCCACTTCTTGCAATCTTGACTGCAGGCTATTCAGCTCATAGTCCATCTTCGCTCCCAGCATCTCCATACGCCGGAAGGACTCAGTCAATGCTGACTTCTCCTGTGAGACTATGTCGGATGAGGTGGCTTGAAGAGTCTGATACTCTTCCAGCCGATGATAATACAACTCATTGAGCTGCTCAAGGTGCTCATGAGCCGCGGCATCTAGACTTTCTACATGCGCGACTCGACTTTCTGTGTACGGGATGAGACCTTGCTGGATTTGTTGTATTCGTTTGGCTTTCTTCTGAGCGGCGGCGACAAGAGCATCCCGCTCCACCAGAGCGTTGGTCAAATCACCTTCAAACTTGCCTTTCGTGATACCTTCTTCCATGACAGATTCGCCAGTGTCGAGAACGGCGCTTTCGACGATGCTGAAGGATAGCCGCCGAGGAATCCTGAATTGGCGAGGACTTTCCAATGTATGACCGATGAGTTGCAGGTTGCTTTGCGTCCGTCGTAGGGCACGGCTTGATGGTCCTTTGTATGGCATGGCCGCGGAAAAGTTGCGATAAATATCTGCTTTGAACTCATTGCGCAGTTCGGCCAGTTGTGCCTCGGCTTTCTTTCTCCTGGGCGAGTCGCCTGGAAGCGCTGGTCGCATTTGCTCTCGGTGAGGAGGAATCCTTCTCTCATTCGTGGTCTGATTTCGACGTAGTGGTGGCTGACGGCGCCCGGCCCCTGGAGAAGAAGGCTCTGCATTCGCCAGGTCCATGTCAAAGGCTGGAGGGCTTGTTAGGCGAGGCAGTCCACTGTTTGTCCGGTGGGTATGGTCTTTAGGTGATGTCCGAGAACCGGCCGTCGTGGCGCTATCAACCCAGTCTTGACTCTCTTGATATCGAGAGTTATAGCCCTTCAACCCTCCGACGGCACCTCGTAGACGGTGCCGACCTGATTTTGGGTCCGTCTGGTTCGTATACATTGTGTCCGTCCGCTCCAGCGGATTTGCGTCCGAAAAGGAGTCATGCTGGTTACCTGTCCAGATAAAGTTGCCTTGCTCGTCGGTGCTGAACACGCGGCCTTTGAGATCGAGGTCTTCCGTAGGCCACGCGAAGGGATCACCTGACTTGATCGGCTTGCCTTGCCATAGCCATTTCATCTTCGGGCCTGTCACGAGTTCGGCGAATCTTTCGATATCCATTGTTTCGGCTTCAGATATACCAGCCTTGTCCCGACCACCGACAATGCCCATTACCATCTCCCCACCTTTGCCACTGAGCTCAGCAACCGTGGACTTGACAGCTTTTGGCACAGTCCACCCCTCGCCGGCGGCGTTCTTGGCTGTCGCTCGATGCAGACGATCCAGTGTCTCTCGGTCCAGCCGACGTGTCTTCTCCATCTTTTGGCCCTTCTGGAAATGGCCGGTCGCTCGTTTCATTGACACCGTATCCAATGCATCCTTCCCAACAGGACATCCGAACGCTTTGAGACGGTTGTGGGCGCCGATGAGAAGCCCAAGTAAGGCTGCGACTGTCGTTGGGCCGAGGATGCCATCATTCGGCTCGACATTGTAAAAGTATGTGCCGATATCCGTCCACCAATCGTTGACTGCTCGTTCAGTCACATCACAGAGTAGACCATCCGCGTAGGTGGGCTGAATCTTATCATACATAACCAGAGCTATCTGACATGTACGCACGAGCTCCATGACCGACTGATAAAGCGGTACAGTCTCGCTTGTCTTGTACAAATGGTGGAACTTGGCGATCGTACTAGATTGCGGTGGCTGTAGATTGATGGCGGCCCTGCCAGTACAACCCATTCGTTTGAGGTCTTCGTTGACAATGAAGTCTTCTCGATGCTTCCTGACATCGCCATCCGGCACTGGAATTACTGTCAGAGCAGAGGGAAAGCCGCTCAAGTTGGTTACCATCAGCGAGCCCAAGGGCGTGTCTTTCTCCTTTGCGTGATACTGGGAGACGGCTTGAAAGTAAATCTGCAGCCTCGGGGACCATGTGGTTTCATCGCTGGGCACGGCAAGGACATTGACCAGAATTGAGTGCGATGGATCTCCCGTGTAGGTGCAAATAATAAAGGTCGGATGAGTTCTCGAGCATGCCCATTGCTCAACCAAGTAAATCTCATATCCTTCAAGGCGCCTCCATCGCTCTATGGCATCGGTCGCGGGGTCTTCTTCCAAATAACGGAATGCGACGGGGTCGGCGAATACAAGCCGTTTTCGACCTTGTCGCCCTGGATGACTTCCACTGGAGGTAGGGCTGGATACTACCGGCTCTTCGGTCTTTGGTGTCTTGTGTTCTTCGTTAGGGCTGGGTCTGTTGGATCTTTCCTTCGGCAAGCCCCCAAAAGCATATGTGTGAGGATACGGCGTTATGAACCCGGCCGACATCCTGATTCAGCGTTGTGCTCGGCAGAGTTCGAAGAATCAAGCAGACATTCGCCTTACATGATGCTTCCGAATCTCCGCTGTAGACTGACGACTTGGTTGACTTGCTAACGACGAGCCCGTGGTGTCAGGACTGCGGGACAATAGCGACGTTTCCAGTTGACTGTGGTTGGTGTGGTTGGTTCGAAGGTGAAGGTTCGCAACTGGTCACCCGCCTCTCCGCTTATCTGCGATCGACGCTTCCACTCACATCAAGCCACCCAAGCACACTTCACATCACCGTTTGACCGCGGGTCGCAATTACCGTCACCTCTCATACCTTCCGACGTTGCTTTCCTTGATCACCGTGATCGCCAGTTGTTCGGCTTCTACGAGTTGCTGCCCATCAAATCCCGGGTGATGGCTCGGTGACGGTAGAACTGCTCCGCTACGCTCCGCAAGACAAACCGGTTTGTGACAACGGCCGGCAGCAAGCCTACCGCCACCCACTGGTCGCGATGGACGCAATACAGAAAGAGCATGAGAAGGTTTGGAACAGCAGTAAGCTGTCAAGGGCCACGGGTCATGTTGACGATATCATAAAATCACTGCAGAGAGCGCGGGATGCCATTGCCCAGGAACCAAACTCCAGACAGATTACTCTGGCGAAACTGCAGAATCCGGTCAAGACGTCGTTTGATGGCATGTTCTCGGGACTGAAGGACACACATGGACTGCACAACAAGTACTCAAGGGCACTGGACAAGGTCTTCAAGGACAAAGTGCCGAGCACCGAAATTGATGCACTCTCCTCCCACCCTACGTTGATCAACCGGGCGATATACCTGCATTTACTGCGGGAGGGCCTTTTCGATGTCGCGTCGACGTTGCATTCTGAGGCTGTCGAGCGACAGAGGACTCAGCAGGAGACTGCTCGACACCTGGGATTAGACGTTCCGATGGATCACCCGCTGGGACTTGATAAGAGCTCAGAGGAGAGTATGCAGGAACAGTTTTCGAATATGTACCACATCCTAAGTGAGCTCAAAAACAACCACAACCTGCAACCAGCTATTGACTGGGCAAGAAACAATGCTGCAGCACTTGAGGCCCGTGGAAGCAACCTAGAGTTCGAGCTCTGCAGACTGCAGTTCGTCAATCTATTCCTTGACCGCCGGGAGGAAGATCAATACGAGTTTGAGGCCCCTATGCGTGCACTTCAATATGCACAAACCGAGTTTCAGTCGTTCCGTGGAAGGTATTTGATCGAGATACAGCAGCTACTGGGAGCAATCCCCTTCTCTTCCAATCTGGAAGAATCACCCTACAGTGTCAGGTTCAGCAATCCGACGACTTGGGACGAAGTCGCCACACTTTTCACTCGAGAGTTCTGCTCCCTGCTCGAACTATCTGCGGACTCACCACTCTACGTCGCAGCAACTGCCGGAGCAATTGCCCTTCCAACGCTCCTCAAGCTGCAAACCATCCAGAAACAGAAAAGGACAGAGTGGACGTCACAGAACGAGTTGCCCGTCGAAACGCCTCTTCCCCCACCCTATCAGTTCCATTCAATTTTTGTATGTCCAGTCTCAAAAGAGCAGACCACCGACCAGAATCCGCCAATGATGTTGCCATGCTGCCACGTCATCGCACAAGAGTCGTTACAGAAGCTCAGCAAGGGTGCAAAATTCAAATGTCCCTATTGTCCCGTCGAGAGCCATCCAAAGGAGGCAAAGAGGGTCTTCTTATGAGGCAACGGTCCAGGCGTTACGCTGCCCTTCATCGCCTTGTTCAAATTCACATCCAGGTCCTGGGGTGCTTTTTACAATAGGGGATGTTGCGCAAGCGAAAGCGATTTCTTAAGTGAGCATCGTGGCGACGGTCCACCATGTATCACCAACAGATCCCAGTCGGGAGTGTATAGGGTGGCATGGCACGTCACATGAGGAAGAGTCCAGCATCGCCATCTATGTGCTATCTATTCCGCTGGGCCGTGCGGACCTAAGATCGGAATTGACGAGATCTCTACTCAGTCCTCCCATGCAGCTCACCTGACGCTAGAGCCGCCAATCCCTTGTGGAAGAAGAGACTGACATGTCTTTCAAGCGGTTCAAGCGGCGGTGTCGGATTGCATATAGTACGTAGATGTGATCTCTGGACAGATTGGTGACGCCAGGCTTGCGAGAAGCTTATGCCAGGCACAACGGGCGACAAATGAAAGTATTGCACTTCAGCCCGCTACTTGCTGCAGGTACAGAGGGCTTCCCTCCCCGTTAGCCCCAAAGCCTCAGTGTTTCACATTTCTGCCCGGGCTCCACTGATGAGCATGGCTGTCACACCCTCTTCCATCGAAGCCGTAGACTTCCCCGGGCGACGACCGTTGCTACCACCGCAGTGCGCTGCCTTCCGGTTGCCTTTCCAACCCGGTTCTTTTTCTTTGGATGCGCTGCGTTGAGCTCGAGTGTGTCACACCTTGTGAGTGCCATCGATTGTGACTGTTCTCTGTTGCCTCGAGATCCCTGTGTGCCGACTCGTCACTCCGACCAACATAGCTTTCCCTGCAAAGAGTCCGGATCAAGTGGCAAAAAGAGCCACGGCCTACCCTGCATTTTGCTTAGGCTAGAGAGCTAGGGTGGTAGCCCCCAGGTTTCCGGCACTGAAAGCAGCCATGGGGGCAAAAGCAGCCGAGTCACCCAGATTGACACATCCTGCGGCCTTTGATGGCTGAGGTAGGCCTATCAGGGCGAGTTAAAGTGGTTGCATGTCACATGCTAACGCGGCCTGTTCGTGTCTGGCTTAGGCCCACTGCTACGCGGATGTCGACGCGATGCCTCCGCCAGCTTCACTCTAGCTTAATCCGGGCTGAACTGCCAGAGAAACTGATAAGCTACCCAGCAGCCTGCGTCTGGTGCGAGGTTCCCATGCCGCCATGTCCGCCCGTCAAAAGGAGCTCTTCTGCTCAGGAGAATGTCCTTGCTCATCTTTGTATCGCTCGGCCTCGTCGCTTCCATCAATACCAGGCAGGCCCGTCTCAATAGCTGCCTCTATCCTTCTTTTTGTGTGTACCAATGTGATTTTTGTGCCGCTCTCTTTCCAGTACTAACCTAGGTGTCATCATCCCTGCTTCCTGCCGTCTCTCACACTTGTCCTATCCTCCCGCAAACACTGCAACGAAGCCACGCAAGCAACAACCAACACAATGTTCAGCAGCAGGAGACAACCCGCATCTAGCAGCTTTTCCACAAGATATGGCACAACCAAATCCACAAAGCCCAGCAAATCCTCCTTCCGGGAGGAGTCCATCAGCAGGGGCCTGCAACGCCATGACTCGATGAAGTCTCATAGAAGAGAGCACAGCACACATACAAGCCCACCAGTGGGGAGGTACGTACACACACTACATCTCATCACAGACAACGCTGACCGCACGATACCAACAGCACCCTCACTTCTGCGATCATCACGATTTGTGTCGGCTCAGAGCAGAGACTCTTCGCTGGCCACGAAGAAGTCCTCTCTCGCTCACCATACTTCCAAGCCGCCACCAAGGGCCAGTTCTTCGAATCCAACTCTCGAAGGATCAATCTGCCAAACGAGCAGCCTGAGATCCTCTCTGCTGTCCTCGAGTACCTCTACAGGGGAGACTATCATCCGAAACTGTTGCATAACAAGAGAAACGATACGTGGGAGTTGGACGACGAAGGCAACAACTCTAACGTTACAATCTACCATCATGCTACCAAGCAGACACTCATGAAGGATACCGTCATCTAGTAGGTCATCTCCTGTCAAGGCATTGTACCACATCCAACTGACAGTTCTATAGCTGCTCCGCCGAAACATACGGCCTTGAAGAGCTCAAACGTCTCGCGCTCCGCAAACAAGGCCTAAGACAAGGCATGCAAATCTCCACTATACTTGCTTCCGCAAGATACGCCTATAATCACACTCCTGACTCGGACTCGAAGCTTCGAGCTCAGTACCTCACTCTCATTATCCGCAGCCGCAACAACTTCAAGAAAAGCGGCACCATGAAGCTCGAAATGGAGCAAGGCGGTACATTGTTCTTCGACCTTTTCGTCGCAATGTGTAACCATATGGTAAATATCCCCATCACCGTTGATGCGTTTGAAGCCTCTGATTATCACACAGGATGACCTCAAAACCATCCGCTCGCCATTCGCCTCGCCATTCACTCGCTAGAATCGAGCGGGCGATGGTGCAACCTTGTACTATGATGTGTCCTCTCCACCAAGACTGTCAACGAGGTGAGCAAAAATGTTCTCACCCACGAGATCTGTGACTTTTTACTGCCGAGTCGGCAAGTTGGAGTTACGGAGGTTCTTGCTGCTATTTGTGATATCCCATGTATTGTACCATTATCGCCCGAAAAACCACGGTCTCCCTCGATCCTTCGGGATTGGACGCTCTGATATTGACGTCGCTCCTCGTGAGCGGGTCTGAGATTGTACGACTAGTCCGGGACTTTGTACGCTGGATTTGCTGGTTGGATGCTACTTCTATCAGAATTCAAGCGGCTCAACTGAGCCGCCCTTGAGACAGAGCTCAATCCTTCTCTGCAGAAGAGAGATGAAACGGCATTTCTAGTTTCCACCCATCGTAGAGACCTATCATTGAGCCTTATTCCGTCCGGTTCAATTTCAGCACCTTTCCACCGCTACCGGGTCTCCAGTCGACTCACAGGCGAGGAGGCGCTGAGAAGATCCTAAAGAAGCCTTCGGCACATGAATCCGCAATTCTCTCACCCCTTACCTCGTACGTATGCATCTTGCGCCCCATTCCCATCACTTCATTGGCCCAAAGAAGTTCCGTGGATAGCTCCGTCGCAAAAGCCAACCGTGCGCTGCTTCATCGAAAGTTGGCCTTGATGCCTGCCCAGGCCCATCCCTGACCCTCGCTAACGCAAGTGTGCCTGGCCTGTCCGGGGCACTTGCAGAGAAGAAAGGCAAAAGACAAAAGACCCTGGCCTGTAATGCAGTGGCACCCTTAAATGGCCAAGAGTTGAGTCAAGACCGATGAGTCACAGAATAGAATGGCTCAGAAGATGAATGGCTCACACAATGAATAGCTGATGGTGCCGAACAGAGAAGACAGAACTTCGGATCAAGATGAGTAATGTAGGTTCGTAGTAGGTACTTCCCCGGCCAATGCAGGCTTTCATGTCACACGGCACATCACATGCCCGGAGTCCATTTTGACTTCAGCCCACTCAATGCTTGCAATCGCGGAGCGCCCCTGCGTAGGTACGCGGTACCGGCTACTCTGTGTGTTCGAGCGAATCCTTAGCCTTCCAAGCCAATTTTCCACGTGCCGACCGGATTCGTAGAGTGTGGACTTTTTGACTGCCTTGATGCCCACCGATGCTCATCAAGGGTGCCGCTGCCCAGGGAGCATGACTCTTAATATAGAGGGGGTGTGGAGGCCGGTCTTCTCTTTATCGACCCAGGCCGCTCCGCTCCAGCCAGATGGAGCTGAGAAGCTAATGGCGATTTGATTTGCGGATTCGAGGCAAGCTCTTCGGGTTTTCCGCTGTCGTAAAGACAGGCTATGTCGGGTTCGGGAGTATTGAGGACCAGTCGTTGCTGAGGCTGCGAAGCTGAAGGCTCAGAGCTAAAAGTGCGTGCAACGGGATGAGCCTCGACAGCTGTGGTCGCAACAATCAAGTTACTGTTACTGCGCCGTAGTGTTCCGTGCCGCTTGCGTCCCTAATGTAGATCGAGGCTGAGCATTGCTGAACGATTGTTGTCCCTTATGTTGTGGTATCGGCCAGGTAGATGCCAGGTATTCAGGGTCTAAGGCGACGAGATACCATCAGGGGAAATGATGCCGTTGCGAGAAGCATCGTCCATTCCATCGATGGTGGCCCTAGCAGGCAAGTAACATACAGCATAGGCACGGTGACCCTCGCATTATCAGAAGATAGATGCATGTGCTTCTTCCGATTCAGACGCCTGTGCCTGGAAAGGCGCCAGCCTTGCTGAGGACGACGATCCCTCGGTCGCGAGCGATGTAGCCTTTCATCATGTTCTGTCGCACTCGCGAGTCAGCATTGTCCTCTTTGGTTCAGCATCCGTGCAAGGATTGGGTGTGTTAATGTCAGGAAAGCAGAGCAGAGCGCGCCAGGCCACGCATCAGGCATCCGTCTAGGCAGCCGCCGTGCCGTACAACTTTCCATGCCAAGGCACCATTGAGAGAGCATGCAAACAAGCGAGGCGGCGTAGTACAAAGAGCACATGCAGAGAGGCGACAATAGGCAGACTTACCTTATAGATCATATTCGCCAGAAAGCACTCCACTTCGTCCCTATCGATTAGCACCTCATTTGCGCCCTTATACCCAACCCGCATTCCTGCCTCAAACTCTTCAATACGAATCCTCGTCCGACGGATCCTACCAGTGACTTCCCCAGTGGCGGAATCTTTGGTCTCTTCCCACCCAGCTGCCAAGTAGACCTTGCGGAATAGGTTGCGCAGGCAAATGTCCCGCGTTCGTTCCAGAGTGAGGTAGATGCGCCTTTGGACTAGTTCGGGTTCGGCTGTTGAGAGAGCTTCGTCGAACCCGGCAAGGGAACCGGTACGGATGGCGGCGAACAAAGGCGAGAAAATCTTTGAGAGGTGAGCATGTGGAGACAGCGTGGCTTTACTGGGAAGTTGATGCTTGTTCACAATGTGCGCAGGAATGAGGTAGGTAAGGATCTGTTCTTGGTTCTTGAGTGAGTCTTTGTGGCAGAGGTCAAGCGCCTCGGTCAGGTTCTGCTCGGCTTCAGTGTAGTTCTCCTGCAGAAATTCGATGACACCCCGATAGTACTTGAACGTGCAACGGTGAGACTTCGGGAAGAGTTCCAAGGGTGGCAGATCATCTGATGCAGCTTCCAAGGCACGAATGACGTTCTTCGTCAGGGAGATTGAATTGAGCTTGAAGTACGTTTTGAAGAGCAGGTTGGTTGTGCTGTAGATGCCCCATTTCCTCGACTCGGACAGCTCGGCCCTATCGCTCAAGCAGACTGTGAACATGCGATTGATTGTCCATGCTGCCTGCTCGAGTTTGTCGTTCCTATTGGTGTCACCTATGATATCGTCTGAGAAACCGCTGGCAAAAACATCGCCATTGCCTTCTTTGGCTTTGCCCTCACTGTCCGCTTTCATGGCAATCATGCGAATGTACTTCCCTGCAACGTAGAGACATGGCACTGTCCACGACTGGAAGCCGAAATTGGTGTAGCCTCTGACGAGATGGTTGCATAATTCCTTGTAAGCATCGAAAGCCTTGAACCAGTCACCAGTGCCATTACCGGAGCGTAGGCCAACCAGTTCTTTGGCGCACTTCCAGAGGGCGACGAGAATATCCACCCAAGCGTTGGCTTCGGACTTGGGAAGTTTCGTAGCATTTCTATCCTGGACCAGGTGGTAGCGTATGTCAGCCGAGACCGTCTGATGGTTGGAAAGTTGTGCCAATGACTGGAGCCGGTAGGGATCACGCTGGGTGTCTATGGGCGCCAGGCATGATGCCAGCAATCGGCCGTCGCCTACGCGCTGGGCTTCGTGGAAGTCAGCGAACAGAGACCCCATCAGACAAACCTGGACCGGAGCATCGCAAACGCGGGAGCGAAGTCTGAGAAGCGGTTTTGTAAGGCACTTAATTTGGTGGCAAGCGGCGAAGAAAGCCCGACCAACCAATCAGAAGCGAATTCTGTTCCACAGGCACGAATGATGAGCGCCAAGCCGCACTCTTGGCATTTTACGTTGTGGACGAAATTATCTGGTCTTGCAATTGAACGCCTCTGACTGCGACATCAGCGACCAAAGCACATCGACGACCAAGAACCTCGAGGTCGGTTAGATCAGTCAAGGTATGCAGAGACTCTCTCTCTCACTTAGGTTGTCCACGCTAACATAATGCAGATGGGTAAGTCTCTACAGCGTCCTTTTCTCCCCGCCGATTTTGTTCCGAAATGAGAGCGACACGAAAGAGTCAGAGGTCGACGACAGGGCAAGAGCATGGGCGAGGATGGAGACAGGAGCATAGCAGGAAATGCAGAGGAACAGCCGAATGGAACACATGCGGCATAGAAGAAAGAGTCATCATCCTTTCTCACACTCGGAATCCATTGCTGCTGAGGCACGGCTTTAACCATTTTCATGCGCACAATACTGATGTTTGACCTCTCTCTCCAGGTCGCCTCCAAGAATACCAAGTCATCGGCCGCAGCCTGCCCACCGATGCAAACCCAACCCCCAAGCTGTACCGCATGCGCATTTTCGCACCCAACACCGTGGTCGCCAAATCCCGCTTCTGGTACTTCTTGTCCAAGCTCCGCAAACTGAAGAAATCCACCGGCGAGGTCGTCTCCTTGAACGTCATCCACGAGAAGCGGCCCTTGAAGGTCAAGAACTTCGGCATCTGGATCCGCTACGATTCAAGATCCGGCACCCACAACATGTACAAGGAGTACAGAGAGATGAGCCGTACGGACGCGGTCCAGGCATTGTACCAGGATATGGCGGCGAGACATCGGGCTCGTTTCAGGAGCATTCACGTATGTTGTCTCCCACGCTTGCTAAATTCCAGCCGGCATGTACAGCGAACCCTTTTACTGACGGTCGTTGCACAGATCCTCAAGGTCGTCGAGATCCAGGACGCCAACGACGTCAAGCGACCATACATCAAGCAATTGATCACGCGCAACCTCAAATTCCCACTGCCTCACCGCAACAGCAAGTCGAAGAAGCTGTTCACGCCCAAGCGACCCTCTACTTTCGCATAGATGGAATGATATGTATGGTGCGGAGTGAGATGCTGTGCGCTGGATGACATTACCAGCAACGGATTCAACAATATGGTGTGCTTTTCGCTCAGCACGGCATGATGATGAGGCAGGTTGGTGGCTGGGGAACTGTATGGCCACGGGTTAACGCAATCCCGGAATAGGCTCTGAAGCGGTCGTGCAAGCGATACCTGCGCGAGCGAGCGCAGCTGACGCAGGTGGATGAGAGGCTGCCCAGACGATGTCAAAACGAAGCTTCGAGGGCACCAAGATGCAGCGCTGATCGATATCTTTGCGTGTTGTCCCCAAGCAAGACAATGTGATTAGGGTCCAAATACCAAAAATTCACAATTGGCAAAAAGCTTCCAGTCGCTCATCAAATGGAGGGATATATGCCATGGGGTGCGTGATATCTTCGCATCGTTTTTTTTTCTCCATACCGGATAGGTGACCAAGGCTGTCCCGGTCCAACACATTCGGAGATTCTGAGTTTCGTACCATCGCTGGACTTACATGAAATGAAGTGAAGGATACTGACGACCACTCCGCACCCGCCTCGCGCTTGTATGATCCTCGTCATACCAGTACCCAGTCTCAATACCTAGAAGAAGCACAGCCGAACGTCTCAAAGAGCAGGGCATACAAGACGTAGGGGAGTGGGTTCTACTACCCGCTGCTTGGTTGCTATATGATGACCCAAGATGATAAGAGATCATGAGAGTTGGGCAAAATCATAAGAGCAACTTTTCCCTTTTTGGAGACATCCCGGTAGTTCTTGAGCGTTGAGATGGCAAAGCGCGTATGGAGCAGGAGCAGGCCATCTCAACGTCTATTCTTGAGCACCAATCCTCTGAGGTCCCTTGAGATCAGCGGATCTCTTCCTCCAGAGTGTAGTCGCGGTGGGTTCTGGCGTCTCCGAAATAGAATTGCACCCAGAGGCATGGAGAGAGTCCTGCTTTCGCTTGCTTGCTTGTATGCCTGCTCCAAGACTGAGAGGGTGGAAAAGCAGGAAATGTCCCAGGAATCTGCACGACTCACACGAGATCAGCGACTTGAATCTCCTTTCCTTCTCTAGCAGGAATCAGGCACGGCCTGGCTACTGCTTCGCCGCACCACTACCGTGACATTACCAGCTCCCATGGCCATGGATGGTCTCTGCACGTATGCTCTGTTTGAGCTTTTTCTATCTCTTGATTGCCCATCTATTGACCCAGTCCAGTCCAACTCATTAGTGCCGGTAGACCGCTCAAACATTTCTGGATCGAGTTCGAGAACAAATATGTCTCAAATAACCGGTCAGGACGGAAGAACAAGTGGTCGTACCGATCGATGCTCCCCTCATCTTACTTCCTCTTCACTAGGTGCCCTTGCCGTGATGACATGCAGGACATTGTAGAAGCGGACGCTCGGGTCCTTGGCTTGAGCCATGGCTTCATTGCAAAGCCGCCGGACGTGGTCAGCGGACCAGCTGGAGAACTTGCACAGCGGCGCAAGGCTGAGAGCCTCGAGACCCTGGCCACCCGTGCCGTCGGCATTGTAGCCCATGGAGATCTGCCACCATTTGGAGGCGCGGACCTTGGCGGCGTCCCCATGCCGCTCGTATAAGGGAATCTTGTATTCCTTGTGGACGATCTCTCTGAAACCCAAGCGCGCGAGGATATCTGGTGTGGCTGGATCGTAGTGGAGGCGACGGCCGATGGCTTCGTAGGAGCCCTTGACATAGACGTCCCACCAATCCGTCAGTCTGCCCGGGTGGGCCTTCCCGTCCTCAGCACGGGGCTCGAAATCGAGCTCCACGGACTCGAAGTAGCCCGTGCCCGGGACGAGATGGTCGAGGATCTTTTGGTAGAGGGCCAGCCAATTCGAGACGCTCCCCAACCCCATCTGCAGGTGGATGAGATCCCAGGATCTTTCCCCCAATGCCCAAGGGCCCTCGTAGTCCCAGGGCGCTGTGTAGACGACGTTCGGCTCTAATCTCGCCGGTCCCATGCGGTGAATATCGACTCCAACAAACTGGGCCTGGCGGAATTGTTGGGCCATTTCGAGCATCCACGTTCCCGTTCCGCAGCCCAGGTCAAGCACCCTGGGCGGCTGCTGCCATCCGCGAACTTCCCGTTTCAGCCGGTCTGTTGGGCAATCTGTGAGCCGGTTGCCCTTGTCTCTGATCGTCATAAACATGGTGTGCATCATGTCCAGCCGGTCGCCCTCTTTCGCGTCATGGGGAAGCAAATACTGTCCACTAAGAAGCGAAGCCTGGGTCAGCCACCTAGTCAAAGGGGATCTCTGCAAGTACCGACCTTCTGAAGGCACCATATAATCTGCCGAACTGCTGAATGGTTTGCATTTCAACAGGCAGATCACTACCCATTATATGTGCCATTGTATGTGGAAACGAAATCAAAAGTCGAGGTCGAGGGCCGTCGGCGCAATATCTCTGGGTTGGACTTAATTTCCCAATGTATGGAGATGTGCTTTAACGAGGCTGGCTAGGACCGTAGAAAACGGCCCCGACAGGATGTACCACAGCAGACGTTATGACAGGTGATATGGTTCTTTGGACCGGGCAGTAGAACACGAGGGGTAAAATTTGATGTATATGGTCGTACCGCAAAGCCAGAAAGGGCGAGCTGTATAGAGTACTAGGCCACGGGAGGAGTAATTGTGCTACAGGGCCACTAGTCCCCGGCGGACTTTCTCCCTGTGCGGCTTTCTGATGTCCAGGAGGCCTTGAGTATGTGTAATCGTATTGTCAGTTTGGTGAGTGAATGTGGGATCAGAATGGCATACAAATGGAGCGGGGAAGCTCTAGGCCAACTAGTTACTGTAACTGTATCTCTGCTTCCAAGCGATCTCGATGGCCTAGCGCCAGGGCGCGAAGGTGGGTATGATCTGTGATGTGTTGGCGTTAGCGGTCTACCCTTCCCATGCCGGAGACCTTGCATGGACAAGCAAACTTTACACAGTACGAGTATTCCGTCCTAGATTGGGCCTCTTACCAAAAACCCGCCAGTTCGCGAGAACGAAGTCTGATAAAAGGCGAGGAACCAGCAAGACTTTGGCAACCCGGGTGGGGAGGGTCACCAGGAATAACACGATTACCCAGTTAAAGGCTGGTCAAATTCGGCGTAAGGCACAGGGAAGTGGAGTACTGTGTAGCGAGAATTGAGCAGGGCAGTTTTGTCGATTTCGGGTTTGTGCCTTCTCCAAGCAAACGATTGTAACACTGTCCTGACCTGGTGGAGTGAAGGTCATCCTCTTTCCTCGCACTCCAGGTATTCATCTGCTGAGACGAGATAGAAAAAAGCGAGGCGTTGCATGCTCCGCTGCAGCTGGTCCCGTCAGAACAAGCTCCTGCAAATCAGCTTCGGCTGTCCGACTCCGCAGCGGCAGATGTGTTTCCATGCTAATGCAGAGATAGCACTGGTGGTGGAGGCAAAGATCGCAGAGTAAAGGGTGTTGCAGCTTTGGGCGGGCTGTTAAAATGCTTGCTAGCTGCTCTCAAGGCCGCCAGCCAGTTGCGAGTCTCGTCGTTGTGCTGGTGGTGCCGCTACTGAAGCACGGTCCGAGCCCCCGGGCCAAAGAAGTTGTGGCCTGTCAGTGCTGCTGGATAAGGTTGAGGACGCGCATGAATACTTGTGATACAGGGAGACTCGTCGGCAACCACAGGCCATCATGACCCCTAGGCAATCGGGCTTCTTGCGTCTCCCAGATGTGGCCATCGTTTTCCATGCTCGGGAATCGCGCCACCGGTACCTTCTTGTCGCAAACGCAGGGGAGCAGTTGTAGAACAATTTGATAATATATAGAGTCAAGCTTTGGGGCTGCGACCTGCAACGCAGCTCTACCTAGCAGACATCAGGCTCTGGGATCATGCCATACTCTCCTACTCGAGTTTTCTTCTTTTACGGAGTATTTACTCCTTCCCTTCTCATTCGGTGGCGTTAGCTGGGAAGGAACTGCTGGTCAACGAGGCAAGATCGTCTTGTACATTGGCAATTCCTGCCTCACTCGTACTGGCTACAGATCCTAGCTGGAGTACTCTGTGGTCATGCAACGGGATTACTAGTGGTGCATCAACATACTGCACATAAATTAGGTTTCAGTCTTTGGACAGTGATGGGTGCTGTCATTTCAGAGTGTCGGGCGAAGAGGCAAAGCTCCCGTCGTTGGAACTGGCACGCTTGCGGGTGGCTAGCTACGAGTCTTGTGGGCGAGCCGAAGCGTCCAGGCACCGGCAACTTGGTTCACAGAGGCCACCGACAAATCATGTTGGGGCCTGCCTGGAAGAGCTCCGGACTCTCGGCATGGGTACCCGGACTCAGGCCACTGCCAATTTTTGATAAGAACCAGATCCTCGGGTCTCTGTTTCACAGCTGAGAAGGTCACTCGCTGCCACCTCACTCCGTCTTCACTCCGTTGTCACACCACCGCCACTCCCCAGAGCAGGCATTTCACCCTAAGCTCTCCCCTGCTCGTTCTGCAAGATCCCCTTCACATTCACCTCGAGACATTCCAAGTTGTTGACACTATCGACGCCAGCCTTTGTTTCGGCCTATCAGAACAGCAGTGGCCGGTCCTTTGCACTTGGACATTTCCATCTATGATCCTTCCTTCTCGCCCACCGTCAGGACATCTATGCGCTTCCTCCACAATGTAACTACAAGCTACTTCACCAAGCAAGTACTTCGTACGATGCATCGTCTCCTTTACCGCCATGTTGGCTGAGGCTCGCCCTGCTCTGACCTGCCTGAGGGCACCCAGCTTTGGAAATAGCTTCGTGAGGTCGGTGGCACTCGTTTCGCAATGGAAGCCGCCGCATCTTCGAGCATTGCCTAGACTGAATTTCCAGCCTTAGCTGCGACATGATGCATCAATTCAATTGTGAGCAATACGTCACCGTGACGAGGCATTGAGGTACCAGGCAACAGATGCACCGTGTCACGGTCCAAGCACTGAGTGTTGTACTACGTCTGCTGTGTAACTCACTCACTACATCCCCAGCAGCTAGAGTTGCAGCTTCCCTTCCCCTGCGTTCATGGACCCAGAATTTTTTCGCTCAGACCAAGCCTGTTCTGAGTTGAAGGTCAGGCGCCATGCATTGTGGACTGACCTGTCATGCACTCGGACCCAGCTCTTGCTTTCGTATGCCGCTACCCAGCTGTCGTATCTTGATGAGCTGGTTCTAACAGTTCCGCGCCAGAAGTGGCCATGGCGCTTAGCAGACGACAATCGCGTCTATCAACCAATGCAATCGCGTCCTGTGCTCGCTCCATTTGCCGCTGCCGATCCACTTGCCGCAGTTCAATCCGCGTAGGTCCCATCGCACAAATAGTATTGCTTTTCTTCTCAAAGACTGCTCACCGCTTTGACTTCTGATGCTTTGATCCTGATTAGCGCCGCATTCCAACATGCAGGCCTATCAGCAGCTAGGCAGCTGTGCGCCCTCTTCCCGGGAGGATGTGTATGTCTTCGCCATTGCGCCAGTCACAAATCGTGGGCTTGCGGCGATTACCTCTGCGGATGAATTACTCCTTCTCGACAGGGGCAGTCTAGCTCAGTCCAACGTTGGCAGATTGCAAGGTGCGCCCGTCGGCCTCACGTCGTTGGTCGTGGCCGACCAGGGGACCGCTGTAATATGTGCAGGCGGCGATGGGGCTGTAGCCGTCTTCGATCTGAGAAGCGGATCTAGAGCTGCGCAGTTCAAGTCGGGTATGTGTGACTGTCACGTCTATTAGGCTATCACCCAGACTGGGCGGTGGACTGACGTCTGCCGCAGGAAAAGCTGTAAATGCTCTGGCAAGTACGAGCAACGATGTGGCCATTGGCAGTGAATCTGTCGTGTCTCTTTGGTGGGTTCAATGGCGCGCTGTGTGACCTGCTGAGACATCTGCATAGACTTAGCACGGGTGTACTGATTGCTCCCGGTGTCAGGGATCGACGACAGACAAAATTACGGTGGCAGAATACCGAGGTCAACGATGAAATCACCGCCTTGAACTTCCACCCATCCAGAGATAACCTGCTACTGAGTGGGGCCGACGATGGTGTGGTCTGCATCTTCGACACGGAAGTTCAAGAGGAACAAGATAGCCTGCTCCAAGCTGTCAACCATGGTCCGATCCACAAGGCAGGTTTCCTGGGCTCCACAGATCTCTACGCCTTGAGCTCCGACCAGAATCTTGCGTTGCACCCTCTCACCGTGGACGACGTCGACGTGGAGGCAGATGAGACGCCAGCGCCAGAGCAGCTTGGGGATCTCAGACCAGCTGTTCCCTGCGAGTATGTCATTGATATTCTCCAAAGCGGGCAGGACCACGTAGTCGCGTGTGGCTCTCACAGGTATGTCGGGGAAGCTCTCAGTGTGGCCGATTTGTCTGATATTCCTCAGTTACTCTCGCGTAGATTTGGTCAAACTCGATCGTGGAACCGGCCTCAGGCTTGACCGGCGCATCGTGCTTGAAGGCGCCCACGGGGAGGAGATCGTTCGATCGGTCTACGTGGACGACGAGGTAGGTCCACGCCCCCACCTACTTCCTGCAGCCTCCTGATTCCTGTAGAATGGCACGATTTTTACAGCGGGTGAGGATGGACGGGTCGCTGCCTTCCGTCCCGGCGACAGTGCGCCGCCTGTGACCCCTGCCAAAGCCAAGGCCAAAAAAGCATCAGATGCAAGATACAAACCTTATTGAAAGGGCAAGAGGAGCTGCAGTGGCCCTGCACCCACGCCCACAGGCTGTTGCGTTCCAACATCGATTGCTGTGCTCGAATTGGCGAGATGCACCTACCTACCACCCAGATGATGAGCCTCATGTCCTCTTTTCAACCCGCTTCAATGCAGCCATTCCTCCCCCTTCACCAACCAATACTCACGCATCCACTACGCATCGGTTAAAGATGCATTTCCTTCTCATCATATCCACGCTAGCGCTTAGTACCATTGTCCACCACACTGGTAGTGCCGACTGTCCATGTGGGTGGCTACTTGACGACCAGGCTACAGTCTACGCCCATCATCTGTACGAGGACTTCAGCGATTACCCCATTGATGTCGATTCAATGCTCGATAACCCGCTGGCCGCTCACTTCAACGAGGACTGGATGATCTACGATTACTAGCAGCTGGCCGATAATCCACCCTTGATCCTCAATACCAAATACGACTGGGAGAATGTCGAGATCAAAGAACAGCACCTGGTCATGAAACAACGTGGCTTGACCCAGACTGAATTTGACGATTACGGCACAGTCAGCATCGCTGGCATCCAGAGCCGACGACTTGACATGCTGTATGGGTCCTACCGCACGGTTTTCAAACTCGATGGCTCTGATGGTGGCGCCTGTGCAGGGTTCTTCTGGTATCATGTGAGTGTCTTTCTGGCAGTCTCACACAGCTGATCCCAACCTTTCAGGACGACCGATCCGAGGTCGACATCGAGATCGTCACGACGGGCACTTCATTTGTCAACAATACCATCAGCTTCACGTCCCACCCATCGCTAGCAGCAGATGGACAGCCCATCCCGAATGCAACCGTGCTTAAGTCTTTGAGCGATTGCAGATTTCAGCCCCATGTTTTCCGAGAATATCGGTTTGATATTCACCCGGACCTTGGCGTGCAATATTTTGTCGACGGCACACTTGTTCATGTCAACAGACGCAATGTTCCAGGGGATGGCAGGGGTGGCAACCTGCAGTTTAAGCTATGGGCAGACGGTAATAGTTGGTGGAGTGGACGCCCAAGTACGACAGACGTGTTCCTGACCGTCAAGAGTATTGTCGCCTATTTCAATACCTCGAGCCCTGATCCTGAATGGTTGGACGCCTGCGAAGCTGCGGGTGGCCCGAGCCAGGAGACCGTCTGTCTTGCCAAATGATGTCGTGGAGATGTGGTTGCAGACTCCCACCAACGTCCCAACAACAATACCTCCGGCGCGCCGGTCCACCGAATACTCGACCATTGACATGAACGTAGCCGGAGTTTCAACACAAGTATGGCAACATTGTCCTCTTTTCTCTTCTCTTTAAGTTTTCTTCTTTCCGTCCATGGCATTTCGTGACATCGTGCTGTCAGCGGCCCCATTCGTGAATGACCCAAACCTTGAGCTCGCTACATGTCTCGTTCAAAACACGAAGCGTGTGCCTGTGCCTGTGAGAGAAAACGCAAGGTCCTTAATTAACTCTCTCTCTCTAATGAAACATCCGTCCCAGTCCTTCTTCATCGCATCCCGCCGAAAAAGCAAGTGGGGGGGGACACCAACGACCACGAAGCTCCCATCCTCTGCGATTTCTCTTCGCGACGTCCTTCCCTCCCCAACTCTCTACGAGTACATAAGCAGCCCACGAAGCAAAAAGGCAAAAAATGAACGAAAAAAAAATCAACAGCCAGGACTCTCAAGAGGTCACCCACCTTAGTACTCGGTACTGGCTACTGACTGGGCAGCCTATGACAGGAGCTCAAATAAGTACCGCTGAGCAGACGGGAAGCGCTGCTGGTATCTATCTTGTGGTCGATTGCGGGATGATAATATGCATGTGAAAACTATACATAACGAATATAATACCTCTACTTGTTTTTCTCCCTTTGTTGTCTCCTCGTACTGTGTGCTAATGCGGATGGTCACGGGGGGTTGAACGCCGTGGATGGACATCGATCTATCTATCTCTCTATCTAGCAAACAGAAGGATGTCGCGGTAGATAACCTCCAACTCCCTCTTGTGCTGTTTGGTTTCGATTCTTTGTGGAGATATTCAAGACTCATACAATTCCTTGAACGCGCTTCCTTGCGTTTGCAACAACTCCGACGGCACACCGACCTCGACGATTTCTCCCTTGCCGAGCACGACAACTCTATCGAAATCGACAATGGTGTTCAACCGATGTGCCACTGCGATCACGGTGCAGTCTGCAAACTTGTCCCTGATGATTCGTTGCATCAACTCGTCCGTCTTGACGTCTACGCTGGCGGAGACTTCGTCCAGTACCACAATTTTTGATTTGCGGACCAGAGCCCGGGCTAGACAGAAGAGCTGCCGTTGGCCGTGAGACAGAAAATCAAGTGTCATGATGGCGTCGAGTCCGCCTTTCTCTTGGATGACGGACCAGATTTGGCATTGTGCGAGGGTGGAGATGAATAATTCGTCTCGCTCAGGTGAAAACTCACAAAGCTCTGTATCGCTCGCCGTCCACGGATCCATGTTGAAGCGGACAGACTCGGTCGTAATCCACCAGGGCTCTTGGGGAATGACGTTGACTCTGGCACGGAGTGTCTCGCGTGGTAAGCGGGAGACGTCAACGCCATCGATCTGAACCTGGCCACCGCGGAATTCCAGTAGATGGAAGAGACTGGCAAGCACGGAGCTCTTGCCAGCTCCGGAACGGCCACAGATGCCCACTTTCTCACCACAGCGGATATCCAGGTCAACATCCTTCAGCACTAGGACCGAATCTGCTGAATAGCTGGCTTTGAAGCGCGTGAAACTCACTTGTCCTTTGTCCGGCCATTGGCTGCTAACGGCGTCGGTTTCCCACGCTTTGTGCTCCGACTCTGTATTCTTTGCAAAATCTCTCAATCGGCTTATTGCGCCAATACTAGTCTCCAGCATAGTCCACTGCCGGACCAGCTGAGTCAAGCCGGCACTTAGGTTCACAGTACTCAGTAGACCCAGTCCAACAAGACCAGGGTCCATGGACTGGCGCTTTGCGACGATAACCACCATCAATATCGTAATGAGCACCGTCACCAGGAGATCCAGAACAATCCCGAGCCATCTCTGGATACACCACAGGAGATAGAATGGTCGCTGACTCCGGTCCAGCAACTCGAGATTTCGCTCTGCAAACTTGTCTGTCCACCCAAAGGCACGCACACTAGCCAAGCCAGCAGCTATCTCGCCGAACAGCGTGTACAGCGGAGCCTTCTCTTCGAGATCGAGAATGCGCAGTTGGCGACTCGTCCGCAGGTAATACTTTTGGATTCCGTACAACGCTGCAAGTACCACGGGAATGGTCGCTGCAAAGTATCCTGTGCCCGAAGCTGCCATCAGTGCAAGGCCAAAGCCACAGCCGATGAAGGATAACATGAATTCGGCGTACGAGAAAGGCAATTCGGAGTCAACCAGAGCCATGTCCTGACTGAAGCGATTCGTGATAGTACCAATGTCGGTGCGCGTGAAGAACGACAAGGGCGCATTGACTACCGCTTCGAGGAGATTGAGGTGCAGGTTGCTAGAACTCTTGGGTACCATATCCATGAAAATTTGATACGCCGCGAGCACCATGGCCGCTCCTGACATGATGCAGGCTATCCCGAAGACGATGATGAATGTCGTCGCCTGATCAGAGGAGTGGCCGAAGTACTTGACCAAGACACCAGGAGCTTGGGCGGCGATAACCCAGCAGGTAGCCCATAGGATGGACAGCGCACTTGATACATAGCCGCAAGACTTGAGCCAGTGCTTGTATGTGGCCCATTCGCCTGTCCGTCGCATTGTATCCTCGGAGGGGCCACTGTCTTCTCGAACAGTGTCAGTGGTGGGGAGATCTTTGTCGCCCTTACCTGCTTCGGCATCACGCCCTGCGTCCTCTTCGAATCCTCGTTCGGGCTCCTGTTTGAATTGTACCTCAAGACTGTGGACATAGCCATCCTGACTGATCAAATTCGCATAGCTTCCCTGTTCAGTTACTCGACCGTTTGAATCCAGACTAACGATGACATCGGCGTATGGAAGCCGGTGCACGGCATGTGTTACCAGGATTACTGTTGTTTTCAGCCTTCTCAGTGGCCCCGATCGTCCGAATAGTCTTCTGAATATCAGTTCCTCCGTATCATTATCAAGACCGGAAAACACATCGTCAAGGATGAGAATCTCGGCCTTTGCGTAGACGGCTCTAGCAAGAGCCAGCCTTTGCTTTTGGCCGCCACTCAAAGAGATCCCCTTAGAACCAATCACAGTTGTGTCGCCCCGTGGGAACAATGCAATGTCTTCTGCCATTCCACAGCAGTTGACGACTTCTTCGTACCATGGATCGTTGTCATGCAGGATACCCCTTGAATTTGGGCCACGGATAGCATCGCGGATGGTGCCATTCTGTATCCAGGGTTCCTGATCGGCAAACGCAATAGATTGGTTTCGAAGGTAGACAAAGCCACGAGATAGCGGTGTTTCGCTAAGAATCCCCTTGAGCAGGGTAGATTTGCCGCAACCGACAGGGCCGATGATCATAGTCATCCAGCCGGCACGCAAAGCAAAATCAACGTCATTTACGACAGGTGGGCTCTCCTCCTTCCAGCCGAAGGAGCAATTCTTCAGCACCAACGCGTCCCCCTCCGGACTCCTGCTCGCGCCAAGCTGCGTCATTAGAATCGACTCCTCCCGGAGAGATGTAATACCTTGGTCCTCATCGAAGTCGCAGGCATGCTGCAGTGAAAGTCGGTTATCATTTCGCGAGTTGGACAAGAGGTATTGTTGGATCCGCTCAAAGCATGATAGTGAGCTCGCCAACTGCGGAAAGCTCATGAGCAAGGTGTTGAAAGGTTCCTCAACCAACCTAAATATGGTCAGGATACTGAATGAGGCCGCCAAATCGAGGGCCTCTCCCGACTTGCGTGACCTGATGTAGTAGAGTAGGAAGGTCGCAAATGGGGCGAACACAACATGTGCATTCTGCGCGACTATTTGGAAGTTGTAGACGAGCCGATACCTCTTGCACTCATCGATCTCCTTCTCCCGCAGGCCTTGGGTGCGGTCTTTGACGATTGAGGACATACCAAGTAGTTTGACATTCCTCATGGAATGTAGCAAGGCAGAGGTAAACGAAACGCGGGTTTGTACGGCGGCGAACCATCGTTTTTGGAATCCAGCAATGACGCTGATGACCCAGCTCGTTACCAATATTGAGATGATATACACCACAGCAGGGGCGATGACCGCACCGCCACCAAGATTCCGGTATAGGAGGAACATGGCCAGTCCCAGTTCGATCATACCGCCCCAAGTGTCGTGCAGAAGAGCGAGAGGGTCAACAATTCTTTGCACATCCGTCGACATCAAGGTCAATGACGCAGACGGATCAGCACTGACGATGCTAAGCTCCAGAGTCTTGTGGAAGAGGAGCGAGATCAGACCTGCACGGACCTGGGTAACACATCGATTGAGAAGGTGGCGATAAGCGGCAGTCAGGATGGCGGTGGTTAAGTAGACGAGGAAGAAAGCCCCTGCCAGGCCCCATCCTGTCGAAGCTGTTTGGCTATGGCGGTTGCTGATGTATTGAATGGTGTCCTGGACCAAGAATGGCTGAGCATACCTGGCAGCTATGAGAAGCATACGTGGACAGGCGGAGGTGAGCAGGTGCCATCTCAAGACGTAGGCGGAGGTGAGAAGGAGACTGAAGCGGTGAGGATCCTTGACTTTCGCCCAAGCTCTTTTGAATCGATGTTCAACATTAGCAGAGGCAAGGTCGTCGTCCAGATTGTAGAGATCCTCGACCTCTAATGTCTTGCCAAATCCGACCCTTAGAAGGGGATTGAGCCACCAGAAGACCGATTTGTTGTAGATGCCACTGGTTGCCTCAGGAGGGAGATCACGGTAAGGTTCCAGGAGGATCTCGCGCTTTTCCACAGCTTCGGTGACCAGGACTCCGAGCTTAATGGCCAAGCTTAGTGACAAAAGGGTTGCAATATTCTTGGCGGCATAACCGCCCAGCAGGTAGAAAGTCCGAAGCCGGGTGGCATCGAAGGGAAGTGAGATGATCAAGTAGAGTCCAATGACAGTGGAGGGGGTCACGGAGCGAGAGTGTTCGAAACACGAGAGAACAAAAAGCACTGAAGCAGCTGCAAAATCCAGAGCCGCTGCAGCGACCGAAGCCTTGGTGGCGACTTCCAGGTTCGTTGCTCGAGCAAGAAGCACTGTCAACTGTATGGTCACGAACGCGGAAAGCAATGTCTGCAGCTTGTCAGCAGCATTTCCAAACACGCTCTCAGCCCAGTCTTACCAATTTTGTCAGTCTGCCGACGGAAGTCGTGACTTTGTTCGGCTTGCTGGTGAGCCATACGGCTCTCGCACTGGCTGCGATAAGGAAAAGAGTGCCAGGGACAATGGTCAGGATGGTGTCCTCGAAGAGCAATGTGAAGTCGAACTTCCTAAACGGACCGTCATAGCCAGGCCCGAACAGGGAATCCGAGCTGTTGGATACGTGGTAAGCCATACTGCATCATGTGCTTACCTGGAAGATGTTCGGTCTGCCGTGGATATTTTATCTAAGCGTTGATACATGGCAGGAAAGATGCTGCCTGAGATCAGGGTCGTATGCAATGTGGATCATGTGGATTTTCGGCGAGCACGAATGGCCATGGCGATGCGCACCTACGCATATGCGCGAGTCGCTGCAGGACCAGAAGTGTTGTATGCCTCCGTCCCGCCTCTTGACTCTTTTGCTTTGATGGTAGCCTGCTCGCGGGCATGAGAGGTCGGGCCTGTTTCTCCGCTAATTAAAATGGTACGAAGAACCGGCAAGCAAAAAGCAAGAGAAACTAAGCTCTGGCGGCTTTCAAATCGCTTGAAAGCAATCTGCTCATTCGGTTCAGTTGACCCGCCGTACTGGCTCGACGGGACGGACCACGTGACGTTGCGCCGACATCGGCCCCGTCGCCATTTTTACAGGCAATATGGTCGACGTTGCTCTGATCGTCCAGTTTACGCTTGGCCACAATATCTGTGTGTAAGATTTGGTTTAAAGTCTGTGGGAAGCAAACCAAGGGAGTGTCACAGCGAGTCTGAACAACAGCCAAGATGCCCACCTATAATATCGTCGTCTTTGGGGGCGATTATGCAGGTCCTGAGGTGGGTTGTAATTATCGATGTCGACTCCGAACTTCTTGCTGGTTAGGACAGTATTGCTAATGTCTTCCAGGTGACAAACGAGGCTATCAAGGTTAGTGTGCTCACCCACAGTCTCCATCCCACGTGGATTTGAGTATGGTCAGCAAAGACAACATCGGGGCAATCTGGATGAGTGAAGCATTTCGGATCTTACGAGGATTACTCTGTGTTACGAAGTTGGGAAAAAGCCAGCAGTTGTGGGAGGAATGCTGACGTGAAGCTCGGCGTGGGCAGGTTCTCAAATTAATTGAGCAGTGCTCGAACGATATCAAGTTCAACTTCCAAGAACATTTACTCGGTGGGGTGAGTTTGTCAAGCCACCTTTTTCATGTGGCAGTCTTGTACAGACACTTTCTACACCATCTGCTTTCTCCTACATCAAGACCCTTCCGGCTGAGCTAATGCTCCCTCTGCCCAGTGTTCTATTGACGCGCATGGCACGCCTTTAACAGACGAGGCTCTTTCGGCCGCGAAATCCGCCCACGCCGTCCTTCTCGGCGCAATAGGCGGGCCAAAGTACGGTGTGGGCAAAGTCCGCCCCGAACAAGGCATCCTCAGGCTGCGCAAAGAAATGGGCACATTCGGCAACTTGCGGCCTTGTTTCTTCGCTTCTCCTACACTTGCTGCGCGGTCTCCACTGAAGGAAGAAGTCTGCCAGGGAACAGATTTCATGATTGTGAGGGAACTGACGGGCGGCATCTACTTCGGCGACCGGGTCGAAGGGAATCCGGATGATGGAGAGAGCGAGTGGGCGGAGGACCGGGAGCCGTATTCCAGGAAGGAGATCGAAAGGATCACCAGGCTCGCAGCGTACCTCGCCCTCGCGAAAAGTCCGCCAAGCAAAGTCTGGAGTCTGGACAAGGCGAACGTGCTCGCGACAAGTCGGCTGTGGAGGAGGGTCTTCGCAGAGACCATGCAAAAGGAGTTTCCCCAGCTGGAGTTCGAACATCAGCTGATCGACTCGGCCGCGATGATCATGGTGAAGAACCCGCGCGCATTGAACGGCGTGATCGTCACGTCGAATCTGTTCGGTGATATCATTTCCGACGAAGCCTCCGTCATCCCCGGCAGTCTGGGGCTCCTGCCCAGTGCAAGTCTCAGCGGCGTTCCTGACGGCAAGGGCCTGTGCAATGGCATTTACGAACCCATCCATGGCTCGGCGCCCGATATCGCCGGCAAATGCATCGTGAACCCAGTCGCCGCGATTCTCAGCGTGGCCATGATGCTCCTGTACAGCTTGAACATGGCGAGGGAAAGCGTTTTGGTCGAGCAGGCTGTGAGGATCGTCATTGAAAACGGCATCGTGACCAAGGATATTGGAGGGAACAATTCGACGGTCGAGGTCGGCGACGCGGTGGCAAAGGAGTTGGAATCTCTTTTGAAAGACCAGTGAGACCGTTGTCGTGGGAGTAGGAGTGGGATCGAGCCGGGCCAATTCAAGCCACAGTTGAGAGCGCATGTTACCTTTTCTCCTACCATGTGACCATGAAGGCCTTCATAGTGGCTTATGAAACAATGGAAGAAAACTGTGGACAGAGAAGGAAATGGCCACTACTACAACGGAGATAGGTCCTTTGCATGCTTCGTGGCACGGCGTCTAGCCTGAGTCACTGGTACGCATAAGACCGAATTTCTTAGACAAAGCTTCATCTTTTGTGTCGTTATCAAATACTGAGAATGGGTATCAAATAAACATTACATGGCACAACCTGAACGCCAACAAGTATGTCTGGTAGTCTTGAGTCCTGTCATCGTCACACCGTGGGGGCGTCATAAACTCCGTGCCAAAGCCATGGCCTGGGTCAGACTCGTGGCGCCATGATCAAATTCCAATTCCCTCAACCGACATCGTTCGCCCAATCCTGGATGCGCCTCTCTTCGCGGCGGTCCATACCCGCTGTACCATCGTCCGGCGTGTCAGCGGCGGCTGTCCTTCGCCTGGCTGTACCTCTCCGTCGTGGTCTTCTTGCCTCATCTCCTCCCTCCCCGGGATCTCGCACGCGCCCTTGGCCGAGCAATTCCATCATCTGATCCATCTGCAAGGGCATACCAGGCAGCTGATTCTCTCTGCCCATGACGAACCCGTTCAGCAAGTCCCGCGCAGCTCGATTCGCTTGCGCGTAGTTCGCGGTCAATGCCTCTCTCGCCTGCTGGATGAAGTTCTGATTCATGTGATGATCTGCTCCGTTGCCGAGGCCGAATGCTCCGCCGGCGTCGTCAGCAGCGACACCGAGCTGCTGCATCCGGCGTGCGAGCTCTTCGTCTCGATTTATCTGGTCTCTCCTCCTATCAATCTCCTGCTGATGCCGGACGGGATCTCCAAGATGCGCATCGACGGCTTCGTAGTTGAACCAAGGGCAGTCGCACGACTTCCACTTCATTCCACAGACCATGCAAAACTCGGCCGTACAGCGACATGTCATGTGGTTGCAGCCTTCTTTGAGCTCGACCATGGCATGACAGCTATAACACCTCTGCCAGCCCTGCTCCTTGGCAGTCTCGATGAAAGCCTTCGTTTCCGGGTCTTTGGGACATTCCCGAGTCGTGTGCATCTTCTGGGAACATATGGCGCACACCTTTAGCTTGCACTGCTTGCAACGTCCAACCTTGCGGCCGTTTTCGAGCGCGATGTAGTGTGGTTTGATCCAGGCGCCGCATTTCCGACCCGGGCAATATATTCTGTTCTTGGTCTTGTATTCCTGGAACTTCCGATTCCACAACACTTTGAACTTGTCATCGAAGAGCTTCTCCACGTGCTTGAGGTCGATATGCTGGTCTGTACAGCACCGTGGAGGCATATGCGCCGGGTCGGTAACGGACATGGTGAAGATGCGCTTGAGGCAGGAGTTGCACATCCGATGTTTGCAGGGAAGGAGGGCGGCTCGAGCGATCGGGATGTCGTCGGCGCCGCATGTCAGGCAGGATACTTTCTTCTGCGGCGCGGGTTTGGGAGGCAAGATCCCACCGAACAGAGTGGATGTTCTCCTCGTTGCTGCTGTGGCTTCTGACGCTTTCGCTGCGCTCACCTCAGTCTTGGCCTTTGTGGTTGTTGCACTCCTCTTGATCTCGGGGCGATGCGATTTCTCAACCACACTGGAGTCCCGACGTGGTGGTGGCTTGGGTTGGTCCGTACATTCTTCGTCAAAGTTGTACACTACCTTCCGTCTCGCGGGCGCTGTGTGCCGTCGCTCTGGAGCCGTCCGTCTCTCTTCAGCTTTCCTGGGACTGGCATCCACGGTGGTTGTTTTCCGCTTAGGGGCATTGCTCCGTGCCGCGTCTCTGGCTGGCGCTCTTTCTGACCGGCTATATACATAGCCATCGTCATCGCCATCCTGGCGTGCCTGCCTACGACTTGTATCTGTCCGCTTGGTCGCCCGTCGCTCAGGTTTTCGAACATCTCGACCGTCTGGAAGGGCCTGCGCAATCCCGGGCCGCCTCTCCTTCTTGTCGCCCGCCTGCGCTACCGTCGTTGAACGCTTCACATATTCGTACTTCATGTCTTTCCTTTTCTCCTCGGGATCTTTCGCTATATATGCGAGCCTGGCTTCTCGAAGCGCAAGAATATCGGCAGGACGGTCGGTGGTGGCGGCGGGAGATTTCGTCGTGGCGGTATCCTTGTCATCCTCGGATCTTTTGCGTGACTTGGATGTGTCGGTGTCATCATGTTTGCGATGCCGTGTCTTCGCCCTCCTCAACCCGTCCTCAGCCATAACCGCCTCCTTCATATGTCAGCAGATGCAGCTCGGATGACGAGCACGATGGTGTGTGAGCTTTGGGCCGCGATGTCATGGCAAAAGCCAATCAGCCGGTGGGGCGAGCGAGACGCATTCGACTGGAGTGACGAGAGGCTGGCGAGCACTGAAGGCCATGTGCGACTGGAGGCGACATCTTCTGGGTTCGTTGGCAGCATACGCTTGTCTGTGAGCAAGGCAACCAATCGTGGCAAGCCAGCTGGCCATTTGTGCTTCTTTTCAGGAATAGCCCGAGTGTCACGAGAGTGTAGCGTCCATATTGCTGCAGCCTTGGATGGACGATTTCCCTGATTATCGTTGGCTGGCCGCAACAAAGTATTTCCGCCCGTGACTCAAGATCGAGTGTTCCCGAAGCTCTTACTCTTCAGCAAGAGTTGAAAGTTATTCCTAGGGCCACAGCTTGCGTGCGTCGATATCCTACAGTGTAGTGCATCCTGCCTCTGAGTCTTTGATTATCATGGCTGCCAGAGCATCACCGCCACTGGCGCCATGACGAAGAGGACCGCCCCACGCGCCTTTTGACAAGGGGTCTTTATGTTTCAAGCGTCTTGGTTCTTATCACACGGAATGAACGCTTCAACCGTCCCAGTCCCGTCACATCCAGCTCGCCTACATAAAGCCTAGACTTATGATCGCGGATCCGCTAATGGAGTATCGATAACTAGCATGTCAAGTTCGACGCTCTACACCAATCCCTCCGCCAAGTCATGGACTTATTCATACGAGACAGATATAAGTCCAGCTCAAGCTTTCCACAATCGCCTTCCAGGATATGAGCAGACGCCACTCATCCCGCTGTATGACCTCGCAGAGCAATTGGGTGTCGGTGCCGTTTTCGTCAAAGATGAAAGCAGTCGGCTTGGCTTGCCGGCCTTCAAAATCCTGGGCGCCTCCTGGGGCACATTCCGTGCAATAGCCGAACAGACCGGTCTTTCGCTGAACATGAGCCTGCGGGATGTGTCAGAAGCGGCGAAGAAGGCAGGAACGATTCTCTTTGCTGCCACAGAAGGAAACCACGGCCGTGCCGTTGCGCGGATGGGGAAGATTCTGGAGATCCCCACCCGCATCTTCATGTCCAGGTTTGCGGACCAAGAAACATGCCAGAAGATTGAAGGCGAAGGTGCACAAGTTACTGTGATCCCAGGTAGCTACGATGATGCGGTCGCTGCTGCCTTTGCAGAATCGCGAAGGGTCTCCACTGGTCTTCTCATCCAGGACAACGCTTTCGAGGGGTATGAACGGATTCCAGCCTGGATCGTCGAAGGCTATTCAACCCTTTTACTCGAGATCGGGGAACAGCTTGAGGCACAAGGTCTCCGGCCTACCATGATCGTCACCCCGATTGGTGTGGGTTCGCTCGGCCATGCCGTCGTGGCCTTCTGCAAGTCTGGCGGGAGGCAGATTGGGGTGTTGACTGTCGAGCCCGAGACGGCTGCATGCTTACAGCATAGCCTCAGAGCCGGGGAACGGAGCACAATCGACACATCGGCTACCATTATGAACGGCATGTGTTGCGGCTCTGTGTCACCCATCTCATGGCCAGTCCTCTCAAGGGGCGTCGATGCAAGCATCGTGGTATCGGACTTGGAATGCCACGAATCAGTACAGTACATGCAGGATTGCGGCATCAATGCTGGTCCCTGCGGGGCCGCAACCCTGGCGGCTATCAAGAAGGCTGCCTCGATGGGACTGTCTCTCCAGACCAATTCTGTCATTGTTCTGGTGAATACTGAAGGTGCTAGGGCCTACCCTCTGCCGTCGTCTTATGTGGCTGCAAAAGCGTCAGACCGCGCGGGATCATGAAGATGGACGGGATCGCCTGTCAACATGGTATTGATGCAATGGTGCGATATGTCGAAGTGCAAGAGTGACCAGCCACCACAGCTATTTCTGGGCCACGCGAGGCTTGCACGCTAATTGCACCCAAATATGCTGCTGCTGACCTGACCTTCCGTGTCCACCCGCCAGTGCTGAGACAGCTTCCAAGCCTCCTCGACCATGCTTACTAATTAGATAATCACCTCAATCAGACAGTGCGTGTGCTGGCAGGTCGCAGGTCGCACCTGCTGCTTGGCACCCGTGTGGCCCTTCGATAGACTCCTGGTAGTTAGTTACACAGTACGTCTGTAGTGAATCAGTCAATCCAACACCAGAAGAGACACCGAGATGGTGTGCTTGTGCTTTTAGCAGTGCGTCTGCCGCTAACCAATTGTGAACAATCACCATCATATCGAACCGCCCGTTATGCTGGGCGCAGTGGTTCCTCAACTCTACAATGCCAGACTGACAGTCAAGGCTGTGCAGAAAGGGGCATTAGATATTCCACCACACTTACGCTTCAACAAAGACTTGAGGTCGCTAGATACTGTAACGCCGGGGCCCGGGGGGGGGGCCTTAATTTGGAACAATGCGCCCTGGGTGTGCCCGGTCAACCAAAATCATTGAGACACAAAGCAAACTACTTAGTACTCCGTCTTCCACGAGACAAAGGACCATCTACAGGAATAGCCACTATCTGGGATTGCTCGAAGCCCTTTGTTTCTTCACCATGGCCTACCCCCCTGTGTAGTTTGCTACAATCAAGCATCAAGCCAGTTTGCAATTCAATCACCCTTGGAAATATTCCGGGCCACATTGTTACCTGTTTAGAAACACGCAAACTAATTTAGCATACGTATGTGTATGTATATGCTCGCACCTCAGACAACACAGAGTCTGCGAGCAAATCCGATCCCGATCCGTCCGTCCCATCGATCCGATTGCTCGTCTTCACCTTCACCCATAGGGGCACAGTATCCTCGCACGTGAAACCCACTCGTGAAAACCAGCCCAGCCCAGCACAGCACAGCACAGTCCATCCCCAGCCGACATCTCCAAAGATGCCCTCGTCCTCGTTCCTGTTCTCGCTCTCGCTGTCATTATCCCTCCTCCTTTCTCTGTCACCGTTGATCCTGGCCCACCCGCATCCGGCCCCTGAGCCCCCTCGGAGCAAACCCGGCCAATGCACCGCCGCAGGCCAATTCGTCTGCCTAACCACCACGTCATTCGCGATCTGCGACGCCACATTGACCGGGCCGATCCAGTACCTCGCCCTGGGCGACACACGGTGCGACAGTGTGCGATCTGCTCCCACTCTCAGTCCCGCCGTCACCGTGCACATGAGTCCTACACCGACGGCGTCACCGCCACCGCCACCACCACCACCAGCCAAGACCACGCCAAAGCCACCGCCGGCCCAGCAAACACCAGCAAGTCTCCTTCCGAAGGGGGTGAAGTCCACCGCAACACAAAATGCCGGCGCGGCGAAGCCGACGAAGACCTCGACCGCGGCCGCGAAGCCCTCGAAGCCGGCGATTTGCGGGTTCTGGGGGAATAGTCCGTGCTTGTGAAGGGGTGGCGGTCGGTAGGTCTGCAATACATAGTTGTCAACGTCGCGCTGGATCTCGAACGCTGTCAACATGCATAGATCCCTGTGTTGACTGCATATCTGAGCCTCCTACCGTGTTTTACTCTTCGGATGATCAAATGTGTTGCCAGGAGTCTTTGCGGTGCAAGATTGATGTGCCTATCGTGGAAGGCCAGCAGTATTGATGCAGGCAAGCCACTCGAATTCAAATCCCAGACAAGGACCTCGTTGGCACAGGTATGAGGGTAAGTTCTTGATGTGCTGCAGGAGTGTCAAAGGCCAGCAAAGCACGTGCCGGGGAAGATGGATACTGGTGATCTGGACCCGACACTGAAAACAAGGCAGGGAGGACGAGGATGGCAGCCGCATGGGAAGGAGGTGAGGACGTTGACACTGTATTGGATCCGCTGGCAGCACAACTCGCCTACATTTGCGCATTTTACCGTACTGTTGCACATAGCTTAGCACACCCTCAAGCGTTGCTCGATCAATCGCCGCTCCTGTGATCGCTGTTGCTTGAGCTTTGGTCCATCCTGGGGGCTGTAGCCATTAGCCTGCAAGCACAGCATGTCCGTGTACAATGTGGATTGTGGCATGCGTCATGGAGGTTATTTTTTTCGTCTATCTCCATACCGTCCGCATCCTGGGCGGCCGCCGTTCGCCCGATAGGGAGTCAAATCAATTCAACCAAATGGCCTTTCTGCATCGTAGCTCAAGCTTAGGATTGAGGGACATCCACCAAAGCGTACGAGGTCTGGTCGTGAGTATGCCGGAGATGCTATTTGCGAAGGCTCATGACCTGTTGTACAGTCATCGTGATTTGTGTTGGTCGTGAGCTGACGGTGCCGCACAAATGCTGACTTTATCGCGCTGTCTTTTGATCGGCGTGGTCCGAGTGAAGGCTATTCTTGCGTAGCTCCCACGCGGGTTGTTCGAGAAAGCATCTGTACTTCTCATAGTAGAAATTGCAACGGGCACATGTTCCCCATGCTACCACTGCCTTCGAACCGTGCCCAAACAAAATACACTCCGCGGAGATCAAATCTGTGGAGAGCGCGCCACGCCTCGATCAGTCGTTGAATGGGTGATACTCGCGTGGCATCGAAAACGGGTGAACCCTTGGTAGATGAGCGAGACACCGAGACAGGCCTTGCTGCCTTCGCCGATATCACTGCCAGCGACCTGTTCGTCCATTAGTGACAAACGATGAGATTTCTCCCCAAGACAATGATGTAACAGGTTCTGGTACAATGTCCCATCGTCTTTAGCAAGCGAGTCCCCGCATAAGTAGTGAAGATGATGACGAGGAGTATCCAAAATAGGATGTGATGAAAGCCCTGAAGGTGAGCCCAACTCAGAGGTATACAAACCTGAATGTACACTTGAGTGGAAACCAGCGATGTCAACCACGGTGAAGATCCTGGCCCTCGTCTCCAGTGTCGTCTGACCCTAGCCCTCCTTCATGCACCACCGATCCAACTCAACCCCTCTCAGTCAACAGCGTAGACTGCCTGCGGCGACCAGTCCTGCGACACGGTCGTCGCCAAATGTTCCCGCTTCAGCCGCTTCGAGCCGCGTCCTATTACTTGTACAGAGGGTAGCCTCATGTCAGTGAGACTTTCCATCCACTTCAACATGGCCTTGGGATCGTTCTCTACACAGTGATTCCTCGGTAAGCCCCGGGTCCATTTCCCTCATGTACATATTCCAGCCGTGCCGTCGGAGATCCACGGCCAGATTATCCAGGAGGACCTTCTTCAGACCACAGCACTCGGGAAGCCCCGTTTCTCTCAAAGTCCGGAGATAGCTCTGATACGAAAAGGCGGTCTCGATGTCTTCGTCGAAGTATTTGCGGAACATGCCCTCGATCCGCCGCGTCAGGTCGTGGAACATATACTTGTCCGCGACGATGTAGAGCAGAACAGCGTCCGTCAGTGAGGGCTTTGCGTCATGAGACGCGACTTCCGGCCGATTGATACTCGAGTTGACCCGTTTAGAGCCAAGAGAGAATCTGTTCCATTTGCTCTGGCGCGTCTTCAGGAGAAGTGCATCCCTTGTGTCAGGCCCTCCCTGAATTCTAACCAACGCTGGAACCAGCATGATTTTTCGAGGATCGCCCTGTGAGCTGTGAGCACCTTGCCGCCACCAACGATGAGCTTGAATATGGGTGAGCCGAAGATGCTGCCACAGTCGTCTGACGCGGCCATGGACTGCTGTTTTTCCCACTGCGAAGCGGTTGAGATTGTGATCGATTGTGGTCAACGCAAATGGCACAAAATCGACGAAGGCGAGCATCAAGCAGGGAAGATAATTGGACGATGACACTTGAGGGACACGAAGCGCGTTTCGCACCAGATCTGGCGAGATCACGTTCGCCTCAAAACGCGCAGGGAGTGAGCCAGGCCAGATTTAAGTGACACGAGTCCATCACTCCCTTCTCACGACTTGAAAAAGGAGGGTTAAGGTATGCATCCAGTGTGAGTCCTGCGTACAGAAGAGAGACTCACAGCTCACGCGCAGCTAGATGGGTGAAATGCATTGAGCTTTTCCCTGCCGCCAGCTCCCCGCCAGTACAAGCTACAGTATGAGCGTGTGGCGAGGCGTGTTTTGTGTGTGGCAGCGGCAATGCAGTCAGGCGCAAACGCCGACAGACAGTTCGGCATCATCAAGACGACCAGGGCCGACGAGCGGCCTCCAAAACACTCGCGGAGCTCCGGCCGTTACTGACATTACATATCTAGTGCAGGGGTTTTCAACGTGCCACGCTCATTTGAAAGCGTCAAGCCGAGGTTGCTGCTTCCCGTGAAACTGTGAGCGCATATGCACCTTCTCTGCCTAACATTGAGTCTCCGTTGCGATCCACCCTTGGAAATTCAGCCCTTGAAACTTTTATCGTAAAATCTGAGACTATCGCCCGACCAGCTGCTGTTATGAAGTAGTGGGAAGAGTTAGGTCCAAGGCCCCTGTACGGCTTGATCATCCATATACCCCGTGTTGCGCCGAAACTCCTGGCTCGAATGACTCTCTGTGCATTTTAGACGCTCATGCCTGCTAGTATGCTGCTGCGGCCTCGTCCTCGCTGTCGATTTGGTTCGGACTGCCTCTAAACCGGGTTCTCTTGATCGTGTTCAAGTCGCCTTTGGACCCACTTGGTCCTGCAAGCGGTCTCGGACCAGATGGCTTTCGTACTTGACCCTGCGGTGACTTGAGTGCTGCGACTGGTGTCTGTGGCTGTATGTTAGGGCTGGTTCAATGTATACGGACATTAATGTAGACTTACCTTGTCGAATGAAGGGCTTCCAGCTCTCGCAGCCGTGACGTGGTCGACATAGGTCTGTTGCCTGTTCGAGGCCGGCGGAGTCGCCAAGACCTTGGGTGGGCGCTGAGGGATCAAGGGGTCGTCGTTGGGAATTTTTGGCGGACGTGGTGGCCCTTGGGAGCTCGCAGTACGAATGCTCCTGCTGTCATTGTGGATGCCTTGTTCGGTAGAGTACGCAGTATCTGAGAGCGGACTTGGATTCCTTCCATACTGAGTGGTATTTTGCGGTGGCTGAAGGCCTGAATGAGCCTCCCACTGAGAAGACGTCTGCGAGGTCGGCGACATCTGTTCACCATCGTAGTACTGTGCTTCAGACTCCAACCGAGACTGGAAGCGCCCCGACGGCCCTTGTCGAGGTTGCGGATGCTGAAGGTTGATGCTGTTTCGATGGGCCTGATACTTGGGGTTGTCGGACAACTGACTGGGGATCAGTGGAGACGGTGGCCGGTTTCCATCTTCATACTGCTCTCGCTGAAATGATGTATTCGACCGAAGACGGTCATCACCTTGAGGGTCATGCTCGTACTCATATTCACCCAAGTTAGAGCCCGATCGAGAATGCTCCGAATAGGGCCGAACTCGCTGTTGACTGGCTCGATAATTGTCAGATGATGTAGTGGTCTTCGACCATCGAGAGACCATCTTCGGAAAGAATGACGACGCAAAAGACTTGTGCTTCCTGCCCGACCCGTCGCCTGCGGAGAGATGAGGTGTATTTTCGTTGCTCAGCGACGCCATATTCTGATCGTGCATCCGAGGCGGAGTGTTCAATGGCACGGAACTTCCTCTGGCTTGTACGTTCGCAACATTTCTCGGGGGTGTCACCCGTGGCGTGTGACTGACATTCTGCGTGTTTCCGGGGGTAGCATTACCCAGATGGTCTGCATAGTCGTCATACTCTTCATCTCCTTCCATCACGGTGCTGACACGGTTAGTCGAGTCTCGGTGAGTGCTGTAGTTGCGGTAATCGGCCTGCCGGGATGAGTTGTTCGAGAAGAACCCGGATCGATCACCGGTTGATGACGTGCCTGCTTGACCTTCTGGTTCGTAACCTGTCTCCGTCGCTGCTCGTGCATTATCCGCAGAAGTCAGGCTGGTAGACCTAGGTGGCTCTCTGGCGACTCCAGTGGGGTGAAGCGTTCGTAGGGCTTCCACCTCGTCCAGAAGCCGCATGAGCATTGTTTCGATGTGCTGCAACTCGACCGAGTTCTTCGCCCCAAGTCCCCGAAGAGCCCGCTGGAAGACGTTGCGTCGCTTCGAGGGCATGTCATCCTCCGATGTGGCTGACAAGGTAGGACGGCTGACGGGCTGTGGTCGAGGACCACTGATTACTTTCTGTGTCCGCTGATGTTGCTTCTCGGAAGTATCCGCAAGGCTGTCTCCTTGCTCGGCGATGAATTTCTTCATGTCTTCGAACGAGTTGCGCATTTCGGCAGCACTTCGAACCAGGGTAACCAGGATTTCGGTGTCTCTCGCATTCCGCTGAGCGTCACGCATGGTCAGGTGATCCATGAGAGCTACAATATCTTTTGAGTGGATATTGTCGATGCCTTGACCCGTTGCATTGTCATACATGGGCGACAACCCATGGGAGAGACCGCTGACATATTGGCCTCGTTGAGTGGTGAAAGGATCGTCGGCTAGGGCAGCATCGTCTAGGGGAATATCTGACGCATACGCATCCTCACGGCCTCCTCGGCCCTGCGAGTAGAGGCCCGGGGATGGCACATTAGCACCCGTCTCGTAGCCTTCATCCCCAGCGCCTAATGGAGTCGACAGAGGCCTGTGTTGCGTGTACAGCTCTCTTTTCCCGTCCAAGTCATGATCACGATTCGTGGACAGGGGTTCAGGAATGAGATCTGCACCCGCTGAGCCAATGTCACGGCTCACAGGTGGTAGTACCAGATTGGCTCGAGAGTGTGGAGGTGTTGGATCGTAAGGCCAATGTTCAGTATTGCCTGGTGCGAGACCGCCAATTGGACCTCGAATGATTGATGGATTCGTGGTAATGTCGGATTCTGGTGAAAGTTCAACCTGACCGCTGGGCACATTCTCCGTTGCCAGCGGAGCTGGCTGTGAAACCTTGGTGGGATGCTGCCGGAAACTTTCAAGCGAGCGAGCAGGGCTCTGCACTGGTGACGACACAAAAGCCATTGCGCCTGGAGTATCACCGTGTGCGCTTTCATTGTGATGTGAAATCTCTTGCTTGAGCGGACTGCCACTATGTCTTGAGACATAATCATGATGGGACGACGAAGGGCTTGCAACCTCGCGGACGCCCACCGAGTCTGCTTGACTTTGCCGCGGGGAGTAGGTATGATCTGCAGAGACAAGAGAAGGTTCAATCAAGGACGCAACGGCTGACTCCACGCCTGTTGGGACTTCAAAATACTCCGCGGTGGCCCCAATCCCTCTTGTCGCAACAACCTGTTGCCCTGCTGTGACTTTGTCTATATATGGTGAGCCACGATAGCTTTCGTTCTCAAGGTGCTGCTCGTCGAACACAGCTTGAGCATCCATCTGTCGAGGAGTGCTTTCGATCGACTCCGCATGTTGTCCCATGACCTCACTTCGGCTTTCCAGGCTCATTCCTTGGCGTCGCCTTGACGCAGCAAGGTCAGTGCTCGGAGCCGATGAAAGAGAAGAGACAGAGATTTGGTCGTGAAGCCGAGAATGCTTTCCTGGAGACCGCTGCAGGGATTCAGAGCTGCGCGGCTGCATCAGAGAGTTGCGATTCGGTTCTGTCGTTGCATAGCTAGCCACACTCTGGATCGGACTGAGCCCTCTCCTGATAGGATGCTGTTGATGGAGATTTCTCTCGTATTGGCGAGCGCGTTCTGGATCTGTGAGGGCTGCGAAACCATGGGTGCTAAAGTCGAGTTCTTCAGAAGCGGGAGGCTTTCCCAGAGTACTCTCATCAAGAGTATCTCTCCTGGGCAAAAGGTCATGAGTGGACAAGTCCTGCTCTGAGACGTTTCCATGGTGGGTGCCCAATCCTCTCTTCAAGTCAAATGCATTGCCTGTGGGTGTCGTTTGCGATGCTGGGGACGAAAGCTCCGCAGGGGATCCGCGTATTACCTCGCGCACTTCTCGTCGTGTCGGTGTCTCGGCGCGTCCATCAATTGATGACTTCAATGAACTCCGCGTGAGGTCTGTACCAATTTCGCTGACAAAAGGCATGGCAGGCACCTGATGCTTCTGGAAAGCATCATCTTTCTCGGCCACGCTGGCGCTGCGACTGCTACGACTTTTGCTTGTCCTCCGTCTGCGACGTTCTGAATGCTCCAGGCTAGATCCAGAATCGTGCGATTTGAGCGCGGCGGCCGTCAAGGCAGCACCAACAACGCCAGCAGCCACGGCCTCGCGAGGACGGCTGCTCTTGTGTCTGTGCGACCTTTTCTGGTCGCGGATGCTGTCATGAGACTCTGATGGCTCGTAGCTCTGCTCAGAAGGCGAGTCGTATTCGCTGATTCTGTGGCGCCGGTGCCGACGAGACTCTGAAGGCAAGTCTGACCCTGATTCTCGGCTCACTCGACGCTTTGACTTGCTGCCCGACGACTTCCGGTGTGACCTCTCTTCGCGCGAGACGGAGCTTGAAGAGATATCAGAAGGGTTGCTAAATTTCTCATGCCGCGAATGGTGAGAGTGTTTTTGATCCCGTCGGAGTTCGTTAAGCTCTGGCAGGATCAGCCGTCGGATTGCATCTTCGACCGTTTGCAGTAGTTTTGGATTGTTGGTGATCGACACGTTTGAGGCACCAGAGCGGACCGATCGCTGGTCTGCTCCGCGCGGATCTGCCGACAAGTGGGAGCCGCTGACCAGGCTGGATCCAGTAACACTGGGTAAAGAATCATCATCAACCGTCTTGGTCACCCGAATGCGCGGCTCGGGGTTGGTTGATTCAAGTTCTCTGCTGACACTGCTTCGACTGCCGCTGTGACTGCTGTGGTGGCGCTTTCCACTGCTTGACACACGTGGCTTGTTGTTCAGCTTTTCAATGACTTTCTGTGTAATACGTTCATTACTCGAATTACGCTCGGTGGGCAACATGGGCGGCTTCAGGGAGGCACCGTCCGCGGACGGGCCCCGGCCGATGCTCACAGTTGTTGGCGCCATGTTCAAAGAGGTGCTGGGTCCCAATGAACTCTCTGCTGGCATAGAAGAGATGTCCGACTCAGGGATGATCGACCTGGTCTCTGGGGGTGGGCTGAGAACGGACCGATCGCTATCGTCGTGCTGCAAAACTTCGATTTCCACTGGAACAGAGGGTCCGAAGTCGTCGGCGGTATCCAGGGAACTGATGCTACCATCAATGACGTTTTGCGCAAGTGTGTCGTTTCCACCAAGAGGAATTCGATGACTGAGCGAAGGCCGCCTCGCTGTTGGCGACTCCGTGACCAGAATATGCCCCTTCCCTTTCTCTTTATTCTTCCGAGAGTCAGATGGTGTATAGCGCACTCGTAGACTGGGCCGCCGCTGTCCACCTTCCGAGCTCTTACTTCCTTCAAATAACTCTATCAGCAACGAGGTTTGAGACTGGTGGCCCGACTTGGATAATGTTCCGGACTTGTGCTTAGGAGCGGTGGTGATGGTAATAGGGCTTCCGTCGTCGGGGATCGTTTGGGACGTCTTTTCGCTTCGTCGAGACAGATCGGTTCCCAGGTCAATGTCTGTGGCAGGACCAGCTTCGTCGGCGGATCCGTCGACTAGAGACTCGGTTGGTGCAGGCAGAACTGGGCGGCGACTGCTAAAGCCCATTCTGATGCCACCTCAACTTTTGCCAGGCATTGGGATTGTCCGCAGCTTGAGGCGCACGTATCTGTCGCTCGGTTCTGATGTTTATGTTGGCATAAATAGACCGGGCATAGACACGTTGGTTCATGAAAAACAGTGCTGGTTGGATATTCTGAGCTGCGTCACTCAGATTACAAGTTGGTGGGCGACTGAGGCGGCTGAATAGGAATTCGGATTAAACAAGCGACCGTTGAAAAGGTAGCGGCGCACGGGGTGAGTGGGAGATTGTTGTTGGTGAGGTTGTGGCGTGTGGTCACGGTGAAGAATTATGAGGCTGGGAGGTTGTCGCTAAGCAAGGCAGGCCAGTCGAGGCAGAGGAGGGGATGACGGTCAGACAATTGATCGGTCAATAACCATATCAAACACAACGACCAGTGCTTGTCACCTGTCCTCATCACTAATTACACAATAATGGCCTCAGCAATGGAGCCAGGAAGAAGGAGACGAAGCAGAGGGGTGGACGTGCGCTGAGATGGATCTGTGCAGAGAACCAGCTGTCGCCATGAGATGGGATCTGAGCCTGAGCCCGAGCCTGAGCCTGAGCCTAAGTTTAAGGTTCCCTTTTGCTCCCTTGCTCCCTTGGGTCGCGGGCCCGCGAGTGGTCGGACCTGTCCTGGCACTGCTAAGAAAAAGCACCACCAACCCACCATTCAGGGACGAAAACACACACCTCACTGCAAGCCGCCCCACGGACGCTGCAGGCACTGCTGGTCCCCACTAGGACTTTGTCACCACTAGCATCTCCAGATTCACGCCTGCCCTGCCTCCCAGATATGCGCCTAGCTCAACTGATAGAAATTCTCCGTGGACAAACCTGTGTGCCAGGTCGGAGGTCCAAGCTTGGGCTTTTCGATGAGCGACGCCCAAGCTCCCTCGCACAGATCTTCAATGCAACGTGCTCTCATCACTTCTCAGATAACCCGGCTTTACTGCGTACGATAGAGTTCTTTCGCAGCCAGCTGAGCGCTGTGATTATCAGGTTTGCCCCCTTGTTTGGACAACCACTGTAGGTACGAGGTGCTGCTTCCCCTGCTCGTAGCTATCCTTCCACACCCATTGGCCATGCCTTGGTGCAGGATATGCATACGGGCAAAGTCACCTGGAAATGCTTGTGATTCTTCCTCTACTGGCTTCTTCTCCCGTCATCTGCTATCTGTCACGTCACTCGTTGACCGCCTCCTGGTTTGTGGCAACGTGGACCGTGCAAATACGACGAGAGTGAGATATCTCCAGTTCAAGAGTCCTCAACACCTCCGAAAAGGCGGTTGGCTGGACAAATGGTCTCCCGCTAAACTTTGGGCGGGCCTTTGCCGCCATCCGCCATCCGCCATCCGCAACCCACCCTCGGGGCCCGCCACCAACGGCTCAGCTCGTGTCAGAGGCTCAAGATACTTTGGTTGCACGGGCGACCGCTTGTGACAAACAGTTTCAGGCTTGCAGCGACTGTCTTGCCTCAGGTTCTCATTCGTCGCCCACAACCTCGTGTGCGAATGTTGCCGTATGAGCGTGCCAACACATCAACTTGGACTCTGCGAATCGCTTTCAAGACTCGGTCTGTTACCCAATATTCATGCACATCACGGCGAAAGATTGTACCACAAATGCTGCGCAACGGCCGCCCTCCATGCTGTGCTTCATCGCTTCCAGCCACAGACCAAGTCTGAGGCTCGCTGCCACGTGCGCGGATAGGTGCTTGCATCAGGCGTGTAGAGTACTGAGGCTCCCTGCTCCGTTACGCAGTACTCCATAGGTGCTATCCTTGCCGTTGTTGAGGCCGACGGATTCGCCGCACGTCACTGATCGAGGTTCTGCGGGACAAACTTGTGACCAAGCTGCCGCGATGATAGACAGGTTCTCTGTTACTCATTCAATGGCGCCAGAAGGAGGCTCTCGCTACAATCCGTCCTAAGGTTTTCTGCTGCTTTTACGCACAAAGGCCAAACTTTCGAACTTCACCACGGAGCCAGGAAGACCATCAACCGCCATCATCTATTGATTCAGAGCTGAGCCGTAGCGACTGGTACATCAAAGTACCTCCCTGCCAAGCACAAGATTATCCATCATTCCCCTCAGCCATGCTGGCCGTTGAAAGAATGCCGGCACGCCCCAAACGCGGTGCAAGAGGATGCATTACGGTATGTATTCTGTCAAGCGTCCTCTGAGAACCCATTCTCAAGAATCCCAATCAGCTCGTCCAACCGCCGCACACTCCTCCCAGTGTACTCATGGCGCGCCAAGTCCTGGTTCTCGTCGTTGACAAGCAACACCGTAGCCGCCCCAGCTCTATACCCAGCCGCCATATCATCAAGACTATCCCCCACCATGATCAATCCGCTTCCCAGATACCGTTTTGCCAATTCCAAAGGATCAAACTCCCCTTCTCCGCCCTCGCCGTTGGCCTTGATGTACTCTACCAGTCCATCCTGGTCTTCTGTGTGTAGGCCCCAGTGTTCCGCGATCCGCCACATTCCCTCGGGACTCGGCTTGGGAGCCACACCCTCGCTGTCGCGCGTGATGATCGGTTCAAACGTCCCGAATTCCTCGCCTTGCAGGAAACTGTCCAGCAAGTGATGGACCGGGGCGGGGAAATTGCGTGTACAAATTCCTTTGCGCACATTTCGTCGCTGAAGGTAGGACATGAGCGACTGGAGACCTGGTTGAGGCCGTTGCGAAGTCATTGCTTTACGTTCAATAGATTGAATTGCCGCCACGGCGCGGGATTGCGGACTGGATTGCTGTGATGCCGGCGAGGACGCCAACGAAGACGCGCCCGCGGCAGCAGTCTCTCCGCCTGAGGATATATCGGTCGTAGTGTCGGGGAGGGCTGGCGAAAGTAGGTCCGCAGAAGGTGGCTGAGAGGTGTCCGTCGAGGATTGAGGTGACCGTTCTGGAAGAGTTGAATGAGCGCTCGAAGGGGGATTACAGTCGGGTTCGTTGGACAACGAGCGGACGTGGTCAAGGATGTCGACTGATCGTGGGATATCCAGTGCTTGGCGCATCTCTTTGAACATGTAATTCTGCGGGAGGCTGGGTGGCCGAACACAGGCATCAATAGAGTTCTCTTGGGGATTGTTGTCGGACATAGTATGCATCTGCTCTTCTACACCTCGCTGGGGCTAGCGAAAGAACTTACCATAATGTGCCGTCGACGTCGAATATAATTCCTTTCAATCTGGGGAGGTGAGGATCGTGCTGGACGTCAGGGTTCAGAGGCGCGAAGCGCTTCGGTTTTCGCCTTGTACGTTTCTCTGAGAGTGATGCTGATATCGTCGCGGACATCGTTGCCATTGAAGCTCTGAGCCCCTTTGAGGTCTGGCTGTTCGATAGAGGATGCTTCTCGGTCAAGTTTGACTTTGAGCGGATAGATGAGATTGCAGAATGGTATCTCTGGTGCTTGACCTGCTGAGTCATTCGGTGGATAACAGAAGCTGTGGATTGAACACGCCCTTTCATGGGCATTTGCTATGACTACCGTCGAGGGAGTCCGAGCAACGTAGGGAGTTAGTCAAACGCTAGGATACTTGTTGGTGTCGACGAAAACTTCATTTGACACGCGCACTCTGCAACGTCGCTTATCATGCATGTCATTGATCTCAAGCGACAATGATACTGTAGCGAATGCCCTTCAGTTGAACCACCCAAGCCACCTCGTCACCATGAGCGGCTCTCGGCTAGTGTCCTATTCAATCTATCACGAGCGTCGGCGATAGGCACAAGGTATTCTGTACAACAACATTAGATTGCTCTTGTGTGTCTGTACTCTAGAGAGCTATCTTGTCCTTCTCTTTGCTTCTAAGACAGCGGGTGTACCATATCATGAGCGACTCAACTCAATAATCAGTAAGCAGAACAACATCACAGTGCCTTCGGGGTATAAGATGCTAGTAATACAAATCTCTCACCAACTCCTTGCTGAGAATGCATCATTCAAACGCACCCAACCGCTGACTCCAGAGCTGACCCGGGCCATATGCACAATTCAGCGACGCCGTCTCCTCTCCTCCTCCTCCTCCTCCTCCATCATGGCCTCATGAGCTTCTCTCTCCTCCCGCTCATCTTCGTCTTCGACCGGTTCCGTGAAGAACGGATGATGCAACGCCTCCTTTGCACTCCAGCGCTTGTGCGGGTCGAGCTCGAGCAGCCCATGGAGGAACTCGACAGCCTGTTCTTCGCCCCTCCGGAGAGTGTCGGACGTTCTTTCTCGGCAACTAGCCCAGAGAATGATCTTCTCGAAGCTAAAGCCACGCTCGCCAACAGTCTCTATGTTTGTCTCGAAGACCTGGCCATGCATTCCCGCGACGCCTTGCATTTTCTTCCTTCCAAAAATGGACGCCATCTCTATCATAGCGTCAACGTCGTCAGCACTGTTGAAGAATGGGAAGCGTCGTGCCAGGAGCGTAAGGAGGATCACGCCGGCAGACCAAATGTCGATTTTCGTAGTTTGGGAGGTGCATTTGAACAGGACTTCTGGTGCTCGGAAGCCACGTGTTCCTGCTCTGTTGGCTCTCCGTGAAGGTCGGCTATCGTTCTTAGGGTAGCTTTGCGACTGCAGATCTTGTGTAGACTGCAAAAGCTGGACAGCATAGGAATTCATGAACCTCTCTCGCCTCCTATGACCTGACTCTTGACAAAGACAGGGTTGCCAGTCGGTCCCCTGGCGCTCGGCCAGGCCAAAGTCGACGAGTACACCTGACCTGCGAGCATTGTCGTACAGAAAGTTGGTGGGCTTGATGTCGCGGTGGAGGATGCCGGCCTGGTGGACGTGTCGAAGGCCATGGAGAAGACAGCGGAAGTAATGCCGCATATCGTTGATGAGAAAGTCTCGGTAGTAGAGACGGAAATCCAAGTGTCGGAAGTATGGCAGCACTGCAACCACCTGATCCAGGTGACGGAAGGCTGTCAAGAGCGGGCATATGTAGGGCGAGTGCCGCAACTCGTGCAGCAGCTCCAACTCGTTCATGATGCGATGAGGCGAGGACGTCACGTATATCTTCTTCAATGCCACAATCTGAGCTTTGCGCCGGGTCCGCCGCCTCTTCGCAGCGGGCATCTCTGCCTCGGACTCTTCCATAGGATCGTCATTCTCCTGGTCTAGGTCGGCCGGGGGCGTGAGTTGCTCGGCTTTATACACGGTAGAGAATGTACCTGTATTATAGGTCAGCAACGACGTGAAGACAAGCATGATTCTGGTACCTACCTTCACCAATGCGGTTGATCAGCCTGTATTTCTGAGATATGCCCTTGAAACTTTCTTCCAACCGGCGCATGTCCTCAACGACAGTCTCGTCGACTTCATCTTCACTTTCGTCGGATGACTCCGCCATGGAGTCGCCGTCATCCTCGCCTTCGCCCTGAGAATCACCCTCTTCAGAGTAGTCGGGTTGAGCCATGTCTGTCTCAGCTTGATCTGTCGAGAGGTCGTATTGAGGGTCCTCATGGATGGCGATTGCAGTCTGGGCCATGTTGCTATTGTTGTCTCTCTGTCGGTGCTTGCCTGCTGCGGGCCGACGTGCCTCCTCCCGATGACGCGTTTTGTCTTCCTCGTCTTCGTCAGTTGTATCGCCTCCTCGAGGGTCAGTCAACGCGACATTGTAACGTGTATTTGGGGTTCTGGAACCCTTTGCTCGCGTAGAATTGTGTTGTTTTGGGCGGAGGCTCTTAAGAACGCCTCTGGCGCCCTGTCGTAATTTCATGGCGCTGCTCTCGTTGTTGTTTATATGTGGGGCATATCCGCCAACACGCTTCGGGAAATTCGTCAACAACACACCACGGCCAACTGGTCGCAGGCAGGTTGGTCAAGCCTCGACCTTGGTTCCGACGCAATTGAAAAGCGACGTTGATGGGTTGGGGAGGTCGCCGTGCAACAATGGGTCTACAGTGAAGGTTGCGAAAATTGCCTTCCGTTTCTGCCGGACTCAATCAACACAGTCCCATATGCATTCACGTTGACCAGCGACACTCCGCAGCGACGACATCGACAATCCCAAGCATGGACGACCAAGTGGATTTCGACATCAATGAGTCGCTGAAGCTGTATCTGAGTGATGCGACCACGATCCCAACTCCTGAGGCAGCGTCGGACCTGCTTGACTGCGAAAATGACCCTGAGAGCCTCACATTAGCCCTGGTGGACAGTGTGCTGGAACCCGTGATAGATGTTATTACAGAGAACCCGGAGGGGCTGTCAAAAAGTTCGGCGTTCGATACCTTACAGTTTCTATTAAAGTATGTGTCTTTCCCTGCCTCCCGCGATCCCCATCTTCCTCAGGAATATCCTACTGAACTATTCCATGTCTCCAGACAAGCTCCAGCCCTATCTCCCCAGTTATTGAGCAAGATCTTACACCTCGTTGTCTCGGGCTTGTCGACCGCAGCGGACGTTGCGAACCATGACATTGAGAACGATGAGCAGGAGACCCTGCACCAACACAAGCGTTTGCTGGAAATGTACGGCTTTCTCCTCCAATGGTCCATATCGGCCGTCGAGACGAAAGCGCTGGAAAAGTCAACGACGGCTACAGCAAGAAGAGGCGGCAAGGGAGCAAAGTCAAAGTCGACTTCCAAAGACGAAAAATGGGATTCATCTAATCAGATACAGAGCTCTATGGACGTCATGTGCCGGGTGATGAAACTGAAGTTGAATCGCGTCTTTCAAACGACCTCCGATCGCGATACGTTCATCAACCTATTCACAAGGTCTGTGTACCTGATCATGGAAAGCGAGGCTAGGGTCAAAGTCACAGCAGTCCGCATGTTCTGCTTCAAGGTGCTCTGTGTCGCTGTAAAGCATCACGGTCATGCGTTAGGGGCACAAACATCCATCGTCCAGAATCTTACTTACTTCGAACACCTGTCGGAGCCCATGGCAGAGTTTCTGCACATCTTGTCGGAACAATACGATTACCCTCACCTATCAGCCGAGATTCTCAGAGAGCTGGCTGCAAAGGAGTTCAGTCAGAATGACACCAAAGGTCCGAAGTCGGTGTCGGCATTCATCGTCAAACTTTCAGAGCTGGAGCCAAGACTGGTCATTAAAGAGATGGGTCTTCTGGCCAAGTTCCTGGACAGCGAATCACATGTCCTGAGATGTGCGGTTATTGAAGTCTGCGGTAATCTGCTTGCGGACTTGAGCAAGCAAGAGGAGAAGAGCGAGACCACCAAGATCCAGATCAATGCGTTCTTCGATACTCTCGAACAGCGTTTTCTCGACACGGCACCATTTTGCAGAGTCCGGACAATGCAGGTGCTGACCAAGATATGCGACTTGGAGCAGAAGTTTCCTAAGAGGAGACAAAATGCCGCCGAACTTGCTATGCAAAGCCTACAAGACAAAAGCAGCAATGTCCGACGCAACGCGATCAAGCTGCTGAAGAAACTGGTGTCTTCTCATCCCTTCAGCTTGATGCACGGGGGCCAATTGTCACATAGCGACTGGACGGAAAGACTCGAAGTAGTCGAAAGAGAGCTGGACGCTTTAAAGCCGCCACCAGACTCGCCTGGGCTGGCACGGACAGCTGCTGGCGAAGAGCCGGTCGACCAAGAACTTCTTGACGAAGCTACTCAAGCCGAAGTCGAGCCAAAGGGGATGACTGAAGAGGAACAAATCGCTGCTCTCAAAAAGGCCCAGGAGGACGTTGTGACGTCTGAGGCCATCGGCAAACTCCAGTTGACTCGAAAATATTACCTCGAAGCTCTGAGATTCATCGATATCATTCATGAAGCATCAGAGATTGCAGTTCAGCTATTGTCATCACCCAACAAGACAGAAGTGATCGACGTGATGGACTTCTTTGTCACTATCGATGCGTTCAAGGTTGAAACAGCTCGAAGAGGTATCCGACGCATGCTGCGACTGATCTGGACCAAAGGGAACAGTGACGAAGGGAAGGGTGTCCAAACGCACCTGATCGACAACTATAAGAACCTCTTCTTTGATGCTCCAGAGACATTCACGGCCAACGATGCCGCCAACTTCATCGCAAGGAATATGATCAGTCTGACGTTTGGAGCTACGCCTGCGGAATTGACGTCGCTTGAACAACTGCTAAGCACAATGTTCAGGGCGGGCCACATCTCGGACCTGGTGGTCTCCAAGCTGTGGCAGGTGTATGGCGTCAACAAGGAAATTTCCAGAGCGCAGAGAAGAGGAGCCATCATTGTGCTGGGTATGATTGCTCTCGCCAGTCCGGACGTCGTCGTGAAGGAGATGGACACGATGCTTCGAGTTGGTCTAGGACTGCTGGGCCGGGCAGATCTTGTGCTCGCCAAGTTCACTTGCGTCGCGCTTCGACGCATGATTCCAACTGCCAAAAAGGCTCAAGAAAAGACTACTGGAGGTCTGGCAAAAATGCCCAACAACCACGAAGTGTTGCGTATGCTCGCATCCATACTTCTAACTACTTCGCCTAGCAAAGACTGGTACGGCATGGCAGAACAAGCCATCAGTGCAATCTACGTCCTGTCCGACCATCCAGATGTCTTGTGCTCAGAGGTAGTTAGGCAGAAGACCCGACTCGTTTTTCAGCAGACAAAAGACCTGAAATCCATGTCGAGAACACCTTCTCCCGAACCCGATGCAATGGACGTTGATGGAGAAGAGGACGTTGTCAACCCAGAAAACGAGGCACAAGAGCCAGAACCCGCACATGCGAAGCAGGAGAAGCCCTCGCTTGCACTTTCGCAATTATTGTTTGCTGTTGGCCATATCGCTGTCAAGCAAATCGTGCATCTCGAGCTGTGCGAACTTGATTTCAAGCGCCGGAAACAACAACAGGAAAAGGATAAGTCAGTCTCAAATCCCTCGCCGGAGAATTCGTCAGGTCCCACTTCAGCCAGACGGAAGAAGACTGCAGCCGAAGAAGTGCTTGCAGAGAAGCAAAACGAAGACGAGAAAGACGAGTTGGACCTAATCGGGGGTACGACCGAAGACGATTTTACTGAAGCCATTGCCCACATCCGCGAACGCGAATTGCTGTACGGCCCCAGTTCACTACTCGCCAACTTCGGACCATTGGTAACAGAAATCTGTGCCAACAACACCGCATACAAAGACCGCAATCTTCAAGCTCAAGCCACACTGTGTCTCGCTAAGCTTATGTGCGTGAGTGCCGAGTACTGCGAAAAGAACCTCCCGCTCCTGATCACCATTCTCGAACGGTCCACTGACCCCATAGTGCGATCCAACGCCGTTATCGCACTAGGTGACATGGCTGTATGCTTCAACCACCTCATCGACGAGAACACCGACTTCCTGTACCGCCGCCTCAATGATGCGGACGAATCTGTCAAGCGTACTTGTCTTATGACCCTTACATTCCTGATCCTTGCCGGCCAGGTCAAGGTCAAGGGTCAACTTGGCGAGATGGCCAAATGTCTCGAAGACGGGGACAAGAAGATTGCTGATCTGGCAAGGATGTTCTTCTCGGAGTTAGCAACAAAAGACAACGCCGTGTACAATCAGTTCGTGGACATGTTTAGTGTTCTCACGCAAGAAGGACCGCTGGAGGGCGGTGTAATGGAGGAGGAGGCTGTCAAGAGGATCCTCAAGTTCTTGTGTGGCTTTATTGAAAAGGTACGTGACTCAGACCTCGCTCCGCTGACCGCATATGCAGGCGACCTCGAAAAGATTGCGCGGAAGCAGTTAGGTACAAGCTGGACGAAAACGCACATTGCAAGCAAGCAGAGGAGGAGCGATATCCGCCGCTCATTAGTTTCATCACCACTTTGTCCTTCGCAATCGACCATAGGATGTGGAAAACAGGGCTTCCCGTTCGCTCAGCCGTACTTAAGCCACATGCCGGTCAGTTAGTACTAAGGTGGGTGACCACTTGGGAATCCTGGCTGTTGATTGTTTTTTGGCCGGTCAGTCAGTTCTGAGGTGGGTGACCACCTGGGAAGCTTGGCCGTCGACGGTTTTGGCCTCTTAAGTCAGCATCCAGGATGACACACTTGGAGTCCTGGCCAAGGGCTATATGCTCCCTTTTTCGACTGTGCGCGTAGGATCGGGAATCGAAGCTCGTGGATCGGGGTCTCTGCTTGCTTGCTTGCTTGCTTGCTTGTGCGACATTTGTGCCTCTTCCGCCTGGTCTTTCCGATGGTCGCCGACGCGGTCTTGGCAAAATAATCATCACATCCCTCATCTCCCACTCTCCGATATGCTGACATGGCTGCACGCAGGATAAACACGCCAAAAACTTGGCCGAGAAGCTCGCGGCGCGACTTAACCGGTGCGCGAACAAGCGACAGTGGGACGATACCGCGTATGCGTTGTCCCTACTGCAGCATAAGAATGAGGAGATAGCCAAGAAGGTGCAGGAAGGGTATCGCGTTGTTGAGGTTGGGATAGAGGCTTGAGCCTTGGTGATTTAAAATGGAAGGCGACCTCCAGACTCAAAGAGTCAATGGTTACGAGGATACGAAAACGATGTTGTGGGTTGCGGCTATGTACCACTTTACGCTGCTTATGTCATGCTTGGTTCTGGATCAGTGCGATGGGTTGGGACAGTGGTGTCTGTCCTGACTTGTTCCGTCTTCTCCAGCCAGGCGGCTTGAAAGGGAAATTACCGTTGAAGATATTTCGCGTACTGGTTCTTACCTTTCAATGAGTGATGCTCGTGCAGGGTGTATCTGTTACAAGTCCCAACCAAAGGACCTCGACATAAGGAGACGAAAGACGGGCCTGATCATCCCCACTCTGCTTGTTCTTGTCCCCCTTTTGAGGGCAAGGCCGTCCGGCGCGGGGCTCACATTCTCTCGTTCCCAAGATAACTCGTCGTGATGGCCCTGCATGCAAGGAAACGGGCAGGAGTCACGGGCTTCGCGCGACTGGGGAACCCACCCCATTTGGTGCGTGGCGGTAAGATTTCGCGGAGCTTGGTCTCTCTTTGCGGGAAACGAATCATGTCATCGGCGGGCAGACGGTTGAGAGAGGTGATCCAGGAGGCTTTCGTCTCTCGTTCCAAGACATTCATCGCGATGGCCTATATGTAAGGAGAACGTCCAAGTCTCACGGCTTCGCTCGACTGGGGAATAACTCCATTTGGTGTGTAGTAGTGGCGATAGCAAGGGCCTCCCGGTAGGTATGAGCAAGCAACGCTCGGAACATGCGCGTGATACTCTGTCTTGTTCTGCGGGGTCTCTTGCCGTGAGCTGCACATTATTCTCGTTGTTGTTCAGAGTCTCTGGAAACGCCTCCAAAAAATTGGAACCAGTCGGGCAAGGAGGTAGAGATGAGGAAACCACTTGATCCTCGAGTTGATCGAGCTTGGCGGCAAGATTTCGCGGGCCTTGATCCCTCATTGCGGGAATCGAACCGTTTCATTTGCGGGCAAACGGCCGAAATAGGTGATCCCAGAAGTTGTGTGTATTCGTAAAGGCCAACGTGAGTCGCTCAGCAATAGTGTGTACGGGGGAGATACCATCTCCTCACGTCGTCCCGTGTGTGCTGCCTCGCTGCTTCGTAAATAGTGCGTACGGGCGAATTGCCATTTCCTCACGAAGGCCCGCGTGAGCGGCTTAGCAAATACTCTGTACGGCGCAGATACCATATCCTCACAACATCCCGAGGACGAGGCTGCCGCGCGTTAGCGTTGCTTCCCACTGGCGTGCCATGACAGAGATTCAAACCCACATGCACGGTACTGAGCATGGCTAGACGACCGAGAGATAGGCTCTGTTAGCATTCACTGCAGCAGCGGAAGTGGTGGGTAAGTGGCTTGCTTCCAAAACCCGGGCGACACGTCTGCTTCCATCACTTGTCCCGGAGCCGTCAAACACGGGCGGCTGCTTGCATAAGTTATGTGAAGCGGTGGGCACGGATTTGCTGGATCCGCAGGCGTTTGGCGTTTGGCGCATAGCTACTCGCATCTACGGAGAACATACCCGTTTGCCACAGTGTACCGAGCCGTGCCACGTTTGAGGAGGTCTTGTTAAGGTTATCGGGTCAGATCTGCGTCGGCGACAGTCCTTTTGCGTCTGCTTCTCCGCTCTTCGGGATAGACCTCGATTGGGTTAGACTTAAGCAATCGCGGAGTGTGTCCCAGAACCAGCATTTAGGCCTTTACCGTCGTGTAAAGTCGAATCCTACTCGTAGAGGGCGCTGTTAATCGCTTACGTACTGTGTAGGTTGTTGATGTTGTGCAGGACCGGTGCGGATGGGATACCCGTTTCTTTCAGTGACCCGGTTACCGAGTCGTGTATCAAACCTAGTCTGTACGAAGCTACGCTCAATCGTGCATGATAGAAACTCAATTGCAGTGTTCACGGATTCACCTGCATTGCTGATAGCCAAGGCGGCAGAGACTACACCCAGATGCAGCTTTACTCCGTGCCGTCTGTGGCTGCGGCGACATAACCGTACGACCATGGTTAGGCTGCACGTTCTATGATCCTCAGAGTTGGAAGAAGCAAGAACGACTCCCGGCCTGGCCATATTCTGGAACACGTAGAATAACTTTGAGGGTTTCTTCAGGTCAGACTAGACCATAACGAGGCATTGGAACATTTGCTCCTGCAATAGCGGCTGCTGAGGACCATGACACCTGTCAGGTCTCGAGGCACCGGAGGGGTTTGACCTGGTCAGGGGGCTTGCATCTGAGGACGAACCGACATGCGCCATGTCAGAGACCGTTCTCCTTCGAGTAATGGGGATGCGGCGGTCAATTGGACGGGTAGCGTTGTGGAGGGACGGCACGCGTTCTCCTTTGTGCTCGGAGCCATGCGGCTTGCAGATCATCTGAACATGTGGAAACGATGTGGGAAGCTGGACAGTGAAAGGGCATGGCGACGCGAGGAGTTTCTCGCTCAAACTTTCTGAAACCGTTGTTCGGGCGGGGAAGAGGCGTGTTTTGAAACGCTGGCGCGCGACAGAGCAGTTGATTAAGTGGACAACACGTGATGGCGACCCGCAGACATGGACGCCCGTGCCGCTTCAGGAATTGGTAGGATCAATAGAGTTGGAGTGGCCGTGTGATTCCACGTCTGCAAACATGTCAGGCGGCACTGGTATTGGAGTCTGCTGAAGAATCTACCACAGTAGACTTTACCATTGCACGCAGGAGAAAGGGGCATATGAAAGTAAGCGACTTGACAAATGAGGGACCTTAGCGATGCCGTGAGAGCAGCGTCCTCTTCTCGCGACCTGGGAGCGTTGGTTGAATGACGAAGGTTGCAACCTTGATGCCTGGCCCAGGGACAAAGGGAGTCGACGTGGATACTCTCACGTTATGATTGTTCAGCAACTGACTCCGTCACCAGCTCGTCCACGGAGCGGTGTCAACACATTCTTAAGAGGGAAAGTTTTGAGAGCATGAACTGAGGCTGGAGGCAGGATCAACCCAACGCCCGGCAGCCCATGTCTCTGCGCTCCAGCCTCACTCAGGCCTCACTGAGTTCGCTTCCCTCTCAGATTTGTTTGTCAGAATCAGACAAATTCGCAAGGGGTGCCACAGTCACCAGCCACCAGCCCCAACGGACAGACAAGTAGTCAAGTGTGGCGCTGACTACGAAAGTACCGTGAGCAGTGGCTGGTGTGCGAATCCTTCCGCACGTAATCAACCCACGGGCCGCCACCGATTTGGTAAGCTGCCGCGAAGGATCAAGGGTGGTCAGAAGGAGCACACCACACCAGCTCGAACGGTGATCTGCATGCAAATTGCGTAGCGTTCTCGGCAGGTGCAGTCCTGGGTGACCAGGGATCAGTACGAGAAGGATGTAACAACATAGAGTACAGAACAACAACACCGGACGGGCGGAGCTGTTACGCAGGCACAATATCAGAGAAAACGTGAAACTGAGGCTGTAGGTTCCTGCAGCAGATACTTCGTACTCCAGCTGGACCTGGCACCGAAGGAGCATGGACTGGGGTCTAGTTATGCACCTCCGTCGGACGCACGATCGTTCATCTGTGCGACACGCGGGCTCTGTCTATCACTGGTAGCCTCGTACAGCAGCGTTCGACAGAAGACCCATTCCCCGAATGCTATCTCACAGCGCGAAGTGATGTCGCAATTTGCACAATGGTTCGCAAAGTGTACGAGGACTCGTACACGACGTCCTTGGCTGAACCTACTGGATGGTGGATCAATGACAGATTGATAGAACATGACCATCCACTCAGAAGTACGTGATGTGACGGCGTCTGCGAACACGCAAGAAAAAGCGTGGTCTACCACAGGTAACCACACATGGATATCCTTGCTTTCCCCTAGAACGACATGCTTGTGGAGGTTCAAGAGTCGTAGCCAGTACCACCTTGGGCTAGGTCATCGGAAGACGGAGAATTGAGCTTGCGATCCTCGGGCTACTCGTGCGAGTACGAACCAAGCAAATGACGAGCTCGAAATGCCAGGGACGGAGATGATCATCCTCGCATTCATGGGCTCCACACGGCACAGAGCTGGATCGGTGTTTAACGGAGCTGCTTTCTCGCATTATGACGGGAGGGTGAGCTTGATGAACAGGACTGTCACCTGAAGATGCGACTCTGGCCGCTGTTTTAGTGCTCAGGTAAGGCAGACTCACCTAAACAGCCAGAAACCATTCTAAGCTAGGCTAGAGCTTCTTTTAGCACCCGTTTAGCTGTGCCAGGTAAGGGGAGGCTTGGCCAATTGTTGGTTGGCCAGTGTTTGGCGCTTATCCTAAGATGGCATGATATGACTCTTTAGATAGAAGCAGCCATGACGGTATTGGGCTTAGTGTAATCGGCCTGCGCCGCGCTCGCGATAGAAACCGCTAAGCGTGCATTTTCTGCTATTCAGGGATTACGGCGACCGTGATGCCCAATGACAGGCGGCTCCCGCCTGTTGGCCTCAGGTACCATTCACTCGAACCTGACCAGCATCTGACAGCCATCTCACCACTCGCAGCAGCTAAAGGCTCAAGGATGACGGGGTTCGGAGGCTGCCATTGGCGGATTGGCCTGTCTCCCTGCAACGTTGCCGTTGCCGTCGCCCGATCCACACGCTCGGTCCCTCCTCCAAAAGTTCCCATTCTTCTCTTTTCTCCTGCGACCGCGTGGAAAATGGCACTGACGCTCCACTCACCGTCAACGACTGTGCCAGTTACGGTGCCCTCGCACGATAGCTTTCCATCCTTGTCAGCAGAATCCGCGGCTGCTTCTCCTCCCTTCCAATCGCTGCGCAAACGTCCCTTGATCAGACGCACTCTATATTTTGAGTCGGACGGGCCACGCTTGGCCCAAAGCCTCATGCTCGGTACACAGCCGCTCCGCCGTCGCTGTCCCTATTGGTCCGTGAGGCCTCTATACCTCGCTCGCATCTCTTACACCCGCCTGCTAGACAAGTTATGGTCACTAATTTCACCCTGGCTCCTGCGTCCCGACCATCTCCATACCGACCTGCCTAGCACCACCTTTCACGCCGTTTTCTGCTCTGTTCGCCCTGTCTCCAGTCTTATGGACAAGAATAACATCTGGCCTATCCGGTCCGCCTACACCTCTGTTCTTGACCGGCCCCACCACGTGCCTTCGGCCGCCCATACACAACATAGCCCTGGCGATAGGTCCTGAGCAGTGTCTAATCCTCCTAGCCTCTCTCCCTCTTTCCACCACCAAGTCGTCATTTCCCTCATCACACCTACCCTCCCTCCAGAAACCCACGCACCCGTCTCCATTCCTCAAACAAGCTTAATCTTTGCTTGAGGCTCAGAAGGGGGCGGAGGCTTCCAAGCATTATCGACGACTCCACCGTGAAACGTTTGGCGCAGGCCTCTTGGTCACCTCGTATAGAGTTATATCTTCTATACAATACCCAACCTTCCATCATGGCCCCAAAAAAGCGTTCCCAACTTCCTCGACACTCTGGCATCGCCGAGTCCACCGAGTCAATCCTTCCTCAACAGCAGGCAACAACTACATTCCTTTCAGATCAAGCAGCCAAGGATCGACGCCGCCGGCAAAGAAATAGCCCGCAACCCTTATCTTCCGCCCGATCGCCTACTCAGGACACGTTTGCCTCGAGCCGATCACCTATAGTATCAGACTCGCCTCACTCACCGGTCGAAGGAGTTGTCCCAGGATCCTCCTCTCGCCGCGAGAGCTCTTCCACCATGAGGACGTCGTCTATTTCTCTCGACGCCGCGCCGTCGTGTACGCCCACCGGCCGCATCAGCAAGGCAAAGAAGGGCAAGCGCGTTCACGCGTGCGAGTTTCCCGGTTGTGGCAAGGTAAGTCTGCCCCAAAGGCATCCAGCGACCCCAGCGTCTAGGCCCTAACCATTGGTCTGGACCCCAAAAGGGAACACCTGGCTAATGGATAATTAGGTCTTCACTCGGGCAGAGCACAGGAGGTAAGTCTGACTACTGGACGGCTCGTACCCGCATGATTCTCACGGACACGTCGTCTGACCATCGAACAGGAGACATGAGCTCAACCATAACCCCGAAGCATTGTTCCCCTGCACCCGTCCTGGATGTCGAAAGGCATTCCATCGAATGGATCTCCTCCAGCGGCATCAAGAGAGGCAGTAAGTAGCCCCTCATCCTCTGGCCCAACTCAGCTTCTGATATCTTACGCAGTGATCTCGAGAGCGCAGTGGAGAGTGCCTCTGGACACCTGGATCCGATGGCGCAGATAGCTGTCACTTCAGAAGCATCATCTGTGATGCCTGCTCCTGTCATGAGTAGCCCGCAAGGCGATCGAAGTGCTCCCAGATCATCTTCTGGTGGTCTCTCTATCGGTTCACTCGTTCATCCACAACAAGACTATCGTTACAGCCTGGGAACGCCAGCGTTCAACGGATTCGCACGCCAGCCCATGCACTTTGTACCTGGTTTCCCTTCTTCAGATGATTCTATCTTCTACACACCCGAGAGCAGCCAATCCCCCGTCTCAGAGTACTATGGGCGATATCCTCATCGCCAGAGCATTTCTTCTTCGTCTTCTGTTACTTTCGACCCTAATGGGGCCTCTCCCTTGATCAGCGGAAACATGCCGAATGCCTGGGCTCCCACTTCTGGCCCTCCCAGCAATTTCCCTTCGACTATGCTCGATGATGGATCCTACCTTCCCGTATGTTCCCCTTGTCATCGGTTTGGTGCGTATACTGAAGCTGATCAGTCTCCTGCAGACTCTACCCTACCAATACCCCTCTCCGACCTGGATGGAATCGAATGGTCTGTCATACGACGAGAACTATCAACTGCAACTGGACTACAGCCAGGAGATCCCTCAGCCGGTTTTTCCGACACTATAAGGTGGGATTGTCTGGAACACTACTGGCAATACTTCCATCCTTCCTTCCCCATCGTACACCGACCGTCCTTCCTGCCCACAAAACCGAGCCCGCTCTTGGCTAGTGCCATGGTCGCAATTGGCTCACAATACGACACACGACCGGATGCGAAGATGTACTCTCTGACCCTATTGGAGATTGCCACCAAGCTTCTGAGGAGGAGAGACAACATCACTTCTCGGTCTAGATTGGCCGACTTGCAGTGTGTTTTCCTGCTTGAGATTCTGAGCAAGTACTGTGCCAGGAGAGTCGAAGTTGAGATGTCAGCAAGATTTCGATCACTTTTTGCCAGTCTTGATCAAGCCAGGCGGACTCTTGCCACAGATCCTCTGGCAGTCTTCCGGACTCTCCGAAAGGAGCGCTTGACAGACGACATCCAGAGGGCGCACAAGTTCTGGCTAGAGCACGAGACCCGCAGACGCATTCTGCAAGCTTCAAACGTGCTGGATCTTCAACAAGTCACTTTGTTCGAACAACCAGCGACGATCATTCACCACGAGCGACCTAGACGGCTTGGGCCTGCAGGACTGCGACTGAACATTTCCCTTCCATGCGCCGAGGAGCTTTGGGAAACCAGCCCAATCGAAGACTGGGTCGAAATGGCCGGCGAGTCGGATGCGACTGGCCCCACGAAGAGTCGCTCGTCTCAGAAAGAGAAAGCGTCTTCAGTGCGACTGGACTACTTTCAGATCCAGGTCAGCCTGGCCAACAACCCAGGCATAACCTTGGACCAACTCTTGCCCCGAAATGACCAGTCTGGGACAGCCGCAGCACGGCTCATCTTCAACCGCCATGCTAGGGACATGGCCAAAAATACTCCCATTCGGCAACTTCTTGTTGTGAGTGGCGAGTCTTGGATCATGGGCAAGAAGCTCGAGAACGAAGCGGAATTTCAGGGGGCCAAGCGCAGCTTGAGAGCCTGGGTTGACTCGAACCGTGAGAGCCGGGCGGCGCTGTGGCACGCTACTCAATTGATCCGACTCCGAACCCAATTCTCATCTTCCGGCTCCACGAACACGGAATTGTCTGTTTCATTTCATGACACCCACATGCTTCATGAAGGGTGGGCGATGTATCTGGCTGCGCTGGTCTGTTGGGCTTACGGCTTCACTGCGCGCACGGCATCCGACAATAGTGGACACTCTTCCATTGTCAGCGAACCCACGTCGAATCCGTCACGAAGTTCCAGTCTGTCGTCAGTCCATCCGGCCTTGCTCGACCACGGCGATGCCCTGTACAACATGCGCGAGTACTTGCAAAACACGAACGTCAAAACGGTTGACGATTTACTACACCTGAGCCCCGCGATCTTCGGGCGGACACACGGTCTGCTCGAAATCATCAGGCTCGAGAAGATTTCATTCTTCCTGGGAGGACTCATGAACGAGGCAGAAAGGGTCTTGTACCGACTCGTGGAGGGACGCAGTCGGCTGTCACATTTTTAGAATGGCGTTGCGGTGCTTTGGGCTTTGTACAACGAGGCGGTTATGATGATACGACGTTTACGATGATGTTTGACTTTCTGATACGATACCACTTGGGGCGTTGAGCTTTTTGCGACGGGAAGGGCTGTCGAATCACACGACCGGCGTTATGGTAGCATTCACGCATTAGGGCACGGCTTGCTCCGGGCCCTTTTTCACGGCGTACTTGGGTTGGGAAGTGGCCTGCAATTTGGCCGCGAAAGGCGCAGGATCACAACAGCATGGCGTACAGGGTCAGTGAGCGAAAAGATTTGTCACTTCAAAAGGACTCTTGTTTTTTCATCGGAAATTGATCGCGGGTCACGCCCGCCGATATGTCCTGCGTCCCGCTTCCCATCGCCATCTTTCTTTGATCTTGAATCTTTGAATGAAGGAATGACTGCCTGACTGAGCACTTCCGCATTCGTGGTGTGTTACGAGGTCACTCGAACCGGCTGATTTTGGGGGAGCCACGAGCTGCGCGCTGCAAGCCGCCCTGCAAGCTTGTCAGCCAACGAGGCGCAAGCTGGCCGCTACTAAAATTGGCAGCTCCGACCTCCGAGCTTCGTTTCAGCCTCAGCCACTGTGATCGAAGGACAAAGGAACCTAAGAGTACCCCGTACTCCGTACACAAGTGGGTTAGCTTGGCCTACATTGGCCTGCGTCATTCCTAGAACTTCAGGTGTGCGTAGCTTGCCTGCGCTGGTTTGATGAGGAAACCACCAGCGAGCGAGGTGCGCGACCGTCTCTCGTGGAGCTCAGCATGCCGCCCGTACACGCGTGTATGCGTGCATGCTTGTCTTTACAGGAAACGCAAATCATATCTTTTGACAAAAGGCACATGGCAGCAGGGAGTCTCATCACCTGTACGGAGTACGATGTGCTGGAATGAATGCCCTCCCAAGCATGCACGGACTGTGCATAGTGGTAGGTAATGAGACGCTCAAGCTGTGAGGGACGCGCACATTGAAAGCCTGCGACTGACTCCTGACATACCGCCACGCACGGATTTGCAGAGAAGACTGGAGACTCGGTGCTCTTCAGTGGGCGAGGAGTGATACGGAATAGCGAGACGGCGTGCAAGAGTACCTCGTACTTAATCAACACAAGACACACGAGGCAACCACCACGCCGAGTCTCAGACGAGTCTGGCCTCGAGGTATCAGCTGCTGCTGCATGCGAATCTGGAACTTCCAACAATAGACGACTTCGAGCCAGCAGAGGTGCATCAATTATCCTGTCGATATAGCTAAGGCCAAGGTGCTGTTCTTTCATACATACAGCTGGAGACGTGAGCACTATCGACGACCCTCCAGCGGAGACCTGCGCTTATATAGTACGGACTTTATTCAGGCTTTCGGAGGAAGATGTGCTGCGGAACGGGATGTCTAAGTATCTGTATGGTTCGAGCTCGGTCTTCTTGGGCTACATGACCTCAACACGGTGGGGAATAGCAAGATATCGTCGCGAATCGATGGTTGGCGTTACTGCTGTGCCGCTCACCCTCGTACCCAACACTTCCTCTAGCTGGCCACGCTTAGCAGTATCTGCTATATTCTCCCACTACCTAACACCACCCTGCAAGTTCAAAACCAGCAGAGGGCAAAAATATAAAGAGACAAAAACTCTAACTGAAGCCCAATTACCCAGTGGTAATTGAGGTTCAGTCGAGGGAAACCCCCTTGCAGGGATTTTTCCGGCCGATCTCATCTGGTTCTCTCCTGCCCTTCGCCCTCCGCTGAGGGTTGTCATCGACAGGGACTCGATCTGAACCACCATACAATTTTCCACATCGGGCTGTATGGGGCAGATTGTCGTACTTGAGTCTGGTGCTAACATGCAATCATAGCAACCAAGAGAAGCAGCCCTATGCCTGGTGAATCACCCTTACGCCCTGCAAGTTTGTTGGTTTTGGCGACACTTGCAGAACACGGGATAGACACGGGGACTGGTTTGTGACAGGAATTCTGTTGGTCGAATATATGTGTGCATTGTTTTTCGCTCAGGTGACTTGGGTGGTGAATGTGATTCAGGTGAAGGATTTTCGCGACAACTGCCCTGCACCACCTCCATTTTTATCCTCGAAACGACAATCCGTGATTCGACGCGCGCAGGATATTTGAAATGGCGTTGTACTTGAACCCATCATTGACACTGTCGTGCTGCTGTTGCTGCTTCGAGATACGTTCTTGTCTTTGATTGACTGCTTACTCTGCCCCAGTCACCATGTCAGCCATCTTGCCAATCAACTCTCACAATCACTGAACAGGACGGAGGGAGGCGCATCCTAATTCGGGTCTACCAAGGCCTTATGAGTCTCTGAGCCATAGCGTCATCTCCCAGAGCCGTTGCCTAGATGCAGAGACATCCTGAGCCGTGCGTGCGAGCGACTCGACTTGGCGGAACAGGAGGAGACAACAACACTGACATGCCAGCTCAAAGCACCAACGCCGGCACCGTCACAGAAGACCATCAGAAAGGCCAACCAGGCTTAGCGACAAATGGCAGATGGATATGGTCAGCCAGGACACGGAAGGAGCAAGTTCTATACATCACCGAGGTTCGGGGGCATACACAAGCGGAGAGAGTATAACACACACGAATGTACTCTGCTGCCGTCAGCCTCATCCAACCCAGATGGTATGAAGTCATCATTTCTGGTCCAACGAAGCTTGGTGAAAATAGGAGAGTTCGTTGGTTGAGTTGGCCGTTCCCATCGTCGAGTACTTCGCCGGGATCCTCCTTCCTCGACTCACTTTGCTGTGTCATGTTTCGGGGTGGAAATTATGACGACGGGAGACTGTGGCAGGGACGTCGCGACACATGCAAGTGGTCATCAGGCTGGTGCCACTTTCTTGATCAGGACGTCCTGCACATTGTGCGGTGTTGACTGTTCCAGAGCTGGGCGTCATACGATTTCTGTTCTTTGCAAATCGGCCATTTCTAGAGGCAATTCGACACATTTATGAATCAATTGGATTGACATCCGTGGCGCAGTCCTGGACTTCTGACACCGGAACGGATCTCGATCTCCTGTACGGTTGTACGGAGGAGAGACTGGCTGCGCGGAAGAGGCGCATGCTCAGATTCCTGCCGCGGTTTCCCAAAGCAGCAAACGTGGACAGGATGCAGTGACTCAGCAGTTATGCGGTCCTTGGTGTGCTCCCTAGCTGAGTGACTTATCCTCTCAAGTCATGGACGACCAATGGCAACCGGTATGTTCGTCCGCATGGCGGCCCGCCTATCGCATAAGTGATTGACCACAGCTGTACAGAAGATTCTCTGCCAGATCCGATCAGGACCCTGAAAATCTACCTCTCCAAGCTGTTCTCAAATTTCTGTTTTTCCGGTGTCTCGGGCGTGCAACTCAGCACGATTATTAGAATTCCAGACCATCTGGACACACTGAAATCAGTGCTCGACTTTCATTCTCTTCGCACCCACGGAGCTTGGCGCCAAAGGCGAAGAAGCGCTGTACCAGGATGGTGCATAATGTCGCATGATGTGTCAGCCGCAGAACTCAATTCCATTGGCTACATCCTTCTCATCGCCTCTTTGCTCCTTCTACTTTCTCGCTCCCCTCCATTGCTAGCGACACCATGCCAACGCTGGAGTTCGCCCGGCATATTCCCTAGAGGACGCAAACCCCTCATTTCGTGATGGAAAGAGGGACACCATCCCATGAAGGGAGATGCGCTATTGCGAACTAGAACGACGGGGAGGATGATTTGGTAAAGTATCCGTAAGTCTGGCTTGTGGAATCGATAAGCCCTCAGCAAAGCCCAACCTTCCCCCCTACATATCTTCTCCAGAAACCTCAGTCCTAGTTGTCTCCTCCTACGCTATCTCAGAGAACACCCTTTCATCCGCATCGTTGTGCCATCTGAGAGAGTTGTTCGAGGTCGACGGTCCTCCGCCAAACTTCGGGCCTAGACTTTCCGACACCCTGCGACGAGTGTCGACCTCTTTCACACGAAGTCAGCTATATCGTGCTATACAAATCCACCGAGTCGAGCAGACCCTGAACAGGCAACAAAGCCAATTCATTCGACACTAATACCAGCACGATGGCCTCTCCAACAGAGGAGTCTCTCGCCATGGGTCCCACTCGCTCCTCGACGAGATCCAACATGAAGATCGCCATGCCAATGCCCCCTCCACCGTCCGCGTTCGTGCATCCATCCCCAGCATACATCATTGCCTCGACTCCCTCACCGTCACAAAACCCCAGTGACGCGTCATGGCAACTTGGGGCACCCCACGAGAGCCACAGCCACACCCACCACCACTCGCACCGCGTACATATCTCGACGCCTCACCCACTAGCCGCGACCGCGAACTTCCTCGACAAGCACGTCCCCCTGTTCGCTAAGCACCACACCGAGTTCCACACACAGCACGAGATCAGGCAGGCCAAGCGCGAAGCGAGGCGGAGTCTCATCGACAGTCCCATCCCCGAAGTCGATGTCGAGTCTCTGCCTCTGGCAAGTGCAGCAATCCACGCCGTCACAGCGAGTGCTACGGCTCCGGCTCTCGCAGATTCGAGAGACGCGTGGGCCGAAATCTTGGCTAAGCGCGAGGCCGCGCGCTTGCGGTCCGGCTCGGACATGAGCAGCAGCAGCAGCCGGGATGAGAAGATGTTGCACCACATGCACATGCTGGATCACGCGGATGAGGACTCGCACTCGAAAAGCTCTGGGTCGCCTGCCATCACGCCCTGACGCTGTGTATGCGCGGAACTCGAATCCGGCCTTCGCAACCTCGCGTGAGGTGAGCCGAAACCGTGTGGCGGGGCGTTACGGCTATTTTGTTTGTTGTTTGTCAGGCTCGGCTGAATATTTCGAGGACATATCGATTGAAATGTCTGATTCTTGATTTGCTGAGTTCATAAGAATGATATGAAGTGATGGACCGATAAATGCACGGGATCGCGAAGCGGGTGATTTGTTTCGTATGGGCTCAGAGGCACCTCGCCTCTATGTGCGCTCAAGTACTCCGTTCTTCTGAAGGCCTGCCTTTTAAGTTTCTAGCGGGCCAACAGCCCGGCCAGCGATGTTGAAAGTGTATGTAAGTACGCCACGTAGTATATAGCACGGGATACTCCAGCGACTGAACCCACGAAAAAAAGTCTTCAATATGAAAAGGTCATGGCGAAGGAGAGCCCGAACTGCTGCAAAACAGCACATTCGACATGCGGTACTGTTCTCGCCGTGTACGGAGTTACAGTCTGTCGGGGCCTCATCAAGGCAGTCAGTCTCCTTATCGGTCTGCTCACTTACGCACGAACGCATGCATGCACACACGTACGCACGTATCCGCCGATTTTCTCCCCCTTCCTTTCCCTAGCAAGCGGCATAGGACATCAGCATGGAGCATCCAGCATCCAGCAGGCAACGACTCACGTCTATTATAGGGTGTGCCGTGTGCGGACTAGATATGCTGGGCTATGTTGTTTCAACATGTATCTCGGTTTCTCAACACATCAGTATCTCAGGGGGACAGTGAAAGCCTACCTAAGCCATATGACTGCCCGTCGTCAGCGTCAGCGTCAGCGTCGATGTCAATGTCAGTATGGAAGTCAACGTCGATGTCGATGTCGCTGTCAGTATGGAAGTCAATGTCAATGCCATTGTGCATGAGTGCAATCTGTCCTTCGATTATGGGGACTTGTGAGAGCGCATCTCTGCTTCAAAAATTTCGAGCAGGGCGTCTAAAGCTACAGTACTCGGTAATCCTACTCCTGATCCCTGACCCTGACCCTTGCATGACTTGTGACATGACCATGATGAGCGCATTCCGACTGTAGTGGCCAGATATACAATCGTCACTGACCCCTGACCAGGTGGAATGATATATCTGTGCCATCTATTTATCCGCTTGGGCCGTCCCAGCTACGATACCTGCCTACCAAACCACCTACTGTACTATAATCTTGCCGGCTTCCTCTGAGCGCCCTGCCTTGCCTACCAATCGCTGCCAATACCCTGCCCAGCCTAACCGTGCGTTCATCTGTACATGCCCTCTCAGTCAATCCCCGGCTCCGGCATAAAATTGATCCCATATTTGCCCTCGCCCATGCCTCGGAGAACTTCCTTGCCGTACTCGGTCAACTCTGGTTTTCCGCTCGATTCGGTCACGCCGGTGAAGAATCGAGGCTGGAACTCAACGTTGAGTTCTTTCCGCTTGGCAGCCTTGTCTCGCTGCGCCTGTTCAAGGTCCTGCTTCACCCGAGTTGCATCGCTGAATCGTTTCTCGTTGATCGCGGCGGTGACCTCGGACCAGAAGGTGCGGGATTCGTTCGGCAACTGCTCGTTGGGGGCTGGGCATTTCTTCTGGACGGGAAACAAAGGCTGGAGATCAATGAGGAGTTGTTTGTCGGATGTTGGCTGGAGCGTCTTTGACTCCTTGACCGCTGCAGAGTTGGGGATCGTGTATGTGATTTGGTCTTGCCAGGAGCCTTCAACTTTGGCGAGGATGTCCTTGTCGGGCACGTCCTTGAGCCGCGTGTACTTGTCATCTGAGGGGTCGTAGCGGAAGATCAGCCCGTGGACACGATTTTGAGCCTTGCCGAACCAGGATTCCTCGACGTAGGTAAGCAGGCATTTTAGCCGCGTCTGGGGGCAAGTTATGCTGCAGGTGTCGGCCACGGAGATGTAGAGGGACCCGCGGAGGAGGCCGCCAAGTGAGGCGGCCGGGTGGGAAAGTTGGTACTCTTCATTGTTGCGTTGCGCAAGAGTGATGAAGATGCCTCGGTTGTAGATACCCGGCGTGACGCGCACCGATGTACCTGTGAATTTGGCCGAGATTTGGTCATAGCCTCGAGCGCTGATACCCAGTTGCGGACAGTCGTAAAAGTAGGCTGAGACGGGCGGGTGGTGAGAAGTCTGTTCTGTGAGGAAAGATACTCGAATTGGTTGCTTATCGGCAGTCTTTGGGTCGGCGTTTCCATTTGCTAAAGGTTGGCTTGGGTCGGCGGGTGGTTGGGGCGGTGCTTTGGAAGGTTCTGATATGGGAGGGGCAGACTGGTTGACTTCCCAAACACACTGGCGGGCGACAAATGTCAGCCTGTCATGCTCTCTATGCTGAGCGTTTTCCATAGATGTGTCGCATTGGAGGGAGGTGCGTGGAAGTGAATGAAGCAGTGGCGTACCCTGAAGAACTCGCCCAGCGTCGAGTTGTATGGTTTACAAGGCTTTCCCTTGACATATTTCTGCAAGCGTCTCTTAGAATCGACCTCCTCGGGGTATCAGGCTGTTCAACTTACTAAGTCCTTGGTGAACCAAAATCGCAGGACTTCCAGCATGCGCCCAAGAGGCTCATTTGATCTCCCTATACTACCTTCCGCGTTAGTAAACTTTCACCCGGCCCTGTGGTCGTGGTAGACTTGGAGCCTCACCTGACAAATGTTTCTGGCCTGTCCAAATAGTGCCAGTACTCTGTATGTTGTCAACGACCTCGCTCTTCTATACTAGCGGGTTCACCGAGCGGCCATACCTAAGTTTGGTATAGGTTCGATTAACTGCGAAGGTAACGAGAAACGAACATTCGCGATATCGGAGACGCCAATGAACCTGAGTGAGTCCCAATCATGTTAGTACAAGTTCGGGCACGTTGAGAGAGTGTCTTCTCCCGTTCCAGACTTTGGAGGCTGTGTTTCGAAGAGTGACGTACTTTTTGAGCAAGCCCAGAAACGTTCTTAACTTGGAAGAATCATCCCGCAAGTCATTGTCTGAAGGCACAGCAGCACCGGTGGGAGGGGTCGTTGGGTTCGGTGTGCTCGGCCTCGTGTTGGGATTAGACGTCGCAGGCGTAGCGAAGGGTGTATTCGAGGTCGAGGTCATGATATGGGATGCCTTCGGCCAGCTTTGGGAACAACTCGCGTGCGCACTTGCAGCGCCGATGAGGTCTTCTAGGGCCTCTAGTTGAGGCAGCGAGCGTTGTGTGGTGGAACGGAGGAGAATGAGAGGCTGCTTTCACGGAGAGGGAGTTCGGGCGGTTGCTTCGTCGAGGTCCAGATAATTCCAACGTAGAGACCGAGCCCTCACGTAGGCTGGCAGGGTTGTAAAGCGGTGGCCAAAGTATCCAATCCCAAGCAGCAGATTGTGATCGTGGGACGTGAGATCATGCGGGATGGATGATGGGAAGCTCGTTAAGCGTGTTGGGCGATAGGCGGGCGGCTAGTCCATCCCGGATGACGCATGCTCTGGACCCCGGGATGGCATTACTACTCTAGGCGACACGGGCGGGACTGGGCGTTTAGGTGCAGTGGGCGTGGGCGGCTTGGGGAGTCACGGGGAGTGTGGCTGTGCGTGTGCCTAGCCCGTTGACACAGGCGCAGCGGACGAAAAGCGAGGCTGCAAAGGTCATGGAGTCGCATGTCTGATGACACTCATAGGAAAGCTGACTACAGCCAAGGCATGAAGATTTATTGTATCCCGCGTGTAGAGACGTACCCTCTTTGATCGCGAAATGCCTCATGGCTGCCCGAGCCGTCCCGCTGGTGATACACCCATATCACGTCTCACCTCTTGACCGGTAACGCTATCTTTCCGTCCTGGTACGCTTTCGCAAGAACAGAGAGGCTAGCTAGCAGAACTGCGCGGACCGCTCCACCCAATAGAGACCCAGAGCCCAGTGTGATCAAGTACCAGAAGAGTCCGATTTTCCGGTTACCTGCTCGATCGAAGTCGGGCCTGAGAAGTCCCATCTTGTTGAACTGCTCCAGCTTGCCTGTCCCAGCGAAAGGCGGATATCTTACTGCCAGTAAACTTTCCATCCAGCTCGGGGTATATGTTATCGAGCGGTGGTGGGTGAAGCAGTCAAATGAAGCTTTTCCACGGTATGCTCCTGTTCCGGAGTCGCCGACACCCCCGAAGGGCAGGTTCGGTATGATACCATGGAAGAAACCATCATTGACGCTCGCACCACCAGATCTTGTGCCGGTAAGGATCTTATCAGTCTCAGTTTTTGACCCAAACGCGTACACGCCCAGTGGAGTCTCGTGGAGTTCATTGGCAAGCGCTATTGCCTGGTCCAAGTCCTCAACGGGTAGAATGGGTATCAATGGTCCAAAAGACTCCTCCACGAGCAGAGAGTCGTCTTTATCTTTGTTGGAGAGCAAGACGACAGTGGGCTCGATGAAAAGGCTGGCGCGGTCCATGGTGCCCCCCAGGACGATCCTGCCCTTTGTATTGTCCAACATCGTCTTGATTCGATCAAATGATCTCTCATTGACGATCCTGGAGAAGTCGGCACTGGACTTCGCACCTTGAGGGAAGAACTCCTCCAGCGCGGCCCCCAGTTCTTTGATCAGGGTTGGCACAACATCTTTGTCAGCCAAGATGCAATTCTGGCTGATACACACTTGCCCAGCATTCATAGTCTTCGACCACAGCAGACGTCGTGCAGCCAGGCGCATGTCAGCCTTCTTCGTAACGATGGCGGGATTGCGGCCTCCGAGCTCGAGAGCCACAGGGGTAAGATTCTTTGCAGCTGCCTGAGCAACGACCTTCGCTGTTCGCTCCGACCCCGTAAAGAAAATCTTGTCCCATCGTTGCTCAAGCAAGGCTGAAGTTTCAGGGATGGCGCCCTGTACACAAACATAGCAGTCGAGGTCGAGAGCCGATTCCATGATCTTTTGCATGACGGCTGCGCAATTAGGACATTGTTCGGATGGTTTCAACACGACTGTGTTGCCGGCAGCGATGGCTCCTATCATGGGCCCGAAAGACAAATTGAACGGGAAGTTGAACGCCCTGCAACAGGATCAGTTCTTTCAGCACGCAAAGTCAGTCGAAGGAGCTTACCCAATCACGAGTACCACGCCGAGAGGATCTTTTCGGATTCGAGGACTGAGCAGCTTATTTGTGAAGGCGATGTCGGCAGGCTTCTCATCTTTCATCCACTTCTCGAGGTTCTGAGTCTGGAAGATAATATCGTTTTGCGTCCAGTTGATTTCTGCGGTGAAGGATTCGAATGCGCTCTTCCGCAAGTCTCTCGCTAGAGCTTCCAAAATCTCGTTTTCATGGTCTGTGATAGCCCAGTACAGCTTACGAAGCTGCTTGATGCGAAACTCCGCAGGGCGAGTTTTCTGGGAAAGGAATGTCTTCCGTAGTCGAGAGACGATTGAGGGAATCTCCTCGACCGAGGTGTTCCTAAATTCTGGCAACTTGATTGAAGTCATCTTGTCGTAATATCCGTCGTTATCCAATTCGTGCGGTGACTCGAGGAAGTCCGGAGCTTTCACCTCTTGTAAAGAGGTTTGAAACCAGCAATAGCTGCTTACTGCGTATGCCCAATCGGTGGCGGAAGGTTACAAGCTCAGGCGCGATGTGATGCGAATGCTCGTGCATACTATATACGGTGCCTCGGCTTAAAAGTCAGTGGGGATTGTTCACAGATTCTTTCTCAGTGCAGATCGTGATTCAGCCATACGGGAGTAGTATGACCAAGGATTTGTCTGGTTCGCCTGGTATCACAACACATCTACGGAGTAGGTTGCGTCTTTATGCAGAGCATCATCAGAAGGATTGAGCGGAACCTTATTTGACCATGTGGCGCTTGGGTCGCTTTCAGTGGCCGGAGTGGTCTTCCAGTGGACCCCAGGCCCCTAGCCGCCCGACCGACCTTGTGGGAGGCTTATTCGGGGGCCCTGGGTCTCAGGGGCATAGGGCTTAACTAGAGCCCATCCCTGGTTAGTCTGTGGAAGGGAACGTACGAGTTACTGTACGTGGAAGGTCCCAACTCCGGATCTTTATGACGATGTCTGATCATCTGCCTCGCTTCGCCCCTCACGACTCGGATTGTCCTGCGATACCTGAACATCCAAGTCCACCTACTCGCCCGCAGGTTTCGAGATTCTGTCTCTATTGTTCAGCACCCATCTTTCCTTATCTTTTCTCTAGATTCCAAACGAGTTAGTCCTCGCTTGACATACCAATCTTGACGTCGCTTGGCTGCATTCAAATGGCGGCATGGCGGTGTTCTGCGACCTGGAGGACGACGAGTGCTCATCCCGCAGTCGATCGCGCTTCGATGCAGATTTATCTTCCTACCACGATCAGCTGAGACTGGCTGAAGAAGTAGAATCCGGTACAGCGATCAAGCTTGGCCATGTCAAGAATGTCATGGCTCAGGCGTTGACTACCAATAAACTGGCCGCCGTTCTGACATGCTACCCGTACGCATCGGATGGTCAATTGACCTCCCCCAGATACTAACCAACTACTTCTAGTGTTGCGCTGTCCCTCTCGTCCCACCTTGACCTCAACGACTTATACTCTTTGGCAGCGACATGTCATGGCGTGCATGCAAGCCTCACCCAGTACAGCCGCCAATTGAAGTCTCAGTCACTACGTTGCAGCCATGACGGAAGGCCAGTGCTGGCAGAAGCGCTGTGGGCGCAAAGAGACAGGACCCATGTGGAGGAGCTCCACAGGGCTACACCGTGGACGCAGGGCCTCGCAGCCTCACAGACGCAGGCCGCCACCGAAGCTATTGCGGGAGGCTCGGTGCATATACAGCCTACTGGGATCTACGATTCCATCGGCGTTTCAAGCAAGATCAGCTCTTGTGCACGGGATTTGGTCGGCCCTTGTAGGAAATGTGGGACGATTGTCTGCCGGAATTGCACCGTCAAACCGCTTAGCAACATCAGACTCAAGGAGCGACTACGCAGATTATGCAAGACATGCCTCGATGCACCGATCGAAGCACACTTCCACGGTCTGAACACCCCTGATGATCCGATTGACGCTCCACCAGCATCCAGTGCCAGCTCCATGCGGTCCGAACGATCATTTTCCGGCTCTTCTGCTTCCGATTCCGTGTCGCGGTTGGAAAGTTTAGAGCTTAGTACTCATGCTTTCACTTCACCAGCCTTTCTCCGTGGCCCTTGTACCTGCGAGTCTCGCGGTGTATTTCTGTGCGCGCCCTGTGGAGGGAATCTTCGAGCCGCGGATACCACCTATCAAAGGGTATTCACGTGGCGCTCACGTTACAGTACGCACATCGGTGGCGGACTCGGTACGGGGCTAGGCCTCGGCAATCAAGGTCAGAAGTGTGGGCGCGGGGCGTCTTGTCTGGACACAAGTAGCGAAGCGGTATCCTGGGTTGAAACCGACTGTCCGGAGGACAAGACTCAGGATACTGCAGATTATGACGGCCATAGCCTAAGTCGAGTAGGCACCCCAGATTCGTCTAGCAACAAGCCTGGATATCTCCAACAAGAAGTTGTTAGTATCTCTTACCCTACGGGTACCGAGACCGTCTGGCTAACCATCTATAGGAGGGTATAGGAGGCGTCCTCAAGAAGAAAGTGAAGAGAAGAGTCAAAACTGGCGCTTGCACTTATGAATACGCAGACGAGCGCGAAAGTGGAAAGTATCTAGAAAGAGAGCGTACAGGGGCAGTACGGAGTTGGTGCGGATGGTGTGCCAGAGTTGTGCCTTCTCTCAAGGACAAGCAGGACTCATGCCTTGACCAGATGGCGGTCTAAGCAGGACGGGGAGGGACGCCATGGTTGTCGACCACGGCCTGCTGGGAATATATTTCTTACTAGGTATGAGGCTCAAAGTCCCAAGTCTTAAAATGCTCCGCCATGTGGCGAACCACTCTATCCTATACTAGCGTTATTCGTCTGTGGCGTAAACTAGGTCGATGTGCACACGCTTTGTACTTTGTTCCTAGGATGCAGATAGTCGTAACACGTACACCATCGCGACAATCCTGACGGCGTCCAAAATGGAGGTGATTGGGTGGGGACGAGCATGGGCTTGCAGCGCGCTTTCGGTTGCATGCAGGTGCCGCGCATGGTGAAAGGCAAGGGCCTGTGGGATGGAGCGTCTGGCACCGGGGTTAAGTGATTGGTTGTCCGTGGTGACACAAACATCGAAGCGGTGGAGGGGTGGAGGGTTCGTTTCTGGATATAGATATGGGGCTCACGTCGCGTCTAACAGCAAGGCTGAGGCTGGTACCTGAGAGCCTGGTTACGGAGTATGGACGACACCGGATTTGGGGTCATGGGTTGCGAATTGGACGAGTGGCCAACAAACGCCTTGTTGTGCCACTGATTTCCGGACCTGCATTGATTCGCGCCTCTCACGATCTGGACAGGTCACAAGGCCCGGTGCGGCTGCATCTCACGGACCCCGAAGAGATAACGCCGGCGAGATATTCGAAAACGGTTATCTGCCCTTCCTCAAGGTACCTGACCGCCTCGAGAGACAAGTACCGCCCGCGTTCTGGACAAGTCACACCTGCATTGATCATCCACCAGAGTGCCACTTTCCTGTGAAAAATTTCCACTCTCTGCACGTCTCTAGCTGCGACTCGACTGAAGTGAGAGGCAATCTCCCTCAGACGGAATGAAACATAAGAGAGTTGCAAGTGGAAATACTCCGTAGTGACTTTGCAGAAGTAACAACAAAGCAGACTCGACTTACTTTTTGTGTCGCACCTGACCCTCTTCTGTCCTTACCGTGGAGCTCGCTCCTCCTCGCTCAACTGCACCCTTCTTGCTTTGTGACAGATCTGGAGGGCAAGAACAAAACGATAATAGAGGGGCAGTCGACCAGATCTCCACCTCTTCACCCCTCTCTCTCTCTCTCACACCATCGCCAACGACAATCGCAACAATCCGCCTTTACCTACTCTAATTTTTACAACATTTCCTTCCTTTCCTCCGACCTGGTGGTCGTGTGCTCAGATTGACTCGACAGCGGCCGGATTCAGGTCGTGGCCTAGACCCTACAAACCTACTGGAACCTATCACCTAACACCGGCATCCCCGGCTGCAGCCACAAAGCCTTTCAAAAAGGAAATTGGAGATTTTTCAGCGGGTCCATGCCCTGAAATCGACATCATCGCCCCTGTCATCATCGCCAAAACATTCAATCTGCAACTCTAATCGCTGGCCCTTTTCTGCGCAACCGCTTTGATAGTCAGCCGACACATACACAACGATCGCTCAGTTCTCACTTTGGGCTTGCCTCACCCTCGTTCAGAGTCCTTGCCTTTGCTTTCATTGGAAATCACGCCTCTTGAGTATCTCTGCTGTTGGTCATGACCTTGCCAGATGGGGTGAAACACCGTCGGCGGAGTTCGTCTCTGGAGCGCCGCGACCCTTATTCTTCTCCGTCACTCTACTACGACGAGGAGGCCGTGAGACGTCAGCTGCTGGGTTCAAGAAACAGAGCAGTCACCTCGGTTTGTCAATACCCAGTCCTAGCCCACGTTCATCCTGCTGACTGGCCCAGTACATCAAAGCTGCTCGCGAGAGCCCTCTCGGCCTGGGAAAAGGTGATTATCCCGCTCGAAGAACCAGTCACGGTATGTGCCAGTTTGTCCAGGTCCGCCGATGTTATACGTATCGCCTGACACTAGACTCGCACAGATGAGCATCATCAGCAACATCAGGAGCTGCTGGTAGACGTCGACCGCACCTTACAGGATCTACTCGATCGGGAAGACGTGGACAGAAATCACCAGATCACAATCGAAGATAATGGACCAAAGGTAAAGACCCATTCTATATTGGCAACACGCGGAGGCTGACTCCCTTTGTAGCACATCAATCTGGGCACATTGGCCTCCGCAGGCTATCGAACGGCCGAAGTTCGTGGAAATTATATGATCAGCAACCTCCTGCAAGAGTTAACACTGGCGCAAGATTTGGGCAAGAAGGTAGTCAAGATACACCGCTCCCGACTGAGTGAGAATCCCGTCGATCGTCTATCCCGTCGCATCAGAGACGAGTTCTGGAACAATTTGACCCGCAGTCTGGATGCTGCCACGATCGAAAAGGCGGGCAAGGACCCCAAGGATTGGACTGCTGATCCCAGGCCCCGCATCTACATCCCTCCTGGATGTCCTGAGCAGTTCGAATACTACACTCAAGTTGCCAAAGATCGCCCAGAAATGCGGCTCGATGTCTGCTGGCTACCCGAAGGACCCATAACGGCACAATTCGTCAGGAGCCTTAACCACGCCCCCGGCATCTTAGCCCTGGCTATGAGAAAAGAGATGGTCGACGGCAAGGAAACTCTCAAGGGAGAGCCGTTCATCGTCCCTGGTGGCCGCTTCAACGAGCTTTACGGCTGGGACAGCTACATGGAGTCATTGGGCCTGCTTGAGAACGGAAGAGTCGACTTGGCAAAATCTATGGTCATCAACTTTGCCTTCTGCATCCAGCACTATGGCAAGATTCTCAACGCCAATCGTTCTTACTACCTTACTCGCTCACAGCCACCATTTTTGACCGACATGGCGATGAAAGTCTACGACAAGATCAAGCACGAACCTGGTGCGTTGGACTTTCTGCGGTTGGCCATCCGAGCGGCGATCAAGGAGTATTACAATGTCTGGATGGCTGCTCCTCGCTATGACCCTACGACTGGTCTGTCAAGATATCGGCCCGATGGTCTTGGCGTCCCTCCCGAGACCGAGGCTTCCCACTTTGTTCACATCCTGACCCCATACGCTGAGAAGCATGGAATGTCTTTTGAGGAGTTCGTCAAGGCATACAACAATGAGGAGGTCAAGGAGGCCGACCTGGACGAGTACTTCTTGCACGATCGCGCGGTACGTGAATCGGGCCATGACACTTCTTACCGACTGGAAGGGGTTGCAGCAAATCTGGCAACGATCGATCTGAATTCCTTGTTGTACAAGTACGAAGTTGACATTGCATGGTGCATCCGGAAACACTTCAACGACAGACTGTCCATTCCAACCGAATTCCAGACTGAGGCCAATCGAAAGCAGGGTTTCGAGGTTTCGGCCACGTGGGATCGACGAGCACGAATGCGTAGGGCCCGTATGGACAAATACCTCTGGAACGAAGCCAAGGGCATGTATTTCGACTATGACACTGTCCAGAAGAAGCGGTCCACCTACGAGACCGCCACGACATTCTGGGCCATGTGGGCCCGATGTGCATCACCGAAGCAAGCCGCCTCCCTGCTCCTCAATGCGCTACCAAGATTCGATGCCTTCGGAGGGCTGGTTTCGGGAACTGAAGAATCTCGTGGAGAAATCGGCCTTCATCGACCAAACCGGCAGTGGGATTATCCGTTCGGATGGGCTCCTCAGCAAATGTTGGCCTGGAGCGGTCTGATCAACTACGGATACCTCGACGACGCTCAGCGTTTGGCGTACAAGTGGTTGTACATGGTCACTAAGGCATTTGTCGACTTCAACGGCGTTGTTGTAGAGAAGTACAACGTCACCCGGGAGCTGGATCCGCACAAGGTTGAGGCTGAGTATGGCAACCAAGGTTCTGATTTCAAGGGCGTCCCTCGAGAAGGGTAAGTGATGCGGTTCTGTGCTGTCGTCGACCCAGGTGCTGACAATCCCAGGTTTGGTTGGGTAAACGCCAGCTACGTCTACGGGCTTTCGTTCCTTCCGATGCACATGAAACGAGCTCTGGGCACGCTCACTCCGTATGATACGTTCGAAAAAGCGACCAAGATCAAACTTAGCGCAGTTGACGATCTTGACGAGACCATTCCAGAAGGCTCGGACGAGTCGAGACCGGATTCGGGAGACGAAGTGCCAAGCGAGCCTGCCGTCAACTCCAGCACAGAGTCCCTGACCAAGTCGCTCACGAACTGAACGACGTCAACGCTGTGCGGGTGATCACGCATCATCGTTACACCTTTTTGGCGGTACATCTGCAGTTGCATCGATGCGAAGAATAGACCTAGAGTGATCCAGACGACGCATGATGCCTAATGAGGGCTACGACATTGACATTTTTAGCGAGCATAAAGGCACGAGGCTCCAGATGAGTTGAGACGATTGATCCTTGGCGTTGCTGGGACGGCATTCTTTTTCAAGCACGACATGAGGGATCAGAATGGGGGTTCCCTCGGAGCCTATGAGCACTTACCTCTGCATTTACGTACCTAGGGACATTAAGACCTAAATGAACTATCAATACGGAGTACTCATGCGAGGATTCAACGTTGAAGAAGGATCATTTCGTGCAGCCAATCGGCGTGTGGCGCTTCTGTGGTATAGCCCTATTGACCGGAGGGTTTTCCCTGACGAGCGCCGGCTTGCATCCAGCCCCTGCGCGTCCGAAAGTTGCCGTCCCTTCTATCACGTGCCAGGGCGGAGCCTATGTACCGAGGCACTGTCAGTCCATGATTGTGACTCCAGAATCAACAATCATTTTATGTCTAACCGCGACAGCTTGGGTCCTCGCAAAGCAGGAGAAACTACAGCTATCAAGCTACGAGCTATGGTATCATGCCCAGCCCTGCCCAGACGTGCGCATCCAACATCCGTCGAATATGGCGAAGATCCCAGTGAGCAGCGGATGAACGGAGGAAGCCCAATCCACGTCATAGGCACATGCCAACCTCTTCCCCCACAAAGCCGATCATGGACCGAAACCAAACAAAGTATCGCGTCCATCATCTGCGGTGCTGTTTGCCTCATCATGCTACTTTCCTCCAGTCCGGCCATGGCTTCTCTCAGCCAATCTGGGCTCCCCGCTCGTCCTCTCTGGCACCCGGAAGAGGCAAGGCCTGAGCCCAGACTCCAGCTTTTGGCTCGGGAACTTACTGACGGAGCCCTCACCATGCATCATCGGGCCAAGGAGGGAGTGATCAGAGCCACTGGCGCGCCCGAGCCTCGCTCAAGCAGCGCTTGTGCATCTTTTACTTAATCTTTGCTCGTGCTCCCCATCTTGCTTGTCTCAGCTTCCTTTCGACCTCCTTCTTCCGAGTTTGGGTTTGTGTTGATCCATCCCGTGTTTTTGTGTCGTTGTCGAGATCAGTCTGTGGAACAGTCAGCTGCACTGAAGCTCGGCTGCATCCTTCAACATACGCACACTTGACCTCGAAAAAGAGTCGTCGTCGACACATCCAAAATGTCTCCATTAGACCAAGAAGAGCAGCTATATCTCCAGGATGTGGAGGCTGTCAAGCAGTGGTGGACTGATTCGAGATGGCGATTCACCAAGCGACCGTTCACGGCCGAACAGATTGTGCAAAAGCGAGGCACCATCAAAATCGAGTACCCCGCCAATGCACAGGCTAAGAAGTTGTGGAAGCTCGTCGAGGAGCGGTTTGCTGTACGGCTCGAGAACACCGTCATCTCACACCATATTGCCATCAGTACTGACCTGTCCTGCAGACCAAAACGGCTTCTGCCACCTACGGCTGCCTTGAACCGACGATGCTGACCCAGATGAACAAATATCTCGACACCGTCTACGTCTCTGGCTGGCAATCCTCCTCTACCGCATCTTCCACCGACGAGCCTTCGCCCGACTTGGCTGATTACCCGATGAACACTGTCCCGAACAAGGTACAGCATCTGTTCATGGCTCAGTTATTCCACGACCGCAAACAACGGGAAGAGCGTCTCACAACACCCAAGGACAAACGTGACTCCGTGGCAAATGTTGATTATCTACGACCCATCGTCGCGGATGCCGACACGGGTCATGGCGGTCTCACCGCAGTGATGAAACTCACAAAGCTGTTCGTGGAGAAAGGTGCGGCGGGCATCCACATTGAAGATCAAGCTCCTGGCACCAAGAAATGCGGCCACATGGCGGGCAAAGTCCTTGTCCCCATCTCCGAGCACATCAATCGTCTGGTGGCCATTCGCGCCCAGGCCGATATCATGGGCGTCGACTTGCTTGCAATTGCCCGGACCGACTCGGAAGCCGCCACCCTAATCACAACGACGATTGACCACCGGGATCACTCGTTCATTCTGGGCAGCACGAACCAGAACCTCCAACCTTTGAATGATCTGATGGTCGCGGCCGAACAGGCAGGCAAAAACGGTGAAGAACTCCAGGCAATAGAGGACAAGTGGACGGAAGAAGCCGGCATGAAGTTGTTCGACGAAGCCGTCATTGACGCCATCAACGCCGGCGTCCACGTTAACAAGGCCGCCTTGATCGAAAAGTACAAGGAGGCCTCGAAGGGCAAGTCAAACAACCAATGTCGAGCCATCGCCAAGGGCCTGACGGGCGTCGATATCTACTGGGACTGGGACGCTCCTCGGACCCGTGAAGGCTACTACAGATACAAAGGCGGTTGCCAGTGCGCGGTTAACCGAGCGATCGCCTTTGCGCCCTACGCAGATCTGATCTGGATGGAGAGTAAGATGCCCGACTTCGCACAAGCGAAGGAATTTGCCGATGGCGTGCATGCCGTGTGGCCGGAGCAGAAGTAAGTGGACTGCCCTAACCCATGCTGGTTCCCATGCGCAAAGAGGCTAACACATGTCCTTACTAGACTCGCATACAATCTCTCCCCGTCCTTCAATTGGAAGGCGGCCATGTCCTCGTCCGACCAAGAGACCTACATCCAACGTCTCGCCGAGCTGGGCTACTGCTGGCAGTTCATCACGCTGGCGGGTCTCCATTCCACGGCCCTGATCTCCGACACCTTCGCCAAGAACTTTGCCAAGCGCGGCATGCGTGCCTACGGCGAACTGATCCAGGAGCCCGAGATGGCCAACAAGATCGACGTCGTCACGCATCAGAAGTGGTCTGGAGCTAACTATGTAGACAACCTCTTGCGCATGGTTACGGGAGGGATTTCCAGCACCTCGGCGATGGGAGCTGGCGTCACGGAGACGCAATTCAGTTGAATAAACGTGGTGGAATCGAAGCGATGACAAGCAGGCAGGCGGACGCGCTCAGAGGGTGAACGTGTTCACAAGGAACGGAACGTGTAGCTAGGTACCTGCTGCGGCACAGTGATGTGCGTACAGCACTGTACATTTCTTGTTTGGATACTGTTTGGCTTATTTTAATGAAGCATGCTTCTTCTCGGTATTCTAGTTATGGTACACTTCGACTGAGCTGTACACACCCCAACGCCAACGCCCATCTATAAGTGATAGGAACAGCACCAGCAACAGCACCAGCAACAGCACCAGCAACAGCACCAGCAACAGCACCAGCAACAGCACCAGCAACAGCACTAGTAATAGCACTAATAACAGCATTAATAAAACACAAGTACCACCATCATTATACCACCTCGCCCACTCTGCTGCAAAAGGGCTTCAACAGCTATAGCTGTATATAATATAGCTAATAGATTCTGTCCAGTGCCCGCCAGGCCCCCCGCCCGCTAACAACACTGTACTCTACGTCTTGACCCAACTCTCCTCGACGCCCTTCCTCTCCTTGACCTCCAGCGCCTCTGTCTCCAGCTCCCTCCCCACGTCCGTATTCACGGCCAAATCCAACCTCGACTTGATCCCCACCCAATCCGGCAACCCCTTGGCGATGGTAGCGTACCTATACCGCTCCGGCACAAAAACACTCCCACTCCTCCCCCCCAACACATGCCTCACCACCGGCGCCGCCACATCTTTAGCCTCCAGCACGGGCGCCTTGGAGGCATTGAGCTGCCTTTCCCAGGACCCGACGAGCGGGGTGCGCGCCCACATCGGATGCACGATCGACGCCTGCACGCAGTGCCCGCCCTGGTCCTTGTAGCGGGTGGCCAGCTCGGCGAGGAGGGTCTCGTGCATGCCCAGCACGGCGTGCTTGGTGGCGCAGTAGTCGCCCAGGCTGGGGCAGCCCGTGTAGGACGCCATGCTGGCGATGCTCACGATGTGCCCTTTGCGTTGGGCCATCATGCGCGGCAGGAGGAGGCGGATGAGCGTGAAGTGGCTGAGGATGTTCACCCTGAAAATCTTCTCGAGGAAGTCGTCTGTGGTGGCGAGGATCGTGTGGGCGTGCGCTATACCCGCGTTGTTGATGAGTACGGTGGGCACGGGGCCCGTCTTAAGGACCTGAGCGATCGTCTCGTGGATGGACGCCGGGGAGGTCAAGTCGACGTGGTGGTACGACAGGCGAGGGACTGAGATATATATACATGCTCGTTAGTTCGTGTAGTACAGAATACAGAGTCGACCGCATTCTATAGAATAAGATTTGAACCAGGCGAGCACTCGCAAGAAAGCGCACTGCTAGAAAGACTCACCGTTCTTAAGATCGTCCGGCAAGGGCTGGACATCCAATACGAGGATGTTCGCTTTGGTCTGCTCGGCGAACATCTTGGCCATCTCCCTCCCGAACCCGGAACACCCGCCCGTGATGAGCACCGTCTCCTTGCCCTCGGCCCCAAAATCCCACGGCTCGCCCTGTTTCTTGAGATGGCCATAGTTCAAGGCCAGTCGGTTCAGGAAGCGATTCACGTACAGGATCAAACCCCAGGTGAAGAGGAACTTGAGCGTCCTCAGCGGCGGCGTGGCTCCCACGCGAATACTACGGGGAAAGGGCCAAGGGAGGTCGAAAGGGAGGTTGTAATACCTTGTTGGTGGCCAGGGGAGTTTCTCTAGGACAGAGGGGTTGCGGAGGACGTAGAGTAGTAGAGGGCCCGTGAGGAGGGGGTTAAAGAGAACACCGGTGGTGATGCTCGCCAGGGAGGGGCCGTTGATCAGGCTGGATTGCACGGCCATTGTTGACGGAGGGCCACGGGATCAAGTGTAGTCCGAGGAGGAGGAGGAGTCGTTGTTAATAGTTTAGTACTTGATATATACTAGGGCCGCTTGATAAGAGGACCCGCGGGGTTCAAGAACTGAGAACCTGTGTTATAACTGGTCAAGTGGCCAGCGTGCTCAGGGTCGATCTCCTTAAGTCAGTCGTCTTTGAGGTGAGGCCCTTTCCGAGCACTTTGGACGCACCACGATGTGTGATATTCCTCCCTGAGTCAAGCGATTATTCCGATCTTAATGGCGAGATGGGGTCGTGCTGACGCCGTGCACAATCGTTGAGCCGGTCAATAAGTATGACTTATCGCGGAGGAGAACAGCAAAAGGATGGAAGGGGGGCCCTAGACAGCATTCAATTCACTCAGCGTCTGGGCCTGAACCCCCTTCGTCAACACACATCATGGTTCAGGCAGCTCGGCGTGCTCGGTTCGGCAAGGATATTTGATACGATCCTCGGGGCCAGATCGTAGCAAAGTGCGGAGTCAGCCCTTATGTTCCATCCCCACCCCGTTGCCATCCTTGCTCTCCAGGTTTCGTGATGCAGGTGACGTGCCCTGCATAGGCCGCGAACCGGGGCATGGTCTCGACAGCGTCTTCCGAATACATGCATTGTCCCTCGATCGAATTCTCACTGCTACAGGCAAACGCCACCTTCATTGGCGTTCGAAGCTCGTTGCTACAACTTGCACTTGAAGCAGCCTACTGTGTGGAATTTGCATTAATCGTCGACAAGTGGTATCTAATATCCGAACGAAAATGACCCTTTCTACAGGTCAGAAACTCAAAGAATCCATATTGTCCTATCTTCATAGTAATCCTCCATCATGATGTGCGCCTGCGTATATCATGCCACCTCCTCCCGGATTGCTCATGGCCTCGTGGTCGTATACACTCATCTGAAAGGTCGGTCGTAGGTCCCGTCATCATTGCCCACGGCACTCAGTGGTGGACTGCGGAAATGGCTCAAATCCCCGCTTCCCGTTTTCCGGAGTGCCTGTCGCATGGTTTCGACGTTGATCTCGCTGCCTGCAGCCAGAGGCGAGCTCTGGCCTGGAAGTGGGCTCCCTGCGCCTCTCGGAGCACGATGGGGGGACGTCTCAAATCCCTTCACGGATGCTGTGACACTGCTTGGGGGTGATGTCCCAGGAGCAGCGGAAGAAGTGGGCGACCGAAGAGGAGAAGGAGACCTAGCCGGTGCCAGGGACGGATGGCCCGGTACATATGTAGAGTCGCGCCGCGCGTCTCCAAATTCTTGTTCGCCGTGAACAACGTCGGCAAAAGAGATGAAGCTCAAACGTCGAACATCAGTCGTGTCTAGAGACCCATAGTTGGACCCGGTCTCCGTATCTCGATGCGCAAGTGATGCAAGCGACGGAGGGAAATCATCTTGCATTGAAGAAGCCATGGACTGCTCGGCTCCTAGGCCAGAAATGGTCACCGCCGCTGGTTGATGTGTGGCATGAGTGACAATTTCCACAGTGTCCGGATTCAGCTTTTTATCCGTGATGGCTTCTGCAGATGCGTCCAGGGCTGGCGCAATGTGGTTCTCAATGAGGACGTGAGAGGGCATGTGCGGGGACTTCTCGGGCAGAGCAACATCCTCCTGGACGTTTCGCTCAAAAATCATCGACGAGGCCGGCGAGTGCGGTCGAGGAGAAGAAGTGCCCATCCCTTGCCCTGGAGAACCCGGCACACCGTAGGGGTGACCCAGAGAGCCCCGGTGGGGTGACACTGAACCGCCAACCAAATCTGGTGATCTCATGGGCGAGACCGGGTTCAAGCCAGTCGAGGGGCTCGCCGCCGTAGGAGGTGACTTTGAAGATACCGTGCCTTTCCCCTTGCCTTTGTCCTCTTCCGGCTTCTTGCCCAGTTTCCAGAAATCTCTCTTTCGTGGTTTTGCAGCCGTCTCGTCCACTGCGGGCCCGGCGGTCACTGTTCGAGTAGATGGTGCAGTGGAGTCTTTCAGCAGTGGCGCACCAGAGTCCTTTGATTCGGTGCTTGGAGCACTGGTCTTGTCGTTGACAGAAGGTGCCTTGGACGACATGGCGGCGGTTTGTGGTGCGGGGTGTGGATGTCTGGTATGGCTGAACTGGAGCAAAGCAAGTCACGCGGGAGAAGTATTGTCGAAGGTGCAGGAGATCAGGTAAATTAGATTCTAATTCGAGGGCCTCAGGCAGAACATGTCGTAGAGGTAGGAAGCAACAAAAAGCGAGATTGGACGTGTGCCTGCAATGGGGCCTGACTCGCAGTGCTCAGAACCACATGCGCCAGGCTACGCACTCGCAGCGTAGGGCAATGGGGACGGAGAAAGGAAATATAACTCGCAATCAGGTCGTCCTTGTGTCTTCCGGGCGACGAGGAGGTGGAGTGAATGGCCTGAGCAACAAGAAGTATGCGGTTGTGGTGTGAATGAGAGGAGACGTCAAGCTGGGGCTCAGAAGGAACTCCCGGTTTACGAGACGAGAGGAGGGACACGGCACGCAAGGAAGGATCGACGAGTTCACCAAGAGTTCACAACAAATGATTGCGTCGTTAATTAGGGATTGGAGGCACGCTGCAAGCTCGTCACCCGGCCATCCAATTGGGCATCGGGGGCATGCCTAGGGGCTTCCCACCCGCGGCATCCAGGCACCTGTTTTTGGCAGCACTTGTTGTCTCAGGGACAAAGTTGCGCGTGTCTCGTGACGAACTTGAATCCGCTCGCTCCTGCCAAGCTCAGCTCTAACTGCGCTGTACGCTGAGTGGCTCGATTTCACTGCGCGAACTGCTGATCCTCCTCTCGCCCAATTCAGCTTTCAAGGCGCAGCACCATTGATCTTCGACATTGCCAACTCCCAGCTCGTCGTCACACTTACGAGTGGTGGACTAACACGCTCGACCCGGCGGCCGCATACCTTTTCGACGTCACAAAGCATCCCCTGTACGCGATAGTCTCTGGTCGGGGGCGAAAAGAAATTCTGTTGCTGTCGGATACCTTTGGCAAAAGAATTAGACGGCTCGGAAAAGTGTCAATAACTTTCAAGTTGGGCGTCTGACAAAAAGCGTGCTACGATGCCGACGACGATGCAGTCAAATATGGTCACCTCAACCTCGTCGCGCTTCTACAAGCTCTGTGCTCAAATACTGCAACCTTCTTTTCGACGCCATCAGTCAACCAATACGTACCGAAGAACTAGGTCACGGCTGAACATCAAGCCTGATCCAGATTTTCTCCCTTCGAAGACCGAACCACATGACCACATTATCTACAATCCTCCCCCGAGCATGCCCAATGTCTACCACACGCCGAACTTGTTCCTCCCTAAAAACGACCGAAGAAAGGTGTTCGCAGACCCCGAAACCCGAGGCTTACAGCTACAGTCGACTCAACAGCTACCGGCCGTCAAGGGGCAAGCGGAAAAGCGATATCACCTGACGGAGAAGGACCTGGAGGAGATGCGAAGGTTGAGAACGACAGATCCAACTCAGTGGAGCGTCAGTAGACTCTCCAAGAAATTCGACTGCTCGCCCGTCTTTACACATCTGGTTGTGGACGGCTTAGCGCCACAGAAAGGGAAAGAGCAGCAAATGGTGACCGCGATCATCAAGTCAAACTGGGGCAAAAAGAGGAGGGAGGCACGTGAGGACAGGCAGATCAGAAAGCAACGATGGCTCAAAGATGCATAGAAGACTTTGCAGGATGCATTCTTCTCAGCGTGCTGAGATTCTATATATCAGCGTGTACTATTGCCGCAGTAGAGAGCCACAGAGCAGATGGTTTCTGCAGGTTGCCAATGTATAATTCAGGTCAAAGAACCATTTTGCACTGCTCGGAGATCTTCACTCGTTCCTCATCCTCTCCAAACCGCATCCAACCGCAGTCTTCGCATCCCACCAAGCCGCTCACATGCTCCACCTCTCACGCACCTTTCGCTGCTCTTCCACGTCCTTACATACCAAGTTCAAGCCTCCACGCTGTTCGACAGGCTTGCTACACCCATTGAAGAACACTACTTGCTCTGTCCGAACATACTACGGCCATATATCAGACGACAAGATGGCGCCTCAACTAGAACCGTACTTCAAAAAGTGAGCCAGATAACTTTATCGCGCTTACGACTTGCTAATCTAATGCAGGGTTGACGAGCTTGCCGACTCCTTCATCGACCGTGAGTACAGCCTCGAATGCCGGTGTTAGCGGGGTATTGACACCAGGCAGGCCTGCGGAAAGCTGTCGCAATCCCTTCCGTTTCAGCAGATGAAGAAAGACGAAAGGATGTCGTCCGAGTATGTACGCGCCTAAAGATGACATGTCCACGATATACTCACAGATATCTAGATGGGCCAATTTCTGGCCTCCGAACTCGAATCGCTGGGCGCAGAAGTGGAACAACGCCCTCTAGGCAAACAACCCGGGAAAGAACACCTCGACCTCCCGCCAGTTATTATCGCCCGCTACGGGAACGACAAGTCCAAACGCACGATCCTCGTCTACGGCCACTACGACGTCCAACCCGCCCTCGTGGAAGATGGCTGGGCAACCACGCCCTTCGAACTTACCATTGATGACAAAGGGAGAATGTACGGCCGCGGCAGCACAGACGACAAGGGTCCCGTGCTAGGCTGGCTCAACGCCATTGAAGCCCATCAGAAAGCTGGTGTCGATTTCCCGGTCAATTTGCTCTGCTGTTTTGAGGGCATGGAAGAGTATGGCAGTGAGGGTCTCGACGACTTCATCAATGCCGAGGCCAAGAGATTCTTCAAAGACGCCGACGCCGTCTGCATCTCCGATAACTACTGGCTCGGGACCGAGAAACCATGCTTGACCTACGGTCTCCGGGGTTGTAACTACTACTCTGTCGAAATTAAAGGTCCGGGCCAGGACCTCCACAGCGGTGTCTTTGGCGGCACCGCCCAAGAACCCATGACGGACCTCATGACCATCCTCTCCAAATTGGTCTCCAATGACGGCAAGATCCTCATCCCAGGTATCAATGAAATGGTCGCCCCTTTGACTGAAGAAGAAAAGAAACTGTACGGACCCATTGCCTATACCATGGACAACCTGTACGAGTCGCTCGGCAGCCAAACCGCAATCTTCAACGACAAGGACCAGACCCTCATGGCAAGGTGGCGGTATCCCTCGTTGTCCATCCACGGTGTGGAAGGTGCGTTCAGTGCTCCCGGAGCAAAGACCGTCATCCCCGCCAAAGTCATTGGCAAATTCTCCATTCGCACTGTGCCAAATATGGAATCCTCGGCTGTCAACGAAGCGGTCTTCAAATACATTCGCTCTGAATTCGCAAAGTTGAACTCCAAGAACTCGCTGGATGTCTATTGCCAACACGATGGCAAGTGGTGGGTCGCTTCGCCCTCCCACTGGAATTTCTCTGCAGCGGCCAAAGCTGTCAAGGAAGTTTTCGGTGTGGAACCCGACATGACGAGAGAGGGCGGCTCGATCCCAGTGACCATCACATTTGAGCAGGCGACGGGGAAGAACGTGCTCTTGCTGCCGATGGGCAGCTCTACGGACGCGGCGCATAGTATCAACGAGAAGCTGGACCGGAGGAATTACATTGAGGGAACCAAGCTGTTGGGCGCGTATCTGCATTATGTTGCCGAGGAACCAATGACTGCATCTTAGAGAAGGTATCGTCGTACCGGTTGTTATGAAACAGATATTAAGCGTACCGCAATATGCAGCGCGGAATCTTGACATCGGCAAAGTCAGTTTCCGCTTCCTCAGTAATTAGAGGCGCTTGTAGCCCATGTAGGCCGTGCGGCCTGAGATTGATTGAAGGAACCTCCTGCGCTGTTGTGGCTGTTTAGCCATTCACGTGCCATCTTAAGTACAGTTGAGCCTGCGAGGCCTGGTGGTTAGTACGGTGAGGCATCTGTGCGCCGCAATCGGGCCTGACATTGGGTGTTGTCTTAGCCTGCCTTTCTCCTGCCTTTCTTCACAGGATGATAGATTATCCACGGCTGGTGTGATCTATGTAATGACAAAAATGGAGCAACGTGTTCTGTGTAAAGCCAGACACCCATTTGAACCACAGGCTGGTGGCTCCGACGCACTGTTGTTGCATCCAGCACGCTCACAAACCCGCTATCGCGAAATGCCCGAAAAGGAAACTAAGCAGAAGACCGCCGAAGTCGGAAAAATCTGTTCGTGGTGACTCTTTGCCACCGTCTCTTCTACTATTGGTCATTAACACTTTTACATACGATCTCCGAAGGCACACGCCATGGCAATGCTCGCTGCTGTCGGGCAACCGGTGCCTAACACACCTCACGCTGTCAGCGTGTCCTTGCCGTCATGGAAAGCGACGGTGGGTTACGAGGAAGGCGAGGATTGGGTGCTTTCCAAGATGCAAACCGGCTACCCACGGTTCTTCATCCATTTGACCATCCAGGAGCTGGGGAATGAAATTTTGAAGCTCTATGGGAGATCGGGAGAGGCAGTCATGCTGTTCCCTTCGCTTGCCACCGCGAAGAAGTGCTTCAAGTTCTTCTACGACAAAGTCCAAGGCCTGGGAGTCGGGGTTGTCCATGTTCTGCAGTTAGAACCGGTCAACACCGGGAACAGAAGCCATGCGACCACGCTCTCGGGCCTGTCATGCGTCTTCTTCCCCAAAGAATATTTCAATGTGGCAAAGCAAGTGTGGCAGCACACTGGAGATGGAATCTCAAGCCGCAGAGGCGAATTTTGCTTGAAGGCCTTGAGGGACGGGATTCTCGAGCCAGTCACAACACAACCACAGATAAGACCGGACGATTTGTACACGAAAGGGCCCCGAAGATATCAGCGTCCGGGATCGCGGAATGGAATCATTCACGACATCCCATCCTCAAATAACGGCACCACAGATCGAGCCGGCACGGACGGAGAGGACAAAGACCACGCACAATTCGTGGAGGAACGTTTCGGTCGCAATCTCAACGTCAAGCTAGCCTCGCAGGCGAAGCTGGCCATCCGACGTAGAATCAGCGGCTGCCTCACAGACGACGCAGAACTGGAGCAAGCACTGAAGAAGTCACCAGACGGGGGTGACGGACGACAAAAGGGACTTTCGGAAAATGACGTCTATCTGTACCCTACTGGCATGTCCTCGATCTTCAACACACACCGCATCCTCCTGGCCAATGCTGAAGCCAAGGGCCAGGCACCCAGAAAGAGCATATGCTTTGGCTTTCCTTACATCGACACGTTGAAAATCCTGGAGAAGTGGGGCCCAGGATGCCTCTTCTACGGGCACGGCAGCGCAGCCTGCATAGATGACCTGGAAAGACGTCTTGACGCCGGCGAGAGGTTCCTGGCTCTCTTCACCGAGTTCCCGAGCAATCCCCTTCTCAACTCAGCTGATCTTCAGCGCATCCGCGTCCTTGCCGACAAGTACGACTTCACCGTCGTCGTCGACGAGACAGTCGGCAACTTCACCAACATCGACGTCCTCAGCCGTGCAGATATCGTCGTAAGCAGCCTTACCAAGGTATTCAGCGGCGACAGCAACGTGATGGGCGGCAGTTGTGTGCTCAACCCGCAGAGCAAGTGGTACGCTGAACTCAAGCAGGCCATGTCTCGAGAGTACGAGGACAATTATTGGGCCGAGGATGCAGTGTTCATGGAACGCAATTCTCGCGACTTTATCCGCCGAAGCGAGCGTATCAACCAAAATGCAGAGGCTGTTGTAAGGTCGTTGCAGCAATGTCCTTTGGTCAAGCAGGTCTACTATCCGAAGTGCAGCCCTAGTCGACCGAATTACGATGCCTGTCGCAGTCCGAACGGTGGGTACGGAGGGTTGTTGTCCGTGACTTTTCAGCACCCGGAGCAGGCAGTCGCTTTCTTCGATGCTCTCGAGGTCCAGAAGGGCCCGAGTTTGGGTACGAACTTCACGCTGGCGTGTCCTTATACTGTTTTGGCGCACTACGCAGAGATGGGGTGGACGGCGCAATGGGGCGTTGAGCCTGATCTCGTTCGACTGAGTGTTGGCTTGGAAGAGCCGGCAGAGCTGGCAGACAAGGTAGACCGGGCATTGAGGGCAGCGGAGAAAGTCAAGATATAGACGAGTAGACATCTGTTTCGTTCAGTCTTATAAAGAGCAAGGAGGCGCGTCGCCGCTCAACTCGAAGACCCTGCCCCTGTCATACTGGGAGATTAGACAGCTCGACGTCACTGCATTCTCGAGCTATCGTCAAACACAAAATATATTATGGCTAATATGGGAAAAGTCTCCTGCTTATCGTACAGTGTAAATCGTATTGCATGCAAGGCTGAGCTTACCCCGCACTTCGGAGATGATTGCCCGAGTCACTTGTCACCCCCGCGTCATTCTCGGCATCCTCTGGTGCTGTTCCCTTTTGCAGTGAACATACATTTGTTTTCATTTCACCAAGTCCACCCTGTAGGCAGGCGACCACGACTCATCGTGTTTCACACACCGGCAGTTCTTTGCTCCCTTGCCCACCACCCAAGATTGCATGCCATTCCACTACACAGCGAATCTGCTACTTTGGACAGGAATCATCCTCCTCTTCTCGAGCCTCCCATACCACTTCGATTTCTCTACTCTTGCAACCTCTCTACTATTCGCGCTACGTCCCCTATCCTCGACCATGGCATGGCGCTGCTCCGGCCGCACCAACGCGGAACTGATCCAAAACCTATTCACCCAAGGCCTAATCCAGGCCCCGCGCGTCCGCGATGCCATGGCCGCCGTTGACCGCGCGCACTACTGCCCTTCCTCCCCCCACGCCGCGTACGAAGACTCGCCCCAGCCCATCGGCTTCGGCGCCACCATCTCCGCCCCACACATGCACGCGTCGGCCTGCGAATCGCTGCTGCCATTCATGCCAGAGAATCAGGGCGCCAAAGTGCTAGATATAGGGTCCGGAAGCGGGTACCTGACGCACGTGCTCGCGACGATCGTGTGCGGCGCTGATGGCACCGGCGCGGGAAAAGTCGTGGGTATTGACCACATCAAAGGCCTGGTCGATATGTCGCGGGAGAACATGCAACGCAGCAAAGAGGGACGGGCGCTGCTCGAGTCCGGCAAGGTCGAACTCGTGAAGGGTGATGGCCGCAAGGGATATCCCGAAGGCGGACCTTATAATGCGATTCACGTCGGCGCGGCGGCCAAGGAAATGCACCAGAGTTTGATAGACCAGTTGGCCAGGCCCGGGCGTATGTTCATCCCGGTAGAGGACGACGGTGGTTGGGGCAGCCAGTGGATCTGGGTGGTCGATAAGGATAAAGATGGAAAGGTGACGAGGAAGAAGGACATGGGAGTTAGGTACGTGCCGTTGACGGATGCCCCAACCTGACAATCACAGCGAATCATGACGTGGTGGAGAGCGCTGTGGACCAGGTAAAACAATACTTCGTGGGGAATAACAAGGAGAGCAAACTCATGAGCTGACTCGAGTCAATGGGTCGACTGGTTGAGGGCTCTCGACATGGTGCTAGTCTCGATCTTATTCTATCATTCATTGATCACCACTATGTGAGTGCCATGACGAGACTCGGGCCGCGTGTCCACGCCTCAATACTCGCGCAGCGTCTACGAAGCAATGTCGCGGTGGGCAGAGATATCACGATGAGCACATCAGCATGCAGCGAAATGAGATGTATAGTATACAGCAGAGGTGACGAGACTGTACTCTATTTCTGTGGCGCTGAAGGGTTCCAGGATCCGAAGGCCAAACACGGTTCTTTACTCCGAATGTGATGTGCATTCCTGGTTAGCCATGCAGCAGATTCAAGTTGTGAAGTCACCGTGCGCGAAAGAGGCATCAAGGTGCGAGGTTGCCTCCCCGGTTTCCGTCATCTAAGAGAGTTGCGATTTGGCTTGATAGCCTAAAGGTTGTGCGACCAGATGGCATAGTTTAGACTACGAGGTACTCGTCGAATCTCCAAAACAACAGATAGGAGAAGGTCTAAATTAGCTCTATGAGGGCAACGCGTGTGACAGAAACACGTGGGTTTGCGGGATCGAGTTGCTACAGATCTAAGAAGTCGATAAGCAGCTGGCACCGATTGGATGATCTCTGCTTTGTCTTCATCTCTCGCATCTTATATTTGAGGTGTTGAGGAGGTTCGGATCGACACAGGCGTTGGAAATTCACAATGACGTATGCATGCATAATTGCCCTGCAGCTTGAAGGCAGAAACAATCTAATCTTATCTCTTGGCACCAAAAAGTTTTGGACAAAGCCTTTCGCTACATACTCGTCCAACTCCTGTAACGTCGCCCTGGTGATTATTGAGCAGGTGCTGTGATGGCTGAAATCGTCTGAAGCTCGCAGATTCTACATGACAACCAATTGAGATCGACACCTCAGCATCGGCAAAACTTGTTCGAGCCATGTCTATCATGAATTCGCAAGGAGGACGGCGCTCGCCCAAAAGGCGGAAGCTCGGGCACGACTCTGAGCCCTCTGATACTTCTAGTGGCTCAAGTGATGCAGAAGCATCTCATGGCGGTGGCGACCGTACCAAATCCGGCCATCGGCATCACTCAACTACGAAGAGCCACGTCAACAGGATCGCTAGGTCAGGCCAGGTCACTGCCTCGAAGCCCACTGTTTTGCCCACTGGCGGCATCAACAAATCGGCCACCCTCTCGCTCCAGTTGTCCGACTTATCTGCGGAAATGACTCCGGACTACGAGAGAATACGACCAAAATGGGCTCGGATTTCAGATCAGCTAGTGTCGGTAATCAAGGGCATACCACAGCGTCCGCCTGTTACGGCCACTGAAGCAGCAAAATCATGCCGCAAGCAAGGCATTCAGATTCCTTGGCCAAAGCCTCAGCCAACGAAAGAGACAAATTACAAGTTCGACTTTCTCCCCCCTAAGCATGTTGTGGTTTGGGGCGCATTGGCACAGGGATGGAGTTTGAAGAACAAGAGCCTAATAGACGTCACTGTTCTCATGCCTAATGCTGCTTTGCAAGAGAAGGACTACCTGAATCACAGAGCTTTGCACAAGGCAGCTTTTTACCTCGCTTGCATTGCCGATGTAATCAAGGTTCAATTGGCGGCAGAGTTTCATATGTCTTTTGCATACATGCACGATGTCGATCTCTTGCCATTCCTCAAGCTCGTTCCTCGGGACGCCACTCTGTCGAAGTTTGCTTTCCGAATATCAGTTGGTCTTGCACACGGATCAATACCTGTGACCAAGACTTTGCCCACGAGGAACTGTCTGCGGCAAATAACACCCGGAGGTGCCACGAATGAAGACCAGCCTACGCCATTTTATAACAGCACCGTATGCTATGCAGCATCCATTTCGAGCATCGACGAGCGTCTTCGCGCAACTGTGAAATTGAGTCCAGCTTTCGCCGAAGCCTGCCGGATAGGGCAGCTCTGGCTCCGCCAACGAAACTTCTCCAGTTCTGTTCTGTCCGGCGGGTTCGGTGCCCTGGAGTGGGCTTTGATGTGCGCATTGCTACTAGAGAAGGGCGGCCGCCAGGGACATCCGCTGTTCTCCAAGCAATACAGCAGTCTTCAGTTATTCAAGGCGATGCTACAAGTTCTGGCAGTCCGAGATCTGCAAAAGGATCCTATGCTTCTCTTGGGCGCTGCAGAATTTGAGCTTGCCGATTTAGATGTCCCTGCTTTCTATGATGGAAGCACAGGTGTCAACATACTGTACAAGATGAGCCCTTGGTCATACAAGGCTCTGCAGCATCATGCTCGGGTATCTTTGGCTACAGTCAACTCAAAAAGCCAGGACAGTTTTGACACGACTTTCACGTTGAAAGTTGCGATACCGTTGTTGCAATACGATGAAGTCTACTCGATCCGAATATCTGCAGGTCTGGTCACTAAAGGCGCAGACGAGCGTCAACTCCTACACAGACTACACACTGCTCTCGTGAGAGGCCTCAGTGACAGGGCCAGCCTGGTTGACTTCAGGTTACCGCCACAGTCGAGCTGGGCTCTTAACAAGGATTCTTCTCGCGGCAAGGGAGACTACGACTTAGAGATTGGACTACTCACGAACCCGGATACAATGTCCCGGCTTGTTGACCACGGCCCTTCAGCAGACGAGCAAGAGAAGGCAGCTGAATTCCGCAGATTCTGGGGTGAAAAGGCCGAACTTCGCCGGTTCAAGGATGGCAGTATTTCTGAGGCTCTGGTCTGGTCTCAGGGCGCTCCGGTGACCTTGCAGATCATTGCGTACCTCGCCATGCTGCATTTCAAACTACCACCCAGCTCTATCAAAACAAAAAGGCCATACCTGGATTCCGCCATCCTAAAAGACGACGAACAATCAGCCCCAATTAGTCCCAAGGACGCATTCCTACTCATCAACTCGACCTTCCAAACCCTAACGTCAACGCTCCACAACCTAGAAGGCCTCCCCTTGCCGATTCGCTCCATCTCACCCGCCTCCCCAGCTTTACGCTCGACCTCGACGCTGCATCCACTGCTCCCCTCAACCACTACACCAATCGACATCATCATCCAATTCGACTCCTCGACCCGCTGGCCCGACTCCCTCCCGGCAGTTCAACACACCAAGATCGCCTTTCTGCTGAAACTTGCCGAACTTCTCGCTGAAAGCAAAAAGGAGCTCATCACCCGAGTCGGACTCGAAAACATCGCTTCCGCTACAACAGGCCACTCCAACGTCTGCTTCCTGGACATCATCTACCCGGCCCCGGCTCCTGGACTCTCCTCGATCTGTTTCCGTCTGCGCATCCACCACGACCGGGAAGCTCATCTCCTTCAAAATGCCCTGGCTGATAAATCCCTGCACGGCTCCACGCGAGACTCTCTTGTCCTTGCGCTAGCGGCGCATAAGAGAGACTTCGAGGCGAAGACGGCGCACACACTCGCAATGAAGAACCTCATCACGAAATTTCCACCACTATGCGCGACAGTGAGGTTGTTGAAGCGATGGATCTCCTCACATCTTCTGTCTACGCATGTCCCCGAGGAAGTTCTCGAGATCATCGCCGCGCAATGTTTCCTATACCCAGCGCCATGGGAGGTTCCCGGTTCCGCAACGACGGCGTTCCTGCGATGTCTTCACTTCCTGTCGCGGTGGGATTGGTCCTTCTCGCCACTGATTGTCGACCTGTCACTCTCCCAGGATGGCCTGGCGGACGCGCAGCGGGCGGAAATGGAAACGCGATTCCAAGCGTGGAGGAAGCTTGATCCCAACATGAACACCGTGGTGTGGTTCGTTGGGAGCAACGTGGACGGCACCGGCACGGTGTGGACGGGGAATGCATGTCCCCCGAGAGTTGTGGCGGGACGGGTGACTGCGCTGGCGAAAGCCGCAATGACCATGATCGAGGGGAAATGGTTGGAGGACGAGACCTCGTGGAAGGGCCTTTTTGTCGGGAAGTTGGCCGATTACGATTTCGTCATCCATCTGAAGAGTTCTGCGGTCACGATGGGTGGCACGGGGAGGAAGAAGACGGGGAGCGCGGCATTGGAGGGGATGGACGCTGCTAATGGAGAGTTCAAGAATCTACAGATCGCCCAGTCGCTCGATGTCAATTCGATCGGGCACAATGCCGTGGAACTGTACCTGCGCGACTTGAACCACGCGTTTGGCTCGTCGGCGCTGTTCTTTTACGATAGCAATGGCGGCAAAGTGATTGCCGGGTTGTGGAGGCCTAGTGTGCTTGGGCGGAAGGCGTGGCGGGTCAGACTTGGTTGGTCGAGCGTACCTCTACCTGCGGTTGCTGAGGAGGATGGTGACGAACCCAAGGATATCTGCGTTTTCAACAAGGAAGCGGTCGTGGCGGAGATGGTCATGTTGGGAGAGGGGCTGGTCAAGGAGGTCAAGGTGAAGGAGTGAAAAGAAGTGAGAGTGTAAGGTCGGTCAAGGTGGTCTTGTTGGGGGTATAGCTATATGAGTACAGTGTCGCAAAACCTCGGAATTCAGATCGTCTTTCGGCTGCTGTGTGGTCGTATTCCTCTGCTGCCCGTGGCGATACTATCCATCAGACGTTGCTTGAGGGATAGAGTCTCCACAATGCAACATACACCGGTCATCTAAATCCTAGGTAGCACCGTTTCCAAATGCTGCCCGGATATGTTCCTGCCGAGTGACCATATGACCATCTTCCCGCAAGCTATGCGTTATAATATGGTTCCCGGTCCGCTGGCTGTCTGGTCCTAAGCAGGCCAAGGCAGTTACGGCCTATATGTACCTCCTGTCGGGATCCGCAAGATCCAGTAGTTGCATAGTTTTCTCATACCTAGTGAGTAACCAAGTCAGTTCCTGTGCCGGCGGCTGCAAGTTGCTGCAACGGCGGACTCAACTCACATCGTAAAGACAATACCACCACTCAGTGTCAGGCGACCCAGGCGCGGTAATGCTCCAGACCAAAACGTCAGTATCCCTTCGTTCTTGTATATCATTGCCGCACAATGGAAGCTGTTCTTGTAGGTTTGCTTCGCTTCCAAACTCTGCATGCGTGTCTTGACGGTATCGAGCGGCATTGTGCTGTAGACTGTGACCACACCGGCCATTGCCCCCAGCGCGAACGTTGTCAACGACCCCAGCTTCTCTCCAGGGGCAACGTAGCCTTCCGCGAACTGTTTGAGGCTCGTATAAGTGCTAAATCTGACCGCACTGTTGGCCGCCTGGCGTGCCGTCGTGGGGATAAATCCCTGAAAGAAACCCCTAATGCCCTTCTCTCGGGCGATGACTGTAGACCCATGGATGAAGCCGCGCATTCGGGGATTCGGTCTTTTCCTGTCATCCACCAGCTGGGTTTTCACTGATTCTGACGGCGTGACTGCCAGCAAGGATTCGGTGACGCCTGCGCCGAACCCGGCGGCGACTGTCCTGGGCCCGGATATCTGCCCATTCTCGTCTGATAGGAGGTGTTTATACGTGTCGAAGGACATGAACCGCACGCCGGCCTTGACCGAGTTCCCCACTATGGCTGTCGTGCAGCCGGTGTACCATTCTTTCGACGGGAAGGGCGGCCATGGCAACTTCTTGGAGTCCGGTAAGCGGCGGTTCAGTTGCGATCGTGTCTTCAGGAGGTCGAAGGGATATGTAATGGAGATTTCCACTGCTCCAGCTGTTGAGCCGGCTATGATCGAGCGGAGGGCACTGGGCTGTCACAAATCAGCTTGTGCGGCGGCCTATGGCTAGAGCGCAGTCTGCATACCTTGGGCTTGGACTTGTCTCCATTGTTGCCTGAGCCCGAGGCCATACTTTAATCTGAGCTGCTGGAGGCTTGACTGGGCGTTTTGATATGTGTACTTTTAATTAGTTCAGCAGTGAAATTCCATGCGATATCGGGCATGAGGTCACCCGCCGGAACTTGCCCGCCAACGAGCAACCCAACGCGTCAAAACGCGCTCAGGTTGCCTTCCGGGCTACCAAAATGTCCCAGGCTACGAGCTCCGCCACTGACCATTCCAACTGGTCGCATTCTTACTCGGGCCTCACTTGAGCTTGTGACAGAGGCCATGTCGAGATCTCGTAAACGGTCAGCGCCCGCTGACGGCGACGATCAGACCGAGGATAGTCCAGAGTCCTCGCCTCCCCGCCGCGCATCAGTGAGTTCTCCTCGATCACAAGGTTCGCCCACAGCCTATACTCACAATTGCTACAGAACAAGAGGAGGCGCACGAGCGACGAGTCCTCCGTACCTCAGGACACCTTCAGCGACCAAGATGGCCGTGGGAGCACTCCGCCGTCCGGCGTCGACTCTGATGAGGAGGAGGACGAAGAAATACTCATGCATATGACCCAGGCTCTGGAAGCACGAAAGGAGCGCGGAGAACTCATCAACGAACCCGCCGAGTACGGCATTTTGGAAGAGGTCCAGGTCATCAATTTTATGTGCCATAAAGGCTTTGCCTTTAAACTCGGTCCGTTGATCAACTTCATCTGCGGCAAGAATGGGAGCGGCAAAAGTGCCATACTCACCGCCATCATCCTGTGCTTGGGAGGGAAAGCATCGGCGACCAACAGAGGTGCTCGCCTGCAGAATTTCATCAAGGAAGGAGAAGACCATGCCACCATCCTCTGCAAAATCAAGAATCAGGGCGAGAATGCCTACATGCCCGAACTCTACGGAGCGACCATTCAGGTCGAACGTCACATCCAGCGCAACGGCAGCAGCGGCTTCAAGCTCAAATCTGAAAGAGGCCGTGTGATTTCGACCCGAAAGTCCGACCTCGAGGAGATCTGCGACCACATGATGTTGCAGATTGAGAATCCCTTGGCTGTCCTGTCTCAAGACCAGGCGCGCCAGTTCCTTTCGGGCTCGAGTCCAACCGAGAAGTACAAGTTCTTCATGAAGGGCGTTCAGCTTGAACAACTCGATCAGGACTACCGTCTCATCGAAGAGCAGCTCGACAACATCAGTGCCAGAATCCGTGAAAGGGAGCCGGATCTCAAGGTGCTCAAGGACAGGCATGAGCGAGCAGCGACGAAGTTGGCCATAGCCGAAAAGCATGAGGGCATGCGATCCAAGTTGCGCGAGCAAACCCGGCAGCTCACCTGGGCCCAAGTCGCGGCCAAGGAGGATATCCGCGACGAGTACCTCGAGGAGATCCGGAAAACAGACGAAAGGATAGTCGCTGCCCGGGCCAAGGCCGAGGAGCTCGACATTGTCTTTCAGCAGTCCGATCAAGCTCTGTCTGTGGCAAAGGAGGAATATGAAGCTGCAAAGGCAGAAGTTGACCGCCTCAAGGCTGAGAAAGCCGAAGAGAAGGCGCAATATGAGGAAATCAAAAAGAGCTGCGCAGACGCCCAAGCCGAGCAGCGTCAAATTGGTTCCCACATCAAGGCCACCGAGCAGAACATTGCCAAGAGGAAGGAGGCCATCAGCCAGGAGGAGCACAGACTGGCAGACCTCGATGGCGGTGGTGCCGCCCGTCGCATTGCTGAACGCAATCTCGCGGAAGAGGCAGTCATGACCCTGAAGCAGAAGCAGCATGAGCACTCCGAGCGGAGACAATCCTGCGTCGACGACGTTGCTCGGATGCAAAAGCTGCTGGATGAGAGCGCCCAGGCGAAGAAGCAAGAGGACGCCAGAGTATCCGAGCTGGAAAACCTGATCAAATCACTCAAGGAAAACCGCGATTCACAAGATTTAGCTCTACACAGGAACATGCGGGTCTTGCTACAAGCGATACAGCAGGAACGGGGATTCCAAGAACGTCCTGTAGGTCCGATCGCAAAACATGTCAGACTACTGAAACCGGAGTGGTCTGCGATACTCGAAACAGTCTTTGGTAAGGCGCTTGCCGGTTTCATTGTTACCAGCAAGCGAGACGAGACTCTACTGAGCAGCATTATGCGACGAAATGGTTGCGGCGATCTGCCCATCTTTATCACCAACCACTCGCCGCTAGATGTCGAGTCACATCTGCCGGATGCTCATTACCAGACAATTTTGAGTGCGTTGGAAATCGACCACGAGCTAGTCAAAAAGCAGCTCATCATCGCCAATCAAATCGAACAGTCCATTCTGATTCCTGACGTATTCGAGGCCACGCAGATCCTCCGCAATGGTGGCACACCTTTACCGCGCGTTCGAAGATGCTACTGCCTAGGTCAAAAGATCAAGGAAAAAGGTTTCATGCTGTCTTATCGCGGCGGGACAGTGGCCCAAGATCCGACACATGGTTGGACGAAAGCTCCCAGGATGAAGACCGACGTCGGAGAGAACATTCGCTTGCAGGAACGAACCCTCGAGGAACGCAAGGCTGAGCGTCTTCGCGCCGAGCAGGAATTCAGTAGCGCGCGCAACCGGCATCTGAAGGCGAAGCAAGCCCTCAAAGCTCATGATAACCACACGGCGGAACTTCGTATTCAAGTACAGAAAGCGGAAGACAGGGTTGAGCAACTGGAGGATGCTATCCGAGACGACCATTCTGAAAGTGGAAAGCTCGAGCAGCTGCGTCAAGAATTACGAAAGGCTGAGGATGAATTGAAAGTCCACGAGAACTCTTTTGAAGACTCGGTTGCTGAACTCGACGAGTTGAAAAAGAAGCTCCGCGCGGCGCGCGACAAATGCGACCAAGTCGACGACCGGATCCAATCAGCTAATGGAGTCGCCGAGAAGGCGAAAGAAGCAGCTCAGGCCGCCAGCCGGAAACGTGAGTATGACCTGTACGAAAAGAACAATGCCTTTGCCGTCACTGAGGAAGGTCAGAGCGACCGTGGCTCGCTAGAGCGGAGGTTAAAAGAGATCGAGGACCATGTCGCCAGTTTCACAGAGCAAGCCCGGGCTGTGTGTGAGCGGGTCAATCTCCCTGAAGGAGAGACTTATGACAGCCTGAAGAGGAAGCACGAAAAGCTGAGGGCAGAATATGAGAAGTGGAAGAAGCAAGTCGGCGACCCGGCCGAGTTGGCTGCGGAAGCTTCGAAGTGCTCCAAGGCGTTTCGGAAAGCTGAGGACGACATGCAGACTCTGGAATCGCTACAGGAACAACTCCGAAGGACGCTCACGAATAGGAAGATGCGGTGGGAACGGTTCCGGCAGCACATCACCGCTCGGTCGAGGGCAGGCTTCATCATGAAGCTGAGCGAAAGAGGCTTTCGAGGGAAATTGCACGTGGACCATGTGAAGAAAGTCATGGACATTGCGGTCGAACCCGACATCACTAGACGAAGCGGAGAAGGTCGAAGTGCAAAGACTCTTTCCGGAGGCGAGAAGTCCTTCTCTCAGATCTGTCTCTTGCTGTCGATCTGGGAGGCCATGGGTGTTCCTATTCGCTGTCTCGACGAGTTTGACGTGTTCATGGATGCGGTAAACAGGAACACCAGCGTCAAATTGTTGATCGATGGGGCAAGACACAGCACGAGCGGGCAGTTTATTCTGATCAGTCCTGGCACGCAATCTGACATTCCCATCGCCGACGATGTCAACAGAGTCGAGTAAGTTTGAACCACGTGCCGCTGTGTCGAATGCGTGCTGACTTGGATACAGATGTGCACCCCCCAAACGAGGTCAGACAACGCTCCAGTTCGGTGCGGGCTGAAGGTCGACTGGGCTACCGTCATTGTAGTTTGAGTATGGAATACGGAGTACCGTATGTGCATATTGTGTGAAGAAAGGTCTCCTGCGTGCTGGACATGATGTCTCTTACTCTCTTGTTTTCACATGCACTTTTCTCTCGGCGTTCATGCTGTTGACGTTCCACAGCTGGCGAGGTGTGTCAGCCGCTGGATTCTTTCTCTATGAGACACGAACGCAGTTGTACACATGCAATGGCCGTTGTGCAGGTCGGCATCGTCACGCGCAGGTCGTGTCCGAGACTTGTCGGATTCACCTGATGCTGTGTAACCACGTACCCGCCACCGGATCGTGTCGACTCAAATCCCGCAAACCTTTTCCTGAGCAGGTTGTGAGTCTAGATAAGAAGCAGTGGCCGCCCAGGGTGAGGAGTACAGGAATGTCCTGCGGTGGCTCCTGCCTGAGCTTCAACATAAGTTGTGCCACTTTCCGCGAGTTTCGTTCCTTGCAAGCGGCAACAATACTGTTCTGTTGGGTCGAGCCATCGCTCATTGAACATTTGCAAAGCGCCTACGATGGCTATATACCTGGACGGGTATCGATGCGCAGACCGTGCTTATCCTGAAGGTAGCTCGGTTTCTGCCCTAGCAAGGCTGACCGAGGAACTCTCAAGGCACCGACAATTCAAGCCGCCATTCGACGGTCACCTCGATTGCCACGATGCGAATCCATCACAGCGACTTTGTGGGGACTCGGATCCAACGCACGCGCCCAGTCCAGGAGTACTGCCAGCGAGAACAGAACAGAGAGCTCTACTACAGCAAGAGCGTTCTGCCTGGGACCTGCGGTACACAGATCAACACGAGAGTCCTCAAGACCAGAAACTGTGGCTGCGTGTTACCATGCGTGAGAGGAAGGTGAGAGGAGGTCTCCGGTTCTGGCTTGCACTGTTTATGATAGCTGACCTTACTCAGTTGTCCATGCAAAGGGGCCAGCGGGCCAGGGCGTTGTCCTCAAAGTTGTTCTTGTCTTTGCAACTAAGCGTGCGGGTTGACAGGGAGGCTGGGAGTGCCCCAGTTGTGGCTCAAGATATGGGACTTGGGCAGAGAGGGTGGGATATCGTGCTCATGGCGAGATGTTCCGGCAGAAATCAGTCTTCACTGAGCTAGTAAGGTATTACTTGGGCTATAGTCGCTATCGAGTCAATGGTCATTGTGAAGGAATGGCGGCCCTGGGAGAATAATGAGTGGGATCGAGCGCTCTACAGCTTGCCGAAAGAGGCTAGCGTGTGTTTGGGGCTGGGCAGGCTTGTCTTGGCAGCCTCAGATCCGCAAGCGCATTGCTGCGGCCACAAGGCAAGCAAGACTTAAAAGCCTGCCAACTGCATTCCTACCTTACCACGTACTCGATACTTGAGCAACAGCCTCACTCTCGCCCATGATCTGAACCCCTTGAACATAACAACCGACTCTTCTCGACACCTCTAGAAATCTGCTGACGCAGCTGAAAGAGCTTTCAGTCCGTCCTACACAAAGAGAACGACGTCTCAAACCCACAAAACCAGAGACCCCTCTCCTCGCAGTGACACTACTGCCCGTCCCTCGATCTCAGACCCAGGCGCTACGCCGCCCCTCGACGTTTACAGTTCTCGAGTCTCCAAGATCCTGTATTCGCGCTACACAACCCTTTCTCACCCCCTTCCTGCCCCTCTCACGCTGCGCTCCCCTCCACCAGAGGCAAGCCCCAGCAGCCCGCCACGATGACGGACGCTTTAGCATCACAACTCAACAAGACCTCGTTGAACGATGGCGCCGATGACTCGACCTGGAAAGACTCACTCAAGCTCCCCGCAAAAGACACCAGACAACAGACTGAAGATGTGACGGCAACCAAAGGCCTGGAATTTGAGGACTTCTACATTAAGCGGGAATTAATGATGGGCATATTTGAAGCCGGGTTCGAAAAGCCCTCCCCCATTCAAGAAGAGACCATTCCCGTAGCCCTCACTGGTCGAGATATCCTGGCTCGAGCAAAGAATGGAACAGGCAAGACGGCCGCCTTTGTTATTCCTACCCTCGAACGAATCAACCCCAAAAACCCCAAGACGCAGGCACTTATCCTGGTGCCCACTCGGGAACTGGCCCTTCAAACATCACAAGTCTGCAAGACACTCGGAAAGCACCTAGGTATCAATGTCATGGTCACGACGGGTGGCACGGGACTAAAAGATGATATTCTGAGGTTAGGAGAGACAGTACATATCATTGTCGGCACACCGGGCAGGATTCTTGATCTCGCGAGCAAGGGCGTTGCAGATCTGTCTGAATGTCCCATCTTTGTCATGGACGAAGCCGACAAGCTTCTGTCGCCAGAGTTTACCGTCGTCATCGAGCAGCTGCTCTCCTTCCACCCCAAAGACCGTCAGGTCATGCTTTTCAGCGCCACTTTCCCCATGATTGTCAAGACCTTCAAGGACAAGCACATGCGCAATCCCTATGAGATCAACCTCATGGACGAGCTCACCCTCCGCGGTATCACTCAGTACTATGCCTTTGTTGAAGAGAAACAGAAGGTCCATTGTCTGAACACCTTGTTTTCCAAACTCCAGATTAACCAGTCCATCATCTTCTGCAACTCGACCAACCGAGTCGAACTCTTGGCGAAGAAGATCACCGAACTCGGCTACTCCTGCTTCTACTCTCACGCCAAAATGCTGCAACAGAATCGCAACAAGGTCTTCCACGATTTCCGCGCCGGAGTCAGCCGGAATCTGGTGTGCTCGGATCTCCTCACTCGAGGTATCGACATCCAGGCTGTCAATGTCGTGATCAACTTTGACTTCCCCAAGAACGCAGAGACGTACCTTCATCGTATCGGTCGGTCTGGCCGGTTTGGTCACCGTGGTCTGGCTATCAACCTGATCAATTGGGACGACCGTTACAATCTGTACAAGATCGAACAAGAACTGGGCACCGAGATCCAGCCGATTCCTCCGTCTATCGACAAGAGTCTGTATGTGTACGACAATCCAGAAAACATTCCTCGTGCGTTGCCTCCGCCTGCTCCGGCTGCCAGACCGAACACGTCAACTACACCTACGAATCAGCACGCCACCAATGCCAACGGTCAATACCCGCAATTTAGGAAGCCACAGAACCAGTTCAATGGCTTTCCGCAGCAGTACAACAATAACAACAACCAAGGACGTGGTGGATACCGAGGTCGGGGTCGTGGTCAGGGTGCTCGAGGGCGCGGAGGCCACCCTCCACAGGCGGCGGCCGTGGGCCAAACCGCTCAGTAATTCCACAGTCGTGGCGGATTTTGTGGTGGTTTTCTTTATTTTCTGTTTAGGGCGTCTGTCTATCTCTTCAGGGTTACGAAGGGTCCATGACATGCGACATGCGCAAGCTGGGAGTTTCATCATGGCCGGCTGATACGGTTTTGCTGCTTACCGGATCTGTACAACAGCGTACGTACAGTTTCTGCTTCTTTTGGCGCAGGGTGTTTTCTGGATCGAACAGACGGCCGGACGGCTAGCGGCTCCTTGCTGAGCATGATTCGGTCGGTGTTTCATGGCTTATGACATTGTATGTCCCGAAGAGCCATGTTGCGATGGGAGTCGCAGGGACGACTGGCGCAAAAGTCCCAAGGATCATGCCGGACTTCTACATGGATTGTAGATCTGCATGGCGTTTGCTGGCTATTTGCTTTTCTGTCATTCAATCTCAGACATATCAGCCCTACAACGACCCTACCTCCAACCCACAAGCACGATGCTCGACACACCCTCTATTCAATACTACCTACTTCGACCCCAGCCTCACACTACGCCCACCACACTTGACGTAAGCACCAAAGCCATCTTCGACGACCTCAACGAGATACTCCTGACCTTTCTCCTCAAAACTCTCCACAACACGAACACTCTCAATCATCGACTACATATTCATACGCCATACGTCCTAGGCTTACACTTCGATACGCCTTTCGCCGCCTCTCTCTTCCCACCTCCTCTGTATCTCCGCGACGCTTTACACTTGACAGTCGACGTCACCTGGCGTGTCTCCTTGCCCAGGGCCCGACATCAACAAATCTCAACGCGATTTATTTTTCGCATCCATACCTATTTCCGCTCACGTGCCAAGTTTCGCTCGCTACTTTCGCCAGCATTGAAAGCGGACTTTAACGCCATATGGATGCATGCCACCACAGAAAATCATAGAAAACTATCAAAAAAAGAACAGGAGGAAGCCAGGAGCCTGAAACCCCAAATATCCAGGCATTGAAGAGTTTCGAAGTGGGTGCCTGGACGCAGAACCCAGTCAACCAGATCATCATTGGGATTTCTCCGAAAGGAGTTGCAGCTCGACAAGGAACAAGGCACCTAGTTAGTTATACGTAGGTCTCCGAGGTCGATGTCTTTGCGCGTACCGAGCTAGACACTGGGCTTGCAGAGCTCCGTCCCACGCTCCGCAGCTCGATCTCGAGATGGGGACAAATGCACAAGACTGCCTTTTCTTCCTCTGAAAACATGAGTTCTCCGCCTTTGTGATGAATTCAATTTATGTCTTGCGCCGGTCGTGCGTCTGCTCCTGCGTCTTGTCGAGTACTTGGTATGTAGGTTGTCTTCATGGCAGGACGAGTCTACGTCGCTCCTCTCCCTTCGTCACACCTCGCATGGACCTAGCTAGGCCTTGATCCTCTCCCAACTACAGTAGTGCATATTAGACCATTGTTCTTCGTGCACGAATGAATTCCTCACCAGCCGCAGCGCCGTCACGTTCGAGCTGGGTTTGGTCTGGTCCTGCTTAAGTCTGGCGCAATCAACTTGAACATTCCGAGTGAGCCTTGTGTGTTACGTATAGTAGGTGGGCTACAGGGCGTGGGAAATGAAACTTGTGTCCATTCCGTGGCCTGAGCAGTGATCGGGGTGACTGAGTGTAATGTATTGCATTGCATTGTATTGCATTGCATTGTATTGCATTGTATCCTATTACACTGAGCGTCCGTCACTAAGGTTTAGGTATATCAACGTATCATATAATATGGAATTCCTGAGACGAAGTACGTAGGTAGGTACGTAGTCAGGTAGATAGATGCGTTGCATTACACCGCACAAGATTGTGTTGTATTCTATTGTATCATAGCGAGCGTCCGTCGTTGATTTGAGTACTCCGTTCTCCGTACATCAGCACAAAACATGAAGCTTTCGGGGCCTAGGTTGACAGGAACATAAGTACTCTTCATAGGTCACCCGTAGTACCTCCGTACATTTCGAACTCCTCTTCCGACTGTCGCTACTATCATCGCAATTATCACTTTCGTGCTTGTCCCCCGGCTCATCGTTGTCATTGTCATCATCTTTCGTACGCTCCTCTGACTCTCGCGGCTATCATCGTTAATGTCATCGTCAACTAATGTTCCTGCTTGTCGTTTCGTACCCTGCTCTCGCTGTCGTTGCTATCACGGTCAATGTCGTCGTCATTGTCAGAGTCGTGCTCGTCGTCAATGTCATCTGGCGTCATCAATTCCATTAAGTTGCATGCTGTCAGGTGCGGTCCCCACATTTCCGAGGCCTCAAGTGGGATGGAGGTGTAGGTATGTTATGCTCCATCCATTGAACATGGCAGTATCTTAATCTTTGAGACAAGCATATGACTACGGTGCCCTACCACACAGTAGTCATATGCTTGTCTCAAAGATTAAGCCATGCATTCACAGTATAAATTGCTTATACTTAGACATGCATGGCTTAATCTTTGAGACAAGCATATGACTACGGTGCCCTACCACACAGTAGTCATATGCTTGTCTCAAAGATTAAGCCATGCATTCACAGTATAAATTGCTTATACTTAGACATGCATGGCTTAATCTTTGAGACAAGCATATGACTACTGTGTGGTAGGGCACCGTAACTCTTGTCAATCTCTGATTCTCTAACTACCGAGAGCAAGGCTCTCGGAGAGCTATGGACTATGTAATGCAGCGTAGCTCTTGCCCTGCCCTAGGGCAATGGCAGTGGCAAGACAGGAACAGGGCAGGGATGCCCGCCACATACTGCCAGAGTCAACCAGGTAACTACCTTGCAGGCCGGGCCGGGCGGCCAGCGGACGCTGGACACGCGACGACCGCGGCACGACCCTCCCGAGGGAGGGTAGAAGTTAGTTGGAACCAGGGTAGGGACGGGCCTTCCACGTGGGGTGAAGAACGCACGGCCCGGCCGGTGACACACACCGCCCTCCTGAGGGGACGGGCGTCAGACTTCCGGCCATAGGAATACGGGAACATAGGGTGAACGTTCGAGGCGTCCAAGGTCGGGTGTAAGGCATAGGCGCGACGGTATTTGGTATACGGTGTGACGTAACGTAGGGCATTGGTTGCGGAATATGTCCCAAGCGTGCGTGCACAGCGACGTCCAGGTGTGGTGTGGTGTGGTTTGGTGTGTTGAGCTGTTCATCCTAGATCTGGTGGCCCGCTATTGACACGAAGTGCAGCGACCAGAGAACAGCTCCTAAGGGTAGATCAGTCTTTGCATCCACGAGATTGCCTGCCGAATGTCCTTGTCCTTTTTTCGTCTTTCCTTACGACGTTGTTTCGGGCCAGACGACACGATACCTTCCTCCGACGGGTCTTTGGAACAGTAAGAAAGGGTCTCGTCATCATTCGTCGCTCACCCCTCGGGGGAGCGTGGTTGACGCGTGATCACCGTCTACCTTCGTCCTCCGGGCTGGCGGTGGTAGTCGGTTCCACGTCGACTTCCTTCATCTCGGGGGCGGAGTTTTCCTCGTTCTGTCCTTGAAGAGTATCTAGGGACTCTGTTGCGTTTGCCCTTGACGGGATTGATGTGCTGATTGCTTCCACGTTGGTTTCCTCAGGTATAGGCGCAGGCAAGTCCTCGTTAACGGGTTGAGGAGTACCGATGGGCTCGTGCGCCTCTTCTGAGATTGCACTAAGCAATGGGTCTTCGTTGTCTCCTTTCGATACACCGGCGGAGGCTGCGTCGTTGATCTCTTCTGGAACGGCTGCTTCCACTATAACCTCCACGGGCATAGGTAAAGGCCCAGCATCCTCGTTGATATCCTGAGGTATAGCCACGGGTGCTGCCTCGTTCACTTCCTGTCCAACAGCTGTAGAACCTGGGTCCTCTCGGTCTTGGGGCATGGCAGGGACCGCGGCCTCTGCGTTGATAACTTGCGAAATAGTCATGGGAGCGTCGTCTCCCCTGCTTTCTTGCGGTGTGATCCAGGGGTTAGCCACTTCTGCGATTTCTCCTGCCAGAGCTACCTCCGTTGCCCCATCATTATCTTCTGGCACAAAGGCTGGAAGCGTCGTCTGCTCGGTGACTTTTGGCAAAGCTGGAAGTGTTGTTTCCTCATTGCTTTCCTGCAGCTGGCCAACGTCCGCTGATTCGTCGCTGTTTTCTTGCAATACGGCCGGGCCTGTTTCTTCATTGACTCCTTGCAGCACGCCCGTGGGATCTGCCACCGCGTCCACCTCTTTTGGTAATGACGAGTCGGTCGCTGCTGGAACCTCCGCTGCGTCTTCGGTGACCTCGTCTATGAGCTCTGGTGGCACAGTTGGAAGCGCTAGCTCCTCGATGGCTACATGCACCTCAGCCACATCAGTGGCCTCGTGGTTATCTTGTGGATTAGCTGTAGGTGTCAGCTCTTCGTTGACCTCTTGCGGCATGGCTGGAGCACTTGGCTCCCCACAATTTCCTTGTGGACGGACCGTGGGAGCTTGTTCCGTGCCGGCTTCTTGCGATTGAACCATAGGAGGTGCCCCCTCGCTCACCTCTTCGGGCAAGACCGCTGGCGTTGACTCTGACACTTCCAGGGATTCTCGTTTTCGTTCCTTGATAGGCACGAGGCCAATCAGATTCATACCGTTTTCTACTACCGTCCGGACGCATTCACAGAAGATGGTCCTCAGGGCGTCGTGATTCCGGGCAGGTCGCACGGCTGATGATGATCCCTCTCCTTCATTATCGGGCTCAATCCCAGTATCCTCGGAATGGGGATTGTTCTCCTCCTCATCCCATACCGACGGCAACATGTCAATCACCTGGACCAAGTACGAGAGGATGATCGCAGGCTCAAGCTTGTCAAACGCGTGCTTCACGCAAATCGGGAACCGCGCCAACAACTTGAGCATATCTGCGTATGAATACGATTCTTCTTCAGTGAAAAGCGTGTAATCGAGGCCTTCGTGCTCGAGGCTTCGCCGTGCTTCACCACCCTGAAGCTTTGCCTTTGACCGAAGATTATCGAGCCATCGCTGAACTCTCAAACCAGGATAGTTGTCAGCGAGAGCGCCAATCTTTTCATCGGTTCCAAGAGTGAAGTTGAGCGTGGCGGAGCGCTTGGTCGACAGTTCTTGGCTGATGAGAGCAAGCCTGGCAAATTCACTTGCATCAGTCAAAGCTCCATCGCCGTTAATTCCGTAGCTCTGGAAGAAATCATCATTTCCCTCTGCCTTGAGGCTCTCTTGCATCACCTCCTGGCACTGTGTAAGGATGTCGCCCAACAGAAGCCCGCTGCTCGCTGACTGTGGTGACAGGCCTCGAACAGGACCGAAACTCACGTGCTGCAGAGACTGTGCGAGGTTGTGGTACTCGTCGCCCATCAGCTCCAGCGTCCGGAATAGCTGCTGGAAATGAACGTCTTGCTTTGCAGAGACGACGTAGATCATCTTGTCGAAGTTGTATTTCTTTCTGCGCTCGAGAACCGCTCCCACGTCGCGGAGCAGATAGCTGGTTGTCCCATTAGGGTGACGTGCAGTCACAGTTGGTAGACCTTTCGCTCCGTGCTTCTTGAAGTCGATGATCCAAGCTCCGTTACTGTCTTCGTAGACTCCATTCTCGGTAAGAATTGCCTCGACCTCGGACATGGTGGCTTTGCTGACTTCGGATTCTCCCGAGTAGTCGTCGAAATTGATGTTGAGCTCGGCATATAAATCGGCATACCTTGTGACGCAGGCCTCACGAAGTCGCTTCCACAATGCAACGGCGTCGGCATCGCCATCCTCCATTTTCTTAAAGGCGTTGTCCAGCTGAGTCGAAATCGGGACATTTTCGGTAAGTGGTGCCTCGCCTGCGGTGTCGACTTCCGTGTTGTTCTCCTGATTAGCCGAGGCTTCGGCCTTGGACAGTTCGTCGATCTTTGCGTATACGTCGAGTAAATGTCGGAGCGGTTCCTCTTCGAGCAGCTCGTCCGAGCCGAACCTGTGCCATCCGACAGCAAGGAGGCCGATGTGTTTGCCCCAGTCGCCAAGGAAGTTCAGGCGTCGTACGTCCCATCCCATGCCCTCATACAAGGAAGCAATGGAAGCGCCAATGACGGTGCTTCGTAAGTGGGTGCCGTCGAACTCTTTGCCAAGGTTGGGCGACGAGAAGTCAACGATGACTCGTCTGCCAGCGCCACGATGAACATCGCCACTTGTGAGGCCGGGAAAAAGGCAGCTGCCATAGAACTTGCCACGGTCGAGAATGTATGGCAGGAGGATGCGAGCCAAAGTTTCCGGAGATATGTACAGTCGGACGTGAATGCCGTCCTCAAAGGGCTGGTCAAAAAGAGGTGTTTCTGGAAACTAGATGCAGGGCAAACAACCGGTCAGTAAACAGACTGGAGGATTTGCGGCGGGCACACCTTCTCAGCCAGATTGAGTGCGAGCTCCTTGGGGTCTGATCCCTTGAGGCGCAGACGCGGAATGACCACCTCCAGATCGCCGTAGTCGTTGGGCTCCTGGATCGAATCATAAGCCAGCTGTGGCTCGCAATCAGTGAGCTTCACAAGAACTTGTGCTAGATGCGTTCGGTAGATGTCAAGCGGCCGCGTCAGAACGTCTGCGGCTGGGAACGAACGGCCCGTGTCGTCCACACCCAACCCATCGAGGAGGACCTGGAGGCTGTCGGCGTCCAGAGTCGCCATGGTCCGCGGCACTATGTTGTTTGAAGGCTGGAAGGACGCGGGGAGAACATTGGAAGAGCAGGTGGAAGCACGACACAAGTAGTTGCCTTTTGGCAGGGCGATGCTGCTGCTCTGCTGGCCGCCCAATCAGCTTCACCAACGAATCATCTCGCATAGATGTGCAGGGCACGAGCATCGCAGACAGCTGGCAACGCCACGTAGCGCTCGCCCTACACCATATGACACGTCTCTCGCGCGGGGAGTGGTGTTTGGGACACTGTGAGGCTGGGTAGCGATCCTATCGAAGCCACCCGCCGTCGCTCGGGGTCGGAAAATTCTCCCAGAATCGACCTTGCGACCGTTAGCGACATGTTCGAATCGATACGAGCCTGGGCTCAGCGCATCATTGAGACTCTGGGTCTTCTTGCTCAGAGAAACAGTGTGTAGAGGAGCAGGGATGTAGGCTACCATGATGTCGCCCTGCACAGCATGTGACGGTGGCATCGTGCCTTCGGTTGTCTTTACGAGCCTCATCATCATCGAGGATTCTCAGACTTCAGGAAGAAGGACTTTAAGATCTGAAAGACCGAAGTCGCCATGAGTATGAATTATTAGCACACACGTGAGATCAATCTGAATGAGGTTGACGTGAGGGTCAAGTTGAATTGAGATTGTGGTGAGTTCCGGCTCAGCCGCAGTTCACCTGTCAGCGGTCTGCTTAGCCAACAGCTCTTCGGACTCGATGCTCCAGCTTCTCCCTCAATTAGTGAGATTCAATGCGCTCAATGCAGATAGGATGCAACCCGTAAAGCGGAAAGTAAGATGATTTGTCCGGCCTGCTACAATATGCTGCAGGCCTCATACTTCCATCACTGGCCCTGGCAGGGCCGCAGATTGGAGGTCGCGTCTACTCCGCGGCAACCTCCAAGCCGACAATTCCACTGCATCAGTCGATTGGTGATGTGGGGTTGAGTTGGTTAATCCTGTTCGCATGCGTTCTGGAAGACGGAGATACATTGCTTGGATCCGCTGGCTCACACCAATTTTGGCGGCTGCACTTACAGCTGAATGCCACCACGACGGTTCGAAACCAAGGTGAATCAGGCAAAATGCAATCAGCAGCGCGCATACAAATGCCGTGGTGTTGGCTTTGAAGGGCAGAACATGATCCTGCATGGAGAAGATGCCCGTCGCGATCATCACAGGGTATATGGACTTCGAAATGAATTCAGTCTTCCGTCCTATTTCGGCAGGGAACTGCTGCAGGAGATTCTGTTCAGTTTCGATCAGACTCTTACACCTGCTGCTGACACTTCGGAGCCTCCTCTGCACCTTCTCCAACTCCTCCATGTTATCAATGATGTCGGATATCGCAGGACCACAGAGTTCCGATGGGAAGAGAATATGGTTCTTTTCAAGGAAACTCCCGACTTCATCCTTTATGTCAGCCACCTCCATCGAAAACATGTCTGCTAGATCTTTGACTTCTGCACTCCATTTGAGGGTGTCGAAGCCTTCGTCTTTCATTTTGGTATGAGGTCTCTTGGAGAGATGCTGCCGGTTATGTTTACACTGCGCATAGTCACGAACGGGGTCGTTCAGCCAGTCCACTATGCGCATGTACTCGGCTGTAACGCGCTTCAAGTGGTACGCCAGCGTTCTCGGAAACTTCTCGCGAGGATCCGTGGCAGGGAAGTCAGGCCCGGCTTCACCTCGGGTGGATGGATCGAGGGCCACAAGTCCGTCGGCGTCTTGACTGATCTCCTCGTATACGTCCGTTAGACTCGTCCCGGCTTGCTTGGAATTAAAGTAGTTGTCGCTGATACAAAGAGAATCCCATAACGAATCATCGTTTCCGGTTACCAGATAGGATATTTGTGCTTCGTAGCAATGAATACCGGGCTGATTGCCTCTTTTGTCGAGGAACGAGACGTTTCGATACTCCCGGAGAGCTGTATTGTTCGCAAAGCGCCGTGTATCAAGATTTGGGGTATCGGACCGGCGCATCAGCTTGTAGCGAAGGTGAAATGCAAACGCAAAATTGTGTCCCTGTGGAGAGATGGAGACAGTTGTGTGAGGCGCCGACTGGAGATGCCTATACACCAAGGAACCGACCGCGCGCTTCTGATAGTGTGGTGCTGTGCCGAAGATGGCGCATACGCACTCAGGATCCAGGTCAGTGAGGTATATGTGTCTGTGTCGTACATCCAAATACTGTGCCTGATTCGACCGATAGCGAGGCTCACTAAGCGCCTGGTACAGCTGTCGCGCAGTGAGTGGGCCTTTGTTGCGTCTTTCACTGATAACACCACCATTGATACTCCTCTCATCCAACAGAGCCTTGGGGCTTGGAGAAGTGCCGCCTTCCACGGTCTCTGTCAAAAGATGTCGGAGAGTCGTCTTGGGGCAGAATGCTTCGACTTTATCGGCTTCAGCAGAGATCTCGTCGTCGTCGTCCCTTATGAACAGGGGCGCAATATTCACATCCAGTTGCGCAGCCCGGGCTCTTTCCACATCCTCTACTGTGTCCGCCACACTCTGCGCCAGCCACTCCAAGTGAGACTTTTCTAGCTCTCTGAGATTGAGGTCCCGACACCGCCTTGTGAACTCTGGATGCCACACGACGTCACTAGCGCGGATCAAAGACCCAGATTGTGGCATCGCTCGAGATAGTATTTGAGCAACGGTGGCTGCTGAATGGGAAAGGAGCAACAAGCATGCTGTAATCAGGGCGGAGATCTCGTCTTTACCTTCTTTCGTAGCCGAGCGGTGTCGACACGTATATAGGGGCAAGGAGGGTGCTATGAACAAGGCGTAGACAGCGGCTTGGATCCCTTGCAAGCTGGTAATGTCAACGTATGTGTATGGGTTAGGGAAATAGGCTGGTCGGGCCTGACGACTTGAACCCGCGTCGTCTGGCGACAGACAGCCATGTCGGAGACGAGCTGATTGTGTGTTAGCAGCATGTTGTGACACGTTCGAGCAGGGAGGTATCGGCTTCTGATTGACTGCACAATGCTGCCGGGCGTCAAGGACAAGCGCACTCACTGAATGCCACGTAGCTAGCATGTCGGATACACCTCGATGCCAATGTCGCCGCCTCTACTTTTTGACAACCTTTTCTTTCTCGCACCTTGGACATCGCGGGGCGGAGCAATTGGGGCATGACCCGGACTTCATGTTGATCGCTGATGTCGCGCAGCGACACTCAACACAGCTATCAGCTTCGACTTCGACAACGAGGGGTTTTTTGCCGCTCTCACACAGGTCCAGACCCAGACGATTTGCTTTTTCGGGGGCTGTCCAGCAAACGGTCAGCTGCCATTCTCACGTAGGGACTGAAATCGTCCCAATTGGCCATCTTGGTTATGCGATGCCCAACAGGCAACGTGCCGAAGGAAACCAAAATTGGGAGGAATTCTACAGAATAGGGCGTTTTACCATCTCGAAAATAAGTCATTGGCTATGTTGCGCCCATTGCGCCCGGCGAGATTGTCCCAGCAACCTCAAGCCGGGGCTATGACTCGCCATATACCCTGACTTCACCGCTCGTGTCAAAGCCATGGCGAAGGACGTGCCAGGCGTAGTCGTGCAGGTGCAACTCCATGCTGTGTGTCCATCTGCTAAAGCATGATCCAGCTCGGAACACTAGTAGATCGTGCATGTAAGTACGGTGTAGACGCGTCTTCAAGATATGGGAAGCCCTTACAGATAAGCTGTACCCCATACTCCGTACATGTTACTGGTAGCCGGTAGCGAGCTGGGGGGCAAGATTTGAGTGGCCAGAAGATCGTTGGGGGCCGCCACATGCACTACTCCGGACCTGGTAATTACTTGAACGAGGCCCGTCCCAGCAATGTACTGTACGTCCCCAACGGCGGCGACCCGGGGGTGTCTGACCCGCATGCCGCATGCATCACGACACCCAGCCACCTGGATTCCAGAGATTGATCCCACCTAGGAGTGGATGGGCTTTTCGACTCTGCTGGACGGTCGCCGTAGGGAGGTCTGACGGTGGAGCGATGATAACCAACTGGAGCCACCTTGTCAGGTAGGTCCGAGCGTTGATCAAGAATATGACTTAGATCCGTACTGTGTAGGCGAGGATGTGGGTGAGATATAAGTTACGCAGGAGACGTTGCACAGCACCAAGGTGTGACAAAGGGTCTCGAGGCTCAATCCCCATCACGCGGCGAGAGAGGTTGTCGCACTTTCGGAATGGTTATCCAGTTTTATTCGTGATATGCTGCAGTAATGGGTACGCCGTCCCATGTGAATTGGATCTTCGCATATGCATTGACGTGCTCACCGCAATCTTGGCACGACGCGTCAAACTTCAAATCCCGGCATCGGACACGGACCCATGAGGGAAGCACAAGGATCGGAGAGCGGGACCGCGTGGTCAGGTACGGAGTAGATGTATCTTCAACTCCCTGCAAGAAGTTATCGCTAAAGATGGACACGCATTGAGGCACGAAACTGGAAGCAGGAACGGGCCTAGAAGAAGTGGCTGCAGAACTATCCGAGCAGGCGCCTTCCCAACGCTCCACCAGGCGATATCGTTGTACCTTGTACCTTCACCGCTCAAAGCACAGCCGTTTCCATACCTAGCGGCCTCTTCAGGGATGAAAACATCGTGACTCAGGCAGATCTCCATCCCACTTGGCTTGTTCAGTCCCCTCGAGCACCACACACTTCAGACTGGGGTAGGGCATCCATTCACCACGCTCTGCAGCCGCCTTCCTACCAGAATGCAGCTAGCACACTACGAATGGAAGTGGAACAGTCAATATGTCAACCTCTTCTGCCCGGCGCCTCCCAAAAGGCCAGCTCCACCGGACGAAGCCTTATGGGAAGGTTTCGTGTAGCTGCAGAAGCGATCTTTGATGCTCACGACCTCGTAGATGCCCTCGTCACTGGCGCGGATCATCTTTCTGAATTCGTTGGAAGTCTCGTGGCGTGTTTCAAGAATGCGTGGCTTACTGCCCTTTTTGCCCCTGACGGGATTTTCGGAACGAGTGTATCTAGTATGTCAGCATTAGCAACGACCATTTTCCATTTCGCACAATTCAAGGTGACAAAGGGAGAAAAGGCTGGTGGGAAGGTAACTCACGTAAACTCGAAGGGCGGCGTGCCCGTGAATCGAAATTCGATATCTACCTCGCCCCCCTCGTGGATATCACTCACAACAGTGCGACCCTGCGCGATCTCCACGCTCGGGAACGCATGGATCTTTTTGCGAATGTCCTTTCTCGCACGACACTTCGAGTTGCCCATGGCAGAATCACTCACACCCGTAATGATGAATTCGCCAGGTGCCTCGGCAAGACGCCGAAATTCTGTCCCGCTGACACGGGCCTTGCGCTCGCGCGCGTTGAAGCTGTAGAAGATATCGAAGGGCGCCTGTCCACTCAGGGAGAAGGAAACGTGTTCGCCGACGCAGTAGTGTTCCTGGCTTTCGAGCGGAATGATCGTTGGTGGGGAGGAGACGTGCACGCGCACTGAGGACGGGTCGTTGTCGAGGATACTTTCGCAGCCGCGACCGTCCTTGACGCTGCGGATGGATATCGCATGGGTGCCTAGGTCAAGAGTGGCACGGGAAAGCGGCCAGGAGTACGTATTGGTCTGGATATCCTTTTGGCGAATGATTTCTGGGCGAGTGGAGACGCCGTGGTGTGTGATGGCGATTTCAACACTGAAAGGTGGTGTGCCTGTGAACTTGATGGGTATTTGCTCCGTCTCGGCTTCGACACTGGCTGTAAAGCTCGGATCGTCCTTACAGTATCCATATGTTTTGCCCGCTTGGCCAAATGCCGCGGAGGGAGGCGCGTACACTTGTTGTTTCACGATTGTGGGTGTGAAAGCCTTGTTGTCATGCGAGTAGCGCGCGTCACTAAGTTCACTGAAAACGTAGGTATATTCACCGGCTCTGCTTGTGTCCAGATTGATTTGGGCGTTGGCGCCTGCAAATGTAGCAGGTTTATTGCTGATTGCCGAAGGTCCTTTGATGGGTTCGAATTTCTGCTGGTATTTGATGTGGAAGGGTGCGTTACCACTGAGCGCGAGTGCCAGTGTTGCTTCGTCACCCTGACATACGGCCGGTTTGCGAAAGCTTCGAATACTTTCTTTCTCGACTGCCGAGTCTCTTATGAATAGTGTTGGGCGAGCTATCCAGCTGACTTCGAACTGATTCGCTTTGGGATCAACCACACCGGGACAGCTATCATGCACCGAGACTATCTCGTACGTGCCAGGGCGACTGACGGAAAGCTCCCCATTTGCATCTTTGAAGATCTGCTCGAATGAGTCTGATCCCTGGTCGAGGTTCTGTAGTCTGACAGCCCAAGGGGCGATGCCCTGAAGTCGTAAGGGAAGCTTGACAGATTTCCCGTCTAGTGCCAATATCGAGCGCTTCCCTTCAATGTCGCCAAATGCAGCTCTTGGTTGCTCTGGTCTGACCTCGATCTTGCGTTCTTCTTGTAGAGTCGTACGGCATTTGGACTGATCTTGTACGCCCATTAGAACAACCGAGTAGCTGCCTCCATTGGTGAAGGGTGACAGCTCGATGTTGTACAGCTCTTCCTCCGAAGAGATGCTGTATTTTTTGCGCTTGCCGGCATGTACTACCTCATAATCCAAATTCCACGGTCCCTGGCCAGACAGTCTGACTGGCACAGAGACGGGGGAACCCAGGCATGCTTTGATAACACGAGCGTCTTCCTGAAAGGACGCGGACGCTGGTGGCCTGATATCTTGTTCGAGGACAAGATTTTGATCCGTGAGGGGAACAACGCCGTACACCTGATCCTCGATATCGCGGAACCGGTACGTGTACGAGCCTGCTGCTCGTTCTCGCAACTCAATCCGACCACGCATACCCGGGAACTCTTCAACCTTTCCATGCGCTCGGCCTTGGTGGATGACAACGTATCTTACTTTGAATGGTGGGCTGCCAGTAAAGTCAAAGTTGACGTACATGCCGATAGGATTGCCAGCGCATTTGTCGAAGATGTCTTCCTTTTCCAGAATCAATCCAGGCTTAGGTGGGTTGGACAGCAAGAGAGACGAGGGCTCTGCAACCTCTCCATGACAGTATGGGCTGTCGATGGACTCAAGGCTGTACCTTCCAGGCACAGTGACCAGTGGCGTCGAGTGACGATTAGCCATGTCGTAGGAATGGTGCTCCGCTTGGGAATCCTCTTGCCCGTCCTCGGAGACAAAACTGTATCTGACTTTCAGCGGCCAATCGGACGAATGCAAGGAATCTGGGTGTGGAACGCGGATAGGGAGATTGATAGCGCGTCCCTCACGAGCCCGAAGTACTCGGTCAACATTGAGTCCTCCGAGAGTGATTCGAGGTCGGTTATGGACGGTCAAGCTCTGAAGCCGCGGCGCATGGGCATCCTTGGGATTGCTAGCATCATAAATGACCTTATTGCCAAGACCATCCTCTACCTCCTCCACGGTGTAGGAATGGCTTCCGTTCTGATGTAAGGATTCATTGATCTCGAAAGATTCGGTGATAGATTTCGTCCAACCAACGTGGGGCCGCCGAGGATCGAGAACGACACCGGCAGACTCGTCGTCGGCAACAAGACCAGGGTCCACATGAGGCTGGACATTTTGCACAATCGAACTGAATTGCTTGTGGTTGACCGTCTTGCTGTATCTGACTTTGAAGGGGGGCACTCCTGACACCTTCAAGGAGACGTTGCTGAGCTCTCCTGTGCACCTGTCCCCCGACTCGGCTGAGATGGACGCTTCGGGGCATTGCACGACAGCTACATCGAAACTTCGTCTTCGCACTTCTAGTTTCGTGGCGTCAATAACGCGGTGTAGCTGGTAAAGGCCTTTCTTCGAGACTGAATAATGCAAAGTCCGAGGTGTACTTCTGTCAGATTTGTGATGACCGGTATTAGCCTTCTTCAATAATTGTTTGGCTTGTTTGCTGCCAATTGTGATCGTCTCGACCTCGTCCGTGTCGAGATCATAACGCTGAAGTTCGATTGAGATAGGCGTCGTCTGATTGATTTGAATCGGTAGGTAAGCTGCAGGATTCGAAGGGTCGAGGCAGTATGACTTCTTCCCGGGATTCAAAATTGCGGATCCTTCTGGTAGGATGTGGATGATCTGCTTCCCCAAAATAATGGAGGAGTTCTGTAAGATGTCTGCAGGTTTTACCCGGTGTTCCGAGAGCGAAAGTTCGCGGTCGTATGCCACCTTGACCAGAGCGCCCAGCCAGGTCAGCAAGGGAATGGGTATCTTGTACATCAAAAAAGCATTCGCAATAGCATGTAGTAACCACAATGTGAAAGTCGTAAGAAATGAAAACTCCAGCCAGGGTATCTTAAATGCCGGTAACGCCACGAAAAACGCGGCATCTATTCCCACCCACTTGAGGAACAGCCATGTTGAATCAAGGTCACTCTCGACACTGAACGAGTTGTATAACCTCCACGCCGTCAGAGCAATGTAAAACGCGAAGATATAGAATCTCTGTTGTGGAACATCAATGATGTCCGTTGGTATCAGCGGCGTGCCAGTAGCTACTGCTTCTGGAGAGATCTTGACAGGTTGTTTGACTACAGGGGACGGTTTCTGCGGGAAAAGCGGCGACGAGCCTGGGCCCGAGCGGCCATTGAGGTTGAGAGTTCGGGCTCGAGGGTCGGTTCGAGGCGTGGGTGGAAAAGCCGACCGCAGTCGCGGTGTCTCGTTCATTGCACCATGCGGCTTCGTCGTCCTATGAGACTCCGAGCGGAAGGCGGTTTCTGCGGGAGAACTCGAACTATCGTCCGCAAGAGATCGCTAAGTCGCAGTCTGAATAGTCTGACGACAACAGCAACAACAACGAGTGAAACTTTTTGGGCTGGTCCGAAATGTTAGTGAGCTTGTTCTCCAATTGGCACGCAGAATACAAGCCGACAGCTGGGATCGAGAGTGGCCAGTACCTGGAATCGTTGTTGGCGGACGTTGTCGTCACGACTGTTTGCACCACACGCGTCTGCGATTCACTTGCACGAGAACCACGAGGCTGTACGAACGAGGCTGTCCAAATTCCGACTCTTGGCGGCCGCCTTGTGTGACGTCATTCGCAGCCTTGCGTCCCAATGCACATCCCAACGCGGTTTCTCACCTTGACGCCTGGGTGCTGCCGGAATTTTCTAATCTAGATTTCAAGGTGTATTCTTTAGAGTAGATACTCTGCCCCAGTGACAATTGTCATTTGCGGCGATCCAATCATGACGCTGTTCCCTTGGCACATGCGATGTGATCTGGGTTGAGTTTCGCTGGAAGCCATTACCATCGTCCAGATGGAGCTTCTTCGAATTCCTCAACACCAACAACGTCACTCTTGCCGGCGCACAATGCCGGTGCTTCTGCTATTTGACTAGATACCGCCCGGCCTCTCTGAAAAATCCCGGTCAAAGTCTGTCGAGTTATCAGTTCGAACCGAGCCGCGCCTTCCAATCAAACTGGAGCTTCCACTGCGTGTGTGGTGGTGTCTTGGTTGTTTTCCGAGGTCTTCCCTTCCCCAGCTCGATATCACACAATTATCAGGCTTTTGTCCGGGGACGTCGCCTGAAATGCCATCCGACGAGAACATCGTGGCTTCACAGTCTGTGGCCAACCCGCCAAGGGGAGACTCGGGGCAAGGAAGCTCATTCGCTGCTTCGACCCCTCGTGACAGCGCCTCAGTGGGCACCGATGGTATTCCAGTCGATGGCACGCAGGCTGGTTCCTGGAAAGGATGGGCAGAGCTAGAGAACGATCCAGTAGGTGACAAGGGTCCTTGAAAGTACAAATTGTGCTGGTTTAATGCTTGGACTTAGGTGATCTTCAGCACTTTGTTGCGAGAGTGGGGCGTTCCCAACGTCCAGGTCAACGAAGTAGTTCCACTCGACAGTGTCTTCGAGTACCCGCCGTAAGTCACCAAAATACTATACATGATGCGTGCTTACCAGTTGCAGCGAGAGCATCTATGGTTTGATTTTCCTCTCTAGGTGGGCAGCGCCGGAAACAGAAAATGCCACGAAGGAGCCTCCAGCAGGCGTCTGGTTTGCCAATCAGACGCTATCGAATTCGTGTGCGTCCGTTGCTCTCATGAACATTGTCAACAACCATGCAACGATCAATCTGGGCGAGACTCTGAATGCCTTCAGATTGAGTACAATCGGCATGACGCCCAAGGACCGCGGCCTCGCTCTGGATCAGTTCGACTTCGTCAGAGACGTGCATAACTCTTTCGCCACTGAGTTCGACAAGATGAATGTCGATCTCCGCCTCAAACAAGACTTCGCGTTGGTGGAGAGGAGAAAGAGAGCGGCCTCATCCAAGCGCCCGCGCAAGAAACGCAAGGAAGATGAGGACGCTTTTGAAGATGAGAGCGGCTTTCACTTTGTCGCATACGTTCCAGCCGTGGGTGATGTGTGGAGGATGGACGGACTCGAAAAGCTACCCCGTAAGCTGGGGTCCGTGGGCAATGGAGACAGCTGGGTAGCGGTGGTTCTGCCCGAGCTTCAAGCCCAGTTAGAGTCGGCTACGACCTACGCCTTGGAGTACTCATTATTGTCATTGACTGCCATGACCGACACCACCAGCGTAGAGGCGGACAAGGCCAAGATGGACAGGACGAGGGAGGATTGGGGGCCGTTCCTCGCTCAGCTGGTGAAAATACATGCCGAAAAGGGTACTCTGAAGACCGCCCTTCTGTAAATGAGTGATCACTACACAGAATGCGGACGATGCGTGATGAGAGATCCATGACTGATCAATGATGGCTTCACGATCGCAGCCAATACCTTCTAAGGTACCTAGTCACCACTGTCACCCATACATTCTTGGCGTTTTTGGTATTGATGTCACATGTTTTTCTGTGCTCTGATTGGCTGGCACGGCTGGCTGTATCCGGGCATCTAACATGACGTGGCCAACCTCCGAAATCCGGGGCTCTTTGATTTCGCTCACTTTCCCATGTCAGATCAGACAAGACAGTGTACACGCGACACTCTCCTTGGACGACGCCGTCCATTGCCCACATCGATAGATTTTGTATCCATCCAGCCATGCGAAGCCCTACCTCAAATCCTCAGGACCGAGGCGCAATGCCTTCACCCCTAACAGGTCTTCCCGACGAGGTACTCCAGGTCGTTCTGTCGTACTTGCCACCCCTGAGCAATATCGCGTTGCAACAGACATGTCGGCACTTTGCAGACATAGCCAATGAACCACTTCTGTGGAAAGACTACTGTCAGCAAACGTTCAAATGGTGGGATAGCCGCCACGCTTTCGAGCCCCGGCTGCGGGACACGCCTTTTACTGGGTGGAAAGATCTTTTTGCGAAGCGCCACCGGACATCGCGAACCACTCGATACGCTGTCGACAAGATCGTAGCCGAGGAACTTGGGCGCCTGGACTCGCTGAAGGTTGTCCTCGAGGCTGGCTACGATGCTAAGCAGGACCTACTCGACATGTACTGGAACGCCGCTTCCTCGCCGAATTGCCTTGCTCAAAGGTGAGTGTGACGTCGAGGAGCACATGCGACGTAAATTTGACCATCATGCAGATACTGGAGCCATGCAGCGCTTGGCTGTCTACATCGGTTGATGGCCGTACGAGAATGGACAGCCATCAAACAGCGAGACACCATTACCTCGTATGAGCGTTCTCTCAGTGCCTTCGATCTCTTCATCCTAGAAGAACAACTGGAAGGAGACATGAGCGACGTGAGTTGCCTGCTTCCCACATGAGCATTGGTGTTGACACTTGACCTAGATTTTCGAGCGGCTGAGTTCATACGCAGCTTCTGTCCGTCACGCGCATCCCGACATTGACGAACTATCACCTCGCCAGAAGGCCGTTGTCATTGCCGAGCATCTCCGTGACAACCAGTGGATAGGAATACATGGCAACAGACACTATCACAGCCTCGACCACATGTTCCTCGGCGTCGCTCTTTTCAGCAAGAACAGGAATTCAGTGCCGCTGATCTCAGCGATTATTTACTGCTACGTTGCCCGCCAATTCAATCTCCGCGCTGCTCCGTGCAGCTATCCTTTCCATGTCCAAGCCCTGGTGCAACCTCCCCCAGGGTTCGACCTAGATGGCAACCAGCTATTAGAATCCTCGAACAACGCTCCCTCGAAGAACACCCACTTGTACATGGACCCTTTCAACGACTCCGAACCCGTCTCGCTCTCCAAGCTGGAAGCTCAATTGAAATTCATCACGCCGACTGCCAGCCCCGCCCAGACGGCATCATACCTCTCTGCCGCGTCGCCCCGGGATCTCTCCATCCGAGCCGCACACAACATCCTCTCCTCTCCGTCTCACGACCCAGGTTTGCCCGTTCACCCCATCAACCCTAATCTAGCGACCTACGCCGCCCTGTTCTCCCTGGTCATCCTTCCTTCACACCCACTTGACCACCCTGCACAGATGCGCCAACACCTAGCCGTCTTGACACAACACTTCCTCGAGTACTTTGATCTCGACATACACCTTTTCGAAACCCACGTCCTACCGCTGGCGTACGCCCTTCCCGACTCGCGCGCCTACCGTAACCTCATCTCGCAACTCAAAGACTCGGACCACGAATCCCGCACTCCGAAATATCGCTCGGACGAGCGGAACGCCATAGTAGAGTACAAGGTCGGTCAGGTCTTCCGGCACCGCCGGCGCGGATATCTTGCCGTAATCTACGGCTGGGACCATTACTGCCGCATGCAAGAGCAGTGGATCACCATGAATCAAGTCGACCGCCTGCCTCAGGGAAGGAATCAGCCCTTCTACAATGTCCTCGTCGAAGACGAGTCGACACGCTACGTTGCCCAGGAAAATGTGGTCTTGTTGTCTGCAGAGGAGATCACGGAGCAGCACGTCAATGCATTCCCCATCGAGATCGGAAAATGGTTCAAGCGCTATGACCCCGACACGGGAACTTTCGTGAGCAACGTGAAGGACGAGTACCCTGAAGGTTGAGGGTGGAGCACAGGAAGCAGACCACACCCCGTTCAAACTGCACCACTATACGCAGTCGAGTCGAGACCCACGAATCCAAGTGTCCGGCTGCTTAGCAATCTAGGTAGGTATTTGAGCTTGGCATCTGAATGCGGCTCATCTCAACTTGCCTCGAGTTGGTACATGCCAAAAACTCGCACAGGAAAGCATGCTGCGTTCCTTCCGGTACGGCTCCATTGTGACGGCTCAATACCCAGTACGTGGAATCAACGGGAGGAGGGCGGGTACCGCCAGCGACAATTGACGAACCGTTCCACCCCATCAGGTTTCACCGTAACCTTGACAGGACGTGTTTACAGCCCGAAAGGCTCGATCTGGAGACCCGACCCAGTTCACGTACGCAGGAATGGGATGAGAGTAGGGAGATGCTGACTACAGACGTTTTCCTAACTCGTCCTCGGCGTCTTTGTGGTGCACGCCATAGACCTAGTCGGAAGTTGTGAGATGTGAGGATCATGGTGTTTGTGAAGGGAAAGATACAACTTTGGTTTTCTCCCATACAGGCGTACGTACGTTCCAACGCAATATGCGGGAGCCTGAACCCCAGCGGCCTGGCTTCCTCTGCGTTCCAATTACGATCCGCAAACGTATGATGAAATCGTGCCCCGTCTTGTGACTGATAGCGAACGAAACGAACCGCCACGGTTCGTGGCCCCGCGTGCACCCCCGACTGACTGGTCGCTGACGTTGTGAATCCCTTGAACCTTCCAGCATCAGGCGTGAAGAGACCACGCGTAGACCACGTCCTCGCCGCCCAGATCATGCGCTGGCTGAAATTGCCGCTCCGGGACTAAGTACACCACTCAGGCATCCATCCCTACTACGAGCTCCACAGGCTGCACAGTCCATCTGTGTGTAGGTATGTAATATGTGTGCATCTTGCACGACCTGGGGCTGGACTGACCGTGTCGGACCTCGTGCCACCCAGCCACTCGCCGCCCAAGTCTCAGGCCTCCCACCACACATCTACGAATGCGCCTTCACAATCAGAGCAACAAACTGCCCGTACGTGGTCCCTTTCTCCCTGTCGATCACCTCGTCGACATCTGGCTGCATGAACAGCGCGAGCGTGTTCCTGGCTATTCTCATCTTGCTCGACGCCGCGCCGGACCCGGTCTTGCCGGAGTTGACGCTTGGCCCACGCACGAAATGCGGTACCGCCTTGAAGTGTCCACCTGTGATCATCTGCAGTGCCTCGCCCGTTTGAAAGGCAATGCAACCAGCCGGGATGTCGACCTTGACGACCTCGCCGTCGCGCGATCTGATGTACAGGCCCGCGTTGGGGTCCGGGGACGTGGGCAGGATGGATAGACCTTGCGGCGGAAAGGGAAATGAGGACGACGGTCTCAGTGGTGGCAGGGGATCGGACTCGTCGATGTACAGCGCCGCCGTCAACGCCGTGAGGCAGCCGTCGTCCAAGTGCGTGGCGCACCACGAGACAAAGCCGGCGCTCGTAGCTTGCTCGGAGTTCGAGGCCGATGCGCATGTTGCCGCGTGAGGTTCCGCCAGCGATGGCTCGTGAGATGTCTCGGTCGGCGGGAAATAATGCAACAGCCGCGCCTTGGGCGTCCGGCTCGTCCGCACGATGTGTTCGAGATGCCCGCGTCGGTAATCGGGGACGTGGACTCCTGCGTACGTATCGACAGCCCGCGCGACCAGCACGCCGATCTCGAGGAGCAGCGTGCAGAGCTCTTCGAAGGTGGTCCTGAAGCCCGGCATTGCGGTCTCGGACGGCCACAGGTTCGTGCCCGCTCCTCGAACGGTCGTCGACGGCATGCCCGGGTTCGGGTTCGGGTTCCTGTTCGAGACGATAGGCTCAGGCTCAGCCCCCGGGAAGAATGGGTGACAGTCCACGTAATATGAGCCTTTCATTGTGTCGTAGGCGCCGTCGCTGAGGGCTTCTTTGCCGTGGCTCCATCCTATCTCATAGTGCGAGGCTGCGTCGGTGAGGGCGTCGAGGTCTCTCTCAGGCAGGTGCGCCAGGTAGGACGAGTAAGCGAGCAGTTTTTCCCGCAGGACCAGGTACCGGACTGGGAGATCGTTGACGACGAGGATGCCCAGGGAGGATTCGCCGAATGCGTCTTCGAGGGTTGCGAAGGGTACCGAACCCGCTGTGAGGTCCTGGAGACTTACGGTTGTGGCTTTCATCTCGGGGCGTCGCTCGCCTGTTGAGGCCACGCGTCGATTGAATCAACTGGCCGTGCTGAAACTCCTGGTCGAGGATGCGACTCAGGGTTGAGATCTTGACGTGTAGGCGCCGAGTAGGGTGTACTCCGTAATGGGCACGACATGATCAGTTGACGGCCGACTGCTCCTTTGGTACATATTCCATGCGTCAACCATACGTGTGTATCCTGGCTACCCCCACTATCGAGTACTGTATCAGTATCATCAGTACCTAACTAGGCACGAGTACATAATTGCTGTATCTGGTGCGGCGGAGATGTGCGGCGTTGAGCTCTCAGTTTTCTCTGCTCTCCGTTGCTCGCCCTGCCGTGCCCACCCTGCTCTCGTCTCCCGTCCTCCCCCTTGCGGCAAAGGTACCTACGGTACTCATGATGTCTACATGCAACGGACCTTCCTATACGAGAGAGGCTCGCCTGATTGCTGACGTATCATGTCGTGCCGCGTCTTGTTATCTTGACGCGTCGGTGCCGGGGAGCAACGACGACTAGAAAGCACCCCGCGTAGCATTCTTGTGAGGGCAGTGTATTGCCCAGTACATAAGTACTACACAAAAGTACATACCGTGCTTGTCCGAGGCCACGGTACGTACGATGCGCTGCCCGTCCCTTTCTCTTTCTCTGTTCCGCCGCTCTTCCGGCCCAAACAGCAGGATGAGCGGTGACTCGGCGCCTCCCCCAGCATACACTGTATCCGAGAGGCGTGATGGTGGTGGTGATGCTGCTGCTGTGCTACCAGACGCAACCAGGACCAAACGCACCCGGCGCGTCTTCCACGGCCGCATCATCCACAGTAAGTCGCTCAAGGAGATCGAGATTCTGCCACAAGCCAGCCTCGGGGTCGACGACACCGGCACCATCGCGTTCCTAGACGCCACCGTCACGTCCGCGGGCGAAGCGTGCGCCAAACACAAGGGCTTCACGCATGCCGAGCAGATCACGCTCAAGCCACTGCAGTTCCTGTTCCCCGGGCTCATCGACACGCACATGCACGCCCCGCAGTACCCGAACATGGCGCTAGGCATGGAGGGCGATCTGAAGGAGTGGTGCGAGAACTGGACGGACCCGATCGAGGCCTCGTACACGGACACGGCCAAGGCGCACCGCGTGTACCGCGAGATGGTGCGCAAGGAGCTCGACAACGGGAGCACCACGGTGGCGTACAACTCGAGCATCCACCGAGAGGCGACAAACGTGCTGGCGGATACGTGCCTCGAATTCGGCCAACGCGCCATCATTGGCAAGCTGTGCATCCTCGTCGGCAGCACGCACGGGAACTGGGAAGCGAGTGCCACGCAGAGCATCGCCGACGAGGCCAAGGTCGTCGCGCACATCCGGCGGATCGATCCCACGGGCAAGCTCGTCATGCCGTGCATCCAGCCTCGAGCCGGGTCGTATGTGCCGCCGGAGCTGATGCGCGGGTTGGGCGGCATAGCCAGTGAAGGCGAAGGTCACAACGAAGGACGGATGCGCGTGCAGGCACATATGTGCGAGACACCCCTGGAGGTGTCCGACATGCACGACCTCCACCCCGGCTTCGCCAGCTACGCCGACATGTACGACCACTACGGCCTGCTCGGCCCGCGCACCATCCTGGCGCACTGCATCCATTTGAGCCGCAGGGACATGGACGTGCTGGCCAAGACGGGCGCGGGCGTCGCGCACAACGCCAACAGCAACACGTGCCTGACGGACGGGTGGTGCCGTGTCCGCGAACTCCTGGACAGGGGCATCAAAGTCGGACTGGGAACCGATTGTTCGGCGGGTTATTCCATCTCGATCCTCAATGCCATGAGGCAGGCGAGTAACGTGTCGAGACATCTGACTATCGCGACGGACGAGGCAGGTTGGAAGCTGAGCTTCGAAGAGCTCGTGTATCTGGCGACCATGGGCGGGGCGGAGGCGTGCTCTGTGGATAAGACGGTGGGGAACTTTGAGGTGGGAAAGGCGTTTGATGCGCTCGTCGTCGATGTGGGCTTGGATGATAATATCAACACCAATGGGTGGGAGCGTGACGATATGGCGTTGTTGAAGAAGTGGGTGTTTATGGGTGATGATCGGTCGATTCGTAAGGTGTTTGTGGATGGGAGGTTGGTGGCGGGGAAGGATCTGTAGAAGTGAACTGAATACTGGACACGGAGCACTGATTGTGAGCAGTTGGTTACACGGGCTTCTAGCTCATCGCATGTCATGGAAAACCAGACTGGAAACCACTCAATGGCGTGCAAACGAGTGTATATTGGTCAATATGTATGCACTCTGTTCCCGGGATGTAAATATCAATATCATAGATGCGACCCCCAGTCCAGTCCGGACAAGTGCCTGTACCATGTCGCTCAACCATACTAGTACAAGGTGTGGGTATCATATCGTAACAGCCCAAATCAATCAAATCAATTAGCCAGCCCGCCCCATCATGTCGTCGTCAGTTCTTTCCGAACAAGTGCCTCGGTACTGTCATGAGCACCCCTCGGTGAACGATTCGAACCACTCGATCCAAATCCCACAAAGACGCCAGTCCATTCCGGACAAGTGCTTGTACAAAGGCGTGGTAATGTACAAGTGAGCGTTGACATTGACCCAGGCTCCCTAATCCTCAAGCCGCTTCGGTCCTGGAGTGGGCTTGACGTGATGGATACCCTCGTGAAGGCTCGGGATGCGGCCCTCTAAGATCCCGCCTCGTCGAGGACCCGTGAAACGTGTGCGGCCTGTGGTCATCCACGTGATGGCGGCAATCAGACCACATACGCCAACAGCGGCTGAAGTGTAGTTCATGTTGCTGCCGTTGACGGGGCTGATGGAGGGGAAGTTGAACACGATGGCAGCGAAGGTCAGGTACAGGATGCCCACGACGTTGAAGAGCATGCCGAAGCGACCGAGCGAGTAGGCGCTGTCAATCGAGTCCCTGCCCTCCAGTCGGCCCCAGATGCGGACGAGAAGTGGCATGATGTAAGACAGGTAGAAGCCTTCCGTGGAGATGCCCAGCACAGTGTTGAATCCGGTGACCGAGCCGAAGTAGATCGCCATGAGGGCCATGTTGACAACAAGGACAGTCAAGATACTGTACACAGGTACATGGAGTGTAGGATGGACCTTGCTGATGGTACCGGAAAAGGGCAGCCCGTGATCGCGCGCGAAAGAGAATACCACTCTCGAGCTCTGTGCCATGAGGAAACACAAGCTGACCAGGGCGATGACAGTCACCAGAGTCGTAAGGCCAACCGCGCCTCCCACGCTCCCGGTGGCTTCGTAGAAGATGGCGATCAGAGGCACACCTGTGGAGGACGTCTCAATCGCCCCGAGGTTGCGAATGCAGAAAAAGGCTGCAATCAGGAAGGCGAAACCTGTGAACGCACCGATCCAGACAGCCCAGATGATTGCTTTCGGAGCGTCGTGTCTGGCATTACGCATCTCCTCGGTCATGTGTGCCGTTGCATCGTATCCCGTCATTCCAAAAGCGGCCTGGAGGATCCCCAGCAGACTCGCGTACGAGTTGCCAAAGCCGGTGTTGTTGTTGAACTCTTTGAATACGAAGGATGCACTCGCTTTGTCCTGATCCTTGGCCAGAATGACGATGATGATAACCACGAACGAGAGAAGGTTAAAGGTGATCATTACTTTGCCAAGCTTGTTGAGAAGGTGCCGGCCCCAGACATTGACTGCAGCGGCGAGGATCAGAACGAGATAGCACACGAGGCACGTGTGCCACCTCTCAATCACGAAGTCTGGATGTGCGATCTGTGCCATTCCCAGCACGAAACTGGCCCCAATGAAGCCATTCGCCGCTCCTGCGGACAAGAAGCCGATGACAATGAACCAGCCGCACAAATACGAGGTGAGTCTTGCCCATTTCGACGGCGACAAGATCGCAACCCACGAGTATTGGCCACCAGCCACAGGGAAAGCGCTGCAAATCTCAGCGAAGGAGTAGGCCACAAAGAGGGAGAAGAAGGAGACTCCGATCCAGCTGTAGATGATGACTGGCGGACCTCCTGCTTGAATGGCAGCCACCAAAGAGCCCCCAAGCGCAGTCCAGCAAGTCAAGACGGAAAAGGCGAAGCCGATCATCCCGAAGAGCGAGAAGTCCCGTTTGAGCTCCTGCTTGTAACCGAAGCTCTCGAGATTGAGGACATCCTCGGTCAATGCTGCGGCGTTGCTGCGCGACGATAGTTCGTGGGTAGTCATCGTGATGTTCTCTCAAGCCTCAGTGACGACGATATTGTTTCAGACATCTCAATTGCACGAGGTTTCCATGAACCGTATAAATCCCAGCGAAAAGGAGGCCTGGGCCAGTCGTTTCCATCCTTATCTGCAAGGACGGAAAGACAAAGGGCTCCCATTTAGAGCTGTCTGACTTGAGCAGGTGGATAACGTCTCTCCTCGTGATAAGCGACTTTGTTCAGAGCGAGGATGTATGTTATTGGCGGCCAAAATACACTTACCGTGAGACAACCACTAGCTTGCCCCATCCACCATAGGAGATCTGCGTATCTATGCAAGAAGAGTTCTGAGTGGTGGACTGAACGAGAACAAGCCTTGGACAAGCTTATCTCGGCAGGCACAAAAGATCGGCCGTTGCATGATGTTCCCGCTGCGGAGGAATGCACGCCGGGGATGTCCCACAACGTCGAAAGAGGAAGGTGGCCGGTTACCGGAACTCTGGATGCTGCTGAATTAGCATGGCCTAGCGCGGCATGTAGGATATAATGCCTAGTTATTCCGAAGCAAGTCATCTGCAGGTGAGAGCGCTGAGAGGGACGTGATTTACTGGCCGGGAACAAAGGTGGTTCAACAGATGAGACTTGTGGCACTCTGGAACATAGTGTAAAGCGACGGAATGGTGGACAGAGTGCCAGTATGGTTGGACGTCGACACAGGTAAGCATGAATTGTGCTTGGCTCAAAGCCGGGAAGAGTGCAGTGACTTCTGACATTGCGAAGGCCACGATGTAGGAGTCCCCTTTCCATGCTACCAGCCAAGAACACGTCCAACGGACACCACAGGACGTCTTTGCCATTCTCATTGCGGCGCATCATCCACGGTTGAATTTCCTTGGTGTTAGCTCAACGCACGGTAACTCTCCTCAAATCCACACCACGAACAACTCGAGCGCCGTCCTCAGCGCCGTGGGCAGGCCGGACGTCAAGGTTTATCCTGGATCTGTCAAGCCCTTCTGTCGCGAAGAAGTCGATACGCCGGACATTCATGGTGAACAGATCCCGTACCTGTGACTGCATGCTCAGAGTACTGACCATACTCAGGTCCCACGGGTCTCGGTGGTACGACTCTCCTCCCCCAGCCAATGAACAATATTGTCCATGATGTAAACTTTCTTGTCGCCACTCGCGACGCTATCATGGCACAACCTCCTCATACGGCGTGGTACGTGGCCACCGGGCCTTGCACAAATGCTGCCCTGTTGTTCTCAGCCTATCCCGAGGTCGCCGACCATCTTGCTGGGTAAGTTGGAATATGCACTCCAATAGCGTCCGGGAGGCATCAATATTATCCGGGCGTTAAGGAGACAAGACGTCGCTTCTAATGGTATCCTTGTCTTAGTTTGAGCATCATGGGTGGCGCTGTCGGAGGTGATTTCTGCCCTCAGATCTCGAAAGAGTTTGGCAAAACGCTGGGTCAAGCTGAGGGTTTTGGAAACGAGACTCCTTGGGCCGAATTCAACATCTATTGCGACCCTGAAGCCGCGCAGGCAGTCTTTTCGAACCCTGTGGTATCAGCGAAAACCACTCTCGTCACACTCGATCTGACACATCAATGTCTGGCAACTAAAGAAATCCGCGACCGATTCTTAGGCTCCGAGAAGCCCAGTCAACTGCGCCTCTTCCTTCACGAGATACTCACCTTTTTCGCACAGAGTTATGTGGAATGGTTTGATGTGTACGAGGGCCCTCCTTTGCATGACCCACTCGCCGTTGCTGCCCTATTTGGGTATTCTAGTGGCATATACGAGGATGATGGCGACCGATACGCTGTCAAAGTTGTGACGGATGGAGCACACAGCCCGCTTGACTCTGTGAGGGGACAGGTGGGCAGGACCATCGTCAAGAAGGTGGAGGCAGGCGTAGATGGTGTTGCGGAAGGCGTAAGGATACCTAGGCATCTGCATACGCATGCATTCTGGGATGTCTTGGAGCAGTGCATGAAGACTGCAGATGAAACGACATTAGCCTCGAGGCCGTGACCAAGGTGATGTGGTATGGAGCCGTATGCCGTACAGCAATGCCAAGAATTACGGTGGGGTTTAAGGCCGATCTCACCTTCCTCGCACGAGCCTCCCACCCTCCCCGCGTACCACATTCACCACCATTCGTACGGACATGGCGCAAATATGTCGCCAGACTCGGAGGGTCAATCTGTAAGCCGGCACGGGGCTAGGTGAAAGTGGACGCGAATGATTTGAAGTTAGTACCGGAATATGCCGTAGGCGTCGTGAATGTCAGTGACATAAAGGACTCGTCCGAGTGATCCAGTCTGTACAGATTGACACGTGAAGTCAACATGATACGTAGCAGCCGTGCAAATAATGACCGACTCGCCGTGATCGGTCTTTTGTGCGAAGTGATATCAGTCCCCGAATTTGATGACGGGGCCAGTGCCATTGTGTTGACGTTCATTGACTCGCTTGAGACGTGCTAATTCGTGGTGAAATCGCTCATTGAGACTCTGATCGGAAGAGCCCCTGGTCACATCAACCCTCCCAGGTGAATCAAACCGCCTTTCCAGAGCGATCTTCGAAGCAAAGTCGTCAAAATCTGCTCCGACTATATTCAAGCTCTGGAGATGCCCTTCTTCAATCTCGACGAGGACCGGCTGCCCCAAGTATTCGTCGCGGCAGCTCAACTCCCAGATGTTTAGCACCACGCCAATCAGCTTCTGCACGAATTCCTCCAAGGGATACTTCTCTGCAAGGCGGTCGAAGCGGTTTTTCCGGGCCACGATAGACGCGTCCGCGGCGATGGAGAATTCGTGAAGCGTGCTGATGCGTAGCTTCGTCCATTCAGGGTCTTCCACCCCAGGCGTGGAGACGGAATGGTTACGCAAGCGTAACATGTCGTTGACCAAATCCATGACTTCCTCATCATAGCTGGCTGTTGCACCTAGGTCAGTTGTGTCTCTGAGATCGACGTAACCCCAGGAAAAGCAGTCTTCCAGTGTTGGCAAAGCGTCGGCTTGACAGTTCAGAGTTTGAAATCGTAACGACTCGAGGCCAGTCCGGAGCATGAGTTCACACGCAACTCGCATCCAGCGCTGGTCGAGACTCTGGTCTATTAGGTCCGAAAACTTGGCCGAGATAACCATGAACCGTGGTAACAAGTGGAAAAGCAACAAGATCTTGATGCTCTGTGGATCAGAGTAGGGACTTGATGTGTCTGGATTTGTCCAAGCTTCATATATTTGGCGCTCCACGTCCTCGTCGACGCCATCGGTTTTCAAAGCTGTGGCTGAGCGTTTCTCCAGTCTGCGAAAGTATCTTTGTCGTGCTGCCTGCCACTTTCGGCGAGCTTGGATATCTTCTTGTGTGCGGACTTTGAGTTTCTCCAGCATTGCATCTGTAAAATGAGGCGCGGAACTTGATGACAGACCGGAGAGGAGCACCAAGAATTCTAGAATGTCGAGTCTAAACGTCAACCCTGGGCTATGCTCGTAGCTGGAGTGACGCTCATTGAAGATCTGGATGAAGGAGTCGAAGACGGTCAAAAGGCGCAGAGCATCGCGGGATCTATCGCCCTCTTCGTTGTCATCGAGCCCGCGCGAGAGCAAACGCAGTTGTGCCTTGGTCGACTGAAACAGTGTGTAGTCGAGGATCATGATGTCCACGTCCAGTTGCAGATCGGGGTCTGAGCAGCGGATGTCATTCACCATACTGCTGACACTAGGGCCTGGCATCTCCTTGGGACGACTCTCTTCTAGTATTGCCTCTGGTCACGCCTGGAGGCAAAGGGAGCGAGTTCTTGTCGGACGAACTTGCCTAGACACATAATGTGAATTCGTCTCGGCTGATTATCATGCACGGTATGCGGTGTACGAAGTTCAGCAGGCCATTGGTGCACAACCACGGCATCTGCAGCTCAAGCAGGCAAAGTGGTATGTTGGTGCTGCCAATGACGTGAATCATGTCTGTGTTGTTTCTACTGAAAGTTGAAACAAGATGGACAGAGCTGGAGTAGTCCGTTTGAAGTTTACATTCGCTTTGTGCCGCGGTCCTTTCTGGGCATCCTAAAAGGTTGTATTGTGGGTGGGACCCAGGGTGGCCAGGGCACAGCCCAGGGCAACCTCGGATTGAGATTTGCTGCATCGTCCTAGAGATTCTTGGACAACCGCAGATTTCTCCACCACAACCCCATGTACTGTATTCATTCCAAAACAAACGCCCTCGCTATGCAGTCGTCTCTACGGGGTATATATGCATGATGAGCCTCCAGGGCCCAACAAAAATCTCTATCCATGACATATCATCTCTTCTTCCCTTTTCCACCCTTGACCGGTTTTACCTGGGTCAATGGAGCAGCATGATTCTCCTCCTCAATATGGTTGAATAATCGCGTCTTTGAAGGAAACTCGGCCTTGCATACGACACACTGGAACTCCGCTGCAGCTTTCCGCGCAGCCTTTTTGGCTTTCTTCTGCTTTGCTTTACCGACCTTTGGCTGACCTGTTTGTTCGGGGTCGGACGGAACGGGAGTGCCAGACAAGCTCAAATCCTCGAGTGTCACAGAGGCCTTCTCGAAAGGTTCTTGGGCCAGGCGGTCTTCGACATCCGATCGGGGTGCGTAATCGCCGTTTTCATCTGGATAGGCATCAGAAACCCCAATGTCCTTCTCCGTCGTCGCAGTGCCGCGTTTCTCATCTGTTGGGTCTACGTCGTCGGGATCAGACACGCCTTCAGATATGTGTGCCTGTTGAGCCGGCGAGTCTTCAGAGACTCTGGCGACTTGATCTGCATCGACATCTGCACCACCGTGCTCCGCAGCAGTGTGTTCACTATCCAGATTGAGCTTGTCACCTTCAACCCGCATCTCCTTCTGAAGTTGTTTCAGTAGTTTGACGTGTTTCTTGCTCTTCTCATGTGCTATGAACTGGGGCTCGCTTTTGAAGGTCTTGTCGCAGACCACGCAATCATACTCGTGTTCTTCGATTTCAGACTCACTCGAGAAGCCTCCTTCGTGTTGATCTTTTGTCCTTGACTTGGCCCAGTCTGGTATGGCATCTTCTCCGGATCCTTGAAACTTGGCCTGCCGTGCTGCTCTTGATCTCGCGGCCTGTGCTGCAGCCGCTTCTCGGAGCGCCTTTTGCCTTTCAGCTTCGGAAACTTGGTTGTTCTGTACGCGAGGATCCCGTTTTCGAACAAAGGCGATGAGGGTACGCACGGCCTCGTTGTATTCTTGGATGGCCTCATCCCGTATCTTCTTGTTCTCCTTCTCCATCAGCCTGCGAATCCTTCTGTCTGGTGCATCTGACAACCGATATTGATCTTTCCAGGCATAACTCTTTCTCGTAGCAAACCCAGTCCATGCAGCGTAGAAAGGCCGAACCACATCTTCATAATCGTCGTCGCGGTGTCCGAAATCTGGGTAGTCCATGGAGTCTTCGTTTTCCCACTGGCATGCAATGTCTTCCTCCTTGGCTAGCTGCTTGAAGAAGTCATCTAGGCCACCAAAAAAGCCGCTAGGCGCGTCGCTGAATTCCACACGACCATTAAACTTCATCATCAGTTTCAGCACATCTTCCGTCGTCGTCATGCGAATGTTGTATGAAAACTCATCCCAGCCGGAGCCAGCGGCCCCGTCTCCGCGTAGTAGAACGTCTCTGTGTGAGTCGTACCATGCTCTTTCTTGTGGATCTGAGAGGACTTCGTAGGCAGACTGGACTTCAGCAAACAGTCGGGTGGTTTCTTCCACGTTGCCATAGTTTCGGTCGGGGTGTAACTCAAGGGCTTTCCGGCGGTAGGCTTTCTTGATCTCGTCATCGGTCGCTGTCCTTTCCACGCCAAGTAGGTCGTAGTAGTCTGCCTTCGCTGGCGCCTCGTCTTGAGTGGCATTGCCAGTAGATTGTCGCTGGCCCATGTCTGGGCAGGGCAAAGGATTATTGTTGGGGGGTGGAGGAAGTAACGCCACAGCCCAAATCCATTAGACGAGGCACTCCCGAACGCCCTGATCGAACCAAAGACATAAACCGCAATATTCTGGAACGGATCTAAAGCCTGGTCGACCTGCTGCGCCATTTGTTTGCCGTTCGCTTAAGTCCGTCCTGTTCCGCAGTAGCCTTCAATTCTTGTTCCGCCAATCACGCGTCGGCGTCGGAAAAACTTTGACTTTCACTTTGGATTCTGATTCCTTGGGTGCGCACGGCACGAAGTCCACATGTCATCCGGTGCCCTGGGACCCCAGCGTTATGGGACTTTTACTCCCGGGTCCGTGTTTCCGGGGGCTCCCATAAATCGCGCGTGGCGGTTTCCAAGGTCTGGGGCACGGCGACAAAATGGTTAAATAATGCGCTTACCCGCCTTTAAGGGCCCCCCCACCCATGAAATGACCATCCCAAGACGGAACACAGTCACACGAGCACTCGGGTGATTAACAGCTAAATATTCGCCTCACCTATTCTTACTCCTGCGCCCAAACCTTCTCTTTCCTATCTCGACAACCTGAGGATGGTACACCATGAAATTCGGTCAGGATTTCGAAGCAACCCTCGCTCGTGGCGAGTATCCTCCTGAGTGGGTCAACTCAGCCATATCTTACAAGAAACTCAAAAAATGCATCAAGCGTGTACAACAAGAACTTCTGAGCCTTGGTCTCGATAAAGACACTCTAGACGCCTTATGGAAGCGCGTCGGGTCCAGTGACTTAGGTGCCGACCAAGGGACAGCTGATGGCCTGCTCCAGTACACTGTTGATGATGGAGAAAAGGTGACCTTCACGCCGAAGTTGACGATTGTCATTGACCCCCGCGATGGCTCGCCAATGGATGCCTGGCTCAGTCCTGAGACGCGGAGGATTCTGCGACGCCTGGCCAGGTCTTCTCGAGCTCACATTGACCACACTGTTCAAAGAGATGATTCTCCGGACGAACAACGCAGACCCACTGGTGAGTCAGGATCAGAAAATGACAAGCACCAATTAGAACTGGTGGAGGTGCCTTTGACTGCAGACTCCGAATTCTTCCAGACACTGCGCCACCAACTGGCCTGCCTTGACGACCTGCAGAGATCCGAGTATGCCCGGCTTCAGGCCGAAATCAACCAGCTAGGCAGTGAACTGCGCGCGCTGCGAGCAAGCAAGTCGAAGCGTTCAAAAAAGGAAGTCGAGACTTGGAGGAAGATCTTTGAGCTCTATTCGGATGCTGAAGTCTTTCTGTCCTCGCACGAAGCAGACGCTGGGGCGCGCGACGGAGCACATGCTCAAAAACAGTTACAGACTTTCACACAGTCACTTTCTGCACAGCAAAAGAAGGCCCCCTTTCGATTGGGAGACAACGCCAACACCGCTCTGTCGCGGTTCCTGCAAATTAACGTCAACCTCGTACGACTGATCAAGTTCCAAGAGATCAACCGCACCGCACTCAACAAGATCATGAAGAAGTTCGATAAGCGAACATCCCTGCCCGCAAAATCCTCAGTGGAGCAATCACTCACCAAGTCCTCACCCTTTATCGTGCAAGATTTGGCCAAAGCCACATGCTTCACCATCTCGGAAGAAGTGTTGAGTGTCATTCCCCAGCTCAACGACTACTTGTGCCCAATCTGTTTCAGCATCTCTTGGAGACCTGTGCGACTACGCTGCGGTCACCTGTTTTGCATCAGGTGCATGATTGTTATGCAACAAGAGGAGAATAATCATTGTCCACTCTGCCGCGAAGCGGTGGTCATGGAAGCCACCGAGAAGAACATTGACTGCGAAATGGTCAAGTTCCTGCTAGCCAACTTCAAGGTCGATGTGAAGGAGAAGCAGAGGCAGAATGAGATTGCCGCTGGGATCGATCGCTGGGGTGCTGCGTATGAGCATGCTCAGAAGGACAAATGTGTGGTTATGTGAGAGAGGCCGGGAGGAGGGTTTGCTTTCTGAGCGCATCAGTGTCTAATGTCTATACCCACGACTATTACCAGCCAGTGACTTGCTTATGAGCGAGGAATTGAATGAATCTCGAACCAGAGTTTGGTCGCTTGGGCGAAGATTCTTGTTCAAAGTGTTGACAGAAAATCCGAAGCATGGAATCTGAGAAGGGTACTCGAAAGCCCTTGGGACAGGCTGCCAGAGTCAGTACCAACATCATTCTTGTGCTTGTGTTTCCGCTTCAGGCTGCGGCGCATGTAGAGTTGTTGGCACGTTTGGCTAGCGGGCCATCAACAAGGAACGCGTCGTGGGCACCTAGTGAGCACCCATACGTATTAGGTGGTGTCTCTATGAGTGGGGTGCCAGTTGGTGCCAGTCTGGTGTCTGTTCGGTAGAGATGACCTCATAGCGCCAAGTGAGCAGCTTCTCGCCAATCAGAATATCGCGTAGATGTTGTCAGCTTCACCTCACTTTCCTCTCAGACAGAGGCACGATCAACATGATCACCGCCGAGACCCTTACTCCCTTACGGTTCTTCTCATGTCATGTATCAATACTGTCTCCACCACAATGCGGGCACGCTTCTTGTTGTGTGATGTTCCGATTCAGCAGAGGCCGCTGTTGATGCTGCCGAAGTCATGAACACGAATCATCCAGAGGCCAACCCTCTCCGGCAGCCACCATGGTGTTGAAGACTTTGTTAACTTTTGACACGAATGACTACAGATCTAGATTCCAGGGATACTACGACCCACAGCTGCAGAAGAAAGAGGTCGTCCTGATCGGAACGCTATACTCGAGCACGGCGGGCGTCATCAGTGGCGTCGTTATGGCTCCCGAGACCGGAGGTGGTTTACCCGTCAGTTCCGTCGCTAATGGCAGGGCAATGGAACTTGTCGAGCGAAAGCTTGCAACCGTCCGAGCCGAACTCAAGAGTCGTGGGTAGCCTTTGCACCAGAAGACAACGTGAGTCTAAGCTATCCCTGCGGCTACAGGTAGCGTAGCAGGCGCGATCGGTGTACTCCCGGGCGTGGAAGGACATCCGGTCGGCACTGTCGTTGGTGCCGCTCTGAACCTGGTCGGAGTCGGGACACAACCTCTTGACCATGTCCAAACCCCTCCAGACCGCCCAATCAATCAAGGACCGAACAACTTGCAGAAATTCAGGAGGTCGCTGACCGAGTCTGCGTCCTCGAAAGCCCGATCCCTGCAGTGCCCTTTCTCATCCGAACACAAGGATCTATTTCGCAAGTACAACAATCTACTGAGAAGTAAGAAGACACTGGAAGGACGGTAGCAACAGCTTGGTGTGTCGACGCTAGGAGCTGCGGGTGAGAAGTGGTACTGGTACGTGATCTACCACTACCCTCGTGATTCAGAACTGACGACTTGAGACATCCAAGCTTGCCGATAAACGCGCTCCCACGTAGCCTTGACAAAGCACCAGAGACCTTTCCCATCCAACCCGTCCTTACATCCTCCACTGTGTGTCCGCTCCAGGAGCTAGCCTCTTCAAGAAAGGGTGCTGGTTCGCCGGAGCTGGAGGGCTTGCTGCGTATCCTTCGGTTGCAGCTCAATGGTATACCAGAACAGCGCAATTGCCATGACAGCCGCCATCAGGATCGCATCGAAACAATACATCGGCCACTCATATGAGTTCAGATATCCATCCTCGCCTTGCGCGTATTCCGCCAGGCGATAGGTGTTGCGAGCGACCATGATGATTCCAATCAGGTACAAGGACAACAGAATCCGACCCAAGGGTAGACCCGACTCCTTGCACCGTTGCCAGAGGGCAAGATGACGAACCCGGGCTTGCCACGTTCCTGCAACGGACAAGAAGAATATGAAGAACACGATCTGCAGAGCTAGTCCCGCCAGGACAACATCTCGCGCACCCTGGATTGCAGATACGGATTTGGCATTCCCTAACCACGACACACCGCTCGATTGGACCTGCAGGCAGAGCCAGTCGCCTAATAGGAAGACTTTTGACATCCACTTTCTCTTTATGGGCGCGTATCGTTCTCCATCTGCGGCAGTAATCAAGCGACCGAGGAACATGTAGACCGAAGCCGCGAGAAGGATTGGCGACAATACAATGAGGAGCACCTGGACAAGGTACAAGGCTAGGCTGTCGACGTGGTAGTGGGATGCTGCTCGAGTGAAAAAGCCGATGACTTCACCTTGGAGGCTGTCAACAAAAAGTACCTCCGGTGACCGACCTGTGGCTGAAAACTTACAGGTGCCCCCAATCATAAATGCTATGGTGAATTTCCGCCTCGGAGTCGACTTGACCATCATTGCAAGATGCGCTATTGTCAAGATCGCGAAGATGAGTCCGGCGGCGATCGCTGCCGGGACGGAGGGGACATAGTGCTTGTAAAAGTTGTCGACCTTCGCCATTGGGGCTCAACTACTGCAATTGTCGATGCTGACCGCTGGGCGGATCAACTCGAGGTGGCAGCGGCATGAAGCACTTTATATACCCGGGGTACCATTTCATACCGAGCCCCAAGACAAATGTCGTCCAGCGACCATCATGCACCACGGTTGTACATCAGCAAACTATAGCCAGAGACCGCAGAGACAAGCAATTAATATTGCTGCCTGGGCATGGTGGGAAGCTCATCTCTCAGCGAGACATTATCCACATACCGAGTAATTACACTACGCTACAATCTTGATGAAGAGTTGCTTGGCCAGTTCAGGGAACAATTAACCCTTGGACAAGGCTGTGCGCAGCATTGGCGGTTTCCACAAGGGGCACCGCGGCAAAATCAGGTTTAGCGTACGCGTATCTGATCCTTCTCCCAATCACTGCTGCCTGAACTGTCCATCTCCTGATTACCACTTGCTGGACGTTGGACCGGATCCTCGCTCGTTCAGCATCGGTAATTCAAATCCAGGTGTCGCATCTTCCTCGGGAGGGCAGACATTTCCGGCATAGAATCCTCGTATCGTCGGAACAGGCACTGTGCTGGGGCGCTCAACCACGCGACGAGCTCGCTACTGTCCTTGGCACGGCACATGCTATCATATGTGGCATGCCAGGCCGGAGACCGCACAAGAAGTCCAGGACTGGATGTTACAACTGCAAGCGGCGGCGTGTAAAGGTGCGTGGCATCCTTGCATGCTATCTTTTCTGCCACAGATCGATGGCATTGGTGGTGGTAACAGCGAGGACCTCTCCGTTACAGTAGCTCTGCCGAAGCGACATCAACACAAGCTGCCTCCATTCGCTTCCAGCAAGCCTCTCCACTGACGCTCTCCATAGTGTGACGAATCCGGGCCGCCATGTTCAAGCTGTGCTATTCAGCAAGACGACTGTATATATCCTTCCACGAGGCTGGCCCCTCCACCGAAGCCACAGGTCTGTCCATGTCACCATAAGTGTCACGGCCAAGAACCTAGAAGCAACCCCAGCACTCCACCAGCGCCCTCTTTCGGCCCTCAGGCGAACATACTGGAACTGGAATTGTGGCACGAGTGGACCTTGGACACATATGAACACTTCATCAATGACAGGCAGAACGACAGCCGCCACGCCTGGCGGGTCCTGGTCCCAAAGCTGGCATTGCAATGTGATTATCTAAGATCCGCCATCATGGCCATTTCGGCAATGCATATAGTCCTCGAATCCTCCAACGCAGCACCAGCAACTATTTCGCAATACATGCTCGCTGCCTTGGAATATCACAATGCCGCCTGTCAAGCCTTTGGCAATGTCGGTGATCACAAGACACCTCGTCCCAATGATGACGGCGAAACAAGCTTCACAACCATATTCGCCTTTTCCATCATCAACCTTGCATTCATCCTCGGGTTGCCGCAGTGTCCCGTAACCTCTGGTAAGGATGCGCGAGGAGGCACCGACGTCGTGGCAAACGTCACAATGCTGTTCAGGGTGCTCCAGAGCGTCGGCTCCGTCATCAGCTCAGACCTCGACGGGTTTTCCAAAGGACCGCTTTCCGTCAGCCTTGACCTATTCTCCGCGCCACGGTGGCGGGAGCCGGATAAGGACACAAAGGTGGCACTGATCAGACTGCGATGCATCGTGGAACGTGAAAACGGGCCCCAAAGCTCCTCCGACGTCAGCGACCGCTATTCGCAGGCAATCACCTGGTTGGAGAAATGTTTCAGCTTCTATAGTGACGAGAATAGGGATGTTGTTCTCAAGTGGCCGATGCTGTTGGATATGTGGTTTGTACGCACGCTCGAAACAGGTGGAGACCAAGTCTGCTGGTTGATCGTGTTGCACTGGGCTGTGATGCTGCATTGGTTCGGGCGTGGGAAACGGTTTACTGGGGATCTGGGTGCGAGACTCGTGGACGAATTGTCCGAATCCATGCCGGGGAAGGATGACCTTTGGGAGGAGAGCATACAATATGTGCGACAGCAGGTTGGTCTACAGCAGAGGATGAAACAAAGCGCGGGGGAGGTGTTTGATGATGGTACACTGGCTTCAGCGCAAACAGAGCCCTACGTGTCGGGTACAACTGCGTGAAAGCACACGAGGCATTCGTCGTCGGTACACGCGCCTCGAAAGCAGAACATGCCAACACCCGACCATCGACCTGTCAACCTGGCAAAGGTAAGTACCAGCCTAGCCTAGTCAACTCGCTATTCCTTCGCAGCACCCTCAACAGCCTCTAGCGCATCGACGACATCTTTGACAATAACTTTGCCCATCTTCATGAACGCGGCCATCGTCGCGGACATCCTCTTCTCATCCCCACTGGACATCACATCGGCCACCAAGCGTGGCACCACCTGCCAAGAGACGCCGAATCGGTCCCTCAACCAGCCGCACACCTGCCTCTTTTTGTCTTCGTCGCTAGCCCCCTCGGTTAGATTGTCCCAGTAGTGGTCGATCTCTTCCTGGCCCTCGCAGATGATCAGGAAGGAGACGGCCTCGGTCATGGCCATTTCTTTGGGCCGCGAGTTCAAGGCCAGCCATTTGGTGTTGTTGAGCGTGAAGGAGACGGACATGACAGAGCCAGGGGTCTGGCCGTGCATTTCTTGTCCAGCGGAGGTAAAGTGGTTGATTTTGTCGATCTGAAGGAGGGGGTCAGGCAGAAGCAGACAGGAGATCAGAGACAGACATGACATACCGAGGAGTTTGGGAAAATAGAGACATAGCGCCGGACCGCTTCCTCAGCCTGGGTCTCGAAGAAGAGACAGGGCTGGAGGGTGATTGGCGCGCCGGACATTTCGCAGTGGTTAGATTGGTTTTGCGCTGGATCAGTAAATGCTGAATTGGCTGGACTCGATGCTTGGGTTGGATCAAAGCTCGCTGGACGAAGGACACCATGAGAGGACACGAGGCATGGGACGGATTTATACCTACTCGCACCCGCATTGAAAATCGCAGCATGAGCATACACGATACATGTGTGATATCCATGTTCTATCAAGCATTCGCTCCTCACGGTTCTCCTCGTGCCCAGCAACAATTCAGGCTTCAACCAGGCAACAGTCGCGCCAAGCGGCAGCATGATTGGGCGGGAGCGATATATTGAGCCGCCTCCGAGCCAGGGCAGCAGACCACGACGGTGCCATCCCACTCAACTTTGTATAGCTCCTAGGCGATACTAATCAAGATGCCACAAGAAAAGAAAACCCGTCGATTGCAATCCGAATACGCTGCTGCTACGGTGTATGTTGTGCCGGCCAGCCGATCACCCTGTCGACGCCCCTCCCATCGCCCCCCCCCGGAGGGTTAATCTCACTTCTTCATCGCCGTCACCGTTTTGCCGGTGGGCTCGCCCGTGTTCAACGTCACGCCGGCCCTCTCCTCCCACCGCTTCAACAACTCTGTATGGTCGGCCGTCGGGGCCAAGATGGACGCCGCGTCCTTGAAATCCCTGATGATCAAGTCCGGCAGATCAGTCTTGAAGCCCGTCCGCTCAAACACCTCCTTGGCAATACCAATGTCCTTGATCAACAGCGCGAGCTGGAACCCCGACGCATACCGCCTGGGCAGCGCATCCGTGGCATAGCTGTCCGTGGTGGAAAAGTTGCGGCCCGTGCCCACGTTCAAGACGTCAATCATCTGCACGGGGTCGAGGCCGAACTTCTGGCCCGTGACCAGGGCGTCCGAGAGGGCCACGATCGACGCCGCCGACGTGTAGTTGTTGAGCGTCTTCATGACGTGGCCCGCGCCCAGCCCGCCCATGACGAACACGTACTTGGCCATGGCCTGCAGCACGGGGAGCGCCCGATCGATGGCGTCCTTGCTGTCCGACCCGACCATCAGCGTGGCGTCGCCCGTGTCGGTGTCGTGCAGGTGGGCTTGCGTGACGGGCGAGTCGACGAGGTGCAGACCCAATTCGGCCAGATCACGGCCTAGGGATTGTGTGTCGTAGGGCGACGACGAGGACGTGTCGATTATGACTGTCCCTGCGGGAGAGTGAGTACTAGTATGGAATGAATGGGATCCCCCGACGGGGAGCGCCGCCTACCTCGCTTCAACGCCTTCGCGATGCCATTCTCGCCCAGCACGACTTCGCGGACGACTTTCCCTTGCGGCAACATCGTGACCAGCACGTCGACGTCCTTGAAGCCCTCAGCCCCCGGCGCCGCGACTGTGGTGTTCTTGTTCTGCTGGGCAAAGGTCTTCTCTCGCTCGGGGTCCGCGTCCCGCACGATCATCTGGAAGCCCGCCCTGGGGATGTTGGAGGCCATCGAGGCCCCGGCCTTGCCGAGCCCGATGTAGCCCACCGTTTTGACCGAGTCGCTTAGGGAGCCCATTGTGTACGGATGCGGAGGGCGATGCTGATGCTGCTGCTGATACTGCGAAGTGTCGTGTAGCGGTTATACTGGTCCCGAATCCCAAGCCCAAATTGACGATGCCTCGTTGGATGTTGATTTGTCAAAGTATTTATTCGTGTCGTAACCTAGTCAACGTGTCTCGTTGATTACTGGAGACAGTTCCGTTGCAACGAACTCGACTCTTTTATCTACCTGTGCTAAGGGTATCGAGCCACGCAATTAATTCCGTCGCGGAAGAAAAGGAACAGATCCGAGGGGCACGAAGATCAAGAATGAAGATCCCGCGGTGCAAATCTCCATGTTGCCCGCGCTGCTCAGACTCGTGACACTCCCTCGTCAGTCACTTACTGGCCGTCGTCAAACAATGAGGGGTGGCCCTGTCTTCCCCATTTTCCATCCCTCGCTTGGCCCCGCGGCAACGCGGGACCCCACAAACTCGTAGTACGGTACAGCGTGTACTGTGTACAAGTGTACGAGTGTACGTAGGTAGCCACTAGCCACTAGGCACCGGCGGGGCCTTGGAGAACGGGATGAGGACTTGGTACGGAGTAAATCGTAGCTTGGAGCCTTTGCCTTTACCTTTGGCCGCGCCGAGCTTCGAGTTCGAGTTCGAGTTCGTGGCAGCCGACTTTCGACGCCAGTGGGGGTGGGTGAATCCCGGGCACGTGTGGACCGCCTAGAACTGAAGTGGGAGAGAGCCCAGTGGGCATTCGCCATGAGACTACCCCGTATGCCCAGTAATTATCCAATATGTCAAGTATCCAGCGTCGGTTAGTATCCAAGGACCCACGACTCGCAGGGAGCACTGCTGGGCCTTGTTCACGGCGCCCAGTCACCAAGTCAAGGCGACTCGGCAAGCCCGGCCTTGGAGCACAGTGGTTGAGGCAGTTAGTGACCTACAGTAGCTGCCCTGGGCAATCCATGTACGACGAGCGGACTCCCCCAGTCGCCTGCCGTTTGAATCGTCGTTGGCAAGTCGTGTTCCCCCGGCGAGCCTGGGTATTGGGCACTACACTCCTCACGGTACACGGTACATGCTTTTTTTGGGGCCTTTTGCCTCCTCCGCGTTCCGCTGCCGAGCGATGGGGCAATTCCTCAGGAATTAGACGGGCCCGCCGATATCAACGCACATCAACCACAATGACACCCTTGAGCTCACGCACCTACTACTCACTCGTCCTTGGTAATATACCCATTGTGTAAGAAAATCTACAAAGCAGTCGCGAGAGTACCGAATACCGAACAACGATTATTGATTCCTGATACCTATCGATTCCACCGCCAAGCAAGCAAGCAAGCAAGCAAGCAACGGAACTGTTCCAACCACCACAGCGCAACCATGGGGTCCCTGGCGCCGGATTCCCCCCTGAAAGGTAAGATGAGGACGGAAAATCAGATACCGACCATCGGGAATTCTGAACTCCAAAATCAAAACCCCCTACTTACCTCTCCCAGTCATCATCGTGGGCGCCGGCCTAGGAGGCTGCGCCACCGCGCTGGCCATGCACCACGCCGGCTTCGAGGTGGTCATGTTCGAAAAAGTCCGAGAGTTTCAGAGGCTCGGCGACTCGTTGGGCCTGGGCGAGAATGCCTTCAAATTGCTGGACAGGTGGTCGCCCTTCCTGCGCGACCGGCTGATCGAGATCGGGAACAAATCCGAGCTGATGCAGATCCGGCGATGGCACGACGGGAAACTGCTCGCGCAGCAGCCCTTGATGGATATGGCCGGGTATATTGGCCATCGGGGCGACTACCACAAAGGGTTTTTGCAGGCCGTGGCGGAGAAGGGGATCCCCTTGCATATGGGGGCTGAGGTGAGTGCGAACGCGTGAGCGCAGCGCGAAGCCCGCGGAGCGTGGAGCGAACGCCGACCACACACGCACACCCCCTGGGTGGTGGCATTTTTTCACTGACCGAGTATAGGTAATCGACTACGACGACAAGACCCCGAGCGTCACGCTCAAGGACGGGACGCGACATACCGCGGACGTGGTTGTCGCGGTAGACGGTACGCACAGACGATAGGTATTTCCAAAAGACACCTGCTCATCCGTGGCATTCCAGGCATAAAATCCCGCGCCCGCGAACTGGTGCTCGGCTTCGACGACCAGCCCAAATCATCGGGCTACGCCTGCTTCCGGGCCTTCTTCGACGGGGCCAAACTGCAAGGCAACCCTCTGACCGAAGAGTTTGTCGCCAAGGAGTGCGTCAACATCTGGATCGGCAAGGACATGCACTGCGTCCAAAACACCTTACGGGGCGGCCGCGAGTTCAACTGGATCATCACGCACAAGGACACGGCCGACGTGCGCGAGTCGTGGTCCCAGCCGGGCGACATGGACGAGGTGCGCCGCTTGGTCGAGACGCTGGACCCGCGTATCGCCACAGCGATCCGCATGACGGACGAGTGTCTGGATTGGAAGATCTGTTATCGCGATCCCATCCCCACGTGGGTGTCGCCGAACCATAAGGTCGTGCTGGTCGGCGACTGTTGTCACCCGCATTTGCCGACGAGTGCGCAGGGCGCCAGCCAGGCCACGGAGAGTGCGGCGGTGCTGGCGCAGTGTCTGTTGTTGGCTGGGAAGGAGAACGTGCCGTTGGCGGTGAGTACGCGAGTGGAGCGCGCGTGTGCGCGTGCAAGTGGGCGGCCGGAGCGAGGAAGCGAGCGAGCCCTTCTCTGCGTTCCCTCGCCCGACCCTGCCTTGTCTTGCCTTGTCTGGCCCTGCCCTACTTATCCTTACCCTTGCTTTTCCAACCCAACGTCCTCGAGCTAATATCACCATGCGCGCATAGACACGAGTCTACGAAAAGATCCGCTTCCCGCGCGTCCGCCGCGCGCAGACCAACGGCGAAGACCTCCGCGACAGATGGCACACCGCGCTGGACCGGATAGGCGAGGGTGGCGAGATCGACCCGAAGAGTCTGCTGATCATGGTATGTCCACGTTTCGGAGAATTACTCCCTTACTCGCGCTGATTGTCACCCAGAACGCCGTACTGTACGACTACGATGCCGAGGCGGATACGCGGAAGCGGTGGGCCGAGATGTCGGCGGTGGTGAGTGAGGAGTTGAGGACCGGGAAGATCACGCCGTTGTGTTGAGTTGATCCTGCGGAGCGGAGCGCAGCGTAGCAGTTATACCAGTATTGACTATACTGGATTTGATTGATGGCGGTGCTGGTCTTCGAGGAGTGTTGATTGTTGAATATTGAATGTTGATTACTGGAGTATTCAGTGTTGAGTTTTGAACATTGAGTTTTGAATATGATAATTACCATAAGCACAATACAGTACCTTATGACCGCATCTCGAAATTACTACCCTGGGTTTGATTAATCATGGTGCTGAGGTCTCGGAGGAGTGCTGAACACTGAGTATTCATCGTTCGAGTATTGGACATTGGACATGATACCACAACTAGAGTACAGTATCTGTGACTGCATCGTGATTGCTCTATCTATCAGTCTCTCCACCAGCACGCCTTTGTTTGTGCGTTGTGATTTCAAATCCTCCCTCTATTCACCGCCGCTGTCTACTGTACTGTGCTACAACTTCGAACTCAGACTCGGACTCACTCCATCTGTCAACAAATTCCTCTTGTCCCCTGCTAGGATCTCCCATCCCTTACCCCGATATCGCTTGCCCCAGATGCCGTTCCTACCGGGTGCCAAGATACTGTTCGGATCAAGCGTATCCTTGATGCTCTCGTTGAACTTCCTGAGCGCGCCGTTGTTCCAGCTGTACGACTCGGCGACCTGGTCCGCAAACAACAAGTGGGTGCGGTATTCGCCATACCCTTCCTTGGCGGCCGCCGAGATCATCTCGCGCATTAGGCCCGTTGCTCTCCTCTTGGCGTCGGCGTCGGCACGATCGTAGACGATGTTGGCGATGTAGTGCATCTCTCGACCAGCGACGCACATTGTCGGAAACACGTCAAAGCCCCATTTCTTATGTAACTTGGCGATGGTGCTGTGGATGAGGCTGGCGTCCTTGCCCTTGGTGGGCGAGATCGGGGAAAAGAACAGGTGGGCGGCATTCGGCTGCCAGTTCAGCCAATCGAGCTCCTTCAGCGCAGGCACTCCGCTGCACACCTGGACGCGAGAATGCAGGTAGTGGTCTGCCGGTACATCTTTTGGGAATAGGAATTTGCTGCCCTTGATCTTGCCGAATTCGGCCTTGATGATTTTCAGCTGGGCGTCGATCGAAGCTGGGTCGCCGTATTGAGTGCCGTAGAAGACCCAGGACACGTCGCCGCAGGGGAGCTTGGACGCCTTTTCTCGGATGACGTCGCGTGGCATCTGACCTTTACCGCTGTACCAGAACGATCGAGGCTTGCCTGTCACGGCCAGTTCTTGGATGACATGTCGGAGTTGAGGGATATTTCCGAGTATCCTCTTCTGCGCGAGTGGCCGGATGATTTCCACAATCTGCTCAAAATCTTCTTCGCGCGGGAAGGTGATCATGTATGACTGGTGCCCAGTCTCTGGCATGAGCCAGAAGCCCATCTTGGTGATGATGCCGTAGTTGCTTTGGCTGAAAATGCCGTCGACATAGGGGCCATAAGCTGCCTGGAAGGACTGCCATGTCGGGTTGTCCGCGCCATCTTTGCCTGGCATTGCTCCCATGCCGGTGCGGAGCAGCTCGCCTGTCGGTAGCACCAGCTCCATGCCACAGTGGTTGGCGAAGTGATCACCGTAAGGTGTGTACCTGCTTCGAGTCAGAAGAGCTGCTCGGTGTGGGAGTTCATTTCACTTACCCAACACCGCGATCGATAGCGTTTCCGAGAACCGAACCACCGCCGAGATCAGGGCAATCGATCCATAGTGGGAGCTTGCGTCTCTGGATCTCCTCATACAACGCAAAATACGAAACGCCAGGCTCGACAATGCATGAGGCGTTATCAGCATCGATGTTTAGGATCTTGTTCATTCTTCGACCGAGGTCGATGACGACAGATCCGGGAACACGAGGTGCTGCACCACCATACCCGATGTTGCGGCCCATCGAAACAGGGTAAACGGGGATGTTGTGGTTGTTGGCCCATCTTACCACGGTCTGGACCTCCGCCGTGCTAGATGGATAGACTATGGCACTGCATATCAGCTCCTCTTGGTCGGCGATGTGATATGCGTCGTGAGTATTCCTGTACGATCACAGTCAGCGCCGAGAGATACCAGAGGTTGAGAAAACTCACGGGTGTTCCATATACCAGCCATCCACAAGCGGCTTGTCGTTCAGCTCGACATTTCCTTCTCCCAGAGCACCTTTGAGCTCGGTCACAGCTTGATCGAAGCTTTCCTTTGAAACGCCAGGAGGCAGGGCAGTCCTCCTCCTGGGGAAACTGTCCGGCACCGTTTTTTGAGAGAACAGCTTTGTCTTGGCCTCAACAGCTTCTTGAGAAAGCCTTGCCGGCACGCCACTGTATCTCGTCTGGAGGTCCGGGATAGATCCCTGAGCGGACGAGGCTGAGGTCGACATGATTCGAGTACGTGTTGCGATTCGCTGACCAAGGTATGCAGGCTTCGTTGGAGCGTCCTGGATAAATGCCCAAACCCCGATGATATTTCTGGTCACTGAAAGCTGCTGAGCTGCAACAAAATACTTTAGCCGGCAAGCGTGTTCGCCCCACGATTGAAAAGGCTGCAAACTTCGCCCAAACCGCCAGCTTGAAATATCAGTCAGCCATGTCCCTGTGTACACGGCCCGCAAACACCCCTCAATTCCCTAATCCGGGAGCTGTGAGCGAGGGGCGATGAGTGTGGAGGATGGGTATTCTCCCCGCCGCTTACTGTAGACGCGACATAAACGCTTGTCAAAATCGGACAGAGCACATCGCGATCTAGGTATGCCGCGCATCCACTTGAGCTGAGCATCGCTTGGCCGCGGTGGCAATTCCGACAGTCTGGATGCAACATGAACTGCCGTGCCTGTCGCTCTCAGCCTCGGGCCAGCATCCGAGACGACTCGAGGGCGGCTCTTCGGTTTCAGCTGTGCAGAGCATTCCCGAAAAGATCGAGGCGTGGCTTGAGCTTCCAAGAGCATCAGGGTGCGTTGAAGCATTCTCCCAGCACATGCCGCAAAGCCAGCATCAGAAAGGCTCGGTCCGGGATAAATTGTCGGACATCGTGTTGTGGTGGCCACGACGTACGCATGTCCACGCGGATGCTAGACTTCGCAGCGAGAAGTGTTGAATCTGGTGGCCATCTCAGCCTGGTGCCGCGATATCTCGAGGCGTTTGTCTGCTCACACGCCTGTTGGCGAGTGTTCTCCCGGGTGCTTGTGATTTTGACTCGGATTTACAAGTGCAATGGAAAATGCGACCGGCAAGTAGGAATTACTCCGATCAAGTAGGTTGAGTATCCTGTTCTGCATCACCTTGAGAGGATCTTTCTCAGGTGCGCACCTTGACAGTCACTATCTGCCTCCAAAGGCATAAAGTCCAGGCTAGGACTGGATCCTCTTCCGCCTCGACTGTTCAGACTAGATTCACTCAATCCGTCGTCGTCGACTGCCATCTCTCTCTTCATGACCACGTGTGACGTGTGCGGAGGAGCCACCCCATTCGCGGGACTAGCTGTGCTGGAGGCCCGCTTCTTGTATTGGAATTTCAGCACGATCATCCTCACGAGTGTCCAGTAACTGTCGGCCGAGGTCTCGAAGCCCATGTTGCTCACGGTTGCACGGGGCAACTTCGCACGGACATCGTCCCAGAGCGTTTTCCAGTTTGTCAAGGCCGTCTTCATTGGCTCGTACACAAGATGTGGTTCCGGGGTCAATGACGTTGCCGAGATTCGATGAAGCGGGTTTCCAAAGAGGTGTTGCCAGCAGTGTGTAAAAAGAACTGTACAATAGTCAGCGCTCGTCGACTCGATCGAGGCAGAGCCTCAATAGACGTACCGTGAATGAGATAGAGCATATCCCAACTGCACAGGGTCTCATGCTGATATGCTGCCCTCAGCTCGTTAGGCTGGACAAACAGCTTTTGGAAAGCATCGATCAATTTCATGCGCGAGCGAGGGAATGCGGATCGCTGCAGCATTTCTGCATAACTCGCAAGCTGGAAAGATTCAGCATGGCAGGGCAGCTGCAGATCCAGTTCGCAATAGTTGACGCGCGGAGCGACATTGTTGAAGATACCCATCGCCGAGTCGAGCGCAAGCATGACGTTCATGGTCCTGGGACCCGTTAGTCGAGGAAGTATATAGGCAGAAGCTACCCACCGGATGCGACATTCGTTCCGTATCCAGCGCTGAAAAGCCATCTCGTCGGTCATTGCAAAGATACTTGCATGTTGTGCGGTAGGAAGGCCGAAATACCGAGCCATCTGCCATCCTTTTAGCGTGGAACGTCCGAGGAGAGTGGTTTACTTACGTTGAGAATCGTACAAAACCGTTGTCGTCTGGCTCTCCTGCGGCCTGCTAGGTTTCCAGAGAAGTACTGGACCACCACACACAGGTAGGCTCCCTGGAAAGTCTGAAAGTGATAGTTTAGAGCTTCCTCGTCCGCCATCTGCTGGTATCCATTCGTGGTAAAGTAGTCGTCCTTCACAGCTGGGAGCGAAAACATGTATTGCTCGAACAAATCCAGCAGGCTCTTCATCCAGGCAACCTTGCCCGGGTCCGAGTACATGGCGCCGAGTGCGACGCATCCCAGCACGAGAGCCTCGGGTGCAAGTGTTGGTTGAAACGTCGGCTGGTGAATTATCGGACAATGCCTGTGGTAGTTGTTGAAGAAGGAATTCAGGCAGCTGTCTATCTCCACATGTGTGAGGAGCTCGATGTTGGGAGCTAAGAGTGGCAGCTGTGGGTTCTCCGGATCTTCGGCCGCAATCTTGCTCACTGTGTTCAGCAGTAATTGCCTGATCTCGTAGGCTCGAGTCTCGAGCATCATCGCAGTGGGCGGCACTATTACAGGCCCACTGGTAATCTGCGCCATGTCATGGTGCAGCGGATACGAGCCGAACGTAAAGCTTTCGAATCCTCCAAAGAAAGAATCAAAACTGACACCTTCGAAGTCTGGCAGAGCTGCACCAGCGAAGACATCATTCTGCTCATAGTCCTCACTCCAATGTGAAGCTTCAGAGGATTCCTCCGCTTCGTTGAGGGCGGCATCATCCTCATCGACCCCTGTGCCGGAAGGCGAGTCGCGAATGGGGAATCGCGGAGCCAAGTCGCCATCCGGAGCATTGAGCAGATGATGTATCGGGATTGCATCACGGCTTTTAGGCCTCGGTCCTTCTTGTGCCGTCGACGGACTAGAAGCTGCACAGAATTAGACAGAGTACGACGGTGGCGGCGAACGCGACTTACATCGAATGCAATCCTTTCCTAGCTCCTGACAACGGGTACAGGGCGTTTCTTGGTCACATTTCGTCCTCAGCTTGACGCATGACAAGCAGGATGATCGCTTGCGACCTTTACTCTGGCCTTCGGGTACAGGCGCGCCTCCACGTTCCTTGCACCGAAACTGATGCGCTCGCAGAACGTCACTTGCGCCGAAGTTAGCGGCCGCTTACACTTCAGGTAGGGACCTTGGTACCTTCGTTTGAAGCACTTGGAACAGAAATTGCAGGTGAAGGGTCTTTGTGCGACATCTGTAATCAGAGTTAGAATGTGGGAGAGCTGAGGAAAGGGTATGGGACCACCGACGTTGCTGTTGATGGCGAAGCATATGGGCCTTCCGCACGAAAGACTTGGGACATGATGGGCAGTGAAACCGGTCCTGCCATTGATGGGCTTGATCCATCACGGCGACTGTCATTGGCAAGACGAAAGCCATGTACCTTCAGTTACAGTGAGTTGATGTTGAACCAATTACACCCCAATCGCTGCGAATGTCGTTATATCGAGGCCTGCTGCGGACATGAACATGGTATTGCTTGTAGTTGTATCATGACAGGGTGTCTAGGTATCATCGCCAGGATATTCCGGGCCATATCAGGAGGAAGCCATCATGGGCCTGAACGTGCGTGGTCTGGAGATCTGGGTCCCGGCGGCGCAAGGTTCGCAAAACTGTCCAATGCAACTTTCGGATCTGGATCGGTGATTTCCGTCAGCGTAATAGTCGGACCAGAACATATGCAGCAGCTTCTCGCACGCTTAGACGCGCACAGCACATCAAAGGCTCTGGAGAGTTCAACAGCCGTGGGGCGGGTATGAGGTGAAGAAGAAGACGGGCAAAGTGCTCCACCAGACATTGAGACTCGGCCGACGAATAGCAGTCTAACCGGACCTGTCAGGTGGTGACTTCAGCGAGATTCGGGAGCGGGGTGATCACGATTTCCAGAGCTTTGGTGTGGATGTGGATGAGGAGGAGGAGGTCGACGAGGAGGAGCGAGCATGCGACCCGATTGCCTGCGGTGGATTCTCTGCATGCCAGATGTTTTGTGGGCGCAGGTGCCACCAGTGTGGCCATTGGAGCTCTCGCTTGTGCCACGCCCCGCTAGGCTGGTTGAAGCCTAAACCGCCCGTAGCTTGCTCCTTAGGTGGCGTGAATGGGGGCGAGGGTCGCTTAACTAACTTAACTAAACCCAGACTTGTGGGTGGCTTGGCCATGCTTCCAGCAGGCGGCTTGATCTGCCTCCCCTCCGCCTTGGCTGGCTTCCTCTGCATCGTTGGCTCACACGCACTGTCACAGTCTAGAGGAGGCAAAACTCAAAAGCTTCAAATATTGTGCGCAATGGGCTGGACGGATGTCTACCTGGTGTGATAGGTCCCCGCTCTTCACACAGGTCTGTCATAGATGTACCTCGTGTTGAACGTGCGCATGGAAAGCTGCCACGCCTACCCCAGATCATGGCTCACCAATCCGAATATTCACCCAAAGCCTTATTTAGGGCGATCAGGCAATCTCCGCGGCATCCCTGATCGCGGCTGAATGTATCAAAAGGTCCACGGGGGATCTCGATTCTCGAGCATGGCGCTGCGTGGGTCGTCTGCCTGAAACATCCAGGGCAGATCAGCTACTGTAGCTGAGCAGTCGCTTGGCACTCACAACTTGACGAAGCGAGTGACCTCTGTCTCCAGGCGCTGCGTGTTCACCATTCCCGGGACGATCTCCGAGATCGTGGTCGCTCCAGCCAACGCCATATTGGTCTCAAGCTCTTTCCGCAGAATCTGCACCATCCTCCTAAAGCCCGCTTCCCCATAGCCACCAGTGAGGCTGTACAGAAATGGCCTCCCAAGCCCTACGGCACGAGCCCCTAACGCGAGAGCTTTCAAAACATCGGTCCCCCGACGAAATCCGCCATCCACAAAGATCTCCATTCGGCTATTGATCAGATGTGGCGCATATCGTCGGATCTCGAGGAGCGTTACCATTGGTGCTTGCGCCCTGGATGCCTCGAGTTAGGGCGTCCTCTCAGTGGAAGTCGACAAACACGTACGTATCTAGGGACCGACCGCCATGGTTTGACAGGACAATCCCTTCGACCCCATGGTCATAGGCCAGTACGGCATCCTCCACACTCTGAATTCCTTTAAGCACAAGAGGCAGTTTCGTTATTCGCCGGATCCATGCAACGTGATCCCAAGTCAGATGCGGATTTAAGAGACCAGAGGAGGCGACTTTGGCCACACCAGCCTTGACCTCCTCTACAACAGCGACCTGGTCACCTTCATTCATCCTGGCTTTTAGTCGTCCGTCTTGCTCACGATTCCCCAAAACCGGTGAGTCAACGGTCAACCATATTGACGTAACTCCAAGTCTCTCAACTCGGCGTATCAGAGCCTCCGCCTTTTGGGGATCTTTGTTGAGGTACAGCTGAAAGAAAATAGGCTGGTCCTTATTGACTCGGGCGCCGATGATACTCTCGATCGATAAACTGGGGCTCGAGGGTATAACCTGTATTATGCCTTCCTTCCCTGCACCACAAGCGAAGGCGCACTCTGCGTCCGGATGTGCATGCTTGGCTAGTCCGGATGGAGAGACATAGACTGGTAATGTCGTGGTCTTGCCTAAAATGGTGGTCCTGGTGTCCACTGAGCCTATATCGCGAAGGATGTGCGCCCGTAGCGTCAGCTTGCGGAATGCCCGAGCTGCTTCCTTTTGGCTGTACTCGTCGTCCGCTGCGGAAGAGTAGTACGCCCATCCCGTCGGACTGAGGTATTGCCTTGCCACAATTTCGAAGTCATTAACGCTGATCATAGCACTCAACGGCGGAAACCGAGCTTTTGGTCTCTGTTGCCGCCTATATCCATCGGTTGGTTTCGACGTCGGGATGGTGCTCGCGGCCACGGTGCCCCGAAACGCTGTAGATGGCAGGGTCTCTGCTATCAGATCTGGGCTGTGCACGCTCTCGTATTCAGCCGTCGCATCTTGTCCTGCACTTCTCAGAATGATCTGTGCACCGCCCGGATGTTCATCTAGGAAATCTGCAAAGATTCATGTTGAGACCGTAGTTGGGATTGAAACAGTGAAGTTACACACCTGTGACATCGTAGACCTTGCCGCGGATAGCGATCCAGCATGACAGTCTGTGGTTGTGATTCGCAAGCTCAGCGCTGTCCAATCTGGTCATTCTGGAGACGGGCTGTATGTAGCCGCGTCATACTTCCTTACACCTGGATCAAGGAACACTGATATTCTATGACTCTACCTACGCTTAGCTTAGCCCTCGACTGGGCATTGCGGGCGGGCCGTGGGATGGTGTCTATCGGAGAAGCTTGGCCCGACGATGCGGAGCACTCTGAACAGACACGGCAGCCCCCACGAAACCAAGTATCTAGTGGAAGCCGCCGTTCTCTCCTATCACAAAAACTGAAGCTCGCGTTCGTTGTCTTCGAAGGGCGTCAGTCTCGGCACTGCTCTTAGGCGAATTCTGCGGCATTGGATAATTATACGTCAATCAATGCCAGCGGTGTCGTGGAGCTCCTCAAGACCTGCGCACAAGTAATCGACACCGAGGTGAAGCACTGAGGGCGAAAATAAAGACTTCTTGATCGTAACAAGATGGCGCAAGATATCAGTGTGATGCTGTATGGGCTTGGCGCGTAAGGCTCCATGATGGAGGTCTGGCGTTGACATGCTGACTGGTTTTCACAAGTATCGGTTCCTTCTATGCCTTTATCTTGGAGCGTACCAAGCGTGTCCGTCTGACCGTGGTTGCTCGTTCCAACTACGAGGCCGTTAAGAAAGACGTTAGTAGTGGTGAGTCGGTTTTGAAAAGAAGCCTGTCTGATGAGATTCTCCTGGCAGGGCCTTCATATCAGAAGTGCGAACCACGGTGACCATGTCGTATATCCAGCGAAAGGTGTGGCTCGTCTTGCTCTCCATTCTCAGCAATGCTGACCTTCGACGTGCAGTGGTGAGAACGCCAGCAGAGGCGGGAGAAACTTACGATTACATTGTCTGTGCCCACAAGGCAATCAACCAAGAAGCCGCTGCAAAGCAACTGGCTCCGGCAGTCGATGAGAAGAAAACATGCATCGTGATCATCCAGAATGGAGTCGGCAACGAAGACGCGTTTCGAGAAGCATTTTCCAGGTGCGCCATCCTGAGCTGTGTGGTATGTAAAGGCCATGGTGGCTCTTGTCGTTGGCTAACGCAGTAACAGACGTGGGTCGGTGCCAGTCAAGACACTCCAGGCATTGTGAGCCACTGGAAGTCTGAAGGCACGGAGATAGGCCTCTTTCCTAACCCCAGCCTTGATGCTGCTTCCCAAAAGACCAGGCTGGATGAGTTTACATCGCTATTACACGAAGGCAAAACCCCATTCTCTGTGGAGGATAATATCCAGATCAAGCGCTGGTCCAAGGTCATTTGGAATTGTGCATGGAACTCCCTCACAACACTCACCATGCTGGATACTCATTCATGGCTGAAGTCGTCGCCTGATTCTATGCCCATGACGCGGAAGTTGATGCAGGAGGTCATCGACGTGGCGAGGGCGTGGGACATTCCTATCAAGGACGACTTGATTGATGAACTTATCGAAAAGATTCTAGCGATGCAGCCCATCGGGTCCAGCATGCAGACTGACTGTAAAATGGGACGCCCGATGGAAGTTGAAATCATTCTGGGAACTCCAGTCCGAAAGGGCAAAGAGCTCAATGTCTCGACACCAATCCTGGAGGTGTTGTATACCTTGCTGTCGGCTATCAACACCCGTATGAAGCCAGTCTAAACAATGAAGAGGAAAGGGTCACAGACCATCCGGAACTGTGTTGATTCTGCAGGTTGGTGTGGGTAGAAGAATTGAAAAGAGAGGAAACGCGCACGAACGCGTCACTTTGAGTCACGCGTGTCACGGTCGGCAACGCGTCCACAGCCCCCAGTCGGAGAATCTTTTATCCAAGCCGAGGGTTTCCCAACTTGATTGCTCGCTGCTCAAGTTCATTCGTTTCTGCAATTTCTCCCCATCACTTTCACGATTCCAGGTGGGCACAGTATGACCTGACCCCGCGAGACCGCCCTCGTAGTACGCCGTTGGCCGCGACCGTCGGCAGATCTCCGGAACAGATCCTTTGTCATGCACATGCGCTGAATTTCCTGCCTTGGTCTACGCTAATGCACTTGCCTCAAGAGGACCTTTCGCTGCGAAAAGCGGCACTTGAGCAGCACCCAGCAGCTGGCAGAACCTTCCAACGACGCATGTCTCCCATGCCGTCCTTCTGGAGCAGCAACAACCTATTCCGGAAGGTACTGCTGCGAAGCCGGCTCCCCTACCATGCCTGCGCCGTGGTTCATGGCTCCGTGTGCAGCTTTAAGGGCCTGCCGTATCCTGGTGGGGTCTCTAAGCCCATTAGAACAGCATGGCTCTTACTGGCTCTCCCTTTGCCTGAACCACAACTGAGAGTTTGGAGACTGCGCCGTTCTGTCGGAGCACTCTATCCCGATACCCCGTGGGGTGAGCGACTAGCACCATATCTAGACGTTTCATCACGACGATCATTTTGCCTTCAACCGCATGAGCTTAACACGGCTTGCTTACCTCCAGGACTTGGCAGCCCAATACTCATATAATCCCCAAAGTCGATAAAAGGCAGTACACGCACCGCCAGCCCCATGTCCCGTGGCCGTTCCTTCGCTTTCCTACACTCAGTTCCCCCTGCGTCCTCTGCAAGTCGCTTGACAAAGCTACAAAGCTCATTATGGAGGACACTGGGAAGCCCAGCGTGACATCGATGAGGGTGGAGGACGTTGGCGCTGAGGCAGTGCGCATCGAGCATTCTCACATGGTTATGCCTGAAGCACTCCTCGGCCTGTCTGAGTCAGAGCTCATCTTCCTTGGTCGCAAGGCCACTTTCAAACTGGATTGTATCATCATGCCATGCGTAGTGATTATGTACATCCTCAATTATCTCGACCGACAGGTCAGTTTTCAGGGTGAGCACTGTTGTGAATGCTGTTTCTTACGTCCTTGCAGAACATTGCGTCCGCCAAGCTTGCCAACATCGACAATGACCTTGGACTCTCCGCCGTGCAATACCAGACATCTGTTTCAATTCTTTTCTGCGGCTATATTCTATTCCAGGTGCCATCCAACATCGTTGTCGGCAAGATTCAATATCCTGCCGTCTACATTTGCGCGGCAATGGCGGTCTGGGGTGTGGTGTCAGCACTGATGGCCGCTGTGCAGAACTTCAGTGGTTTGCTGGCGTGCAGGTTCTTCCTAGGCATCGTCGAAGCTGCCTTCTTTCCAGGTACAACCCAGCACCACCATCAGCGTCCATTAACTTAGTTGCCATGCTGATATTTCCTGACTAGGGGCTCTTTATTTTCTCTCACTATTTTACAATCGCAAACAGTTTGCATTCAGGACCGCGATACTCTATTCCGGCTCGCAACTCGGCAACGCCTTTGGTGGCCTCTTTGCGATCGCGATTTTAAACTTGGACGGCCACGATGGTATTGAAGGGTGGCGCTGGGTAGGTGTAATCGATCGCTTGCAGAGCGAACTCAAGCTAAGGCACAGGCAGCTGTTTCTCATCGAAGGCGTCATGACCATTGGCATCGCTATCATTTTTGCCTTCATACTGCCCAACTCGATCCGAAAACTTCGTGGCTTCTCGCAACAGGAGAGGGAATGGGTTCTGTGGAACTTCGAGTCCGATCTGGGCCAACAGGACAACGCCAAAGAAGTCAGTGGACGGCGAGGACTCCTGATGGCGCTCCAGGACTGGAAAATGTGGTTATTCATGGCCTTGTTGACGTCGTTTTACATCTCAGCCGCCGTGACCAATTTTTTCCCCTCTGTGGTCGGCGGCCTCGGCTACTCGAGGAACAAGACATACGGACTCACGGCCCCTCCGTTTATCCTCTGCGTCATCTGTATGTTGGTCAACGGCTTCCATTCAGACAGAAAGCAAGAACGCTACCTGCACATCGTCTGTCCTCTAGCAATCACGATGGTCGCCAATATCATCGCCGTGTCGACCCTCAGCATTGGCGCACGATGTGAGTTGGAAGGGTGCACCCAAGCAAGAAATGACAGACATGAAACTAACTTTACGTTCCAGACGTGGCCATGATGTTGATGCCTGGCTCCTTCTATGCGGCTTCCATCGTCGTGCTCTCCTGGATCACAGGCAGCCTGAACCAGCCTGCAGTGAAGCGAGCCGCGGCAATCGCTACCATCAACGCCGTGGCAAACACGCCGAACATCTGGACTTCATACCTGTACCGCTCTCCGCCACGCTACGTTGTCGCCTTCATCGTCAATCTCGTCTTCGCGGGCGTAGCTATCGTCGCCGCAACAGTCATCCGCTTCTACCTCCGGCGAGAGAATGCCAGGATGGACCGCGGCGAAGACGTTGGGAAGAGCGGTCCAACCGAGGCCCAAAGAATGGCTGGGTTCAGATATATTTTGTAATGGCTGTACATGAAACATATGGCTGGCGACTTCCGCCAACAGTGGACGGGAAGTATTGAGAAGACAATCCGCGGAAGTATCTTGAGTGTAGATCGATCATGAGCGCGATGAGCATTCTCATACATGTCTCACTACAAACCTACAAGGCCTTAATCGCAACAACTCCACCCGACCCCATCACAGTCCTGCATTCTCGAACCCTGTGTAAGTATGCCGCGTACAACATGTGCCACAAAGCTCTACGTCAGTATTATGATACCAACTATTCTAGAATTCCCAGGTCTTTCGATCTGAGTCCTATCACTCAGGGACCCCATGAAAATGACCTCCTCCAGCCAGCCACTCTTGGTTAATAATTATGATACATCCTATCAAACATGCAGGACCGCTGGCAGCGGTTCGGTACATTCCTGTTTGTCGGTCACCCACCCCCGCTTCCCCGCTCCGGGAAGCCCCTGGACGGTGCGGATTGAAATCCCACGTGGAGGACCGGGTGGGGGGTGCCAGCATGACATATCCACGTCCAGGACCTGCTTTGGAGCAATTGGGTCTCCGGTCCGTGTTCACCGAATTGGCTTCCACCACGACCACCACCTCCACCGTGCCGTGGGGCCCATGGACGGGAGCACAGATCGACTAATGTAACGACGGGCTGACGTACCGTACGGCCCGTACGGCATGCCACGGAGCCCAAACTCGTCCTACGTACGCGATACACGCAAATCAACGCGTCCACAGTACAGCAGTCCAAGCACGGGATTGAGAAGACGAGCAAATTACGCGGCCGAATAGGAAGACAGGTAGGCCTTTGAACCGGATCAGGGTCTCCACGTATCGTGCGTGGAAGGAAGGACTACTACAGCACCTGGATGCTGGGTAATGAGTACTACCAATTGAGAGGAATCCCGTGCGGCACCACGAATTCAGAGAGGATCTGCAATCCGAGGCCTTTGAGGGCTAAAGACTCAGCCACGCTAAGAGACGACGAGACGAGACCTGACAAGACGAGAAGAGCAGGTCTTGAAACACCCAACGACCTCACACCTTCTACTGCACGAGGGGGGTGTCCACCTAGGAATCATACTTCGGCGCCGCTGTTGGTCATCGTCCAAAGCACTCGGCGCACATCGCAGCAACGCAGGAAGCTTTGCCATCGCCATCGCCGTCATGGCTCTCTCTTTTCCTAGTATGTTCTCCCTCGAGGGCAGAACAGCCGTGATAACAGGTAAGTGGCATCAATCCAGACCAGAATCGGCACACGCGAGTATTGCAGCATACCGCAACCACGGTGTGTGCTGACTCGGTCGCTGGGTGGCAGGAGCAACAAGAGGCATAGGCGCCGCCATGGCCGTGGCACTGGCCGAAGCGGGCGCAAACATTATCCTCATCCAAGTAAGTACCGTACATATGTAATCGAGAGACGCCCACACATATTCGCCCGCACATATCCTACCCGGTCATCCTGACTACTCCCAGCGAGACGCCAGCAACACGACCACCAAGACCGCCATTGAAGGCCTCTCCCCACCACGCACCGCAACAATTTACACCGCAGACATGTCCTCTCCATCGGACGTCTCAGGCGTAGCCACCAAGATTTTGGGAGATGGCCACGACGTCTCCATCCTCGTCACCAGCGCGGGCATCCAACGGCGCCACCCGGCGCACGCCTTCCCGCTCTCCGACTGGGCCGACGTCCTCCAAGTGAACCTGACGTCCGTGTTCACGCTGTGCCGTGACTTCGGGGCCTACATGCTCTCCCGCGCCGGTCACGGTCCGCACAAGGGTTCCATCATCAACATCGCCAGCCTGGTCAGTTTCTCTGGCGGGGTGACGGTCCCCGCGTACGCGAGCGCCAAGGGCGGCATCGCGCAACTCACCAAGGCGCTGAGCAACGAGTGGGCTGGCAAGGGGGTGCGCGTGAATGCGATCGCGCCGGGGTATATCGCGACGGAGATGAATGAGGCGCTCATCAACAATGAGACGCGCGCGAGGCAGATCCTCGAACGGATCCCCATGGGGAGGTGGGGGACTCCGGACGATTTCAAGGGGCCGGTGGTGTTTCTCGCGAGTCCCGCCAGTGGGTATGTTAGTGGGGAGGTGTTTGTCGTGTGAGTTGTCTGCCACCGGTTCATTTACTCCCACTTGTTCGTTTCTACGTGTGGTCCGTTCCTTTGGTCGCAGATTGCGTTGTACAGAGGACTGCTGAACGAGCTACCTTGCTAACTGTTTGACTTAGGGACGGAGGTTGGATGGGCCGCTGAACGTAGAAAGGTTGATAGGTGGATCGTATCCAGCCTGCAGCGTGAAGAGTACGGGTAGGAACCCCTGGGAATCAGGGTGAGCAGCATAATTATCACACTGCCACCGCACCGACGGGTACATAACAGATCCCGTATCGGCACATCACTGTTGACGCCGGTTTGGACCTGTTCACTTGCCCTTCTCACTCGCATTGCCTGTGAATTGCCTGTGAACCAAGAGTGTCAACTGCAGGTTGGTGTCACGGTCTCGCTGTCACAGCCTCGTCTCCGCGAATCAGCCTCGCGATGGCAATCACGGTAAACGCTGCGCTCTGATTGGCTGGTTTAAGCGCACGCGCATTACACCAAAACCGTGCCAGCGAGGCACTCTTTCTTATCCCTCTCTATCTTATGTAGAATTCAAATCATAATGCAACGTTCACAGTTGCACTCAATCAGCTCTGCTATCGCGCCGTGATAGTCTGACCGTGCAGGGATACTGGCAGTGTTCTGATTCCGGTTCCGTTACTTTGTATATATATGCCGGGAGACTCGGTACCTACCCGTTACAAGCACATCCTTCGGTACTAATTATGGTTGCATACGGTACCAAATGCAACGTGCAATCAGGGGTATCAACTGTTGGATGGGCGCTGGCGGCAACTGCGGTGGAACAAGAATGTCTACAGCGTCAACAGCCGCAGTCGATTGTGTTTCCTGCGCTGCCCATCGCCGGACTGCGACGGACATGTAGTCAATACCGCCATGTATATCGACCAGTCACGACCACAGCCATGGCAGCCTCCAATCTCATTTACTACCACTCCCTGATATTCCCGTCCGGCCCATAAAACTCCTTACACTGCCAGTGCCCCGCGGTCTTCGAGATCCTCCTCACCGTCTCCTCATCAATCTCGACGCCCAGCCCCGGCCCCCTCAACGCATCTACATACCCATCCTTGATATCAAACACGGCCCGATCACGCAGGTACGTGTTGAGATCCTCCTCCCCGGCCTCGACATTATAATGCATCCCCAACGACATCTCCTGGATGACAAAGTTGGGCGTACACAGCGCGACCTGCATGCTCGCGGCCAACGCGATGGGACCTAGCGGACAATGCGGCGCAATGGCCACATCGTACGCCTCGGCCATGCTGGCAATGCGGCGCGTCTCGGAGATGCCGCCCGCGTGCGCAATGTCCGGCTGGAGAATGTCGATGCTCCCGTCCTGCAGGAACCGCTTGACGTCCCAGCGCGTGTAGAGCCGCTCGCCCAGCGCGATGGGGATGGTCGTGTGTTGAGCCAACTGGGCCAGCGCCTCGGGGTGTTCAACCAACAAAGGTTCCTCGATGAACAAGGGGCGGTACGGCTCCAAGGCCTTGGCCAGCTGTTTGGCCATGGGTTTGTGCAGGCGGCCGTGGAAGTCGAGCCCGGCGTCCAGGCCTAGGGACTTGACGATCTTGAGGCGCTCGACGCACGAGTCCAGCACCGAGGGGGAGTCGAGCCAGTTGACGTCCGCGGTGGCGTTCATCTTGATGCATTTCAGGCCCTGCGCGATGCGTGCCTTTGCCGCCTCTTCGACGCCTGCGGGAGAGTCGCCGCCGCACCATGCGTACACTTGGACTTTGTTGCGGACCTTGCCCCCGAGGAGCTGGTACACGGGGACGTTCAGCCGTCGACCTTGGGGGAGCCGCCAGCGGTGTCAGTTATCCAAGCACGTGGCCATGGTTGAAAGAGGTGTGGCCTCGTGGTGAAAGTCGCTTGGATGGTGCTCACATGACCACAGTGTCTTCCAGGGGTGATTCTTTGCTCACCTTTCAAATCCCAAAGCGCAATATCAACGCCCGACAACGCAGACATAAAGACCGGCCCTCCGCGATAGAACCCCAACCGCCATATCAACTGCCAGATATGTTCGATGTCACTGCAGCATCGCAACGGCTGTGTTGGCGTCAGCGTCATGAGTTCGGGGGCGGACACACATACTCTGCTTCCAACCCGACCACTCTCTCAATGATCTCGTCCAACGCACCCTCGACGGCCCGGGTGTGGCCCTCCAACGTCGCCTCGCCCCAGCCAAAGTTGCCCTTGTCGTCGCAGATCTTGACGAACAGCCATCGGGGCTTCACGCGGAAATACTCTATGCTTTTGATCTTGGCGAAGGACTGGGCCGGCACCTCGGGGTCACGGCCGTTAGTCGCACCTTTTAATGAAGCGAGCTCGCTCGAGGCCATTGGGTGGGTGGTTGAGGTCGGTGTGGTGCTGGAATATAGCGATACTTTGAGCGTAGCGTCATTAGCAGAATATAGCTGTCAAAAACTCCACGCCAACGTCTGTTACTGGACTTTGGTGAGTCGAGCCAGATTAATTAATAAGTAGGTTGCGACTCAGCCGCGCAGGACGGGCTACAAGGACGGTTGAGGAGGGCGGTCGAGGTGCTTGTATGTGCAGTGTTTCGAAGGGCGCACAGCGTCCACCCAGACTTAGACTTGTCTGAGTGTCTAGGATCTACCTAGAATTACTGTACTCCGTACGCCATCCCTCCTCCATGGTGACGCTGTGCGATGACGGCCGTCAAGTCGGAGTCTGAGGCGTCCGTCGGCAAACCCCTCGCCGGCATTTCGCCCGTAGCGAGGCGCGCGGATATTTTGTCCCCCACAGAAGCCACACACAGTAAATGCCGTGGGGGCAACCCTCATACTGTACTGTGGTAGAGGCACGTCCAGCCCACCAGCAGGCTGATTATGTAATTCCTCTTACTGCCCTTCTCCGCTTTTCGCGTGTTCTTCCCCACGACACCGTGGACCGGGTAGCTACGATGGTAAGTTCTCTCGGCGCGCGCGTGGCGAGGTTACTACTGTAATTGATTAGTGACTGTCTCCCCATCAGACGGTCTGATTTGCAAACTTGTCTCAACTTCATACAAGTCACCCTCGATATCCCATATTGGATGTTTTCACCACAGAGTGAGTGGTGCCATGACCGACTCTCACGCTCGTCGAATGTTGGCGATGCGCAATATGGGGATCCCTGGACGTCGGAGGACATTCGGGGTAGTGGATTCAGGGACTCATCCCTCGAGCAAATATCCACTTTAAAGTCAAGCCTGTGCACCACCCTTCGTTCAAACGCGTGAGATTATGGCGGCAGCCAGGGGTTGATTGCAACATCAAATATCATGACTATGGATAGATGGCTCCTGTTGATGACGACTCGCTCCACGCAGCAATGACGCATTGCAACGCGTCCACGGACTCCGGCAACATCAGCATCACGACCATGGACGCTCCTGTCGATGTCATTGACGACTCGCTCCACGCAGCAACATAACCGCATTCCGAAGCAGTCCCGCGGCCTCATGCAACAGCTCCCATCTCGAGTTTCGAAAAGCCGTCTCCAAGATCGTCAACACGCCAACGACGTTGTTCCGACCGTCCTTGATGGTGTCCAGCTGCTGCGGGCTTTTCACCCCACCAACCGTCTGCAGGAACGCATGCGCGTCCTTCACAACCATGTCGACTTGGAACTCGCTACCATCGTGCGCCATGTTGAGCATCGACTGGTTGGAACCGTGGGAGAGTGTCGAGGCGGCTCCCGGTGAAGTCTCGACGGGTTGTAACAGGCTCGGGAACGGTCTGAGAACGCCGTCCAAGGCGAATCCGTACGACCAAACGACCAGGGCGGCGAAGTAGAGCGCCCATGGCCGCATCATCAGGTGATCCTCGCGGGCATTGTAGATCTTCCTGGATCCATTTTTTCCCGGTAGGATGACCGACCTCAGGAGCTGCAAAGCGTGGAAGACCCCAACCCTTGCACTGGGCCCTTTTGCCCAGTCAAAAAGCTTACACTTGACCCTCTCATAGTCGGCGTTGGTCACGACTTTGCCAAAGAGCCTCTTGATGCCCGCGAAAATCTGGCAATCAAAGATGTCTGCGTTCATCGCGATACGGCTGAGATGGTACAGGCAGTCGGCCGTATGTGCCATGTCTTGATCGCCAGATATCCCTTCGCTTTTCTGCCAGGGGAGCGCCGCCCGACGCATGTATTCGAGATTTTCGTCAAAATCCTTCTTCCAGAAATCGAATGCTTTAGTGAGGGGAGTCCTCCAGCCATCTGGTACACCCATCGTCTGCGAGACGCCTAGGCTGGAAACCTGAAGGTCCCGCTGGTTCATATGCCACGAGACCGATAGCAGGCCTGCCATGAGGATCATTCTGCCAAAGTTGTTGGTGCGGACTTTGCGACCGGTCAGTGTTTTCTTCAGGCCGTCCAGGAACGTTGTGGGCTTGATGCCGTTGGCATGCAGACTAGCTTCCACACGTCCGACTTCGGCAGCAGACGTGGCTGACCACAGAGCGTCATCGCACGGTAGTGGAAGCCGGATCTCGTGGACCACCATCATCGCTGCATGCCCGAACATGGTCGCGTGGACCGCGTCAAGGTAGAAAGCTGCATAGGCTGCACGTCGTGTTGCTTCTGCTATGATCCACCTTCCCCACCATTCTTCCGGAGTCGATGGCGTCCGCGAGGAATCTTGGCTCGCAGTTTCGATGAGCGCTGTCCCACGGCGCATCAGATTTATCGTGGTCGCGTAGTGGATATGCGCGCGCTCATGCAGCATCCTGGTCGCGTTCATCTTCTCATAAATCTCGAGCAGGATCAGCGTTTGGAAGACCCAGAGCTTCGCTGGAGGATGGAAATCGCCATGCATGAAGACCTGCCACCGTAGGTGCCAAGCGACAAAGGTGGCGAGTCGAGCAGCCGCGTCTGTCACGGCGCGACCATGGGCCTTGTTAAGAAATGCGGCACCGATTGCCATTACCGCAAGTAGCAGATACTCGTGGATTTCGTCCGCGGAGAACGTAGGTTGATGGAGGATGGGCATCTGGGCATGGAAGTGGTACCAGTAAGAGCCGATATAATGCTGCATGGACCTGATACTAAGGACGTGCCCCTCTGCATCCAAGTTACCCTGGAATATCTGTTCCCTGAGCTGCCGAACGAATGGATTGTCCCCTTCACTGAAGCGGTACTCCATCAATGAAATCAAGGACTTCCGTTTCGCGTGTGACAGTAATGTGCTGTCACTGGAAAGCTCAGGTAGTTTTGACACCGCTTCAGACTGTTGATGTCCTATAGAATATGCTGTTTCTAGTCCTGGCTCGGTGAAGTAATTGGAGTAAACTGCGTTGCCGAATGCGTCCGAACCAGCACTCAATCCCAGGCCTCCTTGGGTGCCTATTGAGAATGGAGCGGAGTGAAACGCGCTAGAGTCCTCAAACAGCCAGGCAGCAAACTCGTCTCGGACGGACAGAGGCGAATCGTTCAGGGTCTGGTCTCCTAGACTGGGCAGAGGGTACGTAGCAGAAGCGCCGTCAGAAACTTGCTGGTCACCCATCGCAGGAAGTCTAGAACCGCTTGAAAGGGTTCTCGACCTGTCCAAGACAGAGGGGTTTAGATTGTCGAACATATTGTCGAGGATTCCAGGTGGCCTTGCGGTTGCTGACGCTGAATTCGCAGTTGACTCTGCATGAACCCGATCGCCGGACTGTACAGGAGGCTGCAGGACATGGTGGAGATCATGCTGCACAGGCGGCTGTTGGAAAACATCCGCAGCCATGTTGCTACTCGTTTCGTTCGACTCTGACACATTTCGGTCGATAATGGCTTGTAAGTTGGTGACTTTGAAAGTGGAGTCTCTCGAATAAGGTGCCCGACTTAGAGGCGGCGATTGCAATGCATCTGAGACAGCCCTCGGCGTCGTGAATGTGTTCGAGGTTGGCGAAGTGGGACTGTCGACAGCCTCCTCGCTGAGTGAAGGGGACAATGGCTCGCGAGTAGAGTCGTGGTGCTTCGACATCGATTTTCTCCGCCTCTCATAGTTCTCATGCCGCTCCCTGTGGCGGATGCACAGGTCTTGTCGGACGAACGTTCTGGAGCATCCTGGGTAGTCACACTTGTAGATCTCCTTGGGATTGTCTCGCGCTAGGTCAGCTGAGATTTGCTGAGCCGTCGAGACTTGGACTTACGATTGAGCTGATGGCGGTAAAGGTGCTCCGCGCGCGAATAGTTGCGACCACACCCAGCGTAAGTACATTCGAAGCGGCGCCGACCCTCCGTTCTGCCCAAGCTCGGGCGGCGTCGACCGTCAGGAGAGGAGTTGGTGCTAAGTCCGGCTTGCTCAGTCGCGTCTGAATTGCTAAGACCCGTCGGGTCGAGACGTGGGCGCTTAGGTTCAGACATGTCGTGATTCTCCTGCTAGCTCATCGACTGACATGATGGGGAGGGGGCGATGTTGATGGGCTCAATTTTGAACAACTTCGCCCGGCGACGACGACGCTGGTTTAGTTATCGTGACGGTGATTCGAGCTGGAACCGAGGTCGACGAAAGATCAATATACGCAGGCTAGCAACGACAAACGGCGATCACAGTGTCGTGGAGCCGTTGGTGAAGGGCACGGTGGACGACGCCGGGAGGCGATGACTATGCAGGGTGGATCGATATCGTGATGAGAGGCTGAACAACAAGAGACACAGAGTGAGATGCGGTGGTGGAGAAACAGGTCCGCCGGAGGTGTCGCTCTCACACTGCTAGAGCTCTGATGCTCTGGGAGTCGGTGGCAAGACATTGGTAATTCGTGGTGGCTCGAGGGCGGCAGGAATTTCAGGGTTTGTTGCAGTTGCAGTTACGGCTAGGCGGCACGCACTCCGTACCGGCTAGCTCTTTCCCCGCAGTTTGGCCTGCTCCACCGACGGCGGGTCCCCTAAACGCCCGTAGGTGCCCTTCAATGCCCCTAAGCTCAAGCTAAGAGCGGTTGTACTGTAATAGGCGGGCTCTGATGACTCCACGGCAAATACAATAAATAGTACGTACAAGCCACCTCAGGCACTTTCCTCTGCATTAAACGTGTTGGCAGCAATTGTGTGCAAAGAACCTACTTAGGCGTATTTGAAATCATTCAATTTGACCCGGGCCATCGCCACTCTGCTAGGCGACAGCATCCACTTTTGCCAGACGCATCATCAAGATTACTTCTTCTTTAGGTACAGGGTCTGCGAGTTGCAGTACGATTTCAAGCCGCCAACACCAAATTCCGTGCCAATTCCACTCTCCTTGAATCCTCCGAAAGGTGCCCTTGGATCGAGCTCGAAGTGAGTGTTCACCCAGCTAGGACGACGTCAGACACCTACCAAGCGCGCAGAGAGAAGAAGATGGTGGAAGGGAAAAGACTTACACGCTCCCAGCTTCCAGCTCCTGTGCCACCTTCGCAGCGCGCTCAATATCCCCTGACCAGACTGAGGCACCGAGCCCGTAGGGAGTGTTATTCGCCTTTTCAATCGCTTCTTCATCCGTGCTGAAGGTCAAGAGTGGGACGATAGGGCCTATATAACCCTGGTTAGTTGTGCTCATGACGACATCCGCGGCTCACACGTCGTACCAAAAGGTTCTTCGACGACAATCCTCGAGTCCTCCTTAGGGCGATCGATGATGGTGGGTGTGATAAAGTAGCCCGGGCCGTCGGGATTCTTGCCTCCAACAGCAACCTCGTACTTTTCCTTGTCGATCGCCTCGAAGAATCCCTTCACACGCTCATATTGCATAGAGTTCTGGATGGGACCGAGGAAGACATCCTTCTCGAACCCTTCACCGACCTTCAGCGTCTTGGTGTACTCGACCATCTTGTCGCGGAACTGCTCGTAGATCTTCTCGTGGACGAATATGCGTTTCAAGGCGAGGCAAATCTTGGTGGGCGTCAACGTGTAAACCTGGTTATAGAGCACGCACCAGAACATGTCTTACCTGGCCAGAATTCAAGAAAGCGAGGGTTGCAATCTGGGCCAGACCGACATCAGCCTGGTTCCTCCTAACATACACGGCAGCCTACCTTTGGAGCAACCTCATCGATGTTGACATCATCCAGGACGACGGCAGGATCGTTGCCTCCTCTGTGTGATCTGTTAGCTCCTGCGTCTGTAACGTGGAACAATATAACGCCAGATAACGTACAGTTCCAGCGTGACTCGCTTGAGGGTCCTACTGCAAGACTCCATCACCTTCTTGCCCGTTGCAGAGGAGCCAGTGAAGCTCACTTTGGCAGGTGTAGGGTGAGCAGTCAGCCAAGGGCCAAGGTTGTCATCTCCGCTCAGAGCTTGCACAACACCCGGTGGGAAGAATCTCTGTGCCAGCTCGACCACCTTCAGACCTCCATATGGGGTGAAAGGCGACGGCTTGATGATGATGGGATTGCCAGTGACGACACATGGCGCAATCTTCGAGCAGCACAACAACACGGGATAGTTCCAGGGTGCAATTCCGACCGTCACACCTAGGGGCGTGTATCGCACGAGGATCTTCCGTTCGGCTTCGTCAACGATCTCCTCCGTGGGTAGCTCCAGGCTTGCCATGGTTCGGATGATCTGAAGGGTGAAGTCCAACTCGAAGTAGGCAAAGTGGAGCGGCTTCCCCTGTTCCTGTGTCAACAGCTTCGCGAATCCATCCTTCTCTTGCTCCAGGGCGTCTGCGAACGCGTTGACAGCCTTCTGCCTCTCGGCGTAAGGTGTCTTGGCCCACGGCTTGCATGCCCTCTTGGCTGCTGCCATTGCCCTGTCCACATCCTCGGGTGCCGAAACAGGCACTTCGTAGTTGGGCTTGCCGGTGGCAGGATTGATGCCATGGCGAGTCTTCTGGGTGGAAGAGAGCTTCCCGTCGATCACGTTGGAGAAGGTGGTGAAGTCCAAACCTGCTGTAGATGCACCATTGGCGGCACCGTTCTCGGTTGCGTGCGGAGCCATGGTCGTGCCTTGTCGAGCTTAGAGAAGTAGTTGTTCCAAGAATAGATTGGTCCTGTTGACCAAGGCCGCTACAGTCGAGTCGCCGACGAGCTATATTCTCTTGGCCAAGGCCTGGATCAAAGCAGGACAGGAGCAGATGAAAAGAACACCGGAATGAGATCTGGGTGACAGGTCCTGCGTACAATACATATACCTTCCATGTCTCGTATTGCGTGCCACATGCCGAGTTCTAGGCCTAGCGAACACGGTATCACAAACGGGAGCTGCACTTGGTCCTCGATGTTGTCCAATCCCGGGCCGTCCGTCGGGGTGCAGGGCATCGTCCAGGTGTCATCCATCCCAGACATTGATCCCTGGAATGGGTCGTATGGACATCTTATGTTCAAGTAAATGCTGGGCAGCTGAAATTCGTCTTTTTGGTCGCGGGGTACGACGCGTTAGAAGTGGCTGTTTCCATACGAATGACATCGACCTCGTAGAGCTTGGCGTCTTACAGTCTCGGTGAGTACGAAATCGAGGGATGCCAGTAACGTGAGTTCTGGCTCAAATGCCTCCACGGGAATCACTATTGAAGGTGAGATGAGCCTCATAATGAAGGCTGGTTGAGGAAATCGAGGCAACAATGAGCCCTGCTTGAGCAGGAAGTCAGTTGAGTTTGAATTTACCCGATCGACAGTGCAGCGTGTACGAGGTAGCAACGAGATGCGGGCAAGAGCCGAAGTCAACGGGTCCTCACATGGCCCCGCGCTGACGAGTGGCCGCCCATTTTCCGGGGTCGTGACTTGTAAGCGAACACGACGAGCACAGGCAAATCTGCCCCGCCATTCGCTGAACTCTCACCTCTTACTCCGTACATGCTTCTGAGTGTTGTAACAGATGCGCCAATGAACGCTCCAGTGGTTTCCCCAGAGAAGACGGGTGCGAGAAAGCAGTCCACTACTATGTACAAGGTGGGCACTCATGCAATTCTCCCACACCGCGAGCTCAAGCATACAGGTTTCCGTCAACATGCTAAGGGGTTCCCTGGTGATTCCCTGACACGGCCACATGAGCGAGACGGGATCCTTGCTTGACCTATGGTAACCCTCCCGGTCAGGCTGTATCGATAAGCAGCCGGGTGTGCCAACAATGAATTCCAGGACCTGACTGGGTATTACTGGCCACCACAACATAACAGTTCACCCCTCGCTCACACCAACTTGCGCACATATTCCACAGGGCCGTCATAGACATGCCTCGCCTGCACGAAGTAGTGAATGATCGCAAAGAGCATGACTCCGCCAAACATCAAGCAGGCCCAGTTCATCTGCTCGACAGTTGGATCGGGGTTTCCTGGGAAGAAGGCGAATATGAAAGCGAGCGTCAGGAACATGAGACTGAATGCGTTCAAGAAAAGGCCAACTGGCCGGCTGAATGTGAACTTGGCCGGGAGGAGTGGTTGGTACGTGAGTCGTCTCCAGAAAAGGCAGCCAATCGAGGCAATGTAAGACGCTAGAATGGCGACCAGAGACAGGGATGTGATGTTGTTGAGTGCAATGGTCGAGCCAATGTTGATCAGCGACAGCAGGCATGACACGACGAAGGAGACAATGATACTATTCATGGGCACGTCCCAGCCTGGTCGGACCTAAAGGGGCACGTCAGTAAGATAAACCAAGTCATTGCGGCAGATATACGCACATATGCAAACCAAGGAGATCCTGGAATACCCTGATCGCGAGCAAAGGACCATAGTTGTCGCGATGCGGTTGCAGTGATGGACAAATTGCAGAAGATTGCCATGAAGATCACCAGTGCGGACAGTACCGATGCCCCGGCGTATGACTCGGTGGCGTTGTAAAAGACCTGGACGTAAGGCTGTCCAGTAGGCGAACTGATGACATCGTCGAGGTTGCCAAGAACGAAACAGAAGGTGATGAGGATGATCCAACCCATTGCACCGTTGAGCACCGTGGTCGCGATCATGCTCTGAGGAAGCACCTTGGAGGCATCCCGAAGTTCCTCAGACATATGGACTGCGCCATCTGCACCCAGCAGCGGAATCATGACGGCCAGGATACCCACTATTGCGGAAAGCCCATTGCTGCTCCAGCCGCCATAGTTGTTGAACGTGGTGAAAACGTCGCTCGCATTTCCACGAGGACCCAGAACCCAGAGCGTGATGAGCACGCCAAAGAAGCCGAAGATATGGATAATAAGCACAATGCCTTCCACCAGCGGTAGCTTCTTAACCAAGAACGTGTTGAAAAAGACGGAAAACGATGCTACCGCAATGGTCAAGAGGGTGCCGTGCCATCTCTGAGGTGCGTAGTCGGTATAGTTCAGAACAACGAGACCTTGTATTTGGGTACCAGCCAAGAAAGCTACAGCCGTGTCAGTATGTATACATGCATGCATGACCGTTGTGAGAATTCTAGGTTTCTCCAGACCCTGACGATTTCGTGACACCGAGGATGCTTCTTACCTGTATTCGCCGCCCCTGTCTGCCATCCAAGCACGCAAAACCAACCTGAGAGCTTGTCAGATCATCGCCACGGTTATGGCTTCCACCTGTCTTACCAACAATAAAACTCATGAACTTTTGATACTTTCTAGGCGCAAATTCGCTCACCCTGCAAAGCTATGTCAGCCCAGGCCAACGCGAGGAACGGAGAAGCGACATGACGGCGGGGAATCGAAGCTCTCACTTACCAGTGGTATTGGCCACCTGATGTCGGAGCCCTAGAACAGCATTAGCGAGTGGACGTTGGTTCTGCTGGCAGCGTCGTACATTGAAGCCATTTCAGCCATCGAGGTGTTAACAGCCAGAAAGCCGATCCAGGCCACCAGGAAGAGCCAGATCATGCCAGCAGTCCCACCATTGATCAAACCGATAATAGACGTGCTGGGTGGATGTCAGCTCCACCCTGGACGTTAGCGATCTTGCACTCACCCCAAAATGGTCTCCCAGCTGGCCATCAGAATCATGGAGAAACCGAAAATGGACACAAAACGAAAGTTACGCTGTGGCCATCAGTATGCGCATTCCTCAGAGTCGGAGTACGCACTCGCAGCTCTTGGTGCTTGCCCATACGGAACATGTCTCGCTGGTCATCGACAGTGCCCTTCTTCTCAGGCGATAAATTCGCATTTGTCGACTCCAGGTCGACCTGGGATGTGACCGACACCCCTGTTTCCTTGCTCTGCGCCATGATGATAGGTAAGACTCGTTGATCGGATGGTGAGGATGAGAAGTGTAGTCGGAAATATGAGAGAAACAGCACCGCGCTCAAAGTCAGATGTCGTCGCCGCGACTTGGACGAGCGCAGCGTAGGTTTGTTACCTGGTATCAGTGACAATGGAAGCAGGAGGATCGCGAAGTATGTGAGAGAAGCGGAGATGGTTCGCAGTGCCTGCCATGTGTCAAAGCGAGGTCCAACTGGCTGGGAGGGTGCAGATCTTCGCCGTTCGAGGCAGCGTTGAAGCGAGAGAGAACGTACCCATGCCTTCCTAGCTCCAATCAGAGCACATGCGGATGTTTGACACGCTTATGCACATCCCATGGCGAGTTTGAGTGGAGAACCCAAGGCGTCTTCGCCCCGCACTACATTGATAAACAGCAAGGGGTTGTCGTGGATATCTCCCAAGGAAAAAGGTACGGAGTGCAGACTGTGTCGGGAGGAGGATTGCCGTGCTTAGATCGTAAGCTTAAGCAAGCCAGAGCAAGCCACAAAGCGCCCGAAGTCTCTCGTTGCTTTTCCTTTGCCCGTCGCAAGAAGACGCTTGGAGAGGTGGCTGCGGATATGACAGGTGCATCCAATGGCGAAGAGGTCCGAAGATATGAGACCGATGGCTGCTACTTGGCAGTGGGAAGTACTGCGAACGCCCTATTTCTTGCTTGTCCAGCACCTAGTAGCAAGCAGTTTCATTGGTTCCAAGATGACCGAGGGCCAGGCAGTCGAGCACCAAATGATAAGACCAGTATGGTGGCGGCTCGTGGACGGCAGACTATCGCAATAGCATGTCAGTCAGAATCCCGTCAATGAGCTACATTTCTTACAGCAGCACTGCAGGTATCGAAATGCTTTAGACCTGTACGAGCGCACAGCGGCCGATGGTGTACAGTACACAGTAAGCTGCATGCTGGCGGCTTCGGGGACCCGACCAAAGCGACAAAACCATGAGGCGATTGAGGAGTCGAGGTAAGCGAAAAGTCAGGGGACACAAACTTGCTGCTCCACCACCCTGCATACCATCTGACAGCGTCCCCTACCTCGTATGGAGCTTGACCGCGGAGTGATAACAACCTGGAAGTCGCTTGGACGGAAATAAATTTCCCAGCCTCCAACCTCTGCAATGGCGGACACAGCAGCAGCAATTTTACCTCCAAGCCATACCTAGTACTCCGTACAGTACATCAAACGGCCACAAGCACGACGAAAGGGCTTTGGCACTACAAAAACGTTTTCTACGGATGTCGTTGAAGCGTCTTTGGGCTGGGTCAAACTGCGGGCACCCTAGAGTCTAGTAACCACGGGAGGAAGCGACGCGGTCATTCCAGCCGAGGGGACGAGGTTACGGCTCCCTAGGCTTCCCGGGCTCCTTGTGTCTAAAACTTGTGGGGACTTCGCGGCGTCGCTAGCTAGTTCGCACCTTGCAGCTTCCGGTCGGCACCGGCGCCCTGCTGAGAGATGGGCAACCGAGGGTAGGCTTGAACAAAAGTCGCGTATTTGAGGCCAAGATCGAGGCCATGCCGTATCAGGTAGCCTCTTTCTGCACCTCAGATTCCACTGTTTCCTGCACAGTAAATACACAGTACCCGGGCTTCTTCATGGGAGAAATTTTTCGGTTCGGCGATTGCAGACTGTCATGGCAAAACCTAGACACAGGTGACAGCGGGCTGACATCCTCGGATGCTACTGGTACCTGAAGGTCCAAGCCCATGGTGCTGGAATATCCAAATGAAAATACTAGCCACTCCGCAACCCACGCCCCAAGAGTCCAAGACGCTGCAAGCTTTTATTATCCTTTGACTACGAGACTCTCAGGGGTTCTCAGGCACCCGATGTCTCGATATGTGCGATAGAAGACGCAGCCGAACACTTGTGGCTATGCCATGATTTCGTGATGCCCAGAACCATGTGATATTGTCCTCTGGCACAACCCGACCGGTTTGACATCGAAGCAAGGGTCGACGGAATGCAGCCAATCTCGAGGGTCGGGCACTTCGAGCCTTGCGCACGCGCCTCTCCACCGATATTGCAACAATGCCAGTCCTCGAACATGCCACTGGTAGTTCACACAGTGACCCTCGCTACGAGGAGCGGATGCAGCGACGGAGAAGCCACTTTGCACCACAGGACGCGCCGCTTGCTCGGCGTTGAGTGGTTATCAATCAGACTTGATCCCGGCAACAGGCGAAACTCCAACAGCGACAACCCTCCATGAGGCCCATGAGGTTGGGAACCCCAGAAGGGACCCCTGTCTGGCTTACTGTAGTACGTAGTGGGTAAGCCCTATGCACGAAGGCACGGTGGCACTGTCAAGACGCTAAGCGGGGCACCACATTCAATGACCACGAACCTTCGATGCGATAATCGTTCCATTGCCTTGCACTCGACCAATGCTTTGTCCACGCTTCATGGTTGCCGAGCGCCGAGCCAACCGATCAATTGGCAGCCCACACCCACCTGTCAATCCCAGTTGACCTCTCCTGGCTTCACAAGAGAGTCAACATGCTGCCCAGCCGCTGTCAGATTCAGAGGGGTGCCAGAAACACATCCATCCTCTTCGTGGGCACTCTCTATTAGTCCATTTGCATTGTCATATGCTCACCCTCTACGCAATCAACCCCAGCCCCCAGCCATGGCTTCAGCTTACCCACTAGTTCGATAACGATCGACCCTCCAATTCCCGTCCAGTCGCAGAGTAAGCATTTCGGGCTCTGCTTGACGTGGCCACACTCCTCTAACAGCCGATTGCTTATCGCACCTTTTCCGGTCATGCCATGCATCAACCTAGACATGCTCAGTGACCCCTAGGTAGGGCGTTCGGCGTGGTCCAGGTTTCACAGGGCACGGAACCCTCTCCCAGTGGTCTTTCCAGCTATCTTATCTGTGCCAGCTGCATCATTGGAAGCCACAGAATTCGGAGGCGCGGCTGGGCAAACAGGGGATGTGTGAATGCCATTCAGGAAGCGGAAATTTAGGACCTGTCCCAGAAAGCGGGATCCTTGTAACCTTATACATCCACAACGAACCGCACCTGTCTTCGATGAGGAAGTCCTCATATTTTCGGCGCATTGTTTGATTCAGGTACAAGTGGCGGTGGGTGGTGTGTAGAGTTGACCTTGCTATCCTCTGGGCGAAGTCCTCCTCCGCTCTGCTGCTCCGGAACGAATTCCTCCTACGGTCGGACACCACAACTTGGCTGAGAATAAACGACTTGCGCTGTCCAACATGGGTGACGCTCTGACGGGGAGGCGCTTCTCTCAGATCACACCTGATGACCACGCCGGATCGGTCTGGATTGCCAGTATTCTATGCCTGATATATTCAGTTCTCACATTGGCGTTGAGAGGTCATCTTCGACTCAGAATCTATGGGATGGATGATTACATTGCGTTGGCGGCCACGGTGAGCAGTAACGTGCCGATGGATGTTTGCTCTCGTGTCCCATCGACTGATTAGACCCCCAGCTCATTCAAGTGGGAGAGGTGATTGCAGTAATGATAGGACTAAACCACGGACTTGGAAAGACCCAGCTTCTCCTCCGTCCAAGCGAGGTGACAAAGGCCAGTCGAGTGAGTAGAGCATATTGTCGGACTGCATGATGGATTGCTGATGCGGCCAGGCTACTTTTACCGCTCAAATACTGTTCATCCTCTCTGCCGCTGCGGCGAAGGCGTCGACGTTGTGTTTGATGATGAGACTTTTCAATCTGTCGGGCCCCAGGACGGGCCAGAAATTGCGTCAGCGGGTGTTCTATTGGATTGCGTTGGCTGTGATGGCAGGAGTGTCCCTTTGGGCAATCCTCTCCATCGTCGCGTTAGCAGTTAACTGCTCCGTTCCCGGCTCTATTCGAGGCAACGCGGGCAGTTGCGCTCACCAGGTGTGTCGCTCGGTGCAGACCTCTCAATCCCCAAATCTAACGATCGCAGTTCCTTCGCTGGCAGCTGATCACAGCTTTCGATGTCGTGACAGAAGGCGTCTTGATCCTGATCGTGATCTGTGTCGTTTGGCCCGTACATTTGTCCTTCGCCATGAAGTGTCAGGTGGTCCTTGCCTTCTCCTTCCGCCTCCTGTGAGTGTAGTCACTTTGTGTGACTGGTCCATGCTGACAATATTCAAGGGTCGCTGTACTCTCGATTCTCCATCTCCACTACATAGCTGAGTATACCGGCTCCGACAACCCTGGCATTGCAATCGTGCCGGTGGTCGCGATACAGCAAGTGCAGCTTTGCTGGTCGCTTATTTCAGCCACCATACCCAATCTGAAATCCTTCGTCAAGAGCTTTAGCAGCGGGTTCGGCATTCAGCTCGATCCTTCACTCACGCAAGCATACGGATCTGGTCGGAGGACCAACAGTGGTTACGAGATGGGTTCTGTTAATGGCAGCGGCACCGCCAAACCCAGGTCAGGGGGAAGATCGCATAGTGACAACGAAGAAACACCGCCGGTTCCGACGAAGAACAAGCTTGCCACCACCCGAGAGCATGACTCGATCGATAGCGGCGGCAGCCAGGGCAGCCAGGACCACATCATTCGCAAGGACGTGCAGTGGAATATTCACTACGAAACCGAGCCTGGAAGAGCTTTATGATGCACGCTGTTGGGTCTGTACACTACGGGCGGCCGGTACAGGAATGGGGATTCTATTTGCCCTGGAGTATATCATGGTGGTTTGAATGATGGGTACGGAAAAAAAAGATTTGATGAGGTCTCAAAAGTAGCAGGAACTTGTATAGGCGTGTGGGTGCTTTCGTCAATCAGGTGCATGAGGCATCTAGACTACCAGCTTTCCCGAGATAAAAAATCATCTTATAGTCGACGGAAACCCAGTGTCATCATGGTGCTTCCCAGCTCGTGCAGGTCTCGGGCTCGAATGGCAGTTGGCTGGGAGCATCGAAGCCCCCCAGCTGGTTCGCACAATGGCCGTAGCAACGTATTTGTCGTGCACTACCTCCAGATACTGATCAGTTTATCGTAATCTGTACGGAGTGAACAGAATCGAGTCCTCGGTCCCTAGAGGTCCACCATGAAAGTAGCTCCACCGCTCCCAGAGCCGATGAGATCTTACCTAAATCTCTAGCGTCCATCGAACACACGCTAATGGTGCTAGTTAAGTGCCCGTCGCGTACCTTGCGTGGGTTAACTAGGACGATTGTGAAGTGAGCTATATCTGAGTGCAAGTTTATCCGACGCGACTTTTTATCTCATTCAAATCACCGGACTATCACAGTTCCGTCATCTCGCACAAAGTGCTTTTGACTTTGGCCCCATTCACTAGGCTCCTCGAACAATTTCTGTTGCTGCTCGGCATGTGCCAGAAGCAAGTTCAGCGATTGCAGCTGCGTCTCGACCCTCAAGAAGCGTGACCATCACAACGGGACCTACGCTCACCCGCTTGCAGCTGCGCAACCAACATATCCCTCCCGTCAAACGTGTCTCACCACTGATCCAGTCCCCTCACCATCTACCCACGTTTCGTGGTTCGCCCGTTAGCTCGAACCTTCGCCTTTCGAACTCCACCACCAACAACCCCGGACCCGCAGTACGCAGGACCTTTATTGATCCTCCGAAGGTACAACAACATCGACTCAGCAGCCACGTGGGAGTCCTAAATATCACCCGCAACGGCGCTACCATGCCCCAGTCCGAACGAACATCACCGTCCGCGCTGGCTCTGTCATTCTCAATGCCGACTTTCAAACTCCGCCGAGCAGGCTTCTTAGATCTCCCAGCTGCAGCTCGCACGTGTTCTTTGGCGTTCGATGACGATGTGCTGTTTGGCCGCCTGATCCATCCATACAGGCGATCCTACCCTGGTGACGTTGATAAGTACTGGTACCGCCGGTTCGTCGTAGACTTCTGGGACTGGAGCCATGTTTTCCTTGTGACCACGGGACCTGACGCTGCGGACAAGACAAAGGAGGTCGTGACCGGCTTCGCACATTGGAGTCGAATAGCTCCCGGCTGGAGAGAGAACTATAGAGCTGGTTGGGGTCTGTCTGGGCTGGATCCAAGTAAGTGCCTTTCTAGTCTTCGCCTCTCGTTTGGCTGTTGTCGCACCCAATATTTCTGTTGCGAAGGGTATATCGTTGCAAGCTGCTTCTGCACAATACGGCATGCTTGCGTGGGCCCTGTCCACTAACCACCATCATCTATTTGCCCGTCCGTACCCACGAGAGCAAAGCTCCCCTCCCAGCCTACACAACTTGGAAATCACACGTTAGCGGTCAATGACAAGATACTGACTACGTCCTTGTAGGGCGTCTGCTCCAACCGCTATGTCGCTTGCTCATGAGTTTCCTCGCGTTCGTCTCGCCAAACCGAGCTGCTTCGAAGGAAGACGAACTCATTATCGAAAGATCCTACAACTACCTTGACCACATATGGACGGGCGATCGATCGGAATCATGGTATCTCGAATGCCTGGCTGTCCACCCAGATTATCAGAGGCAAGGCCAAGGCCGTGCTCTTGTCGGCTGGGGTTTACAGCAAGCACTTAAAGAAGGTATTGCCTGCAGTGTTATTGCCGCAGATGGGAAGGAGAGATTCTATCAGGCTTGCGGCTTCGACGTTGGCCCGGTCGGAAGATCTGGCGAAGGTGAAGGGAACCCGCTGAGAGAAGTCCCTGGTGGCCTAGTATTCTTTCATGAAAAGCGAGGCGTAGTCCTTCCAGATCGGGAACTGGGATCGTGGACGTATGGGCACGGCGTCTTTGATTGGGACAACTGGGAGAAGCAGGCTGAGGCAAGGAGGCATAAGATGAGTCTGATTGATGGCTTCTCCACAGCCCCCGGCACGCATTGATTGTCTGCGAGAGTTCAATTCTGCGCCAAAGCTCCCGACAAGGCTCACAGTCAGTTCGAATGCTCCACCCTCAGCGTGGCTGGCAAACGATGTTCAACTCACTGGGACGACATGCCAGCACAATCGCCTCAAAGCGTCTAAGACACGGATTGTGTCACCCTCGAATCGAAGTGGTACCCCAGGCGTTTTGGTCGTAAGGAATGGAGTTTGCTCCTATCTGGAAATATGCCTGGCATCGTCACATGTCAAGCGGGGTAATGGCGCCGCTCAAGTCCAGCCGTATAACATTGCGATTCGATTTCCGCAATTCGTGGCTTGTGCGGGAGCAGGAATGGTCAAGGCATGTATGTCCCAAGAGACTCCCTACATTTCTGGGGTCAACAACGTGCACCACCCCGCGCGATGCGACATAGGTCCTGAAGAGTTCGAACGCGACTCTCCCGGACGACATACACTAGATTGGCTTTGTGGCCTACCACAAGCTAGAAACCAGCGACCATGCATGGTCTCATCAGGCCGGAGCACATTTCTCCAGGCGCAAGCGGGAGGAACTATTGACACAGTAAATGAAGGACATCGAGTCAATCATTCTGGTCCGCTCAAAGTCCGCCCCATTATACCCCGTATCTGGGGTAATGGATAGCCGACGAACGCTTATTGGATTCGTTCAGTTGCCGACGGAGTCGAGGCGTGGGTTCACCCTGCGAAAACAGGTGAGGTTCAACCACAAGTGGAATAGAGCTTGACATCCTCTACACCCAGACGCGCTTCGCCCCAACACAAAGTGGTACCACCAAATACGTCCCACAAGATCCAGAACATCTCATCTCAACGGCTAGTGACGGAAAGAAATACCGTTGTTCGGTTACGACCGTGGGGGTAAGGCGTGGGACCATCCTGCTTCAACGGCCCCCACGAGTATGTCAAAGGTGCACTCTGAGCCCGTCGAAGAAGGACTAGGCGACGGAAGTGCAACCGATCAAGTCCGGCCCGTCCAGCTCCCCTGAGCTACAGGACGCCACCAACGATGATTCGACACTTGGGATTTTTCCATCCTGCTTTTTCAATTGCCGCCACAGCATTGCGGGGTAGCCTATGATCTTTGGATGACTTCAACCAGACCGAACCATTCCCGAAATATGTGCCAAAGGAATCTTCGAACCTTTCGACCCCGGAAACTCTCAACTCGTACTCCCTGGCAATAGCAGGATACTGTGTACAGGTCGAATGACACCTGCCCAGACCCCACACACTCTCAATCTACCTAGCTTCAACCTCCACAACTCGCATAGCTCACTCCTGCACGAGGGATGTGCCAGAGTGGTTCTGTTTAAATATCAGCCTGAGCTCCCTCTTTGCCTGTACATTGTCATAGCTCAATGTCTCCTGCAGGACACGGACAGGCGGTTGGAATCCAGGATTCCCCAATGGCTTCTATTGACGACAAGACTGTGAAGATGGCTCATGCCGAAGATGTCGAGTCTGGTCGGCTATCCAAGGACAACATCGAGCGCAAGGTTTCCTTGAAGCATGCCGACCGTGCACTTGCGATTGTAGGAGATCAGAGAGTGGAATTATCAGAAGAGGATGTAAGTCTTTCCTACATCCGAGCGAAAGATTCGGTGCTAACGTCATCGTCAGAACAAACGTATTCGACGCAAGACGGACAGAACGATCCTTGTTATTCTAGTATGGGTCTATTTCCTCCAGATCCTCGACAAAACCGTGCTCGGCTACGGCGCCCTCTTTGGCATGACCACCGACACAGGCCTTACCGGCGACCAGTACTCGTTTCTGGGGTCTATCGCTCCTATCGCACAACTCGCATGGCAACCTTTCTCATCCTTCTTGATCGTCCGAGTGCCGCACCGCATCCTCATGCCGACACTCTGCCTTGGATGGGGAATTGCTCAAGCGTCCATGGCAGCCTGCCATAATTACAGCTCACTGTTGGCTGCTCGTTTTTTCCTCGGGCTGTTCGAGGCCGGCTGCCTCCCACTCTTCAGCGTCATCACAAGCCAGTGGTATCGCCGAGCGGAGCAACCGCTCCGTGTTGCGGCTTGGTATGGCACCAATGGCCTCGCAACAATCGCTGCGTCAGCACTCTCGTACGGACTGGGAAGCATCAGATCCCCTGTGCTTCAGGAATGGCAGATCATCTTCCTCTTTGTTGGGCTCGTCACCATCGTCACCGCTCCGGTTATCTACTATTTCCTCGACAACGACATCCCGTCAGCGCGCTTCTTGACAGAGCACGAGAAGGCCCAGGCTATCGAACGCCTTCGAGCCAACCAAACCGGCACAGGGAACCGTGAATTCAAATGGTCGCACATTGCCGAGTTAGCATTAGAACCCAAGACATACCTCTGGATCGGTCTTTCCCTGCTCCTCAACGTGGGAGCAGCCGTCACCAACACCTTTGGCCCACTCATCCTCCAAGGTGTTGGCTTCGACAAGTACAAAACATCATTGTTGAACATGCCATTCGGCGCAATGCAGTTCATCGTCATCCTGCTCGCCTCGTGGGCAGCACAAAAAGCGAAACTCAAGTCGTTCGTGCTTGCAGGACTCATGCTTCCGGTGATTGCAGGCCTTGCTGTCCTGTATGTCCTCCCACGCGAGTCGAGCTCCACTGCAGGACTGCTGGTTGCATACTATCTCCTGGCCTTCCTTTTCGGCGGCAATCCACTCATCGTCTCCTGGATCGTCGGCAACACCGCTGGCAGCACGAAGAAATCCGTCATCATGTCTCTTTACAATGCGGGATCGAGCTCCGGCAACATCATCGGCCCCTTATTGTTCAACAAGAAAGACGCTCCGGCGTATCACCCCGGCCTTCGCAAGGTGCTGGCCATCTTCGTCACCATGTTCGCTGTGGTTCTGATTCAGCTGGCGAACCTGTTCTTCTTGAACAAAATGCAATCCAGGCGACGGGTCAAGAATGGCAAGAGCGCAAAGATCAAGGATCACTCGATGGAGGACAAATACGTCCCCATGGACGAGACCGACAATGGACGCAGACTGGGTGACAATGCGTTCCTGGATCTCACCGATGGGCAGAACGATGAGTTCACGTACATTTATTGATGGTAGAGCAGAGGTGTCAGCAGATATATAGGTTTCACGTACCAGTAATTTGAATTTTCATTGATCCTGAACCGATACTATTCTAGTACTGTATTAGACTTACAGTAAGTACTAATTAGGTACTATTTTAATACTATGTATACTGCTCTGATTCTATCTAAGTTCCGGTGTCATTCCAGCATCGAGCGTTCGGTATAAATACTTAAGTGCTATGGAACTAATGTAATGTAAGTACATAATGTACTAGGAAATACAGTACTTAGGTGAATCTTAAATTAGGGACTACTATAAACTCGGAGCTGGCTCGGTCTCAGCCCAGTCTCAGTGCGGACCCAGTCCACTCTCAGCTCGGTCCTAGCTCGGTTCCAGGCCAGTTCCGGCTCGTTCCCAGCTCGGTCCCCGTCCAGTCCTGGCTCACTCCCAGCCCACTCCCAGCTCGATCCTAGCTCGGTCCGAGCCTAGGCTAGCTCCCCTTAAGTAAGGCGGGCTATATATGTAATAGTACTAAGGGAGGCCTATAGGAGTACTAGTAGTACTATATATTTATTCTTAACTTCATTCATAATTATTTCAGGCTACTAGTAATTTTAGTAAGTACTCTAATTTATTCTCCTCCTCTTCCTAATCTACTTATACTATACTTAAGACTTAAGAAAAAAATATAAATTATTGTCGCTAGGCTAAGTACTAGTCTTGAAAGTTACTATAATCTCAATACTAGTAAGGACTCCTGCGCCTCTTGATACTTAGTAAGCTGCGATCTCCTCTCGATCATACTGGTCTTAATAGTACTTATATCAGTGAGAAGCTATGACCCTCATATTGAGCTGTGATCCGAGCTCGAGAACAGCTTGAGAAGCGCTTAATCTTAGGTAAGTCTTATCTCGATACCGACTTAAGCCTCCCTAGGGGAGTACTAAGTATAATATAAGTAAATGAGAGACGTAATTCTCCTGATATGGTTAGCGTGCTTCCTATAACTGTATTAGTTACTAAAGTATAAGATTATACTTGTAGTACGCGTATAGTACACTTTCTATCTCTTCCCGTTATTAATAGCCTGCTTGATACTTAGTATAGAAGTAAAGTAGTACATACCCACAATGAAACGTGGGGGATCTTTGACTAAGCACTGCTTCACTCCATGGGCTTCTTCTTAGTCCGCTGCTGCGACTTGGGCTGTGAGACGTCGAGTACTAAGAAGGGTGGATCTTAAACATTGCCACAGCGCTGTGGCAAGCTGGTGTACAGCACCGCTTGGTGTATGCTAGTGGCCGTCGATTAATGGAACGCGTGTCTGAAGTCGATGCGTCAAGGTGCTTTCGCGAACTTGAGTGAGATTCGAAAGCACTTTTTGGAACTTTGGCGTAAGTAACGACAATTCCTTGACGAGAACCAGTCGAGGCATTCATTGGAGGGAGTATTGCCACCGAGACGGTCGTCTTCAATGCATGTGCGACCTGTGTGGGTATTGCTCACCCTCCTGCCGGTCGTGGTTGTCGTTGTGTGATGACGCTTGCTGCCTGCTGCAGCGCGAGGTGATCGTGTCTCCAGGATGAGGATGCCGGTCAGTAGCACAGGGGACCTGCACTTGCCGCCCGGCCCCGGCGTGCAGGCCCTTCCCGATGGCAGACCAGCATGCGCAGGACGCCTGAGCGTCTGGGGAGGTCGTGAAGTCCCCAGTACCCGTGCATTCATAACGGCCTTTGAGGTAGTAAGTAGACTTCCGGCGCAGGGAGGTCCGGACTGCATCCAGTGGTGCTGAAGATCCGGTGACGCTGGGTGCAGGGTCGAGGCGGAAAAGTCTCGCCAGTGCACGGGCACCAGCTGGCTACCAGAAACTCCCCTCGACGTAAACTGATTGATTCCTCGGGTCCAGTCACCGACGACAGACCAAGCCTCGACCCGACCGCACCGGGCCTTTAAACGTGAGCACTGATATTGAGGTATTGTACTTAATTCTCAAAGGTCCTTGCCAGATTGTAGGTATTGCTGAAGTACATAGTTCTTCCTCTTTGGATGCTGTGACGATGAAGCGCGCTCGTAGAAGCTGTAAGCGTCAAGGGCCAAGCAAGGCTAGAGGTGCATGGTAGGTATCGAAATGTGCATTGACCAGGAGTTGAAAAGTGAAGGTCGTTGGTGATAAGCCGCTCTTGCAGATGGATGACACCAGATGCCAGTTTGAAGACAGACAAATTGCCATACGGTTCAGGGTCGCTCGGATACAAGGATGGCTTCACAACAGTCGTATGCCGATGACTCTTCTCAGCCTCGTAGGCGTCGACCATGGCTTGTGACGGGCTGTATATGGGGTTCTGTTCTGCCGCTGTTTGCATGTTCTGACGCAGCAGTGCTTCGTCCATGCATATGCTGGACTCGGACTCCGACAGTAAGGCTTTTGGGAGCGTGCGTGGTAACACGAATAATGAAGATAGGAGCTGTCATGCCCGCGAATAATGAGAAGGAAAGGTCTTCAGAATGAGACCCGGGACTCCACGACTCGGTGTCGATGACCAGGAGGGATGGAGTCTTCAAAGGACGCAGGCAGAATAACCAGATAAAGTTTGAAGCGGTGTGGAGCGATGTAACACAGTAAGTTGTGAGAGAGTTTGAAGGAACGAAAGAGGACCAAGAACTTGAAACCCAGGAGAAAGCAGCAGATAGGACACAATGATGAGCAGCTCGTTGACGAACGAGAGAGGATGCGAAAGCTGGAGAAGGATCCGACGGCGGTGGTGATTACGAGGCTGAACTGAAACACATCTAAAGGTTCAGTCAGCCGATTCAAACTTGTGAACTTTGGACTTATCTCATTTGTGGGATGGACGACCCAGTCGTTGCGGTCAGGATGTGTAATGTCGCAGGCTTGTAGAAGGCCTGAAGGTCAACAGCAACTGACTCGTCTGTTGCAAATCTAATTGCACCTGCTAATCGAGGAAGCTGTATGCCAGGCAGGAACCATTGTGAGGGCATTTACGTGAATCAAGATCAGTCAGTAAACAACAAAATGGACCTCCGTGTTTGGAGTATCCTCGGGAGGCACTGGTAACAGTTGAAGGTGAGGTGAGGAGCAAAGTTGCAAAAACTCACCATTTCCTCACTTGTCGCTTTACTTGGCGTCGGCATCAGCCCTTTGGAAGCTGCTACTATGCACTGTGGCAACAAGTGATCATCAAAAAACAGCAGGCGAAACCCTCGAAATTTGAGACGCAAAAAGCAAAACAAATTGTGTGACGAAACTGGCAGAGCAAGAGGGTGATTCCGTTTGCAGTCTTCCATTCTCGTTCAACGAAACTCGTAGATGTTTGTAAGACTAAAATGTCATGATCACCTCGGGCGCCTCTTGTCCGCCCGAGACCCATCGGAAGGAATGAAGCAAGCTGGTTCCTGGGCTCCCTGAACCCAAAGAGACCTTGTAAGAGAGCCGAAAGAAGAAAGGTATGGCTGCACGCTTGGTGCTTGGAAGGTTCCCGCGTGTCTGACCGTCTAGTGGACGACGACTCCATTCCACTGAGAGCAGTCTACTTGCGTAGCAGTTCCCACAGCGAGACCGACACCGCTGTTGCCAAAGAACGCAGCCGAGGCACCACTGTCGCTGCAGAGGTCGAAGTTGATGTTAGCACCGTATTGGTTGGTGCCTGAGAGACCGTTTTGCGAGCACAGCGGGTTGCCATTTGCCGGGCAAAGGTTGTTGATCATAACAACGACGGAGGTGCCGGCGTTGCTCAGCTTGTTGCCAGATGAATCGGTCTGACCAACGAGCTTCCAGCATGTGCCGCAAGCAGGACCTTGACCTTGGCCAGGACCAGCACCATACAGGTTCTGACTGACGGCAGCGCTGAAGCCGGGTTTAGTGTAGAAGGAGCAGGCGGCCGTGTTGGTGTTGCAGTTGGGCGAGCCGAAGGTATCTCCCGCACCATAGTGAGTGAAGGATGCCTTGTACGTCAAGCCACCACCGGACGACGGGCTGGTTGGCTGGCTTGGCTTGGCACTTGTTACTGTATTGGCTGGAGGAGCCGCAGGGCTGGAAGCTGGCTTGCTAGCAGTAGCGACTGGCGGAGCGGATGTCGCTGGCTGCTGTGGTCCTTGCAAACATTGGGAGTAGTACGGGTTCTGGGCCTGGCAGGTCCAGCCTGATGTGCAGGTAGTGCCCCCGGTCCAGTTGATCCCACCGCCTGAGGAAAGTCAGGATGTTGCAAAGTAAGAACTCAATATACTGAGTACTTACATTGGCCCCATGGTTGCACGGTGGCAGTGGCGGAGACCGCGGGACACACCAGAGCGGCACCCGCGAGGACGCAAGCAGCAAATGATCGATACATGTTGCTATGTCGGACGTTGTGTGGATTTCCCCTGGTGTCTGAGTAGATAGACGAGTGAATGGTGTGAAGGAAACGTGAGAAACTTTGAAGGCAAGAAACGAACGGATACTCGATCGACGAGTGTAAAGAACGACAGGCTGCTACGAGCTTAGAAGACATCAAGTCGAGGTGGCCATGGCGACATGTTATATACTCCTTGGGCCGCGAGCATATGCGGGTCATGAGACGACGTTCTTGAGGAGGGCGCACGCAAAGCCTGCCGTGCCGAAGTCTGATGTCGCTTAGATCATGTTAGGCGAAAGCGTTGTGGAGGGAGGCCCTTGTGCACCCGGCCTCGATTGTCGCACCACCACACTTCTGGCCAGGAACACCATGGCTGACTGTACCATCATAGACAGGCAAAGCTTAAGCATGCCGTGGACCGGCCGTTGGGAAATTGATGTGGTCGATTCAGAATGGAAAAGGGAGCTCCGCTGATTTGCTGGGTTGTCCTTAAATCTCCTCGGCAGCGAGGCTTGCACAACCTAGAGTGGTCTCCATGGCTTGAAACCACCCTCACCCCTGTACATTTAGCGGCCGGTGAGCCCAAGGCTGAAATCCCAAACATCGGTTCAAGGGGGTAAGATCTGGCTAGTGCTCAGGCTCTCCAGTTCAAGATCCACCAATAGATTGAAGTCTGGGGGTTCGGCGATACTAGTCTTGCCTAGAGCCCTGCGTTGAGCACGTCTTCGAATTGACCATCACTGGTAAGATGGTGAATCGCTGAGGTAACAACGTACATAGTAGCCAGGTAATTTTCTCCCATGACTTTCAGCTCGGCGGTACCACGGGAACAAAAATCACAAGTTCTGCTGCCATGAGCTGCCTAAGCCGCCCACTTGGATATAGCCTGATTAGCATTTGGTGCTGCGGAGGAGATTTGACATCGGCAGTAGGTTGTAGTTTGGCCCATGACCACCTCGCTCCTTGACCTTACCGGCCAAGGAGTGGCCAACAGAACTGGTGAGTGTTTTGATCTAGGTCCTTCGATGTGACACCTTCATTGTGAAGCATTTGTCGTACAGGCGCAGTCCACCAGATAAATGCAGTCTCCCAACCACGTTCTCAGCAGGAAAGTGAACAGCCACAACCCTTTTGTGTTTCCCGGCTGAAGGAGGACCCTTTCGTAGGTCCTGTTGATATGTTCCCGCCTGACTTTCTAATACGTGGTGAAGGTACCGTCTAGTCATGTCAATATTGACTGCCTTGCTCGAGCGAACAAGCTGGCGTCCTCGAGGTTATACCCTGTGCTCTCACCCTTGGACGGGATTGCATGTGCCGCGTCCCCGGCAGTATTGCGGCCTTGAAGCACCGCTCCTCTCGAGGAGCAAGTGCGCAGACAGGACCCAGCGTTCAGTGATCTGTTGCGTCGATGAGGAAATCGAGGCAGCCGATGGCACTATTGCCCGATTGATCGTTCACGTTGTGCCTGATCCCGTCCTGTTCTGACCCACACGCCAGCCAGCCTTCTTTCGAGATGACACCTTTTGTGTCCATGATGGTTGCCGCGAACTGCTGTTTTCTGTGTGGTCTGTAGTAGCCGGCCACGAGACAGCCTCGTCTGGACCGGCAAAACTCGTAACCCTGTATCTTTCCCAGGGAACCCTTGGTTTCGTCTTTCAACCGAGCGAAGCCATAGACACCGGCCATCCCAGTATGTTTAGAGCGATGTTCTCTCCAAATGGACCGACCAGGCTGGTCCAGACTAAAGAAGGCATGCCATCGTAGCCGAGGAGCAAAATCCAAGGTCATTGACTCATTGTGTCACCATCGTAGACATGAACAGGTATCTGCTCGTCGAATGCGATGATCTGGGCTGGTCTGCGACCGTAAGCGAAGCAGACACTGTCAGGAAGTTCAACACATTCGGTAAGGGACTGCACCAGGGCCAGTCTGCCCGCATGATCCTGATTCCCTTGGACGACGGTTTGCCAATGCCGTGTTCCTGATCCCCGGTGAAGCTGATCTCGCCCAGTCTAGCGCCAGTCTGGATGGTGAAGAGCTCGGTCTTGTCTATGGAGCCCGAGTGGAACCTCGTGGATTCGAGAGAGGACTCTCAGGTGATGTAGGTAGCGTAGTGCATTCGATCTCAACTCCAGCGCACCATCGAGCGTTGGAGGTTCTGGCCGAAGTTCAATGATGGAGATAGACGGTCTCTCGGGTAGCTACTTGATTGACGCAAGTGCTATAGTACCGACAGGCCAGTGATACTCCTACCAATGATCAAGATTTTCATCCTAGTGCGTGGGATCTTTTGATTTGTTGCGTGTTCGTGAGTCCTTTGGGAAGGACATCTCCATGGATTCCAAAATCCCCTGGCGCTACTTATGTATAGACGAAGGAGAAACTCTTCAGCGTCGGCAGCATTGTATTCGACACGATCTCGGACGCTGGTAGTTAATGTCTACTTACTTAATGTGGTAGGCCACCGTATTCGGCAGCTGCCCTATTGGCTGGCTTCCTGAAGGGGTGGATGTGCTCTGTACAAGAATGCTCAGCCATCCCTGCAATATGCTAACCGCTTCAAGCTTCGACAACAGGCAGAACATTCGCAGATGGCCTGGAAACGTCGGAGCGAGGACAGGAGAATGCCATGGACACCACTCAGCACATCTTAGACCGTCACACCGAACCATTTATCATCCCGCCACTTCAACCCAGGCCAGCCTTCGTCGTCTTGACGACGTGCTTGATGACCTCGATGCTACCCTTGTTTCCAACAGCACCAATACCCATTCCCGATTGCCAGCCCATCTTTTCGAGCATGGCGCGACCTTTATTCCCTGCGCCGATCTCTGGAGCCGAAGCACCAACAACATCGCCATTCATGTAGGTAGCACCGGACATTGTGCCGCCACCACCTCTTCGGGCCCGCGCAAAGCCGGGTGTCCTGGTCTTGGGTCCTGCAGAGGTTCTGAAGGAGTCAAAGACGCCCTTGGGGAAGAATTTCCTTGACTCTAACAGAGCATCGATCTCCCATATCGTGTCGATTGTGAATCTTGGCGTACGAGGTCCCTTGGTGAGAACAGCATAGCGCCCTATTCCATGTCCGTCCCTGCCGTGTGATTTTGATACAAGCTTCAGTGCCTTTGCCAGGCGGTGCATTGCAGCACGTTGCCCAGCGTCCATGGGCGCCAGCTCCAGCGTGTCGGCTTCCTGAGCCATGAACCGTCTGATCTCTGCGCGAATTGCTGCAGGCTGGTTCCGCTCGGCAGCATCAAAGAGGGCGTCCTCACGCTCGAGCTGCTTCTCCCTCTTGCGTGCAGCCTTCTTCTCCCGATCCTTCTCCCAGGTACTGCGGAGGCTCTGGGCAAGCTCCGGGTCCTCAATACCTAGCTCAAATGGCAAATCAGACTTCCGCCCCTTCTTCTTGGGTCGGAGGCTTGGGCGTTCGAAGTCCATTATGTCGAAGGCACCATAGGGATCCTGATCGAGAGCGTCTGCAAATGCTGACGCAGAAGGGAAGTGGTCGCGTTGACGTCTGTTGCGCCTGGAGGCGGTGCGGCTGGAGAGATGTTTCTTTGCTGAGAACGGGATGAACGCGTCGCCAGTTGCGAACTCATCGTCCTCCTCCAGTTCCTCGCCGTCATCGTAGTTGTCCAAATTTCCGTCCAGCAAGAGCAATTCATCGCCGCCCAACCCTAATTCTTCTTGCTTAGCTAGAGCACGGGCGATCTGCTCGTCTGTCATGCGCGACGTGTGCTTCAAGATGCGTTCATTTTCTGCATCCTCAGAGTCAATATCGTCCATCAAGTCGTCATCAGCTTCATCCGCCTCCGAATCTGAGTCCGAGTCTTCGGATTCAGGTGTCTCTTGATTCTTCATCATCTGGATCTCCTCGAAGATACGGACTTCCTCGACTGCACTTGTAGAGGTCAGCTTGTCGTGCAGGACCCAGCGAGGTTCGCTCGCGTCTTTGCCAAGTGGGTTCACGAGGTATTGTCGGCCACTTGGCCGTGTACGGAAACGAAGAACTTGGCTGACTTCGATAACCTCCTCGTCCGTGGTACTGAATTCATCGAAATCCTCCAGATCGGCTGAATCCCAATCGATGGCTTGTTCGATTTGGGTTGGCTTCTTCTTGGCTTTACTGGAAGGCTCGGGTTGCACGCTAACTTTCGACTCAGTAGCACCATCGAAAAATCTGAAGTGCTCAGTTCTTCTGGCAGTCTTGACGGACCGAGCGATGTCGGCTAAATTGTCGTCACTATCGTCGAATGTCATGTTGGCGATGTAGTCGTTGATGAGATCCTCTTCATCGTCCTTTCTGCGCTGGCGAGCACGGCCACGGCGATCAGCGCCATGACGGTCTTGCGTAGGTAATATGTTGTTGAACCTTTCCAAACCCGACGAGCTGGAGTCTTGTGCGGTGATCTCGGGTGTGGCGAGAGGGTTCTGGCAGGGCGGTTTGGCATTGTCAGTTCTCTTTTCGGGCGAAGGTGTAAGAGGTTTGGACGTGGCAGGGGTAAGTTTGGCCGCCGTTCTGGGTACAGGATTGCCTCGACCAGCAAAGACGACTTCGTCTGACGATTGTGACGATATTGACTCTCTCCTGGGCGCAGGCGTTTGTGTCACGGCCTCAGCTTGAAGTTCCACCCGCACAACTGGCTGCTCATTGTCAGAAGCGGATTGCTCAGATGACTTTGCAAGTTCTGGCAGTAGTGTGGGTTCGGAAGGCGTGGGCTGGGTGTCCTCCTTGGCCTCCTTCTCGTCTCCGTCCTCTTCTCCTGTAGCTTTGATCTCGTCCTGGTGTAGATGTCCGGCACTGACGAAAGTGATGCTTTGTTCCCTCAGTTTCAGGGATCCCCAGGCCATAGCGTGTCGCTCAGTGTTCTTAGCAGCCTGAGCCATGCTTAACGGGGCGTTCTGTAAACCACGGGCATTGAAACTTGAGTAAGTCTGCCAGTCGTTGAAAAGCTCGCGGTGGCGGCCATTGGGACCTGAAATAACTTGTCAGGACTGCACCCCGCTTGATATGACACTTGAAGTACCTCGAGACTTGGACTGACCTTCTGACCACGGCGACGGTGAAGGTGAATTGTACCCAGACCAGTAGGCTGACGAGTGAGCTGGTGTACCCCCATTCCTCTTCTTGCGGCCCTGCGCCCGCTGTCGCGGACCCATGATTGCGCGGGGTGGTGATGATCGGATTCGCTCACTTCCACAGGGAGAATTGCGAAGTTAATCTAGTTTCAAGGAGCAATCATGTCACACCAACAAGGTACCGAACACCATATTCACTATCTGCAATAGCCAACCAGTGTGTCAGTATGAATCATGTAGAGGCAAGGAGAGAACAGTCATAGGCAATATCGAAAGAATCGCGTCGGAGGCGACGTTAACAATCGATTGCCATCTCCAACACGGAACTCGCATTGTCATTCCACCAGTTAAAACCCCCGGTAGAAGCCTAGGCGCCCCCGTCTCCGAATGACTGGCCCCGGACTCCGACCTCCCAAGCCTGCGTGGCTGGCACTAATGGTCAATCATTGAAGGCGAGGCTGACGTTGATACGTACCGCTTGACTTGATGCCTGCTTCGACCTCAGTATTGTACAGTATCCTTCTCGTTCGTTCAACCAGCAACAGCCGACTCCCGCCTATAACGTGCTCTGCTAAGACGAATCACTACAAACGCCATTTCTAAACCTGATCCCGAGAACACGGCAATCCTGGACACCATCCGAGCTCTGTTTGCATCCCGTCACACCTCCAGCTCACGAGACCCATCACTCGCTTTAAACAACTACAAGCAGAGGGAGGAGAGCCCATCATTACTTCTACAACCGCTAAACCGACTTCCACCTCAAGCCCATACTCCACTCGGTGCCCTACTATATGCACTCTCCATCACGCTGCAGAACATTCCTCGCCCTGTCCCGGCTCAAGGCGTCATGAATGGCGTCGAGATTAAGCGCTTCGTGCGCTATTTCTATGACCCTCCTCCAAAATATGATGACATGTCCGGCACATCAATATGGCTGCTGGGGAAAGAATACAAGGCCACACCACCGAAGCCGGTAACCACAACCGACCATGACGATGTGGTCGAGGTGGAGTCCTCTTCGGAATCACACGAACCATCAGACGCGGCGAGTGCCCCATCCACTGTCCCAGAGACACAGCAGCAACATGAACAAACGTCGCACCTGAACGCTCCCGAGTCACAAAACACAAGTAGCTTCGATGACGCACAGCTTGTCACAGGTGGCGAGGACACCCCTTCACTATCGAACGACCCTTCGGACCGCGGCTGGCCTATCCCCTTTCTCGATGACCTCGAGTCGCGAGTATGGATGACCTATCGCTCAAACTTCACTCCCATTGCCCGCTCGCATGACACCGAGTCCAGTACCGGCCTCTCCTGGTCGGTCCGGCTTCGCAACCTTACCGAAAGGGAAGGCTTCACTAGCGACACGGGCTGGGGCTGCATGATCCGATCGGGACAATCTCTCCTTGCCAACGCACTGATAATGCTCCATCTAGGGCGAGACTGGCGGAGAGCAGGCACGCATACGTCCCGAACAGCATCTCCTCCTCCGCCATCTAGCGGGGCAACCACGGACACCTCTCTCTCGACACAAACAGAGGCTTCTATCCTCTCCTTGTTCGCCGACTCACCTTCCGCCCCCTTCAGCATCCACCGCTTCGTCCACCACGGTGCCACCTCCTGCGGAAAATACCCGGGTCAGTGGTTCGGCCCCTCCGCCACGGCCAGCTGTATCCAAGCCCTCAGCGCAGAGTGCGCCTCTGCGGCCGGCTTGCGCGTCTACGTGACCCCCTCGGCGAGCGAAGTCTACGAGGACAAGTTCCGGTCCATCGCCCGCGCAAGCGCTACAGATGGCACAATAAAACCCACCCTGATTCTATTAGGGATACGCTTGGGACTGGATCGCATAACGCCCGTCTACCACGAAGCCCTGAAGAGCAGTCTGACATACGCGCAAAGCATCGGCATCGCAGGCGGACGCCCCTCGTCCTCTCACTACTTCATCGGCTGCCAGGGCGACTTGTTCTTCTACCTTGACCCTCACGAAACGCGGACTTCTCTGCCCTACCACGCGTCCTCCGCCGAATACACCGAGGAGGAGATCTCGACATGCCACACGCGCCGTCTGCGCGGACTGCGCATTTCTGAGATGGATCCCTCCATGTTGATCGGGTTCCTGATCAAAGACGAAAGTGACTGGCAAGATTGGAAGCGGAGGCTCAAAGAAACAAAAGGCAAGGCAATCGTGCATGTGCTGGATAAAGAGCCGCCCGTCCCCGGGGAGAGCAGGGAGCGGAAAGAGGCCGTGGACGAGGTCGTCAGTTTCGACGACGAAGAAGAAGAGGATGACGAGACCGTCACGGTAACGGGCAAGGAGGACGAAGAGGGTGTCAGGATGGAAGCGTCCATGGGCGAGTCAGGCGGCACCGCACACCCCGAAGCTGGAGACGATGCAGTCAAGGTTTCGGTGCCACAACGAGACACGGCTGTGGAGGCAGTGTAATGGGGTCATGATGTCGCGACGCATAACGAAGGATACCACTTACGGCAGGGTTAAAGGCTGGGTTGGGTTGGGTTGGGTTGGGCTGGGCAAGTTGGAGTTTCTGAGTCGCTTTTGGTTCTGTGAGGTTGAAAAATGAACGCTCGTCTCGTCACCACGGAGTAGACCAGAGAGTATAGTCCAGTACTCTGTGTTGTTTGTTGAGTGCAACATGTGTCCAGGCCCTCGCAGGGTGAGCGTTGCTTCTTGCTTCTGGCTCCGAAAGAGATCCTCGTATGCCTCTGTAACCACTGGACATCCCCAAGGTAGCCATGATTAATGGACGCATCGCTGTTCCTGCTGCTTGCCGGCGTCATTGGCAACTCAGGCCGAGCAATTGTCAGCGCAGAGGCAAGGTCGAGACGTGGCTGGCATGGTCTCCAGATGCGTGTTCTAGCGCGCAACTCGCTGGACGCGTACCACAACAATAGCGCGCCCTTAGAATCTCAGTCTCCGTGTCGCGTGTCTGTAGGCAGCTATGCAGGCACCGAAGAACGAATTACTCGAGGATTGGAAGTTTTGGACGACTGTTTTCATGCTTTGAATTGATGTCTCAAGTCCCAGCCATGCAGCTGGAGATTCTGATATCTCATGCTTCCGTGTTGGGATATTGTACATAACACAGGAGCTCTTCTCTGCAGGATCGTAAAAGCATGAGTGTTTTGCCGATGAGCAAGCATCACATCTGATAGCTCATTGTTGTCAATGATCCCAATACCCCATGACGCATCGTAATGTGTTGAAGAAAACCCATTTCAACACCGCTGTTCCATTGTGCCCACAAAACCCCATTGCAGATTGAAAGACAAGCAAAACCCAACCATGAACCAAGTACGAACAGGCAGCCACGTCTACTTGCTCTGAGAAGAATACTTGGTGACAGCCTTTGTGCCTTCAGACACGGCGTGCTTCGCAAGTTCACCAGGCAGGATGAGTCTGACTGAGGTCTGGATCTCTCGGGATGAGATTGTCGATTTCTTGTTGTAGGCAGCAAGCTTGGAGGCTTCGGTGGCGACGCGCTCGAAGATATCTGCAGGCAGCTGTCAGATGACTGTAAATGTTGATCGATTGGTGCAGAAGAACTTACCGTTGACGAATGAGTTCAGGATTGACATGGCACGGTTGGAGATACCAGTGTCGGGGTGGACTTGCTTGAGGACTGCAGAAGACGCGTCAGTTTTAGGTCCCAAAGCGATGATCGACGTAGAATGGATTATCACCTTTGTAGATGTATGAGGAGTAGGTCTCCTTCCTCGTCTTGCCGCGCTTCTTCTTCTCGCCTGAGGGAGCTGCTGCCGTCTTCTTGCCGGCTTCCTTCTTCTCAACAGCGGGGGCCTTGCCAGCTGGGGCTTTGCCGCCAGTGGTGGGCTTCTTGGACGCTTCCTTGGGAGCCATTTCTGATATGAGATTGATTTGCGAAAAACGCGAAGTTGGATGATGTGAGATGGTGTTGATGATGGAGTGAGTATGAAGCGTGGATGAGTGATGGATGGATGAAGAAGGAAGGAAAGATGGAGCGTGAAAGGTGGGTGATGGCGACTCTTATACCAGGCGCAAGTGCGAGGAGGAGGGCGCGGGTTGATGCGAGATGGCAGACGTAGCTCGGGGTTGATCCTGGGTAACGGAGTGCGCGATTTTATCAGTGTATTGTTATCGTGTCGATTTTGAGGAGTTTTCAGCCTCTCAGAGTGCAGGATCAGAGTGCTTGGCGGAAAGATATGGTAAGGCAATGTAATGCAGCCCGCGTATTGTCAAGTCCTCTGGAAAAGTCATTTTTGATCAATCTGCGCCCCATCCCGTGATTGGCTGGACTCCTCCTCTGTGATCCAAAAACGCCGCTCCTCCACTGCGCGGCGCCGCATCTTTCATCACAAGCGTCTGCGAGGTTGATCTGGAGGCGCGACTCAACAGCCCGCAACCCGCATTGCCCGCCTGCTCGCATTCCTTTATAACTTCCCTTTCCCTCCCACCATCATCCACCCTTCCCTTCCTCTTCTTCTCATCCATCCACAATCTTCAGCTTCCATCACTCATCTGACACTACTGTCCACCGCGACTTCCATCTCACAAAGCACTTTCCAACCTTTTCAAACCCAACCCCAAAACCTCATCAAAATGACCGGCGGAAAATCTGGTGGCAAGGCCTCTGGCTCCAAGAGCGCTCAATCGTAAGTCATCCATCGATCCGACTTTCTCAGTCTTGTCTTCTACGCGACGCGTCGGTCGCGGTCTGCATATCCGCACTCGAAGAGCATGCGCTGACTTGCATCGCAGCCGATCCTCCAAGGCGGGCCTCGCATTCCCTGTTGGCCGTGTCCATCGTCTCTTGAGAAAGGGCAACTACGCTCAGCGTGTCGGTGCTGGCGCTCCAGTCTACCTCGCAGCCGTTCTTGAGTACCTGGCTGCCGAAATCCTCGAACTTGCTGGCAATGCCGCTCGTGACAACAAGAAGACCCGTATCATTCCCCGTCATCTTCAACTGGCCATCCGAAACGATGAGGAGTTGAACAAGCTGCTCGGACACGTCACAATCGCCCAAGGTGGTGTCCTGCCAAACATTCACCAGAGTACGTCTATTATTCATACTGCATACGCGACATCTACTGACATCGGTTCAGACTTGCTGCCCAAGAAGACCACCAAGGGCAAGAACCCCAGCCAAGAGCTGTAAGCTCATTGTGCAAATTGTTTCTGAACTGGGCTGTTTTTGACATGGGAGTTTCATGACACACGGGGTTATGGGTTGGGTTGGCCAGGTTTACGGGCCATTTTCAGAATTGTGCTTTATCGGCAGCGGAGAGCTGTGTCGTGTACATTATGCTCATTGGCATGCCTATTATCATCATGATCATGGATAGGATGCAGCAAGGGCATGAGATGAGACATGCGAGGGTGCAGAGCGAAATGCTATGCAAAGCAGCGATCATTCGACGACAAATTCAATGATCCAGACAATGATAAACATCCGAAAACTCTCGTCTTCTCCGTTTTCACATTATAACTCTTGAAATGCAGGCTGAGTTGGACAGTCAGCAAGTCTGAATGACAACCCTGATTTCTCGGAGTCCTGCCTGGCTGGGATTTTGTCAATGAGGCGTTAGGAGTCAACAGTCCAATCATGGTAAAATCAACACAGCACGTCCCAGACGCAGTGGAATTGAGCGTGTTCTGGGTGGGATTATGCCATTGGCCCGACAAGCCTAGCCGTGCAAAGCCCGGCGTGGTGGATGTACGGGTCAGTCAGCTGCGCAATAAGAGAGCTAGCAAGCACAAAACAAGGTGCCGTGATACCGCATTGACGAGATTTTGTTCCGTCTGCTTTTACCTCCTTCGTGCTCGGGCAGCAGAAACAGTGTATGTGCCCAGGTGCTTCTTGGTAATATGTACAGTTCGGCCAACCAACCATGGATGCTTTGTTCCTATCATAACCTCTTCACGAACTCTCTTGATGGTGGCGGCAGATCTGGCGCCGGGAGATTTCGTTCATACTTCGAACCTGTAGAGTGCGACGCATCAGTGACCCGAAGCACCGCAGTTTGGGGAACATGTCTGCTTACCTCCAGGAGCGGTCGGCGGCCGGTAGGGGTCCGGGTGCTTCCATTTGTCTAATAGTTTCTCAGTCTCGTTAAAGAGAATCTGTAACCATCATTCATCAGCAATACTCCTTCGCGCAAACAGCGTCATGTCGAATAGGCAGGTGGACGTCATCGGCATACTCTTTGTTGTCTGTGATCAGTGATATTCTTGTTCGCATCGAATAGTGACCGGATGTAAACAGCCTGTCCGCGCCAGAGGTTTCTTTGAACAGCCCAGTCGAGGGCGAGCTTCAGCGACCGTCGATATAGGTCTCTGCCAGCATACAGTCAGCATTTACACCAAGAATGACACCTCATCAATGTGCAATATCTTACCGGACTGCCTTGACGTGAGGGCTCATTGAGGCCATTTTGACCCGCGCAGTCCTCCGCCGGGCAACCTATTCACAGGTACCTCTTCCTTATCAGACGGATGGCGAGGACCGGCTTCTTCGTCTTCTATCCGTCCCGACGCTCTTGGTTCTGTGGCTGTACGCGGCGTTGAAGTAGTTGGTGCATCTGTAATTGAGGTAAGTCGATTGGAGGTGAAGCCAGAGACGGGCAGGCTTGGCATCGAAGCTCCTTGTCTGCGGCTTGTCTCGCCTCGGGCTGCAGGCGGACGGCGGCTCTTTGGCTGCGCGACTTTGCTGGTTAACGTCACAGCCCAATTGGAGCTCCTACAGAGCTTTCCATTCCCGTGCTCCAGATCCGCCAGGACAAAACACTCTTCTCAATTCCAGGTCTCCGGTGCATCAGGAGGACGGTGCTTTATTGTTAGCAGCACCCCTTTCATTCTCTGCATTCCAAGCTGGCGGTGAGTCCGCCTCGCATGCTACGGCCATAAACGTCCGCGCTCTCTGGAGCATCGACTGTCTACTTCACACGTTGCACGGTCGACGCAACAAGTGTCAATAATGGCCTCTCTACGGCTTCGACGGACTCCTGCGCTGGGCTCCGCGCTTGCCATCCCAAGATGCAGCCCCTCACTACGTACTCGCACATTCGGCGGTTTGAGGTCGCAACCGACGCCGCGCCAACAAGTCCTCCTCAGCTTGCGAACATCAACTGCACCTACATATGCCTCGCGCTGCCAACCTTTCAGTACCTCCCCCACCCGCTATGAGACCATTGTAAAAGTCCCACAGATGGCTGAGTCCATCTCGGAGGGCACGCTCAGCAGCTTCTCAAAACAAGTGGGCGATTACGTCGAGCAAGATGAGGAAATTGCCTCGATCGAAACAGACAAGATCGATGTCTCGGTCAATGCTCCCGAAGCAGGCACGATAAAAGAATTCCTTGTCAGCGAGGGCGATACTGTGACCGTCGGGCAAGAAATCGCAAAGCTCGAGCCGGGCGAGGGAGGTGGTGGCGGTGCTAAGGAAGCAAAAGAAGAACCCAAGGAACCTGCCGAACCAGAGCCAAAGAAGGAAGAGCCCAAGAAGGAAGAACCCAAGGAGGAGCCCAAGAAGGAGGAGCCCAAAAAAGAAGCGCCGCCTCCACCGAAGAAGGAAGAGAAACCTGCTCCACCCAAGGAAGAGAAGAAGGCTCCTGCACCGCCCAAGGAAGAGAAGAAGACAGACGACAAAGCCGGTATCGACTCGCCCTTTGGCAAAGGTAGCAGGAATGAGAACAGGGTACGAAGACTAGTGCGCTTCTGCGAAAATGCTAATTCGTCTCAGGTCAAAATGAACCGCATGCGGCTGCGGATCGCCGAGCGCCTCAAGCAGTCACAGAACACCGCGGCCTCGTTGACCACATTCAACGAGGTCGACATGTCCAACATTATGGAATTCCGCAAGAAGTACAAGGATGAAGTCCTGAAGAACACCGGTGTCAAACTCGGCTTCATGAGTGCTTTCGCAAAGGCCAGTATTTTGGCCATGAAGGACGTGCCTACCGTCAACGCCTCCATCGAAGGACCTGGAGGTGGCGATACAATTGTCTACAGAGACTTTGTAGACATCAGCGTTGCAGTGGCCACGCCCAAGGGCCTGGTCACGCCGGTGGTCCGAAATGCAGAGAGCTTGGAGATGATCGGGATCGAAGAAGCCATTGCCGACTTAGGCAAGAAGGTAACCACGCTGCTTCTGCTACTCGAACAGTTGCTGACCTGTTGTCCAGGCCCGAGATGGCAAGCTTACCATTGAGGATATGGCTGGCGGTACATTCACCATCAGCAACGGAGGCGTCTTCGGCTCCATGTTGGGAACTCCGATCATCAACTTACCCCAGACGGCTGTGCTCGGCCTGCATGCCATCAAGGATAGAGCGGTGGTTGTCAACGGCAAGATCGAAATCCGACCCGTAAGTCAATTGCAAAGGTGATTTATCGGCGGCAAGGACTGATATAGTACAGATGATGTACCTCGCACTTACTTATGATCATCGTTTGCTGGACGGCAGAGAAGCGGTCACTTTCCTGGTGAAGATCAAGGTACGTTATAATTTGAGATGTGGCCACGTTCTTTCTCCATCTGACAGGAAATCCAGGAATACATCGAAGATCCGCGAAAGATGCTGTTGGCATGATCTCTTGTTGGCGGCGGATGGCGGAACTTTCATGATGTGGTGATCTGCACGGCGTGAAGTGTACAAAACAAGTAAACATACAGCACCGTGCTTTATTTGCAAGAGCGGGAAGCATTTAATCACGGATGACAGCATGCAGCGTGTCTTTCATGCTGCCCAGTCGAGCTGTCGGCACCAAGTGTGTTTTGTTCGTGTATTTCCTTTCCTTCACGATGCGTCACGGTCCCACCTGCAAGCCTGACCTCGCCAACTTGAGGAACTAGCTGGTCTTGCATGCGATGCTGCGATTGCTGAAAGCCGTGCAGGCGAGTGGCCAGCGGTTCCAAATGGCCGCTGGAGTGCTACGAATCTCCTTCTCATCAAATTGTACCCGACCTGGCAATGCTTGATGAGGCTGTGTTCAATGTTTTGTTAGAGGTCCGCAAATGATGACCAGACGGAGAGACGTGTCAGGCCAATTCTTGGATGTGATGTGCTTGGTGCAGGGAATTCAGTAGAGACCGCGGCAGTGGTGAGCTCCGCTCTATGAGACGGACTCCCATTTCAGAAATCGAGGGAAACATGTCTTCCCCCCGGCCACGTACATGTATGATGGTCGTTAAGCCATGCGCACCCATACATGGGCCGGATATATTTGTTTCTCTGGATTTGTTTATCCCGCTGCGCTCTACCGCCTGACTAAGGGCCGACTTCAGGGACCTTTGCCTGGTATCTGCATACGATACGGTATGATTGATGCGGCTGGATGATAAGATCGAACCCTCGTGCTTCTCTCTATCACTCTGGTGTGGTGGCTTATCGGTCACTCAGAAGATCGTGACTCGTGCGTCTGTCAAGCCAACCCATGTGCTTTGTAGATACTTAGTACTTATGTACATCACCTGTCGTCGAGCGGGCTGTTCGTCAATCCGCCCTGCGAGAACCTCGAACCCAATTTTGCCCGATGCCGTACTACATAGTAGCCATGGCACTGTTAAAAGTCCACACGCACATTGGCTTTCTTTGGCTGCGAATCCCAGCGCACTTGTGCATAGGCATGGGCATGCTCCAGTGATTTTGGAAGACCGTCATACCACCTCTGCATGTCTACAGCGAGCGGTCTCTGGATGTACGGATGGAGATGACTGTTCCCCTCGGCGTCTCGAAGGAGGACATGCCTGTCCACACCTGACGACCCGCCACTGCGTGCTGTGCCTGCCATGTCTTCTGCATGTGGTGATGAGGCCAGAAGAATGTAGCAGGCATGTGGTCTATGGGTCTCGACTCTTGGGCGTCAGTGCCAGGACTTATTCCCACCATCTAATGTCAAGTATCGATGTGGGCGCTGAGGAGACTTGTTTTTGCGCGTGCCCCAGAAGGCAGAGTTGTTAAGCGCCGGTTGAAATTCAAACCCATCCCCTATATAACGTACGCCGAATTGAGGTCTCGAAACGGCCCTCCAAGGGTATGCTGGTTGGCATGGATGGTAGAGGGAAAGGTACAGACATACTGTATAATCTCCGTAATACGTTAATGGAGACCAAGGGCGTGGCTGTCGTCGTGTCAAGGGCAGGGCTGCCTCCCGGACGATTGCGAGTTGAATGGACGACGGTGTTCCGTACCAGAGCACAGCAAGTATGTGTATGAGTATGGCGACGCGCATCTGGTGCGCTGGGTTTAATACTTGTCCTCGAATACAAACAGACACACATGGCGTACATAGTACTTTATAGAAAACATTCTTGCAAGGCGGCATGCTGTGTGGGTGCAGCTCCTCGGGCTCTCTTCAAGAGAAACTTACGAAAAGAGTACTGTGGGAGTGTCCATCCCGTCTGAGTGCCCTTGTCACGGGCACTGGTATTCATGTTCCTAGGCGGTCAACACCATGACATGCACACACACGCACAGAAAGAAGACAAACACCTACTACAGCACTACTTACCTATATACAGGACGGCTACGCACATCGATGGCGATAGCCCCCCTCCCTCGGTTCACGCTAACCTCAAATACAGAAACCCCGTAACTCTATTGGTCAGTGCGAGGCAACAAGCTAGACTACTCCAAGACGCCCATCCACGAGAGGCTTAGCTCCCTCATAGGACCTCTCGCATAGCCAATAGATGCCTCTTGTTTCTGACCGTTGGGTTAGCGTGCTTTTCACAGTCAGCGTTGCATGTGCACTGCGCGATACTCAGGGCAGGCACAGCTCAGAGACTTTTGCAACTAGATGCCTAGTCGGTGGTCGACCGGGTGCATTGAGAAGCTACCGTACTTCCGAAAAGCCATACTTGGGAGTGTGCCTATTAGATTGGTCCGACTTTGCCGCTTACTCCTTCACAAGCAGTGACAGCAGGAATATAGGGTTAGGGTTAACAGTGAGACGGTTGTAGAATACCACGCATCGATCCGATGAAGTCGTTATCATCCGCAAGATAGTGCTGGTACTCCATATCATGCAGGGTCTAAGATATCCACGTTCATCATCTTGTATATAGCTTCGTCGCCATAAAGGAAGCTTGGAACAGCGAGCAGTGAGCGGTTAATCCTCGACCTAGAATTCACAATTCATTTCGAGGAACGACTGGTGAGCAATTTCGTGGAGCCCTCGAAAATGAAGCTTCGATAGTCGAAGCCGCTATTTCGAAAGCACAATGAAGCTTCTTCAGTGCGGCAAATCAGCAGCATTGTCCATGAATTTGTTTGATCGTGGGCTTGCACTTTCGACTTCGGAACGGGCAATTGAAACAACGACGCAGTGGTGAGCACAAACGATACCTGCGCCCAACGAGTGCAAGAGCTGGCCCGTGTGCTACGCAATTACAAGAGGCCTCTTGTGAGAAGCCCTTTGTAGAGCCAGTCCCTCCCGGTGTGCCGAGATCTGGATCATATGTAGTCCATCGGATCCACGTATAGCGGGTCGGACTCGCACCACCGTGGGCCGCCGAAAACCTTGCCGTCCATTGCACCGCGCAGGTAGCATGCCCCGACGAGCTGGAACTCCATTCCACGCTTCATACATAGCTTCTGCGGCCCCTGTGCCGCGAGATGGCGACAAGCGGCGCCGGAGAACCAGGGCTCGTGATTCACCATCTAAAGCGACAACCAAGTCCCCCGCCTGCACTGCTTGTATACGGCCTCCGAGGACACCATCAGTGGTGAAGAAATACTCGTATTTCGTTGGTATTCGAAGGATTTTGTCGCCATGACTGGCTCAACAATGAAGTGGCACGTTTTCGAAGGGCCCAGACGTCTTCCACACGGAGAGTTAACAACGGACCCTCGGTGGGGGCATGTAGCTTTATAGCCGAAAAGAAAAGGTCAGTTAGCATTTTTCCTGGTTGCACATTCAGATTTGTGAGAGGCTCAAGCTCGAGTAACGATAGCAAGGCGACTGTGAACACGTCTATCGAGAAGAGGCGGTCGTGCCATCGAACATCGTCTGTGGTCACCCTCAGGTGGAAAACGCCGTGGTGGACAGAAGCCAAAATGTCCCAGGTATCACAGAGTGACTCTGACGCTCCAGGCCCAAGACAGCACATCACAGTGGCCAGATGTACCCCATGCAAGACAATTGAACTGTTCCCTGCCGGTTTGATGTAACATGTTGGTCGGTCGCCGATTGGATGGTAGGCACTGTCAACCTGACGGATTCGTGGCGGAAATGACGGGAAAAAGGGAAAACGGAAGCCTGTGGTATTGAGGGACTCATGAGCAGATTGCTAGAGTCCCAGCCGGGCAGGATAAGGAGATGATGTCGAGGCGTCGAGTGGCCGCACTTATGCCGCGAGTAAAGTCTATATATGTATCTTGAAGAGATTTGATGTAATCCGGCTTGAATGACATATCGGGAAGCTCAGCTGCCAGCCGGTAGATGCCGTAGATTCTATCCCGTGGTACTGTTGCTTTGAGTGAACTTGAAGCGAGGAGTAGTGCGCTGATCGGCAGCCTGCGCCCGCTGACCATGTCCCAAAAACTTGCCAGTTTTATCGATCGGGCGAGTCCAACGTGCTCTGCCCCTAAACGCTCTCCCGCAGTAAGGGCACAAAGCATTGGTTCGATCATGGCGAAACTCGGACATAAGACGGCGATTATCTCCCAGACCAACTTACTTTTGCCGGGCCGAACAGATACATTCTCATTTCCCGCCACCCCTTGCACCATCCAGACACGTTCGAACCAAGGTACAGACAACAGCCGGTGTACCTGTCCGGTAAATGAGGTTTCTTTCAAGTCGTCAACGTTGTCCTTATGCGAGAAAGCTTCCACCAAACGGCGTCTGTCGAAGATATCGCGGCTTCGATGATGCAGTACCGGTGGAACTGCCAAACATATGATGTTGGGTCCAGCAGGCAGCCCAACAAACTGAATTTCATGGTTCCGAAGCCGAAGCTTTTCGTGTATATGATCAACATCGAGACCACAGCGAATGACGATATAAGACCTTGTCGAATCTCCCATCGTGTGACCGGGTATCCCTCGCGCGGGCGATGATGCCCTCAAGGTAATCATCACCTGTTGCCTGCAATATGAGTGCATGCTCTATTGCTTCCAGATCACTCATATGTGACCTGGACAGGAAGCTTGATCCAACTCCTCCGAGCAGATCCGCAAATACGGCCAAGGAGCGGTCATGCTCTGGAAGGACATTGGAGGGGATCCCCGGGTCGCCTCCAAGCAGACAACAACCTTTGTCGCGGCTGAAAAAATCTCGTTCATGAACCCAACCTATCAGGAAGACGTATCAGTGGCTGTCAATTCGATGCACAGGTGTCACAACTTGCCTGGTGAGACCGTTCTGCCATATCTGACTGATTCAGGCACAGCATCTCAGCCCATATGAGAGAGGCCGCCTCTTCGTGCATCCGCAGACTGCGTAGGCCGCCATGGAGATTTCGAGTAATTTGAAAAAATCGTGCACAACTTCAGCTTCCATTTCATCGTCCACATCGATCGGTTCGCCTCGACCACGGCGGTTCTCGTTCAGCTGTGTGGCGCAAGTCGTGCTTGCGCAAGTTACCCCATGGAACACAATCGAGATCTCCAGGTGTCGTCGAGAGGTCCCAAAACATACGACAAAGCCGTGTACGCTGGAGCATTGTCCAGATCGGCCCAGTAAAGATGACAGACCAGAGAATCCTTGGGGGACTCCGAAGGCTCGATGCGCAAGAGCCGGATTTGTCTTTTTGATCTATCCAAGGGCTTATAGTGCTGGTAGTCGTTGGGTATGACTCGGATCTCGTCCGGCTCTTCCATCGTGAAGGTCTTCTCGGGTCACTCAGATGCGGCTGCAGTGGTCCCCAGAGAGAGCAGCCATGGCTGCGAAGCATAGAAGTCATGGTTGCGGGGTTTAGCCTGGAGAGTAGTGTCTCAACTCATTCATGCAACCGGTGAAGCTGAGTACGTGGAATGACCACCCCGTGCATGACTGGGCGGCAACGCCCAAAGATCCGTGCAGAGCCGTGGCTGCACCGGGCTCAAAAACTATCTCTCATATTGATCGGGCGTCGCTCTCGACGTTGACCAAAGGGCCGAGATCAACTTCGAGGACAAATCGAGGCCAATGAGGTTTGTGCCATGCCTAGAGGGAGAAGTGATGGTTGATTCATCGAGAAGTGAGGTGGATCGAAATGGCGGTAAAGTCTTAGGCGGAGTCGAGCCGATAGCGGCGCCGAATTGTCTCTTGGGCAGGAGCGTCCCATTAGGATCGATTCTGGTGGAAGCTGTATCCTTCTGACGTTGCTTCGGTGGGAGCAAACAGACAGGCGAGAAATCTCATCAAAATGCGTAGCTCGCAGGCAATGGAAAGAAGCATCCTCTGCCACGTATGGCGTAATTCAACTTGACTGCACACATCTCATCCTCATCTCTGAGGTTGCTCTCGTCCGCACCACGGCTCTATAGCAAGAAGGTCTGTCTCTGTCTCGCACATCTCTGATGCCCTGATATACACGCTTGGAACCCACCCTATCCTGGATTTTCTACCATCCTCATATACCAACCCATCTAGGGCAGATCTGATACCCAAATCTGTTTACGCTCGCTTTCACCGCGCCGTGGCCATGCACAATAGCAACGCTGCCCCCGTCAACCCATCATAGTGAACACAAGATTCGAAGTCAATTTTCTCTGTAAACAGCCCAGCCATCTCTCTCACCAAACCACGCTCTCGCCAACGCGGCACCGCTTTCTGTTGGCTGACTGAACGCGACCTGCAGCGGCTCAAGCTCCAACCCGTAAATAAATTGATTCATAACACATTCGAGAAGATTATTGGCGATTCCTTTGTGTCGGAAAGCCTTGCTCGTCCAGATCCGACTCACTCCTACCACTGCAGGGTACGTCTCTTCGGAGATGCAGATGCTCGATGGAGGTGAAGAAGCAGTCGGACTGGCGACCGGAGTAGGAATCTGGGGTTTGTGCGAAATGGAGCGCTGGTCCTCCTCGTGCGTCTCTGTCGGTGCCGGCGATGCTGGTCTTTTGCATCCGAAGTGGCCGTTGAGTGGTAGAGTCTCGCTTGTAGCTGTCTCACTGGGGAGAACTCTGTGCGCCTTGGTGATGCGCTCGGCAAGACAGATTCCGACGCACTTTTCGGCTAGTATGTGTAGGAAGGCCTTGTATCTGTCGCATTTTTTGCCGCCCGATTCTTCATCCTTCTCACCCTCTGGAACGCGCTGGCTCCACAATTCCTCCTCTTTGATGTCTACACTGCCGAGCTCCTTGTTGACAATGCCAAGCACCTTTTGAACGACGCGTCGCGTGGGGAGAGCCATTTTGCGATCCACAACGATAACACTGCCAGGAATTTGGGGAACTTGGTAGCACCAACGCATTGCCGACTTAAGGAATGGTTTGCCGAGTTCGATTCCCGAGCTGTCTCGATTGTGGTACATATTGTGTAATTGGGCGTCCTCCGGCACCGAAGGCATATAAGACATCTGACACTGAGGGCATGTCGCTGGGAGGAGATGTTGACCCAAATCGAGTACCGTCTGTACCAGCTTCGGCTTGGGAGGGGGTGCTGGTCTTGGGATCTGAATCGTTGGCCGTGCTACTGGTGTTCTTTCCGCCTCTTGCTGCGGCGGATCGGGATTGGTCGGGGGCTGCGAGTTCTGCGCGCGTAGACTGGAATTGAATATCTCGGAAAGGGGTTCTGAATCGAGACGCGTGCTTACAGGCGCAGTGAGGCCTCCTGATTGTTCATCGCGTTTCCGCTTTGCAGGTTTCGCGTCCTTCTTGTCTTTGATCCCCTTATTGAGGCATGAGAATGTAGGCTTTCGCACCTTGACGTTGGGTGGCGTGAGCTGCAACTCGGGGGGTGGTGAGGATGGTGGGGTGATGGTGCTGGAGCCTAGCTCATCGCCCTGTGACTCCACGGCCGAGAAGATAGTGCTATTTTTGCGTGAGGGTGAGGACGATAGAGCGGCGACACTCGTTTCTCGAATCGCGCGTTCAAGACTGTCTTCGAGGTCGAGGGGGTGCAGTGTGTTTTCATTGATCGTGGGAGCTGAGGACGACGTCGCGTTCCACGTATCATTGAGGCGAAGGCGTTTTGGTGGACGGTAGTCTTCGCCATCCCAGGCGCGCCGTACGTTGCGGCTGTAGGTTCGCATGAAGAGGCCCCTGGCAAGCGACGTCGTTAGCACAATCCTCAATGCAAGGGTGTCACGCCACCAGACTGAACATACCCTTTGTAGCTGTTGGTGACAAGGTAAGGATAGACGACAGGCGACATTGTGTCGCGTCGTACGAAAGCAAAGCAAATGCAGGTCGAGTCTGCGAGTCGGTGGGAGGCAGTGACAGTGAAGTGAAGAATGTAGGTTAAGATTGATGGGGAAAGGTGCAGTTGTTTGGATGAAGTGGGAACCGAGACGCGTCGCTTTGCCCTTGGGGGGGAGGGACGAGTTTCGAGGATCGCTTTGGTTTTAGCGGACGAAACGGCCCGGGGGGTGAAGAAGAAAGTTGTTTGGTGTTTTGAATTCGGCAAGCTTGCGAAGGAAGCGTCTGGATCGGGGCGGGCGCCAGGTCTCCAGTGCGAGCTTCAGGCGGGTGATAGGAGGGCAAATTTAGGCGAGATCCTTGCACCAAAGCATGCGAGGGCTGGAGGCTTAGCCAAGCAGCCGAGCGCCCAAAGAGCCCTGGTCTCTCGGCGCAGCGGCGCCTTTTGCTGACTGATCTGCTGCGTGCTGCTCACCCCCAACGATCCTCCCACTGCTTGTTTGGGCTTAGAAGCAGGGGTGTAAAGAAGGGCACGCACTGTACTTGTACACTGTGCACTGTACCCAGGACTCGTCCACCTCCTGGGCTGTTGATGGACGGTGAAAGTCGAAGCGAGGATGTTGCTGAGATTAGAAGCCGTCAACGGCCTGGAGCGACGGCGGTGGCAAGGGCCTCGGGAGTTTCGCGGCTCAGGACCCGAAACTGTGATGTATGCGGCCAGCTGAATGGTATAGCAGGGAGTCTGGCGGGAAGTCCTGGAGATGTGAGAAGGAGAAAGCAGCAATAATGATGGCTGATGAAGTAAGAATCCTGCCTGAGAGAATATAGATCCGAGTGACGGGGCTCGGTGATGATGATCTGATGATGAGTGTGTTTCCTGTCCGTTGATCAATGATACAATTGACCTGGGCCGTCACCTCCTTGTTATTGTCTCTCGATCTCTCCGCCTTCGTCGTTCTCGCCCTCCAGAGACTTTCTGTGGAGGTTGCCGCCCTCTGCCTACACAGTACGTCCTACATACGGTGAGGCGAACTTAAGTGCGGCGTCGTGTCTGCCCTACGAGATCGAAGCCAGTGGCCCCTTCTGCCTGCAGGTGTGCTTGCTTCTCAGCCCTCCACAACAACGGTACCCGCAATCCTGCCTGTTGCAGCTTGTGCCTCGTGTCGAACCATCCTCGCGGGGATCGAGTTGGTCAAATCAGGGGCACGTTACTATCCAAATAGAACAGCCGAGCGCGGCCTAACAAGTGTCTCACAGCCAATGCCTGCCCACCGCCCCAACTCCTCGAGCGAATCCACCGCAGACACCACGAATCACGGGAGGCCAAATGCGTAGTCTCCAGGGATGGTGCCTTTACACAACAGGACAAAGGAAGACCTCGCCACCGCCGTGATTCAACTCGCTGCTTGAGCAATGATCCGCTGGCTTGCGGCTTGTCTTGGTGCCTTCGGGTCAATTCAAGTCTTCATCACGGCGAATCGAGATCCAGTTCTTTAGACTTGCGTGTCCGTGGTTACCCGACCAATCTTCCCCTTCTCACTTTTCTTCGTTCTCCATCCTTTTCGCCCAGTGTTGTGATACGCTCGAGTCTGGCACATGCCTCAGAATGCAGTGTTGTTCGAGCCTCAGGCCGTGGGCCCACTGCCGACTTCACAACAAAGACGGACAAACACGACAGCGGCATCTACTCGTCGAAGGATTCAGATTACCCACACGAGCGCCCCATACTTTGCCCATCTGTGATTTGCCGGTGATATTGAAGCGGCTCCTCCTCTGTGCTGGCTCACTGCTTTGTTGCCAGATATCAGGCAGACCTCTGATGAGTGGTACGAGTATTGTGAGCCTGGCAGGGCTGGGAAGACCGTGGAAGACCAAGGCATAGCACAACACAACTTGGGCGCCTGTGTCCAACAAATCAAGTCCTGTGTGCAACATTTAGACCGGGTAACTTTGTGCTTAGGCAACGGGCGCGAACCAATCCTGCCAGGTGGCTATAACACAGGTGACGGATCTCGTGACACGTCAATACACAGTAGGCCAAACGGCCCACATGGAACTGAGCTGTGACTGTAGGCTTCTCTGCGGGAGCTCTACACAAGCGGGCTTCCAACGACCGCATGCTCTTCACTGCCTAGCGACGTGGCTACTGTCTCCGAGTGCTGGCTGAATAATGGCAAGGGTGATACCAGTACTGATCGTAATATCTGACAAAAGATGCAGCCACTGGCAAACACGCAGCATGCATGAACGGGCGGGTCTTCCGGGCTCGATGCCATCTTGTTCAGACTCCGCAGGCCGACATTGATGGTCAGGTCATCTGGTCAGGCGAGTTCAGAAATTGGACAGCGATTATGTCGGGCTCTCAGGTTAGTATGGACTTCAACAACGACGATGTGCTCCAGCCTCAAGCAATACCTCTTGCTTGAATATGCGGGTGCTTGGGATCCAGTGTGGCCGATGAGCGGTCAATATCGTAGCCTCGCAAGCTTCGAGTCACATACGATCAATCTCTCTCTGATTAAGTCGAGGCAGCGCGGAGTCAGTTATCTAGACAGTGCTTTTGATTCTGCGTTTGGTCGCTAGATCCGTCCAACTCTACCACATACTGTGCTACTCATAGGACCAGTGTCGATCTCGGGACTATCAGTACGTGAACATGTATCTCGGGTTTTCATCACCCATTTCGGCGATATCTTCCTCCGTCTTCCCAGCAATCTTGGAGTCCTCTTTTCCAGCTCGACGGTTCTTGTTCCGGGTAGAGAAATAGACACCCATGAGAGCATAGATGAGGACAGCCATCGCAACCATAGACAACGATACAGCGTTGCCGCGGACAAATCGTGGCGCCTCGTTGGTTTTGTACAGCTGGTAACCGGATAAGTAAAATGCGTGGGCCACTGAGCGGGATATCTGCAAGAAACTTACGAAAGGAGCCATGATTCCCGCCGCATTCCCTACTGTGAGCTGGATACCGCTGGCAGTGGTTCTCTTGCCATATCGCGGGTTGTCTAGAGAAATGAGTGAGCCTCTGTGCTACCTAGTTGCGAAAAAAGGGATAGGGGCGACTTACTAGATGGGAGCCATGCTAGGGGGATGCCCACAGTGACATACAACCCCATCGCGACCAAGAAACAGGCAAAGAAATGCACACCGGGGCTCACATCGGCTATCAAAATGGCATATCCGATGATGCTGATCGCGGCAAAAGGCATCACAGCGAGCGCTCGTTGCTGGAATCTGTCCGAGAACGAAGCCACGACCAGGTAGGTGCAGGCTCCCAGTGCGTAGCACGGCACTGTGAGCGCCTGCGTCTCTGCTGTTGACCACTGGCCTAGCCCCTTGATGATGGTTGGGAGGAAGGTGGAGTAGCCGTAAAGCATTGTGTCGGCGCCGAACTGAGCAATGGCAAATGCCCAGACCTTCCAATCTTTCAGAGCCTTGATCACATCCTCCTTATGCAGGAAGTCGCTGGAGCTTGTGTGTCCAATCTGCCGCCGTTTCCGAACAACCATGAGATCTCTCTCCTTTTGGGAAAGGTAGTACGCTGTCTCGGGTTCATCTGCGAGCCAAAAATAGACTACCACCCCCAAGACCACGCTGGGGAGGCCTTCGATGATCATGATCCATCTCCAGCCTGCTTGACCTGCGACGCCGTCCATGAAGCCGATACCGTAAGCCAGCAGCCCACCTACGCTCCCCGCCAACGCAGCTGATACAAAGAGATAGCCGACGCGTAGTGCGATCTCCTTCTTGGTGTAGAACATGGTGAGATAAACCGTCATACCTGGGAACAAGCCAGCCTCGAGGGCACCCATGAGCAGACGACAGACAATCAAGCCTGCATAGCTTTGGACAACGCCGGTCAAAGTGGCCACGACGCCCCAGGCAAATGTGATGAAAGCAATCCACCGACTGGGCCTCAACCTCTTGATGACCAAGTTACTCGGTGTCTCGCAGATGATATAGGTGACGAACAGCAGGCTGACAGCTGTCTGGTACTGGGAGCCACGGAGTCCGAGGTCTTCTTCCAGCCGATAGAGCCTCGCGTTGCCAATGTTGACTCTGTCTAGAAACGAGACGAGGTACAGAAGCATCGTTGGAGGGATGATATAGAAGTCAAGTTTGCGAACCAGGCGGCTTTCAGCGGCATGGTCGATGGCCGGCAGTGATTCGACGTCCTTCTGAGAGGCGGTCACAACATCGCCCTCATTGAGGGCCTCATCATGGTGAAGCTTCTCAGGGTCGAGGGCAGACACGGAGTGTTTGTCGCGCGTTGGACTCGAGTCATCGCTGGCGGCCATCTTGTCGACACGATCTGCGTAGTCGGATGGCGGCCTTTCAACTGAGTAAGCGAGGCGGTTCGTCCGGGCTAGAGGTCACTTGGCGAAATGTGCGCGGCCGTGTACGTGTATGCTCGAAAGGGTAGTATCACGAAATTCCTCCCGGTCTGATGCAATGTTGATGTCACACGTGCTCAGGGCAGCCGTTGAAGTACTGTGTACATGGAACACGGTTCAGAACAACAAGGGAACTTCAAACATTTTCAAACTCACCTTGATACAGTGATGGCGAGAAATACCAAGTCCTTTATCTCCTCCTGTCGGCAAATGGCCACCTAGCGCCATATTGCAGGAATGACGCTGCGTTTGTCCTTCCCATCAAAGGCATGGTTGATCCTCGATCGTGGTATCAGACGGAGAACGTGGGGATATTCACAGAACCTCCGTCAAATGACGCCGGCCGAGAGCTGCTAAAATACGCTCGGCCGGATACCGCTGGTTGTGATTGGTCTGTTTGCATCGGCTGGTGGGTCCCGAACCACTTAGTTCAGTGGAGGATCGGCGGTGGTGCGGTTAGTGGCCTTTACTGAACCGAAGCTGCCAACGTCCATGAGAGCGTCAAGGGAAGTTATCTGACTATCAACATTGGAGCATCGACTTTGATGCCACTCGAGAGTTATGATGAGTGATACTGCATGATGTGCTGGACTATATGCAAAGGATGCTGCGGTGGAACTCATAATGTAAAATGAGGCGGATCTCACAGTCGCCAGTGAAATCATGGTAGCAACATGAGTACCTGAACCATACAAAGGAGACCGTGACAGAAGGCGCAAACAAGCGGTGGGGGAGATGAAACTTTTGATTGCAGATGACGAAGCTGGATCTACCCGAAGACGCTCCAGTGTAGCGAAGTGAAAGTGAGCTGCTACCACCGAAAGATACACAAGTTATTCCTCCTGAAACTAACAGCATTGTAGAGAAACAGAAGCTGAGCCTCGTTCTCTCGAAGCCTGTTCGGGACCCCGTGAAATGTCGCTCCTTTCCGTGCATCGGTCTTGAGTCAGGAAATTCCCCAACCTTAAGGCATGCAGATTGCTCGTGGCCAACGTCTCTTCGGTCCAGAGGAGGCTACATGGGACAGAGCAGAACCTGACACCAGTCAACTTACGCCTATCAAGCTAGCATTTGGTACTGAAGTTGTCAGAGATTGTCGTTATCCAGAACAATACTCGAGTAGCAGGGGATACACCGAGCGGACCGGATCAATCCGTATCCACTGTTACACGCCGACGGGGAGTCTTTCTGAGGGCAACTCCTACAGATTGCAAGATGGTTGTCAAGGCCCGAGTCCCGCGGCTGCCGTAGGGGCACTTGTTGATGGAAAGGCGGCATTCTGGAATCAAGTCGTTAGGAACGTTGCATGGACTCTGACCAGGTAGGTCCAGCAAGCTGATGGTAATGGGAGATATCCAAGATCGGGAATAGTGGCATTACTGCTCTCGTGTTCAGTTGCCAGGTCTGGCATCAGAAAAGCCATGCTTCGTGGCTGAGAGCTTACCCAACTCTCCACGCCTCTCGGGCCTTGGCTGTAAACTATGTACAATAGTTAGGTGGCACTGGTGGCTGCCGTGTCTGCTGGGGGCCCGCAAAACCCGATGTTGTTCCGCCCAAATTGGCGTCATCCGAATCCATGGAAACGGCTATTTTAGGTCACCACAAACAAGAGATACAGACCTCAGGCTGCAAGGTTTCACTTTCTTCCATGCTGCCAGTGGCCTCAACTGCACTGCGCCTGTTGTCCAGGCGCCACGCATAATGCTGGACTGTCCTCCAAATCCCACCTGCAAGGTCTGCGCAAGACCGACATATTCATGATCACTTTGGCCCACATGAACGCGCCTGTTGAAGCCCAGTCTATATCGTCGCTAAGTTATCTACTTGCGAACCCGCCCCGCTATCCACGAAATCCAACACACCAAGTCCATGAACCCCTTGTGCTGTACATCGTCCGGGTGCCCGGCAGCAAAGGTGAGAGAACGGTCGGAGTTGCATAAGAGAAGGACATACATTGAGATCTGCCAGATGTCTTCCTTACGACGCTCAAACCGCCCACCAAAGCCTCCATAAGTATCGACGCGGTCCATTCGAGTCTATACTTCCTTCACGTCGAAAGACCACAAGATGATGCGCTGAGAGAATCGCTGGAAGCCGCGAGAGCGGCAGAAAGATCCAGCAATGGGATCACGCCGATTCAGAGGAAACCTCTTCCTTCCACACCCTTTGCGAACTATCCTGCTTCTCAGAGGCCTCCGACTCCGCCAAAGAGTTACCCGCACTACCAGCCACCCCTCCCAGGCTCCGGAACAGCAAATCAAGCGCAGCGATATGCAGCGCGTGGGGCCAATCTAAGGCTTGACATTGGTGACCAAAACCCGTTTCCTGCGACTTCGCGCAAGCCTGTGGGCGCTCGACCGCTGCCCGCACGACCAACTCTCGAGCCTCCCCTGCAAACCATCAATGACGAGGGTAGTGCTTGGCCCAGCCCCATTGACCAAGGACATGGACAGATTAGGTTGGCTAGGAAGCCCGTGCAGCCACCGTGCTCAACTCATGCTGGCGTGCCAGAAACCGCCGAAAACCGACAGGACTTGCCCGAGTGTTCGCCCGTTCCTCTGGCCTCGCCGCCTTCACTCTCTGATCTCAGAGAGGAAGCTATATCTCGTCCACAGCCTGACTCCCCCCGAGTGACCCTGATCAGAAGAGATCCCGCTACTGGAAGCCAGTGGAACGTCGGAAGTATAACCCCGCACAGTGCAGGAGGGCCTCTGCATGAAGTCGAAATAGAACTTAGTTCTCCAGGATATACCCAGTTCACCAGGCTAGATGCGGCAAGTGGGAGCGGTTTTCGAAGGAAGGTCGGCTACTTGTCGACATCTAATCAGGATGGGCCTTCAGTGACAAGAAGGAGGAGCAACTCCGACGAGTCCTTCTCGTCCTCACCTTTCTCGAACAACAGGAAAGCACGTCGGGCCTACGCATTCATATCACCTTGGCAGGGAATATGCGCTTTTAGCAATGGACTAGATGGGAGGAGCCTACGCTGTCGACAGACGTTACTGGGGCCCAATGCATCAATGGCAGCAGTTATCGCCGATGTAGCCGAACTACGTTTCAATCTGCCGTGGGCTACGAATCGACTGAGAGAACCACACAAGAGACCAGGCACCGAATTGTCCGAGCTGTCATCCAACGTGCCCGTTGCCCGTCCAGAAAGTTCCTCGAACAGGGAGCAATGGAGAAGAAGCTTCCAAGCCTTGACACACAAGGCCCGGAAACAGCTGTCTATCAGCGACACCAAGGATGACTGGCAATCTCCCAAGGAAGAATCTCCTCAGCCTGGGCGGTCGGGGAATGAGAGTCGTATGAGCCTTGGTCTGGGCCGGGAGAAGGCTGGAGGAGGCTTCACGGGCCAGAGCGCTAAGCTGGGGAAGCTAATTATACATGACGAGGGCTTGAAGATGTGCGATCTGGTCGTTGCTGCTTGCATGGGAGTCTGGTGGCAGCACTATGCGGGGGACATGTGAACATTAGATACGGTGCTACGCGGGGACCTGGATCGACTCAATGCAACCAGACAGGGCTGTCCTACAGTAATTACGTATCGCCTGAACATCGACTAGAGGCTTCATGCAGATTGCAGCCTTATGCTCCATCGCCTGGCCACGGTTCACATGCAATTTACTTTGGGTGGATGTGGGGATCGATGAAAAGGGAGGCCCGGCTTGGCGGCAACCAAACCTGCCAACGCTCGCCAACGCCGCCCAGCTGCCCTGTTGACGTTTCTCCACTCATAGTTAGCATTGGCGGGCTGCGCTGCTTAGAAGGTCGTCGCTTGTCACTTGTCACTTGGTCACTGGGTGTACTCTGTAGCTCTCTATGACGATGATACATGACCACGTATGCCTGTGATACTACGTGTGTGAATTTTACAAGAATTAGGCCAGGTCCAACGCGTCTGCTCTCCCCACGTTAACTACCCACCGGCCTCTTTGCAAGCCTATCCAATACGAGCCCGAGATACCGGCACGACTGCTTACTTGGCATTTACCTCTTCTGGTCACTGAGCCCAGGTCGATGCGGTACACGAACACCAAGATGCTGATCTGGGTCTGACAGCAGCCGCTGGCCGGCAAAGGCAGAGGAATTACGAGTCCTAGGTCTGACCCTGGTCGCGCTTCCGCGATCCTCTGAAGGGCATGGCAGAGACGACACAGAGGATCCAGGCTGTGGCAGGACTGCCGGACAAGAAAGAAAACGACAAGAGGAACGGCGTGTCGATGAAAGCAAATCCATCCTACCGCATTGGCACGGTCAACGGAGAGCCCGGGCCTGCCGTAACCACGAACGAAAGGTCTTCCTACACATCTGCCTCTGGACCAACTCCACCAACCGCGTCCCCTCGAGATGTCTCGCCAGACAGACTGACCCCTTTCTCTACATCGTCGAGGACAAACAGCGCGCTGAGAAAGCCTAACGTTTCCGGATCGAACCTCGTCCGGAGTGCGACGAACGAACCCACGCTCGGTGGTAAAGAACTTGGGGATTCGAACAGCGCACTGCATGGCAATGGGACGCCCACAGTGGGCAGAAAGAGTGTACAATTCTCCCGTGATACTGAAGAAATTGGATCTCCGAACAATTCCCAGGCAACACCAAATGATGGCTCCGAGCAAGAGAAACCACACTCGCTGTATGCCAGGCTCCGGGCGTTGGCTATACCTCAAGGCTATTCCTTCAGCCATACACGATCCCCGAGTGGGCTTTCGACAACCGCGCGCTCTAGCGACGGGAAGGACCCTGACAACCAATTTGTGGTACCTAGCCGCAATGAGACTGGACTCACTGCCGCACTAGAGGAGGACAGTGGTGCCGAAGCAGATGCTGACGCCGACGAGAGTAGTGCGGCCGAGAACTACACTTCTCGGCCTACGGCTCGGAAAAGACGCCGGAAACTACAGCGCTTCGATGATATTGAGACGGCGCCATCGTCGCCTCACAGCCCCATACGGACTGGCTTCGCGAGTGCCCCCATAAACGCTGATTCTGAAAGACCTCGTGTGCTGACCAGAAGAGCTACCGACACTGACATGGTTAGTTCTCCTCAGGGAGTGTCTGAGGACGAGGGGCGCAAGCAACTGTCCAGGGACACTAGTTGGAAACCACGTCATCCGCTTCGAGGACTGAGTTATGGCGGCGCTCAACGGAGGACTGGCGATACCACCCCCGAAGGTAGTCAACGAAGACCTCTGACACTGCTGAGCTTTGCCAACATCGGCTCGTCTCGCGAAGGCGCTACTAGTGCAGAGCAGACCCCGAAGACGCCATCTCGCCGAAAGCTGCTGGCCGAACGCAGTTCGACCCTGGGTGCTGCGAAATGGAGCCAATTCAAGAATAGTATCAGGACCATTGGCCAGAGGAAGAAGAAGGGGCCTACCCCCGAGAATGTGAGATCGGCTGCCCTGTTGGCAGAGTTAGCTGCTGGTGTCCCTGCAGCTCTCATGCTCGCAAGTATGTTTCAGCGAGATGAACGCAATCAGAGGAGGGTCCCCGTACTGTTGGAACAGCTCAAGGTCCAGGTTGTGGATAGTGAAGTCGACCACAACAAAATCAGAGAGGACAAAGCACTTAAGGAGTCTGACGAGGACAGAGTTCTACGACATCTGATCTTCAAGATTGAATGCGAGTATGGCAACGGCGCCAATCGAATGAAGTGGGTCATCAAGCGGTCTCTGGGCGACTTCTACAGGCTGCATATTAAGTACAAAGGCGCATATAACGCTGGTAGACTCAGGTTGAGGAGTGATGGGCGCAAGAAGCTCCCGCATTTCCCTTGGGCCGTTTTCCCATATCTGAAGTCTCTCCGGCTCTTCGCTGATGAACCTGAGGTGAATGATGAGCTTGACGCAGGTGATGAGACCGAGCCAGGCACCGCCACGGACACCGAAAGGCCAACTCCACAAAGTCAGACTCGACCAGCAATTACCCCGAACAGGAGGAAGTCAAGTATAGCAGGGCTTCCAGATCCTACTACTCCTGCCGGTACACGCCGAGAAGCCTTCGCTGAACGACAGCGTAGAGGCCTCGAAAGATACCTGAGGGAGATGATACAGTTTCTGCTCTTCCGTCCTGAAAGCAACCGCCTGTGCAGATTCCTAGAAATCTCGGCCCTCGGTATGCGTCTTGCCGCGGAAGGGAGTGAGCATGGCAAAGAAGGGTCCCTGACCATCCGGTCCGCCAAGGGCCTGGATTTTAGAGCTCTGAATGCCGGCGAGTTCAAGAAACGGCATTCGCCAAAGTGGTTCTTAGTCAGGCACAGTTATGTGGTGTGCGTCGACTCGGCTGAACAGATGCATATCTACGACGTCTTTCTATTCGACTCAGACTTCCAGATACAGCCGCGAAGGTTACGATCGACCGAGCAGAGAAGTGCAAAGGAGCTGGCAAACCTTGCAAAAGAATCTGCGAAGCATCCCCAACACCATCGGCTGAAGCTCATCAATTCTGAGAGGAAGCTGAAGCTCCTCTCTGACAACGAGCGTCAGCTACAGCAGTTTGAGGACTCGATCCGAGAGCAGGTCGCCGCTTCGCCCTGGGCCAAGGTCAACAGATTCGACAGTTTCGCTCCAGTAAGGCCGAACTGTTTTGCTCAATGGCTTGTCGATGGTAGAGACCACATGTGGGTGGTTTCTCGCGCACTGAATCAAGCTAAGGATGTCATTTACATTCACGACTGGTGGTTGAGTCCCGAACTGTACATGAGACGCCCTCCCGCCATCAGTCAGAAATGGCGACTGGATCGATTACTCAAGAGAAAGGCCGAGGAAGGTGTGAAGATCTTCGTTATCGTCTACCGCAATATCGATGCGGCTATCCCGATCGACTCTCAATATACCAAATTCTCCCTCCTCGACCTCCATCCCAACGTATTCGTGCAACGGTCACCTAATCAATTCCGGCAGAACACGTTCTTCTGGGCCCACCATGAAAAATTATGCATTGTCGATCACACCGTTGCTTTTGTGGGCGGCATTGATCTATGCTTCGGTAGATGGGACACTCCACAGCATACACTCATCGACGACAAGCCGACTGGCTTTGAACCAAGTGAGGAACCCAGAGATGCAGATCACTGTCAGCTGTGGCCGGGCAAAGACTACTCTAATCCGCGTATACAAGACTTCTATGCGCTTAACAAACCATATGAAGAAATGTACGACCGTCAGAGGGTAGCCAGAATGCCCTGGCACGATATTTCCATGCAAGTCGTGGGGCAACCGGCCCGCGACCTGACCAGGCACTTCGTCCAGCGCTGGAACTACATTCTGCGCCAACGAAAGCCTACGCGACCAACCCCCTTCTTGCTGCCTCCACCCGACTTTAACCCGGCTGATTTGGAAGCCCTCGGTCTGGACGGGACCTGTGAGGTGCAGATCTGTCGCTCTGCCGGACCTTGGTCGATGGGCACACCAGACAAGACGGAACACAGCATCATGAATGCCTACATCAAATTGATCGAAGAATCTGAGCATTTTGTCTACATTGAGAACCAGTTCTTCATATCCAGCTGTGAGACGGAGAGCACCGTGGTACACAACAAGATCGGCGACGCCCTGGTCGAACGTATCACGCGCGCCAGTAAGAACGACGAAGCATGGAAGGCAGTTGTTGTCATCCCATTGATCCCCGGGTTCCAGAATACCGTGGAAGAGGAAGGCGGAACGAGTGTGCGACTTATCATGCAGTATCAGTATCGCAGTATCTGTCGCGGCGAATCTTCCATCTTCGGACGGCTAAAAGCTGTGGGCATCAATCCGGAGGATTACATCCAGTTCTACGCACTTCGTCAGTGGGGCAGAATTGGCCCTCGCAAGACGTTGGTGACCGAACAGCTCTACATCCACGCCAAATGCATGGTCGTCGACGACCGAGTGGCAATCATTGGTTCTGCAAACATCAACGAGCGATCGATGCTTGGCAATCGTGACTCTGAATGTGCCGCTGTCGTGCGAGACACGGACATGGTCTGGTCAAAGATGAATGGCAAGCCTTATCAAGTGGGCCGCTTTCCGCATACGTTGCGCATGCGCTTGATGCGTGAGCACCTTGGCCTCGACGTCGACAAAATCATGGAAGAGGCACAAATTATGGAGGCTGATCGTCATAAAGCGCATTCTTCGCACAAGTCGCTCAGGTCAGCGTCTCCAGACGATACCTTTCACAGTCCTTCGTCGGAAGCTGATGACGTCTTGGGGCCGTTGGAAGATGGACGTGGGGCCGAGTCGCATGAGGACGTGCTTCAGCGCGTCGAAGAGTTCAGAAGCTTCAATCACGATGTGGATTGGGAGCAAGAAGGCAACCCTAATCTCAAATCAAAGCGAGCCGGCGTGACTCAAGATCCGCGAGTTACTGGTGATCCCCACCACAAAGATGATGTGGAGGGCTTCGGACACGACAGAATGGCCGCAATTACAGCTGTTGGCCTCGGAAATGGAAGGGACACCACCATTGTTAGGGGCAATAAGGAGGTGCTAGTGTCAGACCTTGACTCTGAGGGCAGAGCTACGCTGACGGAGCCGAGGAAACGTGGTGAACACGCTCGCCTGACCTCGTATGTGGCTCTGATGGAGATGCCCAATCCCCCATTACCTCCCAAACCCAGTTTAGAGCGGATGAGCACGCAGCAGTTGGGCTTGCCTATGATATCCCAACTGCCTCCTCTACCGGCATCAGACGACTCAGACATCGGAGGTCCTGTACTTACCAAAGCAACCTCAAAAGACTCGGTCCGCGCTCACCATCCCCTGATAAACGAGCTTCGACGGCCACTGATCGACCGCGACTGCATGTCTGATCCGGTTCACGATGCCTTCTTTTTCGACACGTGGCATACCGTCGCAGAAAACAACACCAAGATCTATCGCAGCGTCTTCCGTTGCATGCCTGACAACCAAGTGCGCAATTGGGAGGACTACCACCAATACCTGGCATATGAGCAGCGCTTCAACCAACTGCAAGGGAACGACATGCCCACAGAGCAGAAAGTTACTGATCCTTCTAGGGGTGGTGAAGTTTCGAGCGGTCCACCGGGAGTGGGAGCTCGGTATCCAGTGCCCGAGATCAAGGCCGTGGCACATGTACCGTCAGATATTGAGAAGCGCACGAACGAGCTCAAGGGAAAGCTGAAGCATGCACTTAGCGAGAAGGCAAAGGAAGAAAAGACCGATCCCGAAAAGGAGAAGCTGCGAATTTGGGCGGCAGAGGCCAACCGTGCACAGGCCGAAAAGGAGGGCAAACCTAATCTCCACCGACAGGAAACATTGACTACAGAGAAGGCGGGATTGCAGACTGTGCCTGAAGGCCAAGCGATCACCGACGAAGGCAGCGCCACGGGAGAGGATGACGAGGCTAGCACCGATCCTCCGAACAGCAGCCCTAGCTCTACGGCGGTGGAAAAGGAAAAGTCCACGACGAACGGCACGCCTCCGACTGCAAACGGTCCTTTTGTAGCCTACTCGGAAGCCGTGAATCCAAACGCCACACAAACCACGGCGCATGCAGGCGGGAGTCGTCGCAGACGCAGAAGAGCTACTACTAGGTCGAGTAGAGGAGACTTCAGCGCGAGCGATGATCTTCTGAGCATTGAAGAGGCAGAGGAGTTATTGGGTTGTGTTCAGGGACATCTTGTGGTGTGGCCTTATGACTGGTAAGTCATCATCTCCGGAAGACGTACAGAGAGCATTCACGCTGACACGTGCCCTTGACTAGGCTTGAGAAAGTCGAGGCCGGAAGTAATTGGTTGTTCCCATTCGATCAGATCAGTCCGATCGAAATCTAGTGAGTGCTCTGCCACATCTCGAGCATCGTGCCGAGATGGAAGCTTTTTCTAACCGTGCTGACAAACGCTGCAGTATATAAGTTTACTCGAGTACAATGCCAGCGATCCGTATGTCTGCATAGCGAAACCAGGGTCACGATTTCGGTTGAAGATGGGCGAGATGCGCATCCAGCACGCACGGTCCGCAAGGGGAGCACGGGGCCTGCTGTTTTTTTGGGTGTTGACGCTGCTCGGCGAGGGGAGTTCCAGGGTTATATGGTCGTCGCATAGGATTGCAGCACGCACTTTTCTGCAGACCGCAGTCGTTCCCCAATGTATTAGTTTGTCAGGACTGTGGTGGAGCCGCCCAGACTTGTTCCGGTGTCCATAGGGTCATCTTGTGTATAAATACCGGTGTCACCGCGTTGTTTGCTACCGCTCTGCATGGGCGTAATGCTCCGATAAAAGACAATTTATTTCGGATCTCTTCTTTGTCGTCCGCACTCGTCACGGAGGCTTGGTGATTTCCTTTGCCTTGTGGCCGAAGCTCGTCAGCACTCCCGGTCGTCGAAGGGCGTCATGGGCTTTCTCCAGACATCGACGCGCAACTTGGCACGAGCACGCAAGGAGGACGGCGAGGTGAGGAGCATGCGCCTGAGACTCTGGCCTGCCACGGAGTTTCCAAGTCTTTATGGTCTTTACGGCCTAGATTACAAATGCCTCGAACCTCGGATGAGGAGGCGCGGCGCTGAACATGGCAAAGCGTCGCTGCTCGTATATTTAGAGTTGCTATCGCATCGCCTCATTGGTGCATCAGGCAGGGCGCGCAGGGCACGTCACAAGGCTGTAGTTACCACAGTGCAGACGTTGGCTCGCTCCTGCCCTCAGGCCTCCCATCCGCGGCTTCTAGCAATCGAGGCATCTATGTGCCTGGCCCCGAGAGTACCGAGTAAGCCCAAGTTAATACCATGCCCCAGCATGTCGTATAATCTTTCTCCATCAGACGGTTCTTGCTCCAACTTGGCATCATGGGGACGACAATCGACAGGAACATAGCATCTAGTAAGAAGGCCCGCAAGAGCACACCAAAGGTCAGGTCCGGTTGCATTACGTGCAAGTAAGTGTCTCCACGTGGATATCCTCTTAGGCGAGCTGGCCATTATATCTCTGACCGCCGACGATTAGAGCCCGGCGGGTGAAGTGCGACGAGCAGAAGCCCGAATGTCAACGCTGTCAGTTTGGCCCCGTAGCTCCTCGACCACCACAGGCTGACGCAATCCACAGGTCTCCGCGCCAACAGGAAATGCGAAGGTTACCCAGTGGGTGCTCGTGGACAGGCCACGCAGCAGCTGCCCCTGGAGCCAACCTCGATCACGGCATACAGCATCCCCTTCAAGGTCCCCGGTAGTCAGGCGGACCGGCAGCTGCTCCACTACTTCTGCAGTCAAGCAGCCTGGAATCTGTCCAGTTGCACAGATCCTACCTTGTGGACAGAACTAATACTGCAACGTGCCAACCATCAACCAGTCATCCGCAATGCATTGGTCGCGCTTAGTTCGCTGCACAAGGACTACCTGTGTGGGGAGCTGGCCGGAGCCGGGACCGATCAGTATGAGACGCCCACTCCGTACTCGGCTGCGAACGTGAAGGCCATGGCCATGATCAGCAGATGCCACCGACAGTTGAGATACTACCTTTCCCGACCCGACGCGTCTCCGGACGTGGCTCTCGTCTGTAGCGTGATATTTTACACGTTTGAGTCCCTGCTAGGCGAATCGCAGCGGGCAATCTGGCACCTAGACCAGGGCTTGATTTTGCTTAGGAAGTGCCAGCTTGACACATCGTTCGTGTCGAATGATGATTCCCTGATCCCGCACCTAAGCACGCTGCTGCACCATCTGGACCTTCAGGCCAGTTGCTTCGACGACCGGCGGCCTCCCTTGTTGACACTCGCCACGGATGCGGAAATAAAAGGCCACGTCGACATCGTTCCCGACACTTTTCTCGACCTGACGCACGCTGAAGCCGTCCTCACCAAGATCCAGAATTGGGTGCTGCACCATCTCGTCAACTATGTACATTATCGAGGAGCCGCGGTGGAAGAGCTGCCGTCCGAATCCTTCGTCGAGCGACTCGTGCTCGCGGCGCAGCTCCAGAAGTACGAAGCCGTCTTGGACACGTTCGCATACCATAGGAGCCCCATCTTGAATACAGAGTGCCATGGAGAGGACCATCGTCAGCAACGTACGCAACGCATTTTGCTCCTTCGCGTCAACCTACACACCTTCATCTACCTGGTCAAGGAGAACCTGCCCCTAGTCACGGCCGATACATACGACATGGCAAAGAAGGTCATGGCGTTGCTGCCCGGATACAGCGGGAGGCCTCTCCCACAGATCGTGCTATCGAGCGGCAACACGGAAGCCGACCTCGAGAGCGCCCTAGCGAGCATAGAAGCCCTCCTCTCCCAGACATGGCCGCCGGACTCTGCAGCTCCCAGTACAGAAAGCCCGACCCGAACCTACACGCTTTCGACGCACCTGATCGCGGCGATCTACTTCCTCAGCCTCAAGACCACGAACAAGCAGATTCTCGAAAAGGCCACGGCCTTGTTCTCGCACCCTCGGCTCCGCCACGCCCGCGACGGCCTGTGGGATGCCCGCACCGCGGCCTTTCTCGTCAGCAACCTCGCCGGGGTTCGTCAAAATGGCAACGTCACGGAGGGCCGCAACGCCAGCGATATCCTCATGCACATTGCCGAGCAGGACGTTGGCGTCGATATTGCCCAGCTGCAGCGGATTTTCAGCTTGAGCGAGAAATCCGGCCTCCCGATGATGCAGTCCAAGAAGTTCACCCTGGTGCTGCGGCAAGGTGCTATGGTGCGCAGGCACATCGGGCAAGAATACAGTGTGGATACCTCTACCTCTATTTCAGCCACGGCCGGGCGCGACGCCTACGATCACCACTCCGAGCATCAACACATTGCCGACGCGAACTACACACTGTCTACAGACCACCTGGCCCCGATGCCCGTCCCTCCAAGAAGAACACCGGGCAAGACTGGCCCATCCAGAGCCCCGGGGACGTGCGGCCGAGAAAGGCAATCTGAGGACACAACAGACGTATACCCGCAGTATATCACGACGGGGATTAAGTCAGGAACGTGTCTTTCCACCCTTTCTGGCGTGTCCAAGCCCAAGCCCACGCCCGTCATCACCCGTCCCCTCCATTTCTGAACCCCTGCAGACACAACCCGCGGTGGTGCCCCCCGTTTCAGCGCTGTCAGGGGATTTCAAGGACAAGAGGCGGACCCGGCGCATCAAACGGCGGATTTCGTGCAGGATCACGGCACGCCAAGATCACAACCACAACCAACGAACCCCTTCTTCAGAGCTTGAATCGTAAATCACGCCGTCAGGACCGAGAGACGAGACACGACAACCCACCAAGATGCAATGCAACTAATGTTCGTTCTAGAAGCTGCGCACTCTAGCGACCGATAGTGGGAGTCGAACGCACGATACCGTACCCAGGATGGGACAAGGCGTGGGAGGGGGCGAGAACGGGCAGCACACCGACACCACGGCAATCCCAGGATTCGAAGAAGAAGCACGGGCCCTGGTACACACAGATGCACAGACCAGGAGGAGTTTATCGGCGCGGGAGGAAATATAAGGTGTGCGCAAGGAGAGATGAGCAGGGTATGTATGTATGTGTAGCATGAGGAGAGGTCCAGTCTACAAGCAACCAAGCCTGTTAGCAAGCGACCTAGGAGTCGCATCTGAGGCATACGGTACGACACGAGTTAATTATTGTATTCGCTCGAATGATGCGGGGACTCACGCAGGCAAGCAGGCAAAACACGCAAAGGCTGCAGCTTTTGTGATTCCGTGCCGAATACTTGACCGCTTAGCCCCCTGTGATGGCCGACGCTGAACGACCGAGTCCCGTTACTCTAGGAATCTCGAAGTTGGTGCTCCGACAAGCTCATGAGGGGAGGCAGCAAGATTAAGGTTGTGTTCGACGGTCCTTGCGACGGGGTTTGCCCGGTTCTTTCATCAAGACAGTGCCGCGCAACAAAGCTCAACGCAATCACCCGTGAACAAAGTTGCGGAATCTACCATGGAGAAGAGCCTCTGAGCCGCCACTCTTCTCCGGACAACATACAGTCCCGGTCCGCCTTGTTCGGCATGTCGCGGGCGGGAGTCATCAACGCAACCGCTAGACCAAGTATCTCAGGATGGACCAGTGGATCCGGAGGCACGGACTGGACTGGACTGAACTCAGCCAGACTGATTGGGACCGATCGGAACAGGCATGACAAGCTACAGGGTAGAGTAGGGGTAGGTACAAAAAGGATCAGAGCAGAACACCTCAGGACAAGTCAGAACAGCGCGATTCATCGCAATCCAGACACGGCTCGCGCAGATGTCGCTTGAAGGCTATGCGCGAGCGAGGCTTTGCGCGTCTGTTCATGCGTCCGTCCGGCCGTTGTAGTCCTCCTTCTCCTTGCATTGTTTGCAGGTCCGTCACCCATTCGCCCAATCTCTGACTAGGATTTTGCAAGCCGAGTTCTGGAGCGCAAGGGGGGGAAGTGAGTTCATGCTCCAAAAGAGGCTCTGGCGACTTACAGTGTCCGGACACACGAAGAAGGTAAGGAAGGAAGGAAGGGAGGGAGAGCAGACAGAGGATACTTCTATCCATCCGTTCCTCCATCCATTTCACCCAGCAACCCATGCGAGAACACAAAAGAGATGGGACGCCCGGATACAGATTATTATCGCCAAGGAGGTACTGTAACACAGCGTAGGAAGGCGTGTATGAGGCGGAAACCCATCATACTAACTCCGTATACACGTTTCAGAGGGCTCGGATGCTGACTCTGCAACTGAACCTTGGACTTTGAATTTCCTCGTCCGATCTTACTGAAGATTCGCCAACATCACCGGGACATGGTCATGTGTACACTAGCGGATTGACGTAGAGAACTTGCCCATGTCGTCGATTCAATAATACATTACGGAGTATTCCACACACTAATCTGTACATAATCATCCCAGCCTTTCTTCCAGGCATCCATCCCAGAATCGAGACACTCGCCCGGACAGGTACATTACATAGTGAAACATGATGGGGTGTACATTGCTGGACATCTTCTCTTCAACGTCCGCTGTTCGGCCTCGCGGCTCTGTCCTCTTCCTCTTGGAGTTATACATTGTTTTGGACACGATAATGTACGCTAAACTCGCTAAATCTGTCAATAGAGCGAGTTGATCTGCTCGCTTAATCGGGTATCTGCTGACATCTGGACCGGCCCCAATGCCACGAGGGTTCCGGTTGATGGATTCATTCAGACGAAAATTCGGCATCTCCAGACCATCTACGCACGGCGCGATTGGATGGAGACGGTGACAATAATGCCGGTGGTCTTCCGGACTTCACAATGACAGAAAGGGCCCTGGCGCTGGGACAACGGCCATAGCTTCTCGACCCGATCTTGTCGTGGTCCAGCCTGCTGTCTCGGGGGTGAGGGCACTGTCATCCTGTGCTTGAATAAAGATACAACTTGGAGTGTCGTCGTGGGGACGAACAGCAAGACGGCCGCCAATGTTGTACAAATGTTATAAAAGGTGTCTCCGTGGATTGGATACTCAGCGGCAGCAGAAGATTTTCTTCCACCAGGGCCCATGATTGTTGTCATCGTCGAAACCCGACTTCTCTGTGGCGGGTAAAGTGTTGGGACTAGTCTGTGGACGACTTGCTTGCATTGACGAAGGCATCTGATAAGCCGCGGCGCCGGCACCGCTGACATTTGGTGTGTGGCCTTTTGAGCCATAGGGCGCTTGGTGAGGTAGTGAGCCACCACCTGCACCGTGTTGCCTTCGTGCCTCTACGACTCTGCGGACAATTACTGTGAAAAAGTGTTAGTCGTGGTCATGGACATGCGATAGCAAGCGCCTCTTACGAGCAAAGGTTTCCTCAATGTTGACCATTTCCCGAGCGCTGGTCTCCATGAAGCCGCAGTTTTTACTCTTGGCCCATTCCCAGCCGACTTTGCTGCTGACGATCCTTGCATCTTTCAGGTCGCATTTGTTGCCGGCAATGATCTTGATCGGAGGAAATTTCCAGCCTTCTTCTCTTCTGCCTCGAGCTTTGGAGCCCTTTTCCCGGAGCAGTCTTTGGTTCTCCTCCAGTCTATTCTCGGCCTCAATATCGATCATATCAAGGAACCATGAGAGGCCTTCGAGGGAAGCGAGATTGGTGATGTCGTAAACTAGCAGAAAGGCATCCGATTGGAGATTCGAGGCAGCCCATAAACTGCGGTATTCTTCTTGTCCGGCTGTGTCGGTGAGGGACAGGTAGTAGTTTAAGCCGTCGACTGTTCGTGTGACCGAGTATGAGTCCTCGATCGTAGGGTCATATCTGTTGCGCGCCCGTCAGTATACGTAGTCTACCGATATACAGGGGCGGTAACGTACTCTGAAGTCCACTGTGACCTCACTAGGCGTAGTGTGATGGACGACTTGCCTGCAGGTACAAGGTTAGGGCGGTGCATGACTCTCAACGAGCGACTCAAACGCACCACAACCACCGTCGCCGCATATGGTGATGGAGATCTTGTCTGCCATGGCACACGCTCGAGTAGCCGATCACGAATTATTCTGGGTCGTCGACGATTGCCTCAAAGCTGTAGCTTCCACAACTGTTGAGAAGTTGCGACCTGTCGCGAGGACAGTGTTTCGGAGGTGCGGTCAATCTCGTAATATATGACGGAGGGAGGATCCAGGGCACTGGAACGGCGCACGGACGTGAGATCTGACGTCTCGTTTTCGCGGGTCGGATTGTAATCTGCGCCGACGTCTTTTTGCCTTGTCTCGTAAAGGGGTTTCGATGTTGATCAGGTGAGAGTTCGTCGGATCGATGAGCGTTAGGCGACAAGGCACGGAACCTCAGGGTCGAGACTCGCACGTCGGGAGTCAAGTGCGATGTTATTCGACTTGAGACCGGGAGGCCAAAGGGAAACAGCCAGGCGCAAGTCGCTGGCGCGCGGGAGGTAGTCGCAATGGATGGATTAGGAAGTTGATAGCGACGGCTTGAGCGAAGACAGTCGTCGGCGAGGTTGCAATGGAGCGGGAGTCTGATAATAGATTTCGTATGGGAAGTGACAAAGCGGGCGTGGATGTGTGATAGAGAGGGGGGAACTGTGAGGATACAAATGTTTGAATGGAAAAAGTTGAAGCAGGAACTGTGTGAGTCCAGTTGGGAAGGCTGGGCTGCGAAACTGCGACAGGGGTGCGAAGTGGCTTGCACATCAACCCATCCAGAAGCCCTGCATTTCGGGTTGCCGTCGAGGTGGGACAAAGTGGGTGCGCTAGTCTAGGATGCAGCCCAGCGCTCTGACGTTTGGCTGTTGATTTCCGCAGGTACTTGCCGAGCTTGCAGAGTGATGGTGGTCAGGCAGCGAGTCATACGAGGAACGTCGAAAAGAGAGAGTCGACCAAGGCGAAACTATCACGCGTTAGCCACACGAATGGTTAGCGATGTCCAGAGATGGCCAGAGTGACGGTCAAGCGAGATGGTAGTGTTACATAGCACCTCGAGCGAGAGCCGGGCACCGCCCTTCTGGGAACGACGGCCCTGCGCGGAGCAACGGGAAGCAGCAGTTCGCAAGAGACAAAGCTCCCGGGGAAGCAGGAAGAATCAGGGGAACAGGGAACAGGAACCAGCGAGTAGCGGGCAGGGGGAGCTGCTGGACCCAGGATGAAATCATTACAGGAGTGAAACACCGACTGGGCGGTAGCCGGGTTGCTAACGGCCGGGCACCAGTGAAGTGACTTTGAGGCGATGGGAAGAGGGCGGCCAGTTGGGCATCAACACCAGCGTCGATCATTTATCTCAAAGTGATTTTTGCCCTGGCCGCCATGTGAGGGATCAGAGTGATCAGCTTGTCTGTCACTTCAGTGGATAATTCCCGTCGCCGTCGTCGGCCTCGTGCCGTTGACGCAACTGCCCCTCAGTTCTTGACGTGCAGTAACTGCAGACCCCTCTGTGCTCTCCTGCGTGCTCCTGCGCCTCCGCAGAGATGGACCGACACTCACCATCCATTTGCGGCTGCCACCAGTCTCTGTGTACCCTACCTCTTTGCCCACGGACCGCACTGACTGCGCAAGTCCTGTTCTCTGTACGAGGTACCTCTGCTTATCGTCTTGTCGTTTACGGCCTCCGCTTGCCGATGCTGAGGTCGGCAGAACTTGGCGAGAGAAGGGTTCGAGATAGTGAAGAGCAGGGCGAAGAGGATACATTGTGGGTGATACTATGGTGGCCCCCTTCACTGAGGAACCCGCTTGGCAACCCTTCCTGACCTACCTTCTACGAGTATACGGCTACCTGCAGCTCGTCCGTCCTCGCGGCGGGCGCTACGTACGTTGCGAGCGACATTGCCTCCGCGGCGACGTGTGCACACAATTCTCGGACTTGTTTTGGTCGTCGCAGCCATCAGTCGCAAGCTGCTCAGCCTCCAGCCTTGCATTACTGAGTCTGAAATCCAATGATGGCGGTGAGGCCTCCCAGCGGACCATGCGGGCCAGACCTTATCTCGTACAGTACCACTCCACCGGGTTCGCCCAAATATGGCCGTTCCCAGAGTCGATTGCCGCCAGCGCTTGGCGATTCCATTCCACTCTCTTCACTGCTTTGTGGTTTTGCGAAACATGAAACAAACAGCGGGAACGTACACCTTCGTAGGTCGTCGAGTATTTCGATATGTGCTATGTGCGATGAGCTACTTTCGGCCGTAGCAAGAGTAGTTTCCGACCCAATTCCCGCCCCATCTTACTGTATGCTTTGTATTCCAGTTCGCCATCCTGTGGCTGACGGTCTTGATCGCCATGTCTTTTGCAAATTAAGCTTCTCTGGGGACGCCTGATATATTTCCACCTGCGGAACCCTGAGCGATGTACGGAGTACCCTGGTATATACCGACCTCTATGGCATCCGGTAACGAATGGACCTGGTGGGACAAATACCGAGAAACCGAACGACTGGCAAAACTCTGTGAAGATGGATGCGTCTTCTAGCAATCAATCCAGCACTCACAACGGTATCGTGGGTCGGTCAAGTCCTTCAAAATGGTCCCACAAGCGACCATCATGGTGGACCCGCATGAGCTTGGATAACTGGGTATGGGAGATGTCAGCGGCCTTGTTATGCGTATGCATACTTGCCGCAATCGTGCGCATTCTGGTCGCGTATGACAACCAGCGTGTACCAGACCTGCCAGATGGCTTGAATGTGAGTGCTCTCTACACAACGCCCTCAAGTCGCTTGGTGTCATCCTGACATGGATTCACAGATCAACGCAATCGTCCCACTCCTGGCAAGCTTTGCCAAAGCTGCACTCTTGGTCGTCGTTGCTGCTGCGCTTCGGCAGGAGAAGTGGCTCTGGTTCATAGACAAGCCACGACCTCTCACCACGGTCGACGAATTCGAGGAAGCCAGTCGTGGTCCTTACGGCTCAGCTATGCTCATATTGAGCCGCCGAGGAAGTATTCGCGCTCTGCTTGCTGCTTTGGTCACCGTCCTTGCTCTCGGCTTCGAGCCGTTCCTGCAACAAGTCTTGAACACAGTTGTCCGGGAGACTGCCATTGTTTCCGAACCGGCTTCAATCCGTACCCCAACTTCATACAGTGAACCAGTTATTGGAAACCTGGGAGACTCCGGACTGTCTCTTCACGCGTTGATTGGCGCGTTTGGCGGTGCCACAGGCGCAGTACCGCCTCCTTTATGCTCTGGTGGAAATTGCACGTGGCCGGCATACGACACCCTTGCTATGTGTACGCGCTGTCAGGACATGACAGCCAAAGTCAAACTGAGTGGAGAACCCCTACAATATCAACCTCAACACCGCATCTCGAGAAGTTTTCTCAAGGAAACGGCACTTCCTCCACCAGCAGCTGGACGCCCAGGTACTCTTTCCCCAACGGCAACTCCGTGAACGTCTTTACCTCGCTGGACCTAGCATTTGGAAGCAGCGTCCAGTGGGCCGTCAGCTATCCTCGCCGCGTGGTGTGGCCACTGAACATTGACCGGACACCTGACAGCCACTGGGGATACAGCTGGGACAACAAATCCTACGGAGGGGTCGACTCCCCACTGTTCGCCATGGGTTACCTGGACTTGAACCTGACGGCAGATTCGAGCAACTCGCGGTCCAAAGGGCAACGGAATGCGCCTTCACTCCCTGTGTTCGGACAATGGACACTTCCATCAGGAACGGAGCGGTAATCTCGTATGCGACATCCACAAATTATGGCACCATAGTTACCGGCGAAAGCCAACCCGACGGCCGTGTCCTGACAGGCTGGAACGTAACCATCAACGGAACAAACTACTCTATCCACGACGCCGGGAATGACGACTCCCAAGGACGAGCCTTTCTGCTCATCCAGGCTTTACGCATCGCGCTCGAAGGAAATACCACGTATAGCCACTCGGGCTACTGGTACGCAAACCCTTCGGATGGAGAAGCATTTGACTTCGACTCGACCGGCTCTTCCCAGGCGTACGGCGGACCCTGGAGCTCCGCAGGCCAACAAGCGATCGACGGGAACGGAGACTTCAGTGCCGTGGTAGACGGAGTCGGCCGAGCACTCACGGGCCGCTTCCAACAACTCGAGGACAGCGTCGCCATTGGCACCACACTGCAGAGTGAGGCAGTCGTCCTTGTCCGCTGGGAATGGATCACCTACCCCCTGGCGCTGACGGTCCTGGGCCTCGGAGGACTGCTGCTCACCATCCTCTCCACGCATCACCAGCACATGGCCGTCTGGAAGGAATCAACTTTACCACTGCTATACAGATATACCAGTTCTGCCGCTGTAGGAGCGGACAACAGCACAGATGGACACGCGCACGCGCAAGCCCTCAACGGTTACGGTGTCGATACCGGCGCCCGTGCCCGTGCCCACCCACTTCCTCGCACAACCACCGCCTTGACCTTAAGTGGCGCGATTCCCCGACCCGAGTCCAACCGCGTCAGTTCCATCGTCACCCAAGCATCTGGGGAGCAAGTGCAACTCCTGAGACGCGATTCCTTCTGGGTCCTCGACCCGACAACTTCCTCCGCTCCCACCTCCACCTCCACTTCCCGCGTGCCAATGGTCCCTATCGAGAGCGCGGGCCAGGACCGGGACCATGACCACACGACTTCGGCATCGCGATTGGTGCCCTCATCATCATCATCAGTAGGCTATTCACAGGGGTTTCGCATGCAGGATTTGCACCTAGATTTCGATCCTCCTCGGCCACGAGAACCCGCGCGGGACCAAAGGCGGGGACGGGGACGGGGACGGGATCGATGGATCTAAAGACGAATGAGAACGAACAGTAGCATGCGGCGCATGACCCGTGGCACATGGCACATGTGTATATACACAGTATCGCATCCTAGGTCCGTCCTACGCGGGCTTCCCATATGTTTATGTACACGTACATACATGCCCATAGAAAGGCCAATTGGCATCACCGAACGGCGGTTCGGGGTGGAAGGGGGCACGAGGGTGATTATGATTGATATGCGAATAGATCGGTATAGATATTCGGATGCGCTCTCAGTGGTAGCCGTATACGTACTGTAATCAGGAGAGTCGTGAACTGATTGGATTGACATTGCCCCCTGCCCTACCCAAACATGATCCTCCCTGCCGTTCATTGATTTGATTTGGATCATTTCCTGTCCCCCCGTCCGCATACATACAGTGAAGTGGATATCTGGCCCGAACGCCCGCCTCTAAGTACCTAATGTAGATTGCATGGAATGGTCACCCAAATGTGAATGCCCAACCTAAATGCCAACTAACTGTCCCCTGTAAATCTGATCAAGTAGGCCCCCTCTGCATTTCTGGTGGTCTAGTTCTCATAGCGTCGTCGTGACGTGAAATTACAGCTTGCTTTCTGCTGAGACTTATAACGACGATCTCGAAGTATAATCTTGGGAGTCGTCCTTGATACGCATGGTAATGGATCACCCCTTTGAAGGCCCGGAGGAACGAGTATCGGACCCTCAACTGGCGCCACTCCTTTCTCTTCGGGATATCTCATTGTTGTTGGCGTGTTGCATGACTGGTCGGGACCTGCACCTACGTTGTGCACCGAGCGTGATCGTGTCATATGATCGGAAAGACGATGTGGTCGGTATTGCCGCCTGTGCCAATCGCCGGGTATTCACCCGCTTCGCATCAGCTTGTACTGTGTACTGCATTTCGTACATGGTCTGTAGGGTAGCGATATCTCGCAAGCGTGGCCGTTATGTGCCCAAGCACATCGACTCGATTCATTGACCGTTCGCTATCTTCCATGTCGCGGCTTCATAGCCTATGAAAATCATTGGACTGGTCAAAGTCACTGGTGAGGATGAAGCTCAGTGGTAGAAGTAGCGTGCTGCCCGCGAGAATGCCGCGTAACGGCGAATGGATCCAGACGCCGGCCAGTAATGGATCGACTTGGGCCTGGAGGATTCCACATAGATTTCATGGACGACATCCCAACCACACGTCGTCGTGTCCTCCTGGAAAGGGGAGGGGGAGAGCAAGCGGAGCTGTGCTTGATATATTTGACCCACGGTTGCTTGAGGCCAACTTCTATGTCGGTAATATGCTGCGATGAGGCGGCTCCTCAACTTCGTCAATCTTGGGCGGCAGTTGGCCCCTCCAGATATCCTTGTCGTTTCCTCCGACGTCAGAGTTTGCCGAGGGATTTCCTGACTGTTGGGCAGTGCCTGCGCGAGGTGTCTCGGATGAGTCGCTCTTTTTGGCCTCCGCCTGGTTGGCCGACGTGCTATGTGCGGGTGATGTTGAGCCTCTGTCACTTTGTTGGCTGGAGGGTTTGCGAGGCGACACTCGTCCGTTCTGTGTCAAGCACCAGTCAGTTGCAATTGCTACCGGCAAGACCACCACAACCAGAGAAACACTGGCACCTTACCTGTTTGGCCCACCGCAGGCCACAGCTGTTACACAGATCACGATTACCACTCGGACCTCTCCTCCACTCCGGTGTAACTCTAGTGTGGCAGTTGGCACAATCCTTTTCCATCTGGCCGAGACCTTTCCTCCTCTTACGCTTCTTCTTCCGACTTAGCAGAGCCTGCAGTTCCTCAGCCAAGATTCGATTTTGACGTTCCATCTGCCGGAGTTCGAACTGCCAACTGGAGCTCCGAGTCGTCTTCAACTCGTCGAAAATATTGTCCTCGGATGCGAGGGCTTCATCCTGGTTGCCCAAGCTGAGCGCATGACTGCCTGCTTGAGTCAAAGTCCCACTATGATCCGACGGATTGCCCTTGGAAGCAAGAGAGCGTGTAGAACCGTTCGGCATGTTAACGGATGATTGCCCGGACCCATGTGTCGCCGGAGTTCCCGAACCCACCGATGCCGCTGATATCGATTTCTGATTCAGGAGTGTAGCGCGCGTCATTTTAAGTAGCCGCGTTTGCGATAGCAGAAAAGTCGGCTTGAACCCTGGCCGAGCATCACCAGGATAGATAGTAGTCTGCGCGTGAAGGACTTGACCACGTCGATTCTGAAGATCGTGCCTGAAAGACACCTTCTCTCCCGTTCTTGCTGTCTCGAGCATGCGCAAAAACTCTTTCTTTGAGTCCGGTCTCATCAGTGACTGCATGCTTGTTCCGACTAGATCTTCGGGAAGACGGTCCAACATGACACGAGAGGTGGATGACACATGCAGAAACATCCCTGACGTAGATATCTTGGACCATAGCTCACTCTCACCCGGGTTACTGTCGGTTTTGAGGTCCATGCGATCCAGAGCGTAGACTGGTCTCTCCCGGCCGACCAGGATAATGCATTTCTTACCCTTCCCTTGCTCAACGTGCAGGGCACCATGAGCCTCAAACCAGGTGAAGCCGGAAAATTTCCTCCGTATCCGGTACACGATGCTGACAGGCGCTCCACTCGAAGAGTCTTTCAGTTCTCGAGTGACGGGGACGATGTCGCTGGGATGGCATATTGACGACAAACCCACTCCAATAAGTTCACTCGGGTCGTATTCCAGGACTCTTCGGCTGGCGGGTGATAGGTAGAGGAACAGCCCTTTGATCGAGAGGACGTGCACGACGTCGTCAGTGTTCTCCAGTAACATCTTGTCCCATATCCGTTTGGAGCCGTCTGAGTCACCACGTCCGATAGTGGCCAGAACCTTGGAGACTTCATCCCGAGATATTGTTTCACCTATTTCGTGGACTTGGTTGGAGTCATGCGGAGCAGGGAGCTGGTAGGCAGGGAGCGAGCTTCGATTGTAGTTGATTTCGTACGTCCCGTCTGATACAAAGTGTTAGCTGGACTTGACCCGGTTTGCACGAATCCAAAAGACAGTCATACCTGGGTTCCTCCCAGACACTGAACTTGGCTGCTCAACCAGATCAACCTGGAAACCAACGTAGAACTTGTAGTCCTCCGAATCGAATTGGATCGGGATCATGGTCAGGAGGTTCATGAATGGCTGTCCTCCTTTTCGATAGTTGATCAGACTTAACTGTGCTTCCGCGCGCTTGGTGATCTGATTCTTCAGGTAAAGAATTGAGTTATCGTCGACATATTTCCGTTTGACTCCGGATTGCACTTTACCGTCTGGTGCTTGCAAGAAGCGGCAATTGCGGCCCAGAATCTCGTGTTTGTTATAGCCTGTCAGTCGTTCGAACATCTCCGAACAGTAGACAATGGGCAGATCGAATTTCTCTATATCGCAGACGACGAAGGCGCAGGACAAGTCGACTGGCCCAATATTGATTTCCGGTCGTGGTCTTGTTGCAACTCGCATCTGTCCCAAACATTACGCAGGGTCACGGCATCGGTTCGGGAGTCCACTTACGAGAACGCCAAGCATGTCGAAACCACTGGAGGAATAGGCATTGGCGTACTTTGGAGGCGGCATCTGGCCACCCTGAACTGGCGGCATATGAGGGAGGCTCGGGGGATTCATCGCTCTCGGATCGGGTGTAACATCTGGCCATTGATGTCAGTCGGAGGACGACAGGATTGTACCGGCGCTTACTCTTATTACTTTTACCGGGATAGGGAGCATGCAGGTCAACTGATGACCGTCTGTTAGGTGGGTGCTGGATATGTGCCGGAGAAGCCATTACGGAGGAGGGTCCTCCTGCTAGAGAAACCGAGGTGTTGAGAGGAGCCGGCCCGCGCAGGTGTTGCGAAGGGTTCGAGTACGAATCAGGCATGGAGGACATGTCTTGAGCCATGGTCGCCATCCGACTCTGCACTTGCGGGCTCATCGAAGAGCCGCCGCCCGGATCATGATTGACCGCCTGATAAGACATAGCATAACCCTGGTCCATAGGTGAGGCTGTGAACATGGGCTCCTGCATCGCCGAAGCATTGGCGCCTCGCAACATAGGGTCAAAATCCATTGCCATATCCAAATCTGGGGGCATGTACGCGCTAGATTGCTCCATAGGGGCGGAAGTGCTGGGTAGAACAACAGGAGAGAAGTTGTTGACGGCCTGCATGTTATCGAAACTTGTATGCATTCGCGAAAATTGGGTATTTAACGACAAGTCTTCTCTTGAGCGGACCTTCCGTGGATCTAGTGACTTTTGCATCGGCATCATGTCGGCAGGTTCCATGTTCATTGTCGGCTCATTCGGGTTCGGATCAAACTGGAAATCGGCCAGGTCGCTATCCAAGTTGGAAGAAAACTCGAGCATAGACGCTCTCCGGCCGTGATCGTGTGAACCATGGCGAAAGTGCGGTGAGAAGTTGCTCCTCCGGCGCATCAATTGTTCATTGTTTTGATTGATTATCTGGTGCAGGCTCTGAGCCTGCCCCAAACTCGAGGTGTCCATGGCGCTGGGATCAATTCCACCCATAGAGTCATCCTGCGAGTATCCATTCAACGCCTCGTTCGGATCCGCACCCGGATAGGACTGGCTATAGAAGCCGGCAAACCCGTCCATGATGGCTCGTGTTCTCCCATGCGCGACGTCGAAGCAGACTCGACTACTGGGGAGAGAAAGCTGCGGTGTAGAGATAGGGTTGACTTGCGGAGGATGATCAGCCAGGGAAGGGACGGCACAGCGGTAACAGTGAGGGTGGCTCCCGGCACCGCATGCTTGCGCAAGAACTTCGAATGAAGTGTCGCGCGGCGATAGCAGGAGGAGATGGACACGCGGCCTGGCAAGAGTTAGAGATGGAAAGCGAGAGAGCGACGATGGCGACAGTTAGACGGCCACGGGCCCGCAGGTGTATTGCTTCAACAATTACTCGGATTGGAAGAGGAGCGGCGTGGTTCCAGTCAAGCGAAGCCGAGGGTGAAGGGGGCACAACGAAGTGGATTAGGCGACTTGGAGAAGCCCTGGAAGCCTTCTGGTTAACCAGAGCAGCAGCCACTGGGGGCACGGCAGACAGCCAAAGCAGGCCTGGCGTAGCCCACAGTTAATGGCGGACATGCCACCAATGCCGCGTTTTCAACGGGCTATCCATCTGAGGGGTCCTCCCTGTGAGTGGCTGAGACGGCCTAGTTGGGAACCCGGGAGCTCCAAGAGATTGGTCTCTGGTCGCCAGACGGTTAGTGCGAGATCTCTAAGGTCAGGTCGGAAGAAGCAAGGATCAGCAAGATTAGTGTAGCGTGTAGCGAAGAAGCGAGTCTTCTGGCGAGCCCTGCCTGAGAGTTGAGAAAAGCGACGGTGGTGTGGGAGCTGCATCGAGCACCAGCGTGTGCTTGCGTCCCATCCCACCTTGAACTCTTTCAGTTGCGCCGTCTCGTATTAGGTTTTGCTGATGGGAATCTGCGTTCTCCATGGTGAGCCCTAATCAAGCACTGCTTCACACTCGCATGTGGCAGATGCGACATGACGTCTTGGCGGAACTGGCAGGGCACTAAATCAAGCCACTCATGCCAATGCGCAGCAGGGCCGTGTTGATATGCTCAAAGTATCCTTCAGACTCATGCGAATACAAGGAGACATAGATGATCTCTTTACTGTAGGTGGATTTCCTTGTCGCCCTCTAAACTGGGCACCAGGGAGTATTGGTATCAAGAATACTAGTAGCTAAACGTGCTCAAACGAGATGAAAACTTCACAGTTCTGCCCCCATTGCCATGATGGATTCACCGAAGCAACCCTCAACAGCACTTTGGATGGGTTAGCAATGGTGCTAGAGACCCTTACACCTGAAGCGTTGGAAATTTATGCGTACTCCACCGACAAGATCCGCATATAGGTGCGGGTGTTTTCCTAGTCGCCTGTAGGTCGTGAAAGGGCAGTTGAGATATGCCGTCTGTTCAGGCGGGATATGCGGATGGCTTGGCTATCAGTGAAGCCATCTTCTCCCGTTGTAGCTTTTCTTTCTCCATCTGGGCTCTCTCGTCTTTCGTGATGCGAGGCTTCCGAGTTGTCCCACCGCCTCGGGATCCAGGACCGCCACCACGTCTGGTGCCACCTTCAGAAGCAGCAGCGCCTCCACGTCCACCACGAGAACCAGGACCGCCACCACGACCTCGGCCGCGGCCACGTTTGATCGTCCCGTCGGCTCTGAAATAAGATCAGTAAAAGAATCGGAACAAGTGATAATAGCCAGTTGCACGCACCTTTCAACTGCGGGTTTCTCTCCTTCCGGAACGAGCGGACCACAATATACAAAGAATCCATCTTTACTTGCAGCGGCGTGTGCCTCCCAGAGTAGCTCACTATCATCGACGAAGTCGTCGTCGACATCGTACTCTTCGACCTTTCGCCTTCGTTGAGGTTTAGGACCAGGACCATCAGTTCCACTGTTGCCCGCCTCCAGCCGGCCATTGACGCCAGACATTGCAACATCTCCCTCGTTCTCCGAGTCGCGATCGATATCAACGCTTAGGTCTTCGTCACCACTCTCAGCTGAGGTTCCGCCCAATTTGCTGCCTGATGCTGAGCGTTCTAGCGCAGCACCAGCAGCGGCAATCTTGGCCAGTCGCTCCTTCTGAGCGGCTTGGCGAGGGTAAAGGGCAGCAAATCCATATTTCTCCTCGGCCATTCGGGCGAAGTTGATGACTCGATTATTTGGGTCTTTCAGATCGACATGCAGCACGATATTCGGTCCCTTCTCAGAGTCCTTTGGAGCGATACCATTGCTTGAATCCCCACCGAACAGACTGGCTGATAGCAGTCCCGAACCCATGGGAGGCGGAGGAGGCTGCTCCTTGGCTCGTGCAGGCTTGGGGGATGTGGCTCGGGTGGAGGCTTCCGAGGGTGTTTTTCGAGAGGCGGCGGCCTTTTTAGGCTGCGCTTGTTCTTTTTCAGCAAGATCAATGTCCATCGCAGATGTTTCGGCTGCTCTTGGTAGATCGACAGTTCTGCCATTTGTATGGGTGGATGGTGGCTCAGCTCTCGAGGGATGGGTGACCAGCGTAGTAGTATTCGAATACTGCGCCTGTGGAGGGTAGTCAATGATGCTAGAGATAGCTGGTGAAGTGCTTGGATTGTATGTGGGCCTGGGAGGAGTCATAACAGGTTGTGCCATAGGAGGAGGTGGGTTTGTATCCAGAGGTCGATGCGTGAACCCTCTGATAGGATCGTACATTGCTTTCGAACGAGGCGTGGAGGATTGTGGTGGAGGGGGAGCCAATACGTTTGGTTTCTGTTCATACATGGTTTGAGGGGATGTGTAAGGGTGCATCGGCCTGTCTTGTATCGAGAAGCCCGGTTCGGAAGTCTTGGCAGCCTCATTTCTGCGGCTTTCCACAGGAGGTTGTTGCGCGAAAGAAACTGGTTGAACCAAAGTAGATGACTGCAGGCCGGAAGTTGGAGGACCTGGAATGACAATAGTGCTGTCTTCTTCTGTCGGCTCTACTTTGGTCCGCTTGCGTGATGTAGGATTATTTATGGTAGTTCGGGGTCTGCGAGCGACTCGAGGCTTCTTCTCCACGGGAGGCGCGTTGGGATCTTTTGGTGCGCGCGGCTTCCGGGGCCGCTTCACCGGCTGCGGATCTTGGCGTGCACCTCCAGATGTGGCTGATAAAGCCACACCTGGATCGGCATGTGGTTGTCGAGCATCGTGATTGTTCGCAACACCCAGGTCAGTCGCTGTGCTCGTGTTCCGATGAGATGAGAGATAATATGGGGGTCCTGGAGTGCCTTCGGCGTCACTTGGAGGTGCGCTGGACAAACTGTCGAGAGATGAACTCCGGCCGTCCACTTCCATTTTCGGCCTCCAACCGCCACACTTCTCTCAAGATTACAGGTGCAGCTGTGTCGCAGTCATCAACAGCAGCTTGATGTCTTCAACGACAAAGCTAGGCGACGTGAGCTTTGAAGCAGTCCTAATATCGACGTTGAGAGTGGTGAGATCGGTGGTGGTTGGTGATGGTAGGCGGATGCACGAGCACTTCCGGTATGAGCGTCAGGGTGTTATACAAAGAAATGGTTGAAGTGACAAAGTGGTGTGCGATGAAGTACGACTGCAGTTGTGAAAACACCAGGTATGAATTAGTAGTGAAGAATGGTTAGCGGCGAAGATGCTCCGTGGTAAAACGCTAGGCACGGGTAAAGAACATCAAAGTAAGATCGAGATTGATGTAGCGTGCAGTGCTTCACGGTAGCAACTTCAAGATGCGCGAGAGGGGCGAAGAGGAGAGAAAAAGGTCGAAAAAAGAAGAGACAGGTGGGAGGAGGCAGAAATAGTATATGTATGAGTTTGACGGGTGCAAGCAATTAATCTTGACAAAGAGCATGAGCATGAGCCAGGATGGGCCACGAGGCGAAGGCAACGAAACACCAGACCAGCGCGGCCGAAGGCAAGAGTGGATAGAAAGTGAAGGGAACAGGCGCATCACGAAGCCAAACCAGGAGCTGGGACTGCCAAACACGAAACAAGCGGGCAAACCAAAGGTGCAAAGGAGAAGCGCAGCGCACACAGGGTGGAAACGGCCAGGCAAAGGGAGGCAGAGGGAAAGAGACGACGGCGAACTGGAAAGGGCATCGAGCTTCGAAGGGGGAGGCCGAAATTATCTCCAGCATCGGCCAAGTGACATCTCACAGTGTGGTGCGATTGCGAGGCTTTGAATCTGCGTTCGGCTCAGATGGTACGCAGGAAATATAGGGCATGGTGGGCAGGCGAGGCAAGCTCGCAGAATAACGGTGAATGTTCATTGGTCGGCCCGTTTGAAGGCAGGTCGACTTGACTGCAGTTCCGCTCAGGTGAATTGAGATTCATCCCTTAGCCACTTACGCATTCGACTTGCACATCCTGACTGCAGAAATGGGAGTCTCTGACGGACTGGCCTAGCATGTATTGCGCGCTCACAATCACAAGGGCACTGTGCTTTGTTTTGGTGGGAACAGGGAACCAACCTCAGCAGCTGTTCACAACAGACCCCGAGTTTGGAGCAGAAAGATCGGAGTGCCCCACTTGTGAGATCGTACCCCTGCAAAGTGGCTTGCATGGATTGGCGCGAGCTTCGGGTAGTTTAGTCCGAACGCCCATCCCCAAACCTTTTAAACTCGATGAAGTGAAGGACTCTGCAGTCCACCTTTAGAATCGTTTATGTCGTCGTCATGCTCCATACTTAACACGACTGTGCAAAGAATCGGTGCATCTGTAGTGCACCACCCACTATGGCTATTCCTGGTCAAAGATTCGAGCTGGACCTCGATGCTGCTAACTTCACGTTCAATTCCATTCCAGATGATGTTTCTCAAGAACATGTGCTCGATTTCAGCATCAAAGACATCCAAGAACACGACACAGACGCTCCTCCAACAGCCCCTTCCCTGAAATCCTCCAAATCGGGATTCCCTCAGCACAAGCAACGTGCCAAAGTATCCGCGTTCAAGCAAAGAAACCAGTCCTTCCGCCCCTCAATACCTCCCAAAGTTGAGCCCTCAGATCAAGCAATCAAACACCATGTGGGCAGGAAATACGGAGTTGACATGGACGCACAGCAGAAGGCCGAGATCAGTGAAGAGAACAGGAGAAGAGTTGCTGAGATGTCAATAGAGGATATCGCAGAGGCAAGGGCTGAATTGACCAGGAGCCTGAACCCTGCCTTTTTGGAGAGACTGCTGAAGCGGGCAAACATCGAGGAGGACCAGCTGCAACAAGCACAATGGCCTGAGGCCGATGTACAGGATTTGGATGCTCAGTTTGCTCTCGAGCATGATGTCAAATCTATATCAGACACAAGTGAACAGACCGCCACCCCACCACAGTCTAGCGAAACCCAACCAGCACCCTCCGTCCACTTTCCCGTTCCTCCTCGTTCCGCAGAAGCCTACAAACCATTGAATCCTGACGACCCGTCCTTCCTGGCTGACCTGAAAACGCACTACTTCCCTGACACACCCCACGACCCTACCGCTCTCTCCTGGTTGCAAGATCCCACTGAAGAAGAGACCGCAGCTTCGTTATATAACCCCACTAAAGACTCTTTCCTCGCCTCGTCTTTGCGTTTTGGGTTCAATGGGGCCTTGATTCCCCCGCAACGCAGCCTCGAGATTGATGTGAAGGAAGGATTGCACCACCATGGCGATGATCCCAGCAGTGCGGGATATACGATTCCTGAACTGTCGATGCTCGCACGTTCGACACTGCCCAATCAAAGATGTATGGCGTACCAAATTCTAGGACGGATCCTTTATCGACTTGGGCGCGGAGACTTCGGACCCCGCGGAAGTGAGCTTCAAGAGGCCATCTGGTCCGTCGTTGAGAAAGAGAGACCCATCGAAGTCATGATGAGTGAAGCGAACCGTCATTCCGGACACGCTAGTGCCAAAGCACACGCTGTTGAAGCCCTCTGGCTCTGGAGGAAAGGAGGTGGTGGTGACAGGGGCATTTTGAAGCCGGGACAAAAACTGGCAAAGTAATACATAGGCTGGGCACTTCGGTGCAAAAGCTACGACAGTCGTTCGGCCACTCCTGAAAGAAGGGGAAAGTGGACAAGAGAGTCTAGAAGTCAGTAAAGATCGCAAACTGGTGAGCTGCTGAGTTGCTATACATCTTGGACAAGCAAGAGACAGGAAGAAGAGGTGAGTAGGAATCAGAGAGGACATAACAACCCGGGCAAGTTGGGGTCTCATACCGAGGGTATTCTTCTTGATACAGTCCGCGTGGTCATGAACCTCACGTTTGACGGCAAGGAGATCAAAGACTTCCGAAGCCCCGGCTTCGAAGCGTTTCCATGGAGAAAACCCGACGACCGTGGGCAGCTAGTGCCACACGACTTCATGAAAGAACATCATGAGACACATCCAGAGTTAGTGACGAAAGGGATATATCTCCGGTACGGCACCTGTCAAGTGAAAGGCCCGAGCGGCGTCGAGTACGCATTACATTCTCTACGACCGAGCCTGGTGCAACCTGCGGATATGCACCACCGAGGTGCAACGACCGGATCTCGACGGGCCACATGCCCTTTGGTTCCTCCGTCAGCTGTACGGCTTGGCAAGAGCGGTCGGTCACGTCCACTACTCTACGAGGCCCACTCGCTTGAACCGACGCTCGTGGATGAGAACGAAGGACGACGCAACGACATCAAACCGGGAAATATACTCGTGTTCAAAAGGGCTGTCAATCAAAACCCCATCTTCAAGCTCACGGACTTTGGATTAGGCGCATTTACCGACGCCAAGGCAGCAAAAACGTCGCACAAGACTGCCAACGTCCGCAGGTCTCAGACTTACTGGGCACCTGATCATGACCGAAAAAGGGAAGTTGCACGCCCGTTCGATATGTGGGCACTGGGCTGCGTCTACCTCGACCTTCCCGCCTAGCTCTTCGGCGTGTTCCAGGACAATGACGGGCCCAGCTTTGAAACCCTTCGTCAGGAATACCCCGGATGCCATTCAACGGCCGGGGGAGATCGATTCTGGTACGCAAAGGGACATGGCAGCAGCAAGAAGTACTACCTCAAGCCTGCAGTCACCGATCTCCCTTGTGAACTCAGAACAAAGCATTGTGCCAAGTTGAGAGCATTCGGGCACATCATCGACGCAATCGAGGGGCTACTGGATTGCGGGACAGAAAAGCGAATGCGTGCAGCGGCTTCAGTAGTGACCCAGAATGGTACAGATCTCAGCACACAAGGCGACTTCTACCGGATACAGCATCAGAAGAATGTCGGTAAGCCAGATTCGTCGATCGCATTACTGAGGCTTGGGACCGAGGGAATAGATCCCGACATTGACGATCGTTCCCCTGCGATCCGAACCCCTAGCCGTGCCCACTCCATCACCAGCAGCGGTTTCTCGAATATCGGGGCAGGGTCTAGCCATCTACCGCATGAAGGCTCGCCAGGCGAGTCCGGTGGCCTGGGCATAGATCTGGAGGATCTCAGTGCTCCAGCTCCACCTGACGACAAGTCTTGAAGGTGGTACTGCTGCGATGGGTCCTCGAAGACAGCCCCTCACGAAGTCGAGGGTTGTAGCGCATTTCAAGAGACAAAACGTACGGTGAGCGAGCGTTTATATGTGCATGGCTTTCATCGGCGCCCAAAAAGTTCATCAGAAGGCGATGCTCGTTGGCTCATTTACACACCCTGTTGATATACTGTCGTTGACGTATGTCCACGCCCCATGCTCGGCGGAGTAAACAGGCAAGACGCTGACCGGTATGTCAAAGCTAATGTACATATATGATAGTAACCATATACCTCGCTCCGTCCCTCTCTCGAGAGGAGAGAAATGAACTGAAGGTTACTGCCACGAATGATGCATAGGTATCGACATGGAAGCAATGTGTTTGACAAGTGCGCTCAGCCCTGAAAGGAGTGGGTGGTTCGCAGTCGATAAGTAGCGCCTATGGAGTCATCTGTAATCCGTATACGGTCCCTTATGAGAAGAGACCCCCCATGGGTTTACATACCGATCCTGGGACCGATTCTTGGGCATCACGCATACACTAGAATCAAGTACTAGCCCCCATGCCGAGTCCCATAGCCAACTCTGCACATCCGTGGCACCCTACTCGGTAGTCGGAAGGGATGCAGGTTTCCAGAGATTCAGCTTCAAGAGGGTCCCAATTGAAGGTTCGCGAGATACTTATGCACTGTGGTGGTGCACAGCACCTCGGTAGAAGGAAAGCTTGGGCTGCTTCTTCTTTCGTGCAAATCGTCCGCATTAGTACTCCCGTACGGAGTAGTCCTCCCCCAATTTCTCCCTCAGAACGGAGGTACTGTGTACAGAGCATGTATATAGCAAGTCGACGCGACGAGGACCCCACAGTGACACACCCGCAACTACGCCTTCTGCACGCCCTGCACTCCCGCCATTTCTTGCATCTCATGCACCTCCCGTCCGAGTTAACCCAGTACGGACAGTACGAGCGGGGGGTCATGGCGAGAAGGGAAGGGGAAGGGACTTCTGTTCGTATCCAGCGTCTGGGTGGATCCATGCGGGATGGGATGGGATGGGATGGGATGTGATGTGATGTGAGGCATGCGTGCATGCATGCTTGTTTTCGGCAACTTTGGTAGCCTGGAGGTCTGCGTCTGACGCTTTGGAGCCTCGGAACCCTGTCGAGCTGGAGCTGGAGCTGGAGCTACAGCCTCGCCAGTGAATTGGTAAACGACACCCGGTCGATGGGAGCCGGGACATTAGGTACCAAGTACGGAGTACAGTAGCTTGCAGTACCTAGTTACTCCCACTGAGTGACCACGTGCTTCCTCCACAACAACAAACGGGCACGAACGGTGCTGTGTAACCCATCGACGTATTAAGGTAGTTCCTGTAGCTACTATGTACCTACATCACTGTGACCAAGCAGCAGATGAGATGAAGACAACGCACAGCTTGCGCGGATATCCAAGTCAGGGTGGTCCTTCAGTACGGAGTACTAGTAGCCAAATGCCCAACGACAAACATAATTAGTGCTCAAGTTGAAAATGGAACGAGATCAACAGAGGTGAAGTGACACGAATGGAAACGGTAAAGGAAATATATTAGGGACACCGTAAGGTAGATAATTAGATACCTGACCCATTGCGAGATCTGACGCGCGCGATTTCGCCATGCATTTCAGTGCCAGGCGATGCCATGCTAGATGCTAATGCATGCTATGCTATGACTACGTTGGGCCGAAGAAAGGGTTTCCACATACTCTGTACTCCGTACATAGCAAGTGAGCCCACGGTGGGCATGCCTACACAATAACGGTACACGGCCCGAGTCCTCGTTACGGAGTCCCAGAGTATGTCTACGTACATTCTAATAACCTACATTCTACCGCGCGCTGTGTACGGCTACGCGTTGTGTGAGTAGGTAGGGACTTTGAGGACCCGATCTCACAGTGAGCTCGTGACCCCCAAGCCCGGCTCGCTCGCGACTCCGAAAGCTCGCAAGCTCGGTTCCAAAGTGGGTGTGCTTCGCGGGGGCGCAGGCGCAGGCACGGGCGCAGGGACCGACACAGACGCGCGAGTCAGCGAACGCGACTCACCTACTGTATGTACACAACACCTCCTGGATACAATACCTACCCAAGCGAGCCAGTGCCTCAGTTACTGTACGGCTATACTTCGTAGTCACTTACCTTGAAATCAAACCCTTCTCTAAAAGGGCAGTGCTTCGACCGTTACGCAGCTCCGAGACCCGATTCGGGGGACGTACCCCTGCCGCCGTGCGCACCCAGGTACGGAGTACAGTACACAGTGGGTCTCTACTGTACAGTAAGCTTCTTCGGTTGCGGCGACGACAAAGCGGAGCGTGCAGTCCTATCCTCCCGTACTGTATCTGTGTGCGGTTGGTCGATAGAGCAGGTGTTGTGTTCTGACCGGGTGCCTGCTGGCTGTGCCGCGCTGCCGTGTTCTCCTCTGAACCCAATGCCATGAATAACAAGTGTCAACCTCAGAAGGCGCGGTCAACTTCAAAAGCGGCCGGCGTGAATCATCCGCAGCTCTTCCTGTGCGTGCAGTGACTTAACTTGGCGATCGGGCTCGCCGAGGGATAAAAAGTTTGGCTAGGACCCCGAAGAGCGCCACGAAGCTGCGTACATACATACGTAGCCGACGTCCCGACTCCCGGGTCTGCGCTATGCTAGGTAAGTATGCTCTTCTCGCTTACGCAGTACAGACATACATGCAAGTCTTGACGTCTGGAAGTGCACAGCATGTAGAATTTGTCGAGTGCACCTCATCTCACGTGCTTTCCGGGAGCGGAAGGAGCTCCGTACAAAAGGAAAGGTGACATATTCATGCCGGCTGTGCATTAACTGACAGGCAAGGCAGGCCGTGTGTGCGATGGAAAAGTCAAAATCCCGAGTTCGGTAACTGTTGCCATCCTGGCCCTCTGCGGATTCTTCCATGTTCTGATCTGGTGGTTCTGTCTGTCCCAATGTGATCACAGCCCGTCTGATTTCCTAATCCCATCCCGCTCATAGCGTCATGCATGCATCCGTCGTAAATGAAGCCACTGATGGCAAAAAGTACCAAAACCCACGCCCTGCGCGGCCTATGGTGGTCAAGAGGTGCCCGCCCAAACCCGAATTGTTCATTATGCGAAAGCTGGAGAGCCAGTCTCCCAAGCACCCTCGGCACCCTGCCGGTCCAGCCGCCAAAAAAGCCCCTTCGTGCGCAGCGGCTACAGGATGACGCACGGTGGTGCCCCAAGCTTGCTCAGGGGTCACCACCATCACGGAATCTGAAGCCAGTGCTCAACATTGACCGGAAAAGAAAGGGATAATTATCTTGTACACAGTTTCCAATGGCAAGGAAAATTCTTGGGGGAAGCTCCAAAACGTGGGGTCAAGCTGGCGCGCTGGTTGCGCCCGCTTCACCTCTGCATTCGGATCCATCCAAGCATGCGCTCCAGGGTTGGGTCCTCATCGACCCAGTAGCCCTTTCGCCGGTCTGCGTTGCGAAGGTCCCTGACGACGTGTTCATCGGTGACTTCGTCGAGTTCCTATGAGGTCCTCGGGTTAGCTGTCAGGTCTATGGGCGGATTCTCAGGGGCCATCCTCTGGGGATGCAGATCACTTCCTCTCCGAGCGCTTCCACCACGTGGGCATCGTACCGACCACGCGAGATAATGCGGGGATGCGACGATCGCGAATATGCACGTACCTGACGAAGTCGTTGATCGACGGCCCGTAGAGCATTGGCGTGCTTTGCTGCTGGCTTCTCGCCTCTCAATACTTGCGCACGCATCTGCACCCAGCGCATCGCCGCGGATGCTCGTAGGTAGGTTTTGTGTGCCTGAAACCTTCTCGTAGAGGCATCCAGGATGATTCTATGCAGACTGTTAGTCCCCTCGGCCGAAACTGATAGCCTGTAGCCGCACCTTTGCAATGTCGCTTTCTGGACCTCAGTTTCGGGGACGTTGCCGGCCTGGATTCCAAGGCTGCCGGGGTTGAAGTGACCGGCTAGGACAGCTTGCGACTCGGCCGCACACTGTCTCAAGACCACGTAGCCGTCGAGGTAGTATGATTGCTGGTCTGGAGGGTTGGCCTCGCTTCGTGTGATCAGCGACGTGATGTGTAATTGAAGCGTCCGGAAATCGTTCATGAGCTCCATCACGCGCATGGCGCGGGCTTCGTTCACTGCAGAACCACTTGTCAGCTAAGCCCATCCCCTGACCGACTCATCGCCCCTTGGGTTTCGAGGAATTACGGTGAGACGCACGTCCATCAGCCATTGCGAAAGGCGAGTTGGCCAAATCTGATGAAGTCGGATGATTGACAAGCAGTGGCTCGACGGACGGCGCAGGTCCAATGGGTCTTTCCTTCGTGTGGCACAAGTGCTTCGCGACTATGTCGAGTTCCTTCACAGAAGTATGGTCGAGCTCTCGAATCGCTGGTTCGACTTGTCCGATGTTGGTGTCTTTGGAGGAAGAGACAAACTCTGGTCGCGGTGATGAGAGCATTCTTATGGATGAAGGCAGCTCAGAGAGCTCTTCTACAAATGGATCAAGAGGCACAATGCGCCGAGCGGGTAGAAGCGTCTGTAGACACGGCGTTGTGGCCTCAATCTCGTGGCTTTCGTGACAGATGACCAGTCAGGAGCCAAAATCGGTCATGAAGATAGGGGATCGGGCCGTAGCGTCACGAGGAAATGGAGCAGAGTTTCCAGCTGTGTGAGAAATAAACAGAGCAGAACGTTAGCGACGGTGAAGCTGGAGGCAAGTCTCACAGCACTAAGCCAGGGGAGGGTCAATGAGGCAGGGCGATGAACGTCACGGTTGAGAACGGCCACCAGAGTGCTTGGATCGATGGAGAATGACCATTGGACACTGCCTCACTGGAGAGCACGTCGGGATGCTGCAGTGCAGGCGGTGGATCAGTCGAGGCTCTGCTGTAGACTCCGACTTTTCGGCGTCTTGATCAGCAGGCGGCGTGCAAGCCACGGAGACGAGCCAGTGCTGGGTCATGACGGTGACTGGATCGAGGGCGCTGTCGGTGCAATGTTAGCAAGACGGAAATCGCAGACGAGGCGTTGGAAACGACCGTGTGCAGTCGAAGCAGACATGCAGCGAGGTGGAGTTAACGAAGCGCAGGCGTGAGTGGAGGGAACGGGCATGCACCTCATGGTGTTTGGAAATGGAAAGCGTTGGAGGCGTCGCGCTCTCGTCGCTGCATTGGAAATAGGCGAGGAGGGAAGCCAATCATGGTAGAAGCCAGGCCCGCTTAGCCTTCAACTGTCGACGGGGGTCTCGGGGCACGCTATGCCTACCCGGGGCGCCCTAGACTTCAGGTAAAGAAATAAGCTCGGCGGCTTGACCTCATGTGGACGGCTGAGCAGATAGTCCTGATGAACAGAGGCCACACAGTGACACGACTCGCATCTGGCCTGTACGTTTGCGGCAGGAACAGGCGCATGGCTTCTCACATGGCCTGCCAACGGTGCTGCTGCATGCTGCAAGCTGAAAAGCCTTTTTGGGCCATCTGCGCGCGTCACTGGTCCATCCGTCTATTTTCATCGTCCACCTTCACCCTCGCTTCTGCATAGCGCCAGGGTCGCTGGTGCGGGATTTTGCTGTTGGAATGCCGACTTCTCTATGGTCAAGAAAGCGATTTCATTGAATCGGTGGCTTGAATGCCATCTGCTCAAACCTGACAGCTCCTGGATCAATTGTTTTTCCATTCCCTCACCTCTACTCCAGCCTCAAGCAGCCACAGGTGAGCCACAAACGCTCCCCCATGTCGGCTGTGCCGATATCCACTCCGAATCACGCATAGACACGGCAATGGGGCTGGGTCGGGTTCCTCGCCTGTACTGTGTACCTGAGACTCATCTGACGCTCTAGTTGCAGGTCGAGACCCGGATCAAGGTGGATCCGTCCCCGTAATCCTCTGTCTCACGAGAAGAGACCTGAGGGTCGTAACACTAAACTATGACATGACCCACGCAAATGTGCGCCATCAGCCTCAAACAATCGCCGAATGTGGCCCGACCAATGGTCCCCAGATACTCCCCATACTCTACTTTCCCCTGTAGTCAAGCTGAACCAGACTGATCCCTGTCCAGCGTGGTTGTTGAAGCGGTCGTCATTTTCGGGGCCAAGAAACAAGGTACACCCGGCCTGTTGGTTCCGAGCAGCCATAGAGGAATACACTCAATCACGTTCCGCGATAGCCTGGAGACGTTCCTCGATCTCATCTTCCGTCAGACTCCTGAACTCATTATCCGTACCCTCCTTCCGGTCAGCTCTTGGTCCACCCACGATGCCAATCTCCAATTCGCCTTTCTTGAAGTCCACACTCAAGACCGTGCTGAGAGTGCTGATGCCTAGCTCGACGACTTCCTCCCAGCTGCCAGGAGCATGGTCCTTGTTCTTCAGCTTCTTCTCAAGGTGATTGAGTGCCTCTTGTTGCTTGGGTCCAGACGCCGTTGCTTTGTACCCAACGTAGTAGCCTGCTGGATCACATTTGTAAAGCTGGGGGCCGAACTCATCGTCGACCGAGACCAGCGTCGTGGCTACGCCCAATGGTCGCATGTAGGCCTACAACAAGCCGTTAGCTTGCTTCCTGGTCCTGCCACTCAACAAATTTGACGTACTCGTTGCGTGTATACCTGATTGATGTTGGCGAGTCGCTTAGCCAGAACATCGCAGGGCATTTCGTACCCATTCTTGTATCTGAATTCTGCTGCCTCTCCTCTTGCACGGACGACTGAGGCTCTGGCATCGGCGATTGAGCCAGTCATAACACATCCGACCGAGGGTGAGATCTTAAAGACATGGGAGACTGAGGATGGATCAATCAATTTGTCCTGGCCAAAGGTCAGCAATTAGGGCAAGGCTAATGACAACTTGGCGAGGTGTTCCATACCGGGACCTTCTTTTGCGATAATACCACGGCGCATGTCTTGCCTCTGACTCCTACGGACGTAATATTGGCTGCGGTGATTGCTTTGAAGGCATATTCTGGACGTAGATGTAAGCAGCTGGATTCTGGCTTCTCCTCTAGGGCGACTCTTGATAGATTCCGGAGGATGCGCTGGCCACTGCAGCCGAAGAGGTGCGTCGCGAACGCAAAGCAGGAGAAAGTGCAACGGATCGAAGGACGTACCGACTTGATATAACCGACCCTGGTCGGAGAAGATGGTGATATGTCGATCATAACCCGCAGAGCCTGATGGGAGAGTGGTCAGCTCGGTGTGTCCGACCCAGCTACAGCTACCAACACCATCAAAAGTACCAACCTGACATCTTAACTTCGGCCGACCGAAGTCCAACAAACCAATTGTAAGACTCAAACCACCTTCGAGAACACGGTCGAGAGACGTAGCTTGATTCAGAGCAGTGAGATGAAGACTTTCGTTGTGACTTTTGAAGCGAGTAAGATGGCGTTCACCGTCCACAATCTCAGGGTGCAGAACACGCAACAGCGCGTTGCCTTGTCGTGGCACGAGCCACAGTGGCTGCTGCACCGCCACTGGCTGGCCTGGAGATGGAAAACCTTCTCCATTGGCCAGCCCTCAAAACCTCAGCTGCAGCAGAATATTCTAAAATTCTTCTAGTTGGTGATATCTGCTCTTGGACGACGATTCTGCTGAGCTGTATTCTTTGCAGACGAATAGGCTGTCAACCTGGACATGGCAGTCGAAATGGGCCAGGCCATAATTCCAGCTTGGAAGAGACTCGGACTGAAACTCAAATTCGCACAAGAGGTATCTGAGACGCCTTCTAAAAATGCCAACATCACAGCCGAAACCCAAGCTAGAGTTAATCCATCCGAAGACCAAGAACCCAATACGTCAGAACGACCAAGGAAGAAGCGGAAGACTGACAGCAAGCCCAAGGAAATTCGGGCACACTCATCACCCGCTTCGGACCACTCCCAGAAGCCTACAGCGGGCGACAAGGTGGCCTCGGGAGTGAACCCGAAGAAACAAGTGTCTTTCTCCGCCGACACGAAGGGCGCATCTGCTACAACAAATGACGGCCTCGTACCATTTGAGTCGACCAACGGAGAAGCTCAGGCCTCGGCAGCAGGCAAGAAGCCGCCTAGGAGGAAGGCGGCCAAGAAATCCCAGCAGCTTCCTGTTCAAAAGGCTAACACAGCACTCGACTATCTCACCCAATATGATATAGCACGACCAAGCTGGAAATTCAATAAAAACCGAGAGACTTGGATCCTTAAACATATTTTCTCTGAAAGCGATATCCCTCGAGACTACGACTTTGCGCTATCGAGATACATCCATGGGCTGAAAGGCGTCGGAGCGCGCGAACGGCTGAAGTCGCAATGCATGGAGTCGGTGGCGAAGGGAAATGGCGGGCAGAAAGATGTTAACGACGCCGGGAACTCGTTCGCGTCAGGAAGAGATGAGCAGTATGCTCAACGTTTCAAGAGGGAATTGTCCGAATCGACGAGTTCAGATTCAGCAAACGAAAACAGTACCGACCAAGACCTGGAATACCGATCTTGGATCCGAGCGCAGCCACGCTCGAAGCTCTTGCTGTTGGCCATCGCCGTGGACGGTGTTTCCCTCAACCTGAACGGATCGGGCCCGAAATCAGAGCCCGAGCAGGCCGGTGATGCTGACAACGGCCCACCACCAAAGGTCAAGAAGAGGAAGAACAGAACCGCGGTCGTTGAATATGACAGTTCCAGCTCCAGTTCCAGCTCGGACTCAAGCGAGCCTGAGAGCGAGAGCGAGAGCCAGAGCGAGCAACGTGGCGTGCAGGTGACAAATGACCAAACATCGGAGGACGAGACTTCAAGCAGTGGTAGTGACAGCGAGTCCAGTTCTGATGATGACTCTCGTTCATGACCGGTCCGTGCCGTCCAGGAGGCCACCATACGTACACAGTAGGCAGATTGCCGCGGCGAGTAGGGAAACTCCTCGTTCTTGCCTGCTTCCGTATGCATACAGCTTTCTTCCTATGTCGCGCATTAATATGAAAGCGTCACTCAGCAAAAGATTGAAGCTGAGTACAAGATGTCTATGAAGTCCTGGGGCGGATCCCATAATCGGACTTGAAATAGAATGGCACCTCAGAGATGTTTGTGCAGTTTGTGCAGTTTGCATAGTTTGTTCTGCTGGAGCTGCCAGGGCCGCGGCTCAGGCGGGTGTTGTCGTGGCAGTGGGTGAATCAGTGGTGCCTGGAGCGAGTGGATACGCAGGGACCACTCTTGCCGTCATCCTGCTCACAAGACTCGAAGACAGCCCGCGATTGCCAGTGCCAACTCTCACCTGGTGCGACAGTCATCTAGGCGATCCTCTGATCCCAATCAACAACCTGCCTCCCTCCTTTCTTTCGTATCATCCTTTCATCCCAACTTTCATCTCTTGCAGTCTTTTTGCTTTCTCTGGTTTCGCAATTGGTGGTTGTGACAATGAAGAACAGTCTTGTCATCGCAGCAGCTGCGCTGCTCGGTGCCGCCGATGCTGGCATGCATCGCATGAAGCTCCAGAAGGTGCCATTGGAGGAGCAACTGGTAAGATGGCTACTCCGTCCGTCTCGAGATGCATCGGCTGAGATTAAATGTCAGGGCGCTGCCAACATTGGCGACCATATGCGAGCCCTTCGCCACAAATACACGCAGAAGCCCATTGGCGGTCCGTCTGAAGACATCTTTGGAGATACCTCTATCCACCCTGATGGCCCGCACGAGGTTCCCGTCGAGAACTTCCTCAACGCGCAATGTGAGCATTGCATCTGCATCTTTCATCTTCCCTAGCTAATCCCAAGCAGATTTCAGCACCATCGCTCTTGGCACACCCGCTCAGGAATTCAAGGTCGTCCTCGACACCGGGAGCTCCAACCTCTGGGTTCCTAGCTCTTCCTGCGGCTCCATCGCCTGCTACCTCCATCAGAAGTACGATTCGTCCGCTTCCTCTACTTACAAGAAGAACGGCACCAACTTCGGCATTCGATATGGCTCTGGTGAAGTGGCGGGTTTCATATCTCAGGACGTTCTGCGCATTGGAGACCTCAAGATAAAGGACCAACTGTTCGGAGAGGCTACCAGTGAACCTGGTCTGGCTTTCGCATTTGGCCGATTCGATGGCATTTTGGGTCTAGGCTACGATACCATCTCTGTCAACCACATTCCTCCCCCATTCTACAACATGATCGACCAGAAACTCCTCGACGAGCCTGTGTTTGCTTTCTATCTCGGCAACACCGAAGATGGCACGGAATCAGAGGCTACCTTTGGTGGTATCGACAGCAGCCACTACACTGGCAAGCTGATCAAAATCCCGCTCCGCCGAAAGGCTTACTGGGAAGTCAACCTTGACTCGATCACTTTCGGAAAGGATACCGCCGACCTTGACAACACCGGTGTTATCCTCGACACCGGCACTTCGTTGATTGCCCTGCCCAGCACACTCGCCGAACTACTCAACAAGGAAATTGGTGCCAAAAAGGGCTTCAATGGCCAATATACCGTCGAATGCAACAAGCGAGACTCGTTGCCCGACATTACCTTCACGCTCAGCGGCTACAACTTTTCCATCTCTGCTCATGACTATATCCTCGAGGTCCAGGGCTCTTGCATCAGCAGCTTCATGGGCATGGACTTTCCAGCTCCTACCGGACCGCTTGCAATTCTTGGTGACAGGTCAGTAATCGCAACGCCCTTTCTTGTCCTACCCCGTGCTAATACGATTTGCTGCAGTTTCCTGAGGAGATGGTACAGCGTCTATGACCTCGGCAGCGACTCCGTCGCTCTAGCTAAAGCCAAGTAGACCGAGTCATGGTTTGCCTGAGTTTGTTGTACCAAAATGGCGGATGCTGAAAGGGGCCGGAAATTGAACCACTACCTGGGTGACGGGAGTTGAGCAGTGCAGTATGGAGTATATACCGTACGTGGTGGCTTCCTACCACCAGCTTAATAGTGTACATCAACACTACCTTTGCAGTGCTGTATGGGGAGAGGTACTAGCGGGAAAGGACCTCGTAGCTTTCATATACAAAGTCAGCGATAAACTCCAAGCTGGGTTTCGCTATGGCAGCCAATCCATAATCTGGTGATGGAGAGGAATGGTCTCGTGATCGCATGACGGTCTTTGTTGCGTCTCCAAAAATGCCCCTGCAGTGACGGCATCTAGTTAGCGGGCAGCCGTCGGATCCCTTTCGTTCCCTGCGCGTGTTATTGGTGGCTACTAGTGTGGAGGTGTTTGTCTGAACATAAAAGAAGCTCGCTCGACTGCTGCTGGTGGGAATGTCCACCCTCGGATACTTGAGTACATCCACTGCACCAGCGCAATTGAGCCGTTTCGAGCTTGTCGGAACCCATCAAACTGAGGACTGTCCACATAGCATCTGAGCTAGCTATCCGTGTGTCTGCCCAACGATTCCCATTGCATACGCAGCACCCGGTGGACCTTCCTGACCTACCTATCCGGAACCTGCCTGCCGACGGACCCTGACTCGCATCGTCGTGCCCTCACCCACACGCGCATTTCGACACCACAGCCAATTACATACCCCATCCGTCAACATAACTCACCGCAGTCTTTGTTGGCTCGCACAATAAGCTACCAAACAGAGTCATTGTTTTTCCTAACTCAGCTCTATCGTCCCGGACCGCACTTCGCGTTCCTTCCCTCCATCAACCCGATTCTATCTCCATTTGCAGCGCGCTACTCCGACGGCCGCTAATTCATCCAAAGTCGCATTGCCTGTCTAGGCCGAACTCCGCATACTCGCTGGTACCTCAGCCGCCAGAATACTTGCCCGCTCTTGAAGGTCCTGACCTCTGCGCGCGCGGCGTCTTCAGCGAGCCTCATCATTTTCGCACGGCCGAGACTAGGTAGAGCACATTGCTGCCAGTCTACCACGGCGCGCTTAACTTGATCCGCTTCTACTCTCAGAGCACCTACATGCGCCGATCAATGTTACTGTCGTGTTCGGCATGTTACTACGACTCCCCAAGAACCTCCATTACCCTATCACCATCACCAAGATCGAGAAACTGGTCGGCGACACCGTTGCTCGCAACGACGACATCTTCTTATATTCATACACGATCAAGGTGAGAGAAGAGGAGCGGTATGAGGTGAGGAAAGAGGAAGACATACCGTTGGTGGAAAAGAAGTTTGTCACGCATTTCTCCAGCACTCTTGAAGGCACGATAAAAGCATGGAGGGTCTGGCAAGGGGACGTCCTTACCGCGCCGTAAGTGTCTCGGGGATATCTGTGAAGGAGAAATCTCTGACTGGCGTGCAGTGTGGACGTATGCGAAATCGAAGAGGAGTGTACGCATGCTGTCCAGGCTCTGGGCATGTGTATCAATTGCGGTAAGGACATGACCATGTAAGTACATCGGTGGTGGCAAGGTGCTGAACAAGGAACTAATGCTGGGTAGTGTCGCAGTGGGAAGCGAAACTACTGATGCTGACCGCGCCCCCATCCGCATGGCACACGATACCGCTCACCTCACCATTAGCAGAGAAGAAGCAAGCAGGATAGATGAAGAGGCGAAGCGCCGGCTCCTATCTTCTCGCAAGCTCTCGTTGGTGGTCGATCTCGATCAGACAATCATTCATGCCGCGGTCGAACCCACCATCAGAGAGTGGATGGAAGACAAGGACAATCCCAACCACGATGCCGTGAGCGACGTACGCGCATTTCAATTGACCGACGACGGCCCTGGGATGAAGGGCTGCTGGTACTATATCAAGCTGAGACCTGGCCTTGCCGAGTTCCTGGACCATATCTCGCAGCTCTACGAACTCCACATCTACACAATGGGAACACGTCAATATGCTACCGAGATTGCCAAACTCGTCGACCCGGAGAAGAAGTACTTCAGTGACCGCATACTCAGTCGGGACGAGAGCGGCAGCATGATTGCGAAGAACCTCGAGAGACTGTTCCCTGTTGACACCAAGATGGTGGTCATCATTGACGACCGAGGCGACGTCTGGAAATGGAGCGCCAACCTCATTCGGGTCACCCCCTTTGACTTTTTCGTGGGCATTGGAGACATCAACTCTAGTTTCCTGCCCAAGAAGCAAGAGATACAAGCCACACCAACAGCTGAGCCTAAGATGATCACAGCCAATGGTGCCGACGCCGGTGCAAATGGTGAAGGTGAACGCAATGGCATGGCCGAAGACGGAACATCGACCATTCAGAATGGCACTGCAGCGTTAGAACAGCTGATCGCAATGAGTGGCAGTGATAGTCCTGCAGTACGCGAATTGCAAACCAAAGACCAAGAAGAGATCATTAAGGTTCAATTGAAAGACAAGCCCCTTCTCAAGATGCAGCTCCAGCAAGACGAGAAGGACGAGGCTGAAGCAGTCGTCAACGGCGAAGCGACTACATCCCAGTCCACAGAATCAGACTCTAGCGACTCTTCAAACTCGTCAGAGTCAAATTCAGGCCCCAAACAGAAAGCACGGCACAGCATCCTGAAAAACGACGACGAGGAGCTCATTCACCTCGAGGCGACATTGACCAAGGTGCACGAAGCCTTTTTCGCTGAGTACGACCGAAAGCGACTAGGGGGTAAAGGCGGCCGAGTTGCCGAACTGACTGGCAAGCGTAAAGAGCCACTGCCAAGTCGAGAAGACAACGAGGGTCAGTCTTTGGAGCTGAGGTTTCTGCCAGACGTCAAGAGAGTCATGCCAGCCATGAAAATGAGAGTTTTGGCGGGGGTCAGGATCGTTTTCAGCGGCGTCTTACCACTGGGAACTGATATCCAGAATGCTGACATCAGCACGTGGGCTAAGACATTCGGCGCCACCATAACGGACAAGATATCCAGGGAGGTTACCCACGTGATAGCGGCTCGCCCAGGCACTGCCAAGGTCAAGCAAGCGGTGAAGCGTGGCATCAAAGTCGTCGGGACGCCATGGCTGATAGCATCTATGCAACAGTGGCGAAAATTGGATGAACGACCTTACCTACTGGAAGGGGTCCAGAAGCAGAAACATGAAACCTTGAGCGAGTTGGGTGACAATCTCGACAAGGCAAGTGAAAATGTCAATGATTTCCTTCTCAGTTCGTCCGAGGGGGAAACGAGCGGGCTCGACACCGAAGACGACCAGCCCAAACGGAAAAGGCTCAAACTGAGCACCTCGAACGATGACGAGGCCGGGGCTTATGAGGATGTTGTTGATGACGGCAGTCCAGTTACCATCAATCAGGACGAGTGGGCTGATATCGATGCCGAGTTGAAAGAATTTCTCGGGAGCGACGCTGAGAGCGAAAGTGATACCGATTCGGTGAGCTCTGCCCTGAGCATCCGAGACAGCCGTAGAGGCAAGAGAAGAAGAGAGGACGACGACGGAGACAATAGCTCAGCCAGCGACGTGGATCGATCATCCGATCGTAAGAGAAACGGTACAGGTAGCGGCCTGAAGCAGGTCAAAAATGTCGACAGCGAGCGTGAATCAGAGGCCACGGATACACCGACAGCCGGCACAACAGAGGAGCAGATCCGTCTCGAACAACGAGAAGCCGAAGAAGCACAAGAGCGTGAAGACGAGGCGGTGGAAGACTCCGATGACGAGTTAGCCCGAGAACTGGAGCGGGAGCTCGAGGAATATGACGCCGAATAATCAGCCTGCGATTCAACTGGTTGACTCGTTACTTGTGGCTCGGACCACCTCTTGGAAATCTCTGACCGAGTCTGTGACTGTTGAATGTCGTCTTCATAGCGCGGTGTTGGGACTTGGCTTCGACATGGGCATGAGCATCAGTCAGGGTCATTACACCGCATCGATTCAGGACACGAACACGGCTGTTTAGGATGGCACGGCATGGCAAGGCATAGCATGGCGTACCACAGATAAGGGAGTTATATCTGGTCGAAGTGGCTATTTCAAGAAGACGATCCAACGTGTGCTGTTTGGCCCTCGCCAATATCATAATGCGCTGGACACACGGAGTAGCATAATTACCACCAATACTGTCATCGCTGTGAAGTCGTTGCCCCTGCTACTGCGAGTCGCGGTTCCGCATAAACGTCACGCCGAGGAAGGGAAAGGATCAGCTGCAGGGCGGCGTCTTGTCGCGCATCAGCAGCCATCACCTACACTGTTGCTTGGTATCTATTGCCCCGTCCTGCGCAAAGGTCTAGGGTACATATTCGTATCCCACGAATGTTTCGGACTTCGTCTACAGCACCAAGACGCTCTATTCGAGCACCCAGTATGTTGACGACCTCGATGCGAGACATTGGTTTGGGGGCGAAGAAGCCAGCGCAGGGCCATTTCCAATTCATCTCACCGGCGAACTCCCGGATTGCATCTCACTTGGCGAATCGTGTTTTTTCTTTCTAAACATGCTTGACCACTCCTGGGTGTCCTCTGTGGCGCCCGCTGTCGAGCTTCCGCTTCCAGGTCGAGCCTGTTGCATGCTCACTCACGTCGCTGACGGCTGAGCGACTGTCAAACAGTCCGTCACTTCCCGTATTCGACTATGGCTTCCAAGAACCCAACAACCGGCACGTCCCTGCATCGTGCGCCAGGTCCACCATGTCGGTAGGCGTCTTTTTTTTTAGTCCCTCACTGATTGGTACCTGTTGTTCGTTCCCATGCAAGGCCGGCCAGCCGCCTACTCAAAGCCATTCTCCGTATTACCAGCTCCGCGCACTCTGTGATCAAACTCCGATGCTTGACGCGAAAGACATCAGTGTCTTATAGACCGTGCCCACGATCGTCGGGCTGGAGCGCTGGGGCAAGTTGGAATGGGCGTTTCACATTTGCCTGGCGACGACAAGCCACAAGCGATACGAAAGAATAGCATGTTTGCGGCAACCGAGACTCATGTGAATGGCGCCCCAGAGATCTTGGACGGAGCACAACACTCTGCTCCAAGGTCGTGGAACAACGTGAGGAGATGGAGAGTACTGAAGAATCAACCCAGTGCTAAGCACAACGAGCAGGGCCGCTCCGACACAGGGTTGCCCAGTACGGGGGCCAGCGAGAACTGTACCACGAATTATAATGGATATCAACGGTCACGCCGAAGCCAACCGACTGCTCTTACCGCCTTCAGACATGCCATCGTATTCCTCGCTTTCTCCCTTCCGGTCGTTGCCCTAGCCCTCGTCGTCAAAGTCCCGCAGTGGTATGCTTTCGAAGCAGAGCATTGGGTGTCGAATTCTTTCACACATTGCAATTTCAATGGCGAGTTTACGCCTCTGGACAAACCCACCTTGGGCGTTTGGGATCCTGCCGGCTTCTTCTACATCACGGTCTCATGGGGCAAAATGGCTTTCTCGACGGCAAAGTTTATCGATATTGTTTGGGACATGGCTGTCGGACGCGGAGGACAGGCTTTGCTGGCCTTCGTCACATTTAAAGTCTCCTCGCAATACTTGGCCCTGGCCATGTTGAAAGCACCTGTGTCCTACAATACTTTTGAGTCTCTAGCGTTTGTACCTCCGACGTTGGTCAGGACAGTTCGACTAGCTGGAGATCTATTGACGAACCGGGGCTGGCGCGCGAGGTTGATCATGGTTTGGATCATCTCGAGCTCGCTGTTCGTTCTCGGCTTTTCCTCCCTGGTCACTGCCATGTCGGGTTACAGCAGCAATATCAATGCGGTGATGCCAAACCTCGAAAATGAGTCAGTCTTGTGGTCTAATTTTCAAGTGGTTCAGTTCGCAGTCAATGATGCTCAGCGAATTGGCCATCCTGGACCGTTATTCGTTACTACGGGAGATATCTGTGTTCAAGACGGCTTCCACGACGACGACGACGACGACGACGACAGTGGAAAGTACTATAATAAAGAGTATCTGACCGCGGAATACCCTCCTAGCCGACGTGCCGCTGCTGATGAGAACGAGGACGGAAATGCAGACGGCACTGGGGAGGTGCCTTGGGAGTATGTCCCGGCCAACTGCACAACGTTTTGGCATATTGTGCAATACGTGAGCACCTATGGGCTTCAAGGGAAGATTCATACTGAAAGCACGATTACTTTCAATGGGACGACCCACAAGCTTGCTCCCCCAGCGCTGAATGTCACCACTTCGTACTCGCCAACCGCACTCTCCACATTGTCGACGTACCTCAATACCTTCTCAATGTCCTCACCGCCAGCTCCGAGTTCGCTCTCCTCGGTAACACAACTCACAGACAACACCTTCTGGGTTTACGATGATGAAACTTATACTTTCTCCTACGTCCTCGACAATGCCACTTGTCGCTATTCTAAGTGGCACAACTGGGGCTTCTCGTTCCTCTTCTTGTTTATTACCTCCCTACTACTTGCGATATGGTCAGTCGGGACTTATGCGCTGTGGTTATATACACATCTACACAATTCCCAGGACCATGAGTCTCGTCTCAATTCAACTGGCGGGATCTACCGGTCAAGTTTCACTCTTGTTGAGGCTATGAAACGAGACGTGGGTCCCGGCGCCGTGACCCCAGAGCTAAAGGAATGCGAGATCCGCAGCTTAGTCAGTCGACGACGTGGACGTGTGATCCATGGCGTCGGCAATATAGACGCAGGGCCATCACCGATCCTTTGCGAGCCCGAGAAGAACCTGATCACTTCTCCTTCCACGACCTCACCAATCAACCAATTCCCGACGTCGCGCTGGCGGGCCCTGCGCTCCTGGATGTCTCCACCGACACATCCGAGACCCAGCCATGCAGATGAGAGCCAGTCTTCTGCAAACAGTGTGTTTACGCTCGCAAATTCAACCTTTTCGTCAACCTCGCAACATCCCATCCTCCACTCCCCTGCCGCTCCTGGAAGGACCATGACCATGACATCTCGAATGTCTTCCCTAGCATCCCCTCTAACAGAATCTCCTCCTGAATTCGGCTACTCACCAGCGACACAGGCAGGCATCCTCGACGAGACCACCGACGTTCGCAATAACGACCCCTCGGAGACAAGGATCTCAGGCAGGCCTCGACCGCGGCTGAGTCTGAGTCGAGCGATACGCGTATCAACGCAGGATGGGACCAATCCGCGCACGGGCACGGCGCCATTGCTTTCAGCGTCGTCCTCCCTGGCACCGAAATGGGTCTCCTCGCCCGGTCCTGTCACGCCCTCAGATGACTCTGGTTCTACTGTCTCCCCTATACCAGAGGACACAAGTTACGAGGACGCCGTGAGATGGAAGAACGACCTGGGCGAGGATTGAACTAGACATGCTAATGCTGCCCTCTGCCCTTTCATCTTCCCTCCTCTTATCATGTTCTGGTCGGACTTCAGCGCCTCACTCCATGAGCCAGTGTGGAGACGGCCTAATCAGAAAACTGAACCTCGCCACTACCTGTTCAGTCCGACTTGATTACCATTCTCGCGATCATGAGGGGTTTGATAAGTTAAGCACAGCCATGAGAGATATGCGTACGCGCAGGCCTCGAATCCATGATACCAGACCTGCGACGTATGGTTCTACCACGACTTGCAACTTCGAAATGTTTTCCAATTGCAAAAGCCATGGGGAGCGAACTGCGAGGGAACGGAATGTACGGCGGTTACACTGGCACGCTCGGTCTCGAGTCCTGTTCTTCGACATTTAAATCCAACTGATTAGGGCGTAAGACGATCCCATCTGAACTCTAATCCTGCATCGTCCGTCTTCTCATGCGGTAGTAATGGCGACTGAAGGAACCATCGCGAATCCCAGGACACACGAACTGACTAGTTTCAATGTTCTGGCACTAAATGAGTTTAGCGAACGAACTTGTTTGCTACGGACGACCTGGACAAGCGTGGTGACGATGTCCTCAGGACAGGCGCCTGTTCTGTGTATGTATACTCGAGCCAATGACGGTGATTCCTACTTGATGTACTCGTATCATGGCGCGCAGGTACGGAAAGAACTTGTAACGTTACGGAAGACTGCGATTCTCTGTGCCACAGTATCCCTTGACCAAGCAACGCGTACCATGTGTGCCTGGTCTGTCTGATTTTTGGGTTTCGTGTCCCTGAGAGAGCTGGAAGGTATACTAAGGAGACTTTCACCCCCTAGTAGACCGAGACCGAGACCGTTATCATGTTCCCCATCAGTGTAATTAGTTAGGTCTCTCACATCACTTCCGTCACGGAGCTACCACATGGTGGCGGCCCAAGATCGCCACGTCCCGCAGCTCCTCCCAAGTCTCTGCTTCACCTCTCCTCTCTCTGCTTCCCCTTCCTGCCCTAGGCTGCCTTTCCCTCCCAATCCCAGTTAGGTCCGCAGCATAACGCAACACCAGCCCGACCGAATTGATCTCGTGGTTCCTGAACCGAATATACTTCGCCAATTTCGATACCCTCGCTCTGGAACGCGCTAGACGTCGAGTCGGGTTGATTCTCGGTGAAATCCGCGACTCAGGAACCTGTAGCCTCTAGAAGTCCCTGTACCGCAATGCGCCACACCATTCCACCTGCCACATGCCACATGCCACATACTGCACGCTCGCTACATAGCAGTCTTAGTGAACGGCATGTACTGTCTCGGTCTTGGGCGTTAGACATCACACGTCCTAACCGAGCTAGCAGTACCTGCCTGCGACGGAACAGGAACAGAGCCACGTACAAGGACTCGGACTCGGACATTGTCAGCGATCATGATGCCGCCGATGCCGATCACCATAGCCATCTCGACGACGAGGACTTGTCGTGCTCGGCGTTTGTCCCGATGGACGGGGAAGACAATACCGTATCTAGCACTTGGAGATGGGAAGCGGTACTTTTCATGTCGGCTTATGATTCTCTTTCGTGCGGTGCGTCTGCTTTGTGAAATGGGTGAGCTGGGCTCAAAGAGGCGAGGGGACTAAACCCAGATAGCCGAGCAGTGAGATGGAGGAAGATACGTTTCCTGCACTGTCCTCGTCACCGCCATTGTAGCGGAGTCGGTGGAGGCTGCTGGTAGTGCTGCTACAAAACGTGGGAGGTGTTTCTTGCCTCGAGTTCGATGCGGGCTCTAAAGCCTGCCGATGTGTTCTGATCAGTGTCGAACGAAGTTTTGTCGAGAGGGGTCCGGGTGGAGCTTGTCTCGAAGAGCGATTCAGTGGCCGATCGATTCCAGAGGCATGCAACTAACCCCAGGTCGTACGGGAACTGTGGGTGCATAGTTGTTCAAGACAAGGACGACCACCGATCCGGCAGCTTACTCAAATATCCATCGCGACTGGTCGATCGCTGGCTGCCTCAAGTCTTGACACTCGAGCTATTCAGGTCCTTCTCCATAGATACATTGCTGGGCCCCTCAGATGATACGGTGGCCTCTCGAGCCTTGCGTTCTATTTCGCGCTTCTCACGGGCACGTCTCGCGTGCTGCCGTCGAAGGTTGATCGGCTGGTACACCTCGTTGAAATTCATCACCACTCCCAAGAATCGTAGATCCACGTCTGGCTGATGAGCCAAGTCATACAATAACATACTCACTCGTGATTTGAAGTCAGCAGATAAATTCAGTTGCCTCGACCTCAGGAGGCCGAGATGAGTTTCGTCGTCTGTTGCGCTCAGGTTCACGTTCGTCGGCGCAAGAGAGGGTTCATTTTCTTCCGCGAGTAACTGTGCACCTTTGAGAAGTGCTCCAGCAGTTGGTGTGCTAGCTCTCGAGTCACCGAGAACGTCCTTCTCCGTGATACCCCATTTGCCTTGGGCGGTCCGTCGCTCTATCTTGGCACTGAATTGCTGCCGTCTCGTATACTCGGCCACGCTGTACGAGTAAAGTGAATCGATGACTTCGCGGTAAGCGAGCATGCATTTCAAGATGTGATGTACCTGCACAATCAGGCTGTCTTCTTGATGGCCAGTAACCGGATGCCGTTGTTGGCCAATGAGACCCTTTTTGGTAATGTTATTGAGATAAGTCGTGTGAGCTTCGATCAAATCATCCAGCGTGGCTTCAGGCTTCTGCAGAGCGTCCTCGAGCTTCTTCCAGCTAGCCTCGATGACCTCAAAGAGCAGATAATACTGCAGCTGGTTGACAAAATGGACCATCTCTGCCACGACGCATCTTGACCGCTTCCAGTCATTGCCTAATTTGTCGCTGACGGCAGCCAGCACTCCTCGACCCCCAGTCATACTGCGCTTGCAAGTTGAGGCGAGAGAGTATTCGACCCTTTTGATTCTCCACAGCAAGTTGAAGATTTTGAGGTACTGTGTGTTGGCCCACTGGGTGATGACAACGTCGCAAGGGGCGCTGATCTTGTACTCTAAAGTGAAGCAGTCCCATCCAATCTCGCCGCTAGAAAGCTCAAGCATACGCGCATCCAGCCGGCGCAGGACTTCGGCGTCGTCATATTGTGCATTCGAGTGTCGAATGGCGTGTTCGAGCTGGGAGGTGAGGTTGTGTCTGTACATCGAGTTCACCGGCCGATCCAGGTGTTGAGCTAGTGACTCGATGAGTAGATCAAAGAAGTCGCCCTGCGCCAGCAGCATATACTTCTTTATCGCTGTCAGGTGGGTAAACAGGCCGAACTTGGTCGACATCAGATTAGTCAGTCGGGACATGGTTGTGCGGTAGGCGACGTCGATAGACTGAGAGAGGTTGGAGGTGTTCCCATAGTCCAAAGACCTCGAGTTCGACTTCGAGTATTGTATAACCCAGTCAGAGTCTCCACAGTTGTTGCGGATGAAATTGAGGGATTTGCCAATGAGGAAAACTTTCCTGGCAAACTCGGAAGATATGATGGAGGGCACCATGGCCGTGTCGAGCTTGTACTTCTCCTCCCAAACTGAGGTAGCCACGTGCCTATGATCGATGGCCGGCTGAGAGTTCGGATCCGGTTCTGTTATGAAAAATTCATGGTAAGGATCAATTAATTCTCCGTCGTAGATCCAATGCTTGAGCATCTCGTAAAAAGGGCGAGCCACCTGTGCCAGAATCTTCTCGGCGAATGAGGCGACGAAGGGATCACCGTGGGACGAGGATAGACTGTGGATGAGAGATAACAATTGGCCGCCTCGCTTCTGCTTTGAGTCTTCAACGATCAATTTCATGAGGCGCAGACCCATAGTCGCATCCCTGGTCCATATCAGACACCTCTTCAAAGTCACAACCGTCAAGCGCACGGACTGCTGATCCTGGGTTTTCTGCACAGTCGCCAGGGCTTGTCGGATTTCGGTTTCGAGCGATGCCACGAGACTTAAATAGGAGCGAAGTTCATTGTTGATGGCTGAACGGAGACTTTGATCAATCAGGCCTCCATCTTGACCAGCGGCGTATTCCGCCAACCCTCGATACAGCAGACAAGGTTCAGCGAGTGCATGGAGCAGAGACAGGATGGGAATCGGCAGACTAGCGGGCAGTTTCAGGCATGTCGTGTCGATAAAGTCGAGATGAGCAGAGGAAACACCTTGAAGATTAAAGGGCAAATCTCGGAGCAGATCCAACTCGGAGGGAGACACTACTCGTGCTTTCAGCGTGGCTTGAGCCGCTTGTTGTGGCTGTGATTGTTGCTGTTGCTGGTCCGCCTCCTGCGGTTGTTGGCTGCCCTCCTCTTCTACAGCCACCCCAACCTCCTCTTCGGGCTGATTCACTTTTGCTGAGAAAGCACGACCTCTGCGCAACGATGGTTGTGGTGGCAGTACATCGGCTCCGTCATGCTCGTGCTCGTGCTCCTCTTCGTCCTCATCTGCCACAAACGGCTTTTCCGGAGATAAGGTATGACGGTGTGGAATGTTTGCGAGCTGGTTGGAGTCTGCCAGTGGATTTCGAGGAGACGGTTCGGCGTGAGCGTTGTCGGACAATTTGTACAGCAGATAGAGAATAGCCCATTTCTGGTTGAGGACGGGGATGGCGAGCAGCCTCGAGTAGAGGTTACTGAATCGAGCGGCCTTCTCTGGAGATGCATTTTCGCGCAACAGCTTCCGTTTGATCAGATCTTGGGCCTGGTTTGTGTCCGGAGGCAGTCTACCGTCTGCACTCAGCACGACCTCTTTTGCATTTTGGATAGCGCTGTCAATGCGGAACTCGACATCAGTGTCATCTTGGTCGGCGCCAGGTGGAATAAGACTCTCGAGCAGGGATGTCAAGGTCCCTTCGATGCGATTCAGTCGTGGGTCTGCCATTGGCGGCACGGTGGTATCCGGCTTCACGGCGCATGACAAGGAGATCTCGGCAGAGTCGTCACTGTTGGCGGAAGTCGTTGCACTATACACTCGAAGAGAATCATTGCACTTGTTTGTGTGGGCGCGGGGAAGTCGCGTTGCGTGGTGCTTGGGTTGACGTGTCTGTGGCTGTGGTGGCTGCTGTGGCTGCAAGGCCCAATGGGTGGCAGGTGCGTGATGACTTCAGGTGGCCCTTAGGGGCTTCTGGAGTGCTTCTGAGGTGCTTCTAGGAGCGGTTTAGTTTACGAGAGCCTGCGAGTGCTTATGGGTCTGGCTATGATCTGCTTCATAGGCGCGCCGGCTAGGCTGCGCCCCGAAAGGGAGTTTATCCCCAATTTTCCACTGGAGCTTCTGAGACACGCCTCACGGATGATGCTCACGCGTTTCATGCGCAGGAAACCCCCGTTCCTTGACACGGTTTAATCGCTCGCTGGCTTCACCCGGCATTTCGACCCTTCGCCTCCTGTTTGGAAACACGATCTGTGACTGCTCATCACCCCAATCATCTCCACAAGACCTGCATCAAGCCTCGGACAAGCAATCCCAAGCGAAAAGACAAGTGAATAGACGGGCAGCAAGGGCAAGTCGAGCCTAGAAGACGAAGGCCGAAGCGAGATGCCCGGATGCCTCGAATTCCTTTTGTTCCAGATCGAATGCGGCTGATGGCAATGCCGACTGTGGTTCGATACTACGCTCCTTTACTGGCAGCCACCACGGCTCATGAATTGCATCGTTCGGGTGGAATGCGTTGCGCCTACCTCCATTCGTAGTGACAGATCGTCCTACTGACACAAATAAAGCCATCAGCACTTGCTGCATTGCTGACATGCCCTCCAACCGATCTGCCAACACCTGAACACTGCCTGCTGCGCGTGATTTCATTATTGGCCCTCCTATCAGCTCGTTCTCGACACCAATCGCACCATTGCCGATGCGACTCGCGGGTGCTGGCCGTACCGCTGCATACCACTTACAATAGTTCACCAAGCGTACAGCATAAAGAAGAGCGATCCGCCCTACAAATCCGACTGTCAGCCCTTTCCTTAAATCACACCTGTCTTCAGCCATGATTGCATACCTTCTTCGGCCCTACGTCCTGGCCAGCATCTTAATCGTTGTACTTGGTCTTGCGTTCTACCGTCGGCGGCGAAACCCGAATCTTCCAGACCTGCCGTGGCTCAACACCAGAGAAGGCGAGTGGCTCTCGACACTGCGAGCCAGAATACGCTCAACAGTCAATTACAAAGAGGCAATTCACCAAGCCTACCAGCAGGTGGGTCCGCTTCTCAGGTATTCCACATGTATCTTCGCTGACCTGTCGCAGTATTCAAAGAAAGACCAGTCATGCATTATAGCCAAAGTCAACGGCGACGAAATCATCCTCCCGGCCTCGCTAATAACATGGATCATCAATCAGCCCGACACCGTCCTCGCCGTGGACCACAAGGACATTCTTCAAACAGACTATACCTTCGTCCACCCGTTCGTGGTGAATAAGCCCCTGCACCATGAGACCATCAGGAGTGACCTTACGCGCCAACTGGGTACGCTCACCACAGACATCATGGATGAGCTAGCGACGGCATTCGACGACATCTGGGGCACTGACACAACCCAGTGGAAGGAAATATGCCCATTCGAGACGATGAAGCTCATCATTGCCCGGACAAGCAACCGCGTGTTCGTGGGCTTGCCGCTATGTCGGGACAAGGCCCTTTTGGAACATGGCATTGGATTCGCCTCTGCTGTTCCCGTCGCCTCCGTTCTGCTAAGGCCGTTCCCTGATTTCCTGCGGCCCCTTGCTTCTCTCATCATTGCACGACCAAATCGACGTCACACAAAAGGCTTCGCGCGTCTCGTACGACCCGAGATCGAGCGGCGTCAGAGGCTGCTGGACGGCCAGAACGGCGAGCTAGAGAAGAAAATTGGCGATCCCGAGGCGAATGATTTCCTGCAATGGTCAATCCGACGAGCGAGGGATAGCCCTTGCCCTTATGAACACGACCCAGACATCATCGCTGAAAGACTCCTGGCTGTCAATTTCGCAGCCATTCACACCTCCACATTCAGCATCACAAATGTCATCTTCGACCTCGTTGCTTCCGACCCTTCCAAGAGGTATCTTGAAGTCCTGCGTGAGGAAGCCTCCTCCGTGGCCACCGCCAACAATGGCGTGTGGACAAAATCGGGCCTCGCAAAGATGTACAAGACCGACTCGGCTCTGCGGGAATCCTCTCGCATAGGTTCCTTCCTGGGAGCTGGACTTTCTCGCAAGGTCATGGTACCCGAGGGCGTCACGGCTCCAAACGGCACATTCTGTCCATACGGGAGCTATGTCTCCGTGCCCACAAATGGCGTGCATAACGATCCAGAACATTACCCAGATGCAGCGACGTATGATCCCTTCCGCTTTTCGATCCAGCGCGAATCAGCACCGAACGTGTTTGGAAACAGCCCCGACGGGAAAGACTCGCCTGGACACACTGCCACGAGCACAAACCACCAACGCAGCAACAGCAACTCGGATGACTACATCAAGAAAGCAAATCTCTCCTTCGTCAGCACCTCACCTACCTATCACCCCTTCGGCCACGGAAGGCACGCCTGCCCCGGACGATTCTTTGCGGCGAATGAGCTCAAGTTACTGCTAGCGTATATGCTGACCAAGTATGAATTCGAGCATTTGAACGAGCGGCCTCCCAGTAAATGGATTGGGACAAGTCTGGTCCCTCCCCTGACAGCAACCGTGAGAGTAAGGAGAAGAATGGGGTAGGGCCCTGACACAGGGAAAATATGACGAGTAATGGAGTAAGGACGATATCAGATATTCTACATGGGAGCCCTTTTTGATTTCACAAATCGCTACCTTTCGCCTTGCAGATCGCTGCGACGGCACAGGCCATAATGCCCAGATGGTAGTCAGCTAGGTGGCCTTCGAGAGTTACACAGTCCGTTTCACCATCATTCGTTCGCGAGTGACTACAGAGTACTGTGTGTTCGGACTGAAGAAGCTCTGGTGAGCACGTTGCGAGTTCACGCCCAGACAGGCCCGCTCCACCATTGCCCGTTAGGGTCCGACTGGTCTCTTCGTACCCAGTCTGGACGTGCAACCACCACAGAAAGCGACTGCCAGAGACTTCGAGGCGGACTAGGACCGGTGAGCTCGGAATATCGGCCTCGATAGTTCGGAAATGAGGCCCACTCATCTACCGAGGGTGCAGGGCACTGCCTAACCGTGCGAGTAGGACAGGGCGTCTGGAGGGGGAAGTGTGCAAACGTAACCTCGCTCGGCTCTGCTGACCACTGGTTGGATGATCTCTGGCAGCAAAGCACGCCAAGTGCGACGACAGACTAACACTTCTTGGCTTGGAGTCCAGGCAATTTTGACTTTGGTGGCTTGAATCATGCTTAAGATGACGCTTAAGCATAAGCTAAGGCCCTCGGTGCGGGCAGGCTCCCAGCTGACTCGGAGCCAAATGAGCCTTCAGAGGGGAAGTACGCGTTTACGGCAATCATACTCTATGCCGGGGCAGCTGACGTCCCGACGGTGAATAAGGAAAATCAGCTTGTGTCCAAGAGAAGGTGGATTCCGACCCTTTGAATCGGCTTGGAGACCAAGCATTCCAGGGAGACCCGCCAGCGACGCCGGGACACATGGTTACGCAAACACCGAGGCGCCCAGCAAACCCATGAACGAGTCAGAACAGGCGGTCATCCCATGGGTCGTCGAAACTAAAAACCTCAAGAAAAGCCCAAGAACACCAAGACCTTTGGCGTCCTGCTAGCCTCTTGCCAAGTTCTTGTCCTTATCAAGAGGCGATCTGGCCGTTCCAAAATCGTGGCTGAGTGGCCAGATGAGAATTCGGGTTGACGGGTCGGTCTTGGGGCCCAGATAAGGAGGTGTTTCTCGTAGCCGAGGTGCAGACTGTGAGATCTTAGAATAGGGAGACAACTCTTTTCCCAGGCTCTTATTCATCCTGTACTCGTGGGGGCAACAGTAAGCTGATCGATCCTCTTCACTCGAGAGATGAAGACTGAATAAATGCAGACTGCGACCTACTCCTGTGGGTGCCCGTCCCGGCTGTGCCATCCGCCAAGGAAAAATGGTTTGACTAAGAAAAATGTCCAAGGCGTTAATGCCATGATGGAAATTCCCGTTCTTGACTTGGACCGGCTCCGGGTTGTGGACGAAAATTGGACGCCATTTATTATTGGCTCGCACACCGAGATACCAAGGCCGCCCAAGAAATCCCAAGACCCAAGAAGCTTGTTCAATTTCCCTCCTTTTAGGCAGACGCCGAGGACCAAGAGACGCTCGCCACAGCAGTGGACACACCAAGCTGCATTCTTTTGCATTGTACTCCGTACTTGTAGAGCGACCGGCGTCCGATGCATGCACTGTACAGTACACGTCCGCCGATCGTCTCTTCAAATACTGTGTAGAAGTTCGAAACTACGGCGCTCGAATCTGCGGGATTAGAGTTACTCTCATGGTTATCGATTCGGGGAAACGCTGCGGGAGCACACCTGGCTCGCTTGCAGGGAGGCGATCAATCATTTAGCGGCCACTGGCCAGCCCTTAGCTAGTGCCTCGGACGCCGGGTTAAGCATAAGCCTAGTGCCCAAGCTTGACCCGCAGAGGAAGCGGGCAGCTGGGATAGGCAAGACGAAGCACCATGGGGTCCACCGCCGGGCACAAGGTCGATGCGAGTCCCTCCCACTACTTCCTTAAGGTTTCTCAAATCGGCGGTACAAAAGTAACCAAAGGCTTGTCCGCCCAGAGCCGAAGTCGTAACACTCCCTTCCACAAGCCTTAATTCGCATGGCACAGACCCCATTCCGCTCCTCTCCTCTGTCAAAAGTCTTGTTTGAATTTCCCGGCATTTCTTGTCTCTCGTCTCGTCTCGTCTGTGGAACTGGGTTCTTACTGGCGACTCATCCTTGCTACCTCTCTCTCAATACTTGCTCCCGTCTAGACAGCCGAATCCCATACCCCTCACATTCACCTGTCTCTCGAAGTCTGCAACTTGTGAAGAAACCCTAAGAACGAGCACGCACATTCGCGCAGTGGTGCCGAAACAGCAGGCCTAGCAGGAAGGATCGCGCCTAGCATTCGACCGAGGAAGGTTGCCCGTCACCCATAAATGTACGCGGCGAGCTGAAGTGTTTCCACAATTCGCATTCAGCCCGCCGCGATCAACGCTGCAACGTTAACTCCAGCATCCACGCTCGGATCTTTAAGTGCAGCCCTGCTGCCGCCTGTGCGCAGCAATGGAGACATACAACGGGCTGGTCCGTACCCCGACGGACGCCATTATCCTCTTCGAAGCCTGTAGAATGGGAATTCTGCCTCGAGTCCAACGACGTTTATCCGAGAAGGAGCGACAGTCGATCAGATCGGGATCAGTATTTGTCTGGGATGAAAGAGAAGCCGGGATGCGGAGGTGGACCGATGGCAAGAGCTGGAGCGCGAGCCGCGTATCAGGCAGTTTCTTGACATACCGGGAGATGGAGGGGAAACGAGGTGGAAACTCCTATTCCAATAATGCAAACCGCGGCGCAAAGACCCCCGAAGGCGGGAACGAAGCTACTTCGCAGGACGGCGACGGGGAAGAGGGTCCTGACGGGTACCGGTACAAACCTGACGGGCTGATGAAGCAGTCTTTCAGCATCACGACTTCGACTGGCCAACATCTCCACCTGATCAGCTACTACTCGCGGTCTCATCCAACTGCCCAAGTTTTGCGACAACCTAGTACTGATCCCAGTCTGGCCAGCATCACACCGGCCAAAGGCATGTATCCAGAATCGACCATCAACGATCAATCATCCGTCCCTGCTGTCACCCGCTCCCCGATGCTCGGAGCGCCGGGCTATGTGGTGAGTCCTGGAGCGCCGGGGTATCACCGACCAGGCCCGGCCTCACCACCAGCGTACCTGCCACCGGGCTACATTCCTCACCCGGCAGCGTACATCTACCCCATCAGCCCGATGCACACACCACCCCCAGGGTACCACCTTCAGCCCTATCCCCTCCACCACCCCGGCTTACCTCCGCTGGCATACGGCGCGCCTCCTTATCATTCCCCACACGCTCTGCACATGAGCCATGCGCCTCCGTCATCTTATGACCAGCGGCCCTTGCGCAATTCCGAGTCCCGAGGTTCAGTGCCTCCGCCGCCACCGTCGAGCGCGGGGCAGGTAGCGCCCGCGTCGTACTCCATAACACAGCCGCCTATCGCATATCAGCCGAGTCCAGCGCCAGCACCACCCATGGCCCCAGCGGCGCCCGAACAGCCAGTCGAGAATGCTGGTTCGGGACTACAGATCGACCCCAGACTGACAGCGACGGCGACCGCGAATGGAAACGGGAATGACACTCGAGCGAACGGCGTGCCTAGCAGTAAAGCAGAAGAAACCACGTCGACGGCTCAGCCCTCTGACACGACTGCAGTAGGCGTAAGCGCCAGCCAAGCCCCCACCATCAACGCGCTCGTGCACAACATCACCACAAATATTCCTCCCGCCGAAAAAGCATCAGCGTCAGAGGCAGAAGCGGACCGACAAGGGAGCACGAGTCCTGGGGGCACAAAGAATGGCGCGCCCCCACAAGATATCCCGAGTGAGAAGTTGGGGTTCCGGGAAGACAAGAGGGCACTAAGCAAGCTGGATCGTGTGTTCGCTAAGGTGTAGCCCATATGCCATGCCATGCTTTGAGAAGAGTGGTTGTTATCTGCATTGCGGGCAGTTCAAGTTCATGAAAAAAGTCAAGCGTTTCATCGCATCAAATTCGGCGCCAACGGTCTGGTCTGGTCTGTAGGTTGTTTCAGAGGGGTCATATGCATAGTTATGTGCATGAGTTACGATCTCTTATGAAGAGCGATATTTCTTCGTCTCTGTGCTAGCGATGAGTCGCGCATTGAGGGTTGGAGGGCATGCGGTAATCATTAGACTCTGGCAAGATGAACTGTGTCTCCAGCGCAGCATGGCACTGTATGTCTGCGATCAATTGGTACGGCTACGTCCACAAGTAGTGTAGGAGAGAAGAATGAGTTAGTGTACGAGGTAGCATACTCTATCAATCAACATATGTAGGAGCAATGTTGAAGCACAGTACTGTAGCGATACTTTACGATGTTCTGATTGCGGCTCAGCTCAGATTTTTGGTTTCGTCAAGACCCATCCATCACTGTGCACTTGGTGACATAGCCGTTGGCGTCTTCGAGATGGACTGGAAGTGCCCACTACCTCCACGACATTGGGCCATACTACTACTACAGTACACAGTATTGCTTCTTCGCGGCCTTCCGCACCATGATTCCTGGATGCAGGATTCCGAATACAACATGTTACTGCATCAAAACAGCACAACTCGACAGGACGAGGGGCTCGCAAGCAGCGGGTGCAAGATACGCAGTGCAGTGCAGTGCTACAGGACTGAAGCCTGAGCTATTTCTCCGTTCGGACAATGATCTGACACCAACCGTGGAATGAGTAACACTTTCCACATGCAGTAACTGGGGGCCCCATTGGCGAGGTTGCTTGCTTCATGCAGCTTAGTCCGTGTGAGAGACCTGCGCAGACCGCTTTTGCACCTACTGCATTGGGTAACTTAACTTCGTGATCACACGGGGCAGAGGTGACGTGACGATGTCTCGGGTAACTTCGTGATCGCACGAGTCAGAGGTGATGTGACGATGCCTCTCCCCCCGGCGTGGCTCCTGGGCATGCACACCGGGATATATACCCAAAGCCGGACCGTGGCGGACAAGAGCTGTGCAAATGTCCTCTTCGACTCCCACGGGACCGAGAGCCTGGTAAGCTTTGCGTGTGGGCAGTCCAGCACCAACCTCTGGGTCGGCAATTCTTTGGATACACAGAGAGAGCGAGTGAGCTCCTGACGGACGAACAGCGTGGCCGCGGCCATGGCACTGTGCCTGTGCCTCTGCGCGTACTGCGCATCATCTCGTGCCGCAGCCTCATCTCGACCGCGAGGCGAAGGATATAAAGACGACCATGGACGTGAGAGTGGGGGATCCATGCTGCATATCACCACCATCAGGAGCACGAACAGGGCAGCCACTCAGGAAACCACACTTACTCGGCAGTGGAGGCGTCTTCCTCCCCCCCAGTTGGAAGACTATCGCCGGTTCTTGACCGCTCAACTTGAAGCACACAGTGTCCGTCAAAGACGAGTTGCGCTCCTCGGCCGTCGCCGTCGCCGTCGCCTTTGCCGCATTCGTTCTTGCCATCGGTATCAGCGTGCAGGGGAACGAAGCAGTGTGTTGACCTTGACCCTCTCTGACTCGGATGGATACTGACCCAACCTAACCTAGCCGTCTCAGCCAATACGGCTGTCCGGCCTCTGGCTGCAAGCCGGCACGTAGTCCCGCGTCGAGGATGGACTCCCACGGACGCTCAACCTCATCGTCGCCCACGGCGCCTTGGCGTTTCCCAGGCCCGTCCCTGCCGCTCGCCTCTCCACGCAGCTGATGCGCACGACGAGCAACCAGATCTCCCTGCGCGTCCGACGTATCTTCACGGCCGTCACCCCCGGAGCCTGACTGCAACGGGTCTCCAGTGTGTGACATGTACATCCACGTGGGCAGATGGACGAGGATTACCGGGGATTCCATCGTGAATCTGAGTAAGAGTCCTGCCACCTGCGTGGTGTGTGACCTGATCAAGGTTTTAGAGTATGTATGGGGGTATTAGGCCCGCTGGCCATTGCCTTCCCCTGGCGGCAACCGAAGCGACGATTTTCCAGCAGACGACTGCCACAGCAACACCACGGGCCAAGGAGAGGAGCTCGAGCCTTGGACGGTGGAAGCGAATTTTAGCCGCCTAGGAAAAACGTTTCCCAGGTCATTGAAAGAGATCGAGTCGGCGACGCCCACGTTTTTATGGTCTGCTTACTGTGGTCGGTACGGTACCTTGGCCGATATAGTTCCGATTGTGCCATTCCTTTGATGAGTCCAATTCGAACAATCTTTGTCTACTTCACCCGTCAGGAAGCATGAGACGGGGAGAAGTGATCATCTGTTTCTCCACCCTCCTGCGGTGTCTGTAGGGCATGGTCTTTGATCTGTTCATCTCTCGAGCTCATCATGCGTTCATTCCCACCGTGATGCTTCTGGAATTCTGTAGTCGCAGGCACGGTCGGCTATTTGCTCCATCTCAGCTGATGGTCGATATATGTCGAGAATTGCGGCCACAAGCGTGAAGATTGGTTTTCGTCTCCAACATTTATTCAAGGCGTAAACATGTACTCAGTGTTCGCAGGGGATGGGCCGCATGCCCGCGCTGAGGCTGGAAAAGAAGACCATCATTCTTGGCTTAGGCACCATGCGTTCGTAGCTGGTGTACTCTTGCATAGGCAGCCATCTCGCTGATACTGTAGCATAGAGAAAAGGGGCACGGGAGAATAGTTTCGCCGCGCCGCGCCTAGTCGCGTCGCTTTGCTCTGGTCGCGCCAACTTTTTTGGTATCGCAGGTGAACATCCTCGCCGTGTATGCTGCTATTTACCCGTGTGCGTGATGCTATGGCGTACTCTGAAGTCGCCGCTGCGTTTCACGGGCGATATACTCCCTCACCCTCCGCACCTAAGGTTGTCCTTTCCCCAGACTCGAATCCCCGTCCCCTCGTTGGGCGTGCGAGGCCTTCATGACCAGAAGGCAACGGACACAACAGCACCGCCGCCAACCGTCCCTCATGAGAGACTCATAGCAGGAACCCATGAAGTTCAGCTCGACAAACCTATCAGAGTAACGGGCCTTGTCCGCAGCATCCGGAAACAAAAGAAGGTCGCTTTTGCTCGGATAGGCGATGGCTCGACTCTGGCGAACATCCAAGCCGTGTTTCCAGATCCACAGCTAGCAAAGGAGTATGTGAGATGCGATTCAAAGAGCATGGGAGACATCTGACGTGCGGGTTCAGCATAACCAATGGGGCATATGTCGCGCTTATTGGAAAATGGATCCCATCTCAAGGAGCCGGGCAGAGTCACGAACTGAGGGTGGAAGATATCGAGACAATAGGCGAAGGCAATACCTCTGTATGTCTATAACGTTGTAATTCTGCCATCTGGTTCTTACTGCAACGGTAGGACAATCCCATCCAGAAACAGTCCATGTCGACGGATTTCCTGCGAACCGTGCCCCATCTACGCATGCGCACGGCGTTTCATTCGCTGGTCAACCGGACTCGAAGCCATCTGATCTCTTCCATCAGCTCCTTTTTCTCCCACCACGCCGAAAACCCAGTTTATCAAGTGCTGCCGCCTCTCATCACCTCCTCGGACTGCGAAGGCGCCGGCGAAGCTTTCACCATCTCCCCACAGAGTCATGGCCAAACGCCTGGGACAAGCGAGGCAGCGTCCAAGGAGCAGCAGAAGATGTACTTCCGGGAGCCGAAATATTTGACCGTCTCGTCACAGTTACATCTCGAGGCGCACGCCGCCGAGCAGGGAGCCGTTTTCGCATTCTCGCCGACATTCCGTGCCGAAGAGAGCGACACACCTCGACACCTTTCAGAGTTTTACATGCTCGAGGCCGAGTATCGGCACGTATCATTCGAGGAGCTGATTGCGCGGGTGGAAAACCTCGTGAAACATCTGGTGCGTTCTCTCCAGTCGCACCAGACGGGCCAGGAGCTCCTGGAATACTACGCCGATCAGAAGCATCGATCCACCGACGCAGAATTTGTCGATCTAGCCGTCCGATGGGAGAGGTTACTGGGTAATTGGCACGTCCTGGACTATACATCAGCGATGAGCGCACTCGAGAAAGCGTATGAGTCGAGCAACGGAGAGCTGTTCGTCCATCGACCTCGGTGGGGACAGGGATTACAATTGGAGCATGAACGATGGGTAGTGGTCAACCTTGCAGACGGCCAGCCAGTGTTTGTGACGCATTACCCCAAGGCTGTCAAGCCATTTTATATGCTTCCCTCCTCGGCGATAGCAGCTGCAGAATACACAGACGGGGACGCTCATCGAGCAACGGTCGCGTGCTTCGACCTACTCCTTCCATTCGGATACTGCGAGACCGTCGGTGGGAGCCTGAGAGAGCATCGGCTAGAGCAGCTTATCGGTTCTATGCGTGAGAAGGGGCTCCTGAAGCACGTGGAAACGACACCAGGCAGCAATGGTAACGGGAATGGTAACGGCAACGGCAATGGCAATGGCTATCCATTTCTTCGGCCCGGAGAAAGCCTGGGCAACTTGAAGTGGTATGCCGACCTCCGACGGTTTGGAAGCAGCCCGCATGGAGGCTACGGGCTGGGATTCGACCGCCTAGTCGCCTACTTGACGGGCGTGAGTAACTTGCGCGAGGTGGTCCCCTTTCCTAGGACATGGGGGAGGGCGGACTGCTGAATTCGAGTCACATGCGTCAACGCAGCCTTGGTGACTTTAGTAAAGGAACACACTGTACTGGAGAACGCAACAATCACCGTTCCTAGCCAGGCACAACGTCTGGGGAGTTGTGGAGGAGGTTCATGTGCTTGTCTTCAATGCACATCCACATGTACATCCTACATTCTATAACCTATCCCTTATGCCTGCTTGCTCGCATCCTGACTCTGACGTCTCTCGACACCCACCTCCTCCGCATGACTCATCGCCACGACCTTCTCATCGTCCTCACCGCCGAACTTGCCTTTCAGCACGTCGTTCTCCACGTCCTCGCGCAAATGGCAGACGTATTTGCGGAAGTTGCGCACCGACACGCGATTCAGGAACATTTCGTCGAGTTCTTCGAGGGAGCGGCCTTTCATTTCTAGAGACAGAGATTAGTATACCGCTCGAGTGACGTGGTCTCCTCGGAACGTCGTCCTTAATACTCGAGGCACGGAATACTATGCCCTCCTCAACAATAATAACCAGAGACCGGACCGTGCCGTGCGCGACTTACCTGGCATGAAAAAGTAAAAGAAGACGACGCAGGCGAAGTTGCTGCCCGCCCAGATGTAGCCGTATTGGGCGCCCTAAAAGGGGACAAGGCTGTCAGTACAGGAACCGTCACACCGCCAGGGGAGTGAACTTAAAAACTCCTTCATTCCACTTACCAAGCCTAACTCCGCGGGATTGATGAAATAAGGCGAGCAGAAGCTCACCAGCCACGCCAGGAGGTACCCTATCGCCGTGGCGCTGCCGACGGTCCAGGCTCTCAGGCGCGTACTGACCACCTCGGTGGCCACGGGGTACGAAGCACCGCCCACGCAGCCGTTGTAGAAGAACTTGAACAGCGCGATGAAGGCCGTGAGCGTATTCGCCTGCACGCGTGGCGAAACGCCCGCGCTCGCGGTGACAGCCGGCAAAAGCTGGCACAGGCCGCAGGCCGTGGCGCCGATGATGAGGATGGCCCGACGGCCCACGAGATGACGCATGGCGAACATGCCGACGTTGACGCCGATGAAGCCGACGCAGCTGGTCATGATGGTGTACTCGAAGGGCTTGGTCACGCCGCCTTGTTGCAGGAAGTACGTCTGGTAGGCGATCAGGAACCAGATGCCCGACGCGGACTGGCAGGCGATCATGCAGTAGCAGAGGACCGTGCGGCGGAGGTCGGTGCCTTTCTGACAGTCAGTGGGAGGTGGCCGCAAAAAGGGGGAGCCAAGTAAAAACATGCCTCTAAACATGTCGATCCAGCCGACGCTCTTGGCCGTCTTCTTCTCCTCTTCCATGCCGCGTACCATTTCGGCCCATTCGTATTCCAGCTCCTCGGGCGTCAGTGCGGAGCCGCGGAGTTGGATCAACGACCTCTTCGCCTCGGCGTCTCTGCCTTTGTGCAGCAAGAACCGCGGACTCTCGGGCACGAAGAACAGGCCGATGGCCAGGATGGCCGGCACAATGTACAGACAGCCCAGCGGGATCTGGTAGCACGACTTGTCCATCCGTGTCTTTGTAAAGTTGTTGACCGTGCCACCGAGGATGGAGCCGATGTTGACCCAGTAGGCGAACAGCGCGACAATCACGCCGCGGAGGTGCGCCGGCGCGGCTTCGGACGTGTAGACGTTGGAAAACGTCACGAGAAACCCGTTGGCGATGCCCAGGAGGAGGCGGCCGAAGTAGATGGCGCCCTTGGCCGTCGTGGCGATCTGGAGGGCAACGGCGACGGCGTTCAACACGCAAGCCAGCCAAATGGCGTGCTTGCGGCCAAAGAACGCGCCAAAGGAGCCTGCTAACAGAGAGGACAGAAATGAACCCAAGGTGAGGAGCGAGCTGATGAGTTGTTGGAACGTCGGGTCGATGCTGTACCCGATTGGGCTCTCAGGGTCCTCGTATCCGAACACTTTTAAGAATCCCGGCATTGCTTGGAGGCCTACTTAAAATGTAAGAGTCTCGACCCAAGTGGAATTCGAGACTGCAACGCACCTCCAACAGCGGCTGTGTCGAAGCCATACTGCGTGTTCGCGATTGAGACGATGCAGCAAATGAAGAGGCATTTCCTGTTAGCCCAGAGGCTGGAGTCCTTAGATCCGAACATCGTGCGTGTCGCGACTCGAGTGTGGATGCACACTATCAATGTAGGGAGAAAGAAAACGGAAGTACACAGGCTCGATGGTGCAAAATACCAGAGTCCAATACCTTCTTATGTTTGCAGAGCCACAGAGGGATCTGCAGTCGTGATAAGATGGGTGAATCCCACAATTGCGTGGCATTCGGCGATTCTCCTTTCCCTGCGAGAGGTCGATCTGCGTATAGGGAAAGTCCCACACCACGAAGATGGAATATGGGGCCCCGGCATATATCTGGAGATGTCCTTTCGACTCGGTTATCATTGCGAATCAACAAATGGTCGGACTCTGCAGATTGGTCGCAGTCCAGCAATGGCTTGGCTTTCCGGGCGGGTGGGTTTGAGACCGGTATCACGCCGACATCTTTCATATATCCGCTCGAAGGCCGGCGGCCGCATTAGTTGCCCCATCCGCCAAGGAGGAGACGGCTCGAAACACAGAGTTAGAGGTCCCGTTCTCTGGCATCGTGCATACTGTCGTGGCGAAGGACGCGGAGAACATCGAGCAGTCAAAGCGATATTACCTCGACAGAGGCAATGCCTGTCGCTTGTCCTTCTGCAAGCGAGAGCTCGGCCTTCTCTGGGGCGCTCACAAGGGAGCATGGCCAAAGTGCGGGGTGACCGCGTGAGGTAGTAACGGCGCAGGGAGGACAACGCATGGATGGGAGGTTGGCGGTAAAGGAGTCCAAGAGATCCAAGAAGCGGAATGACATGGGATGTGGTCTTGGCGCCAAGTTCGGTGTTTCATGAATCACCGCAGAGCTCCGAGTCAACGGACAGCGTTTGTATTCCTGTCTGCAGCATTTTGACTGTTGTCGTACGAGCACAGGAGGGTCGACCTCAAACGCGAACGATTGTAATTAAACAGCAGGGAGTTGTGGTCTCCCTTTATGGTCACGTGGGGCGGCGCCAAGCCTGACGCACGTGATGCCACCATTTCTCCTGTTCACGCGAGGCACGTCTAAATGTGGCTCTCTCACCTCTTACTCCTGGTGCTCCCTCTCTCAATAACCTTCCGAGGTCGAATATGCCAGATCGACTGGTCTCTACTGCGAATGCTGGAATGGAGAGTCGAGATCCTGCTGCTCCATCGCCATTGTTGTTTGTCCCGTCATATTACAATGGCGTCGAGCTCATGGACTCTGCTCAGGAGCCCCCACTTCGCCCAAATTCTTAGGCGGGCAGGACATGTTGGCGTTAACACAAAGGTTTGGACAATGATGCGAGCCATCCTTCCCAGTGTCAAGCTATGCTCTAACTAGAAACACGAATTGATCTGCTGCGAGGCTGACATTCCGCCTATTTCGTGTTTACCATTCCAGTCGCGTGCAAGGTCCCACACGGACCACCGAGTCCGTCGTATCTGTACGATGTATTCAAATCTCCATCTGTCGTCGCTGTCACGGCGTCTCGAGTCTAAGGTATGAAAGCAACCGGCACAAGGGCCCAGACAATACGATGTGGAAGGGTTTGACTACTGCTGCTGTAGCGTTGCAGCTGGTGACACCGGTTTTTGGATATGGCACGACAATCTCGATTGGTGTCAGCTATTGTCCTGCCGTCTACCCGAGTTCAAGTACAAGTAGCAGTGCCACTACCAGCGCGTCCACAACACCTAGGTACGACCTGTTTTGGCGCTACGCAGCGACGAAACTGACACACATACAGCATTACCCCAGGATCGCCAGTTCTTCTTGCCTTTACATTGAACGGCAACACTGATTACCTAAGAGCCGATGGAACAATCACCAGCGACTCTTCGCAAGCCGCAGACTTTTCTGTCAACGCCTTTGGGCAGCTAATGGCTGGGAATGGTTATGTGTCCACCTCCGGAGACGTCGCGTTCCAGCCGTTCGCAGTTTCATCTGACACACCAGGAATGAAAAGAGCTTCGCGGATCTTTACCCAATTCCTTATCGACCTCGACAGGACTCTGGCGTGGATAAATGATGCATTTCTTGGTGGGCGTGTGATCTTCTGCGTTTCTGGCTCGACAATGGTGGCAGCATTCGACGGAGCGGCACCAGCAGGTTGCACGGTCATTCAGTTAGGCGTTATTCCTGTGGTAGATGTCAACCCATCTGCCACCTCTTCGACGACAAGCTTGCCACAATCCACATCAGGCAATATGCCTACTATCTCATCAAGTATATCGCCGCCGGACAATTCTGGATTCCCAACCACCACAGGTTCACCACCGGAGACAATCATCTCTGTTTCGACTACTCCCTCGACCCCAGAGCCATCCAATTCTGCTTCAGGGTCATCGACACGACCGAGTTCTCCATCCAGTACGACAAGCTCTTCACCTTATGCCGGACCTTCCTCGAGCTCTGAAGCACCCTTGCCATCTTCAAGTGGTACGGCATATCCTGCGCCAACAACGACCGGTACTCCAAATTGCTACGATCGCTCCCCATTCGATGGCACCGTCAATAACAATTACCTGATCCTGTGCGATACGGATCTCGAAGGCTATGATCTGGATGCTGTCCCCGCTTCGGATATTGCGGAATGCGTCGATGCGTGCAGGTCTTACGTCCCTACTTCGCAAGGCCAGTGTGTTGCTGTAGAATTTGACATTGTAAGTCTAGCTGGCTTGTATCGGCCCATGTCTAACGGTTCTTTCAGCTTGAGAGCGGGAATCCATGCCATCTCAAATATTCTATCCCCGCAGTAAACAGGGGAGCGAATTCTTTCTCACAGGCCGCAATCGTTGTCAACGAGCCGTATGCCCCTGAAATCGTCTTCTCTGGTATCGAGAGTAGCACCACACCAAGTTCGAGTGCAGAAGCATCATCCACCACAGTTGGACCCCCACCTCCGGCGTCTACAATGTCCACAGCTGCGAATGGCGCAATCTCCCCTTCCACCTCGACCGTACAGGGATCCAGCAACCCGACCACTAGCATGAATATTTCCCCAAGTTCAACGAGCACTCACCAGAGTACCCCATCCAGCAGTGGCGGAGGCTTGCAAAGCAGTCAGCCTGCTGTGGTGTCGTCAACAGCGGGATCCCCCGGTTCTGGTGGTGCTGCAACCTCGTCCCCGAGTGGAGTTTCGAGCGCCCAACAGCCACCGAGCACGATGTCGACCTCAAGGAATTCGGCCACTTCGTCTCCCAGTTCCAGTGCTGTGAGCTCTTCGCCTGCTGGAAATCCGGCTAGCTCTTCTCGCACTACCAATCTAGCCACCTCTTCTCCTGCTGCAAGCCCGTCTTCGTCGTCTGCCACCCCAACCGGTAGCAATCCTACATCGACATCGCGGCCGGTCTCTACAAGCTCAGCTACGTCCAGTCAGGCGACCTCAAGGTCGAGTACGACGCTTGTTAGCACACTGACAACCACATCATCACGCACCACTGCTAGCCTTGCGTCGACAGCTGTAGTGTCTTATTGTTCTGCCACACCGACCACGACTGACCTTTGTCCCACCTATAATCATCAGGGTTTGAACGCCAACAGCGATGGCTACTGCTATGAAGTTGAATGTGCTACTGCACTACAGGGTACTGTCCTGGTTGGAAATTCAACCATCGAAACATCATTGAAAAATTGTATTGGCGAATGTACCAACTACAACGTTGCACTGCCCTTTGGATGTGTCGGTGTCAGTTACCTTGGGACATCGGCTGGGACAGGCGCCAATTGCCTTCTCATGTCTGCCATCACGAGCACCGTTGCCAATGCGAATGTGAACAGTGGGCGCCTGCTCTACGCTGGCTATCCCTTGATCAGTGACCCGACCTACCCACTACCGAGCACCACTACGAGCCAGAATGCTCTGACCCCGACGATCTCATCATCCATTGTGCCTGCGTCATCTGTGGCAAATTCGGCGACCACCACAACCTCATATGTTCCCACTACTTGTCCAGCCGCTCCAACAGATGCATCGACAATCTGTCCAGGCAATTCCCCTCTATGCTACCAGTACGATTACCTGGGTAACTCAGCCAACTACGAGATTGAATGCTCTACCCAATTTACAGGGTCGACGTCGCAAGCTCTGCTGATATTTGATCTGAATGACTGCGTCAATCAATGTCAGTATGCGAATGTTCTCCGAGCCAACAGTTGCCTGGGCGTGACTTTCATGGTAACCCCAGTTGGTCAAGGGACGACCAACAACTGCTACCTATATTCTTCCATTACCTGTGGCACACGCGGCAACGCTACATTCAATAGCGCCCGGTTGCTCTACGCTGGCTACCCTCTGATCACCGATTATACTGACCCGAGCTTCTTGTGTGGCAGCTCCGCAACTTCATCATCAACGACGGTCTCAACTTCAGCAGTCCAAGCAACGTCCAACCCGGTCACAACACAGTCATCGACAACCACCACTCGGGCTCAAGCCGCTGCGACCACTTCAGCGAGCCCGGTCAACGATCTTTCGCAGATGGCGTCAGCTAACTTCCCGCTGGCTTACCCTCAAGATCCAGTCTGCGACAACAATCTTCGTTCGAAGTATTATGGTAAGTTTCACTTCAGTCTAAGGGGGCCGTAGAAGCTAACCAATGCTCCAGGTGGCCAATTACAGGTGAATCCGGCACAGGGGCGTATTTATGATATCGAGTGCGCAGTAAGTTGACTGCCATCGTCAGTAATGCCGGAGATATACTGAAAAGCATGATTAGTCTGACTACACGAACCCCGGCAACAATCCCTTCGGCGCAACCACTCAAGCTACCTACAACAGCTGTGCCAACCAATGCGACGTTGCCGCCGCGCAAAGCTCCACCTGCGCCGCCTTTTCCTGGTCCGCCTCATCTGGCCTCTGCACTCTCTTTGGCCGTGTCAGCAACGGTCTTTCACTCACCACCAACATGACCCAGACCAACGGCGTGCACTCGGGCCGCTGGCTCACTCCTAACGGCAGCCCCACCACTTCACAGCCTTTGCAACTGTACCTCGCTCGACCAGTGCCCTTCCAAGTGGGTCCCATAACCTCAGGCTCAGCGCGCGACTATCCCGGTGGTACAAATACATACTTCAACTACTGGAGCGACACCAACCACGCCACGTTGCTGGACCTGTCGAGCGTCCTACCAGGCTACGCATGGCGCATCTTCGGTCAATCGACCACCACGCTGTGGGTGACGGCAAATTTCTGGTTCACAAACACAAATCTCGCAGTCACGGCGTCCACGCAGAACACCTGGTCCGCGCTGTCTCGCAACAGTGACTCGTCTCCTCTGTCCTTCCCGGCCGGCAATCTTCCGGGCTACACGTTGGCCCCGTTCTGGTCGTACGGCCACATCATCGGCGCCTCCCAACAGGGCATATACTACCAAATCGACCAGATCTCCGCGGGCCGCTACGGAATCAGCATCGAGTGGTTTTTCTCCCACTACGGCCAAGACAACAACGTCTTCCACGCGGTAATGACATACGACACCAACTCTCCCGGCGTATGGACAACCTACTTCTTCAGCGCGGGGGCTTCCTCTGGGGCTTTTGAAGACGAAGGCCTGAGACAGACAGTTGGTGGGCAAGGCGATCCGAGCAGTCAGAGCCAGTATTTCACCTACTGCGCGGGCGTCCAGGACTGTGTGTTGCCTGGATCCAAGATGGTGATGGACACCACCCAGCTTAACATGGGTGCGGTGATGAATTACACGGCCGGGCTGTTCAACCCCGCGACTTACCCAGTAGGCACGTGGACTTGGAACACGAAGCCGTCCGGTTGAGAGACGACGATGACGTGAAGAAAGGTTCGAGGATGCTGGGGCTGTTGTTTTTGCTGAACCTCGGCTTCACCTTGTCGGAGTGATTCCTTGCATTAGCATAGCGGAAGAACCTTTCAGCTGTGGTTAATAGATATCGTGCTTCCAAGTCCACCGAGGTTAGATAGATTAGGGTAAGCGGATACTTAGTTCCGACTTGGCCTCCTAACGGCCCTGTATTCGCTCTTGTCCAGGCTGGCACTGGCTGACACTAAGAAACTGATGTCTTGCACTCGACAGCCCAAGTTCGGCACCTCCAAGGCTCGGTAAGGTACAGAGTAAACTGCGAGGATTCAGGGCGGTGAATGTGGGGTTCGGCGTCGGTCAACAGGGAGCAAGGCCACCTACCGAGCTAGAGGAGGTGCTATCGTAGTCATCGATTGGTACACTTGTACTGTAAACGCTCCAACCGGCCAGAAACAACCTCGGCAGCCAACGTGCCGGCCGCGCCAGGGTACCGTAAGTGCGACCGTCGACGCGAGCAATAATTACATACACTGAATACATGCATGCTGAGTGCCCATCGTGGAACTCAATCTCCAAGACTGAGTAGCTTCAGACCAGAAATCTATCCACCTCACTGGACCCCTTGATTAAACCTCGTCTTCGGACATTGCGCCGGTATCCCAACACGAGGCGCCATCACATAGCACGATCAAATACAGCAAACCCCGTACCATCCGAAAGTCAACCGCATACAGTCCCTAACTAGACAGCACCGAAGCACGGGGCACGAATCACGCATAATCACATTAATAGCCACAGTACTCGATATCGAGCCCGGAACGAGCCAGTACAGCACAGCAGAGCACCATACCATACCATGCCGACCGACCACTTCGGCAGTCCGCTCCCCTTTGCGGAACCCGCGTGGTGCGTTTTATGTGTCGCCCTGCCCCGAGGAAGCAAATCACCGTCCCGCTACAAAACACACCCTGGACGTACTGGCCTGCTGACAAGACGAGTCCATGCACTGTAGGTACACGGGCCGTCCATCGCCATACTATAAGGCCTCGCATCGCCGTCTGCGCGAGGTGGTGAGGAGATGGGTCCAAGAGGTACGCATACCCTCACATACGCACGTCTCTTCCGCTGCAGCTCTCTTCTCTTCCCCAAGGAAACTGTAATTTATTTCGGCCGTGCCATTGCAGCTTTCTTTCCCTGGCCCCTCCCCTCTATTCCGGTTGCGACGACGCGAGGGTGAAAGGCTCCGTTCTGACTTTGTTCCGCGCAGAACGTTCGCAGCGAGGAATGGGAAGCCGCAGGCGAGGTTCCCAACGAGGTATACGCGAAATGCGCCGCCGATGGACTCCTCATGCCCATTGCCGCCGGAAGGGCGATCCCCAGGGAATGGGCGGGCAAGTATCCCATCATTGGGGACATCAAGCCGGAGGAATGGGATGGGTTTCACGATCTCGTGCTCTGGGATGAACTGTATAGAGGGGGAGCTGTCAGTTCGATTTTTGTCGGTTTGGTAAGTTGAGTCAGTCGATCTTCCTTTTCGTTTCGTTCGTTTCGTTCATGTCAAGTCACGTCTTCCGGCCCTCCTATGACCTTGTTGTGTTGTGCTGTGTTGTACTGTACGGCCACCTTGTCTGCGGTGGGCTCCTCAATCCTCCCCTGTGAAGAGGAGCGTTTAGGCCCATCACATCTGTGACAGTTTACCCATCGTTCAAGAGCATACTCGGGTGTCATTTTCTGTATTGACCAGTCTCCATCGTCTAGACAGTCGGCGCCCCGCCCATCCGCCAATTCGCCTCCCCAGCCCTGCAGGCCAAGGTCCTCCCGGAGATCCTGTCGGGCCAGAAACGCATCTCCCTCGCGATCACAGAACCCAGCGCGGGCTCCGACGTGCGCAATTTGACCACCACGGCCGAGAAAACCGCCGACGGGAAGCACTACATTGTCAACGGCGAGAAGAAGTGGATCACCAACGGCATGTTCAGCGACTACTTCAGCACGGCTGTGCGGACAGGACCACCGGACTCCGGGGCCGCGGGTCTGAGCTTCCTCCTCATCGACCGCCATTTACCGGGGATCCAGTGCCGCAGGATCGAGATTGGGGCCGGCAAACTGAGCTCCACCACGTACATTACGTTCGAGGACGTCAAAGTGCCGGCCGACATGCTGATCGGCGAAGAGGGCGGCGGGTTCAAGTTCATCATGTCCAATTTCAACCACGAGAGGCTGTGGATTGCGTTCCAGGCCCTGCGCGGAGCGCGCATCTGTCTGGAAGATGCGTTCGCGTGGGCGCAGAAGAGGGATGTCTTTGGTGGAAAGCTGATCGAGCAGCCTGTTGTGCGGCATAAGTTGGGGTTGTGCGGGAAGAAGGTCGAGGCCCTGCAGGCGTGGGTTGAACAAATTGTATATGAGCTGGATCATCTTGGTGAGAAGGAGGGGAATAGGCTGCTGGGCGGGACGACGGCTTTGCTTAAAGTCGAGGCGGGCATGGTGGTGAAATATGTGGCGGATGAGTGTGTGAAGATCATGGGCGGGTGAGTACCAGCAAGTTCCTTGTCTTTGTGCCGTCATCCCAGCGAGCGGAGTGAGCTCGCGAGATTGGTAGCGGTACTGACGGCAAACAGGCTCGGCCTTACGAAGAGTGGTCAGGGTGCAAGAATAGAGGCCATCTCGCGCAGTGTGATTGCGCTGATCGTCCCCGGCGGATCGGAAGATGTCATGATTGACCTGGGTGTGCGAGAGGCTCTGAAGCTGAGCAAGCTTCGGTCTGGGGCGCGCGAGTCGCGACTCTGAGGGAGGGAGAGCGCGGTTCAGAACAGCTGTTACGCGGAGACGTCGCCCAATCTCGTATCAGACTACCAACGTCATTCGGTGGGGGCTGGCGTAGAGTGCTGTTTTTCTCAAGTGGAAGAAGCAAGAAGTAACTTGTTTGACATCTGCGACGGACCGGGCCAAGCGGTCACCATGTTGGAGCTTGGTAGAGCTCCTTAGGATGATCGGAAGAGCCTCAGCGAACGGAGTTGCCAGTTGATAGCCGCGAAAAGTTCTTTGACCTCTTCTTGCAAGTCTTGCCTGCTTCACATTAGCAATTGTGGACTCCATCACCAGGGCGTCTGGATCTTCTGCTTGAGAAAACTTACAGCCCTTATATGGCAGCAGCTTCTTGATGCTTCGGACGTCGCTTATTATCCGGGATCTGCCGTGACCTTCACAGGTAGAATCAAGCACCCAAAACTTGCGAGGATTTTCTCTGCGAGATGTAGAGGGGATCAGAGTCCTCATGCCGTTTTCATCACATGTGCGGCAAAAATTTCGTATCACCCGTATGTGGCAGTCGCATTCCTTTCCGAAAGGTCCTTCTTGAGCATCTGACGGGTTTGAACACGACATATTTGCACCCATATCTGCGCAAGCGAAATACTGGAGGAGGACAGGGCGGAACTTGCTGGGCCCTGTCGAACACTTTGCGTGGTTCTCTAGCCGTGGTAGATCTGCCCTCGATCGATATAATGTTCTCCGGCTGCGAAGAGATGGGTATGACCTTTTGTAAATCCAACCCCCTGCCTTCTGCCTTGAAGGGACATCCCAAGGAGTCACTACTTAGACTCATTTCCATTGCCTCGAATGGCAACAGAGGTCAACAACACAATAACATTGTGACAACAAATAGTGAGAGAATGCAGTAATGACACAGTTACTGATTGTGCTAGAACACGGTCACTGTGAAGAAATTGTGCTGCTGCTGCTGCTGCCGCCACCACAGGTAAGGGAACAAATAGGTGACTTTGGGATATGAAGGGATGTCACATTAATTGAGAGTGCCGCATGAATGAAGCTAGAAATGAAAGCCACTCCATCCATGGGTAAAATGTGCTCTTGCAATATTGTAATAGCTCACCATGTTACTCTCTGTAGTATGCATCGCTATTCAACTCTTGAGTTTGGTGGTTTGTGCTGAACCCGGCCGCAGTCTCCAGCGGCGAATGCAACCGATCATGAAGACGGGAAGAAGTTCTGGTACTTCGACGCGGTGCGATGGAGGTTTCTTTGTATCCTGAAAGTAACCGTTTTCCACGCTCAGCGTGAGTCGCGTGTGATAGCATATTGGGCTCAATCAGGCTCGAGCTTCGGGGATGAGACTTTCCAAGGTAGGCACAAGTTCGGACACAGGCTCAGGGAGGGGTTCCAGATAAGTTGGACGGTAAAATTTCGATTCTGGCAAGTGGTAGAGAGTCCTCTCGCTGCAACCATTACCTGTTCGTCAGTAGTTGCTGTCATGGATGAAGCTGCGCTCAGTGGGAGCATGATCTGAGGCAAGAGTGAGGAAGCGAGTCTGCCATCGGCCGACCTTCTGTTTACGGTCAAAAATGCAAAAACGCGTCGTTATTCTACACGTAAACTTGGAATCGATAGCGACAGCTACATAAGCTTGCCGGGCTATTAGAAGGCATTTACTATGTAAATTGGAATCGGCGTCCGACTACCTCGCCATGGTCTCAGGTGGTTCTCATCATCGGTACTCGGACGAAGTCAGGAACTTGGTCCTGGTTCAACTGGCTGCCGGCGTCAAACCGTCAGACATCGCTGATGCTCTGGGTGTCTCCCAACCATTTATCTCGCAGGTGAAAACCCGCAGTGTAATTGATCCAGAGATACTGAATCGTAACCGGCGTCCGAGGGGCCGGCCACCCAAGGTACCAGACTATGCACTTCAAGGCGTCAAGGAATACCTTGCAACTTACCCAGACGCCGAGCGGAAGGCTGTCCAGCACAATCTCAAAGAACGCTTTGGTATAGATGTGCATCTCACGACTATCGGAAGACTCGTGAAGGCCTTGCAGTCAGGGAAGGACTGTCGGGCAGCTGACTCCCCGACAATCGCGGAACAGACATCCTCACCCGAAAATCACAACCAGATTGACAACACCAGCAACAGTACAGCAACCTCAGGCCCGAGCAGGAAAAGAAAGGCGAATAACCCAGATTAGCGAAGCCGGAACGATCGGAACTAATGCGACCCCGCCCAATTGCGAAGATCGATCTGCATCTGCATGCGACCAGATTCAAGATGAGACCTGGACGGGATGAACAAAAGTTCGAGGTGATGACGTCGCAAGCCACAATGGACGGATCATGGAAACTTTGCCAACCACCACAGCTCCATTGACTTGCACGCCATTATTACATATAGCCAGGAACAGGCCTTGCTCGTCTGTCTCCCGGTTGTGCTTCTTGGTAGCATCTCTTGTTGATGGACAGCGCTTCCTTCCGCCAGGATATCGAGGGTCGACCCTCTACCGCTACCACTGCCGCCATGTCTCAGAAACCCGTCGGTAACACTAAAGATGGTCGCAAGAGGGTTCTCATCGTCGGCGCAGGCGCTGGCGGGATGGCCACAGCCCATCACCTCTCCCAACATCCTGAGAAATACGACGTCACCTTGATCGACGCCGTCGACTATTGCGGCGGACAAGCCTTCTCATGCCCCCTCGACAAGGATCGTCACGGAGCAAGCTGGTTCAATCAGGGCGTCCAGGGCGGCAGCTTCATCTTCCACCACACGCTCACCATGTTTGCCCGCCAAGGCTACCATGCCGACCTTGTCAACCTGCAAGTATCCTTCGGCAAGGGCGAAACGTTCTGGACCAACGTCTTTCCCACGGAACTGATCAAGAAGCACCAGAGCGAAGTCCGCCGACTCCACTTTGCCATCCGATTCATGCGCTGGTTCGAGATCTTCTTCGCCCTGATCCCCATGAGGATCTTTTTCAAGCTATGGTTCTTCTCCGAGGAATTCACCAACACTGTCGCCCTGCCCATGGTTGCCCTGTTCTTAGGGACCGGCAATGAAGCACCGAATGTCCCCTCCATCATGCTTGAACGCCTCATAACCTCGCCCACCTACGGCATGTGGTACCCGTACGACAAACTCAGCATCGCCTCCAACCTGCCTCCCATGGTCGTCTTCCCCAACTTTAGCGACTTCTACACCACGTGGCAAAAAGACCTGGAATCGCGGGGCGTGACGGTCCGCCTGTCTACGGAGCTCGTCAGCGTCCTCCACCGCTCCAAGTCGCGCGGCGTGATTGTCTGTCTCAAGCACCGCACGCCCGAACCGGACCACCACAACGCGCAATTCGGCGACCCCAACGCCCCAACATTCGAGGAACACTACGACGAGCTCGTCCTCTGCTGCCTCGCCGACACGGCGAAACGCGTGCTCAGCAAGACGTCCTCGTGGCGCGAGCGAAAGGTGCTCGGCTCGGCCAAATTCTCCGACGACATCACCATCACGCACACCGACGCGGACTACATGAAGAAGCACTACGAGAACTTCTACTCGGCCGCCACGCCCGGCGTAACATCCCTGACGGGCAAGGACGACCAGTCCTCGCGCATCGAGTACGCCAAACAGAACTTCCGCCCCATGTACTACATCAAGATGTACCCGCAGGACATTAGTAAATTGGAAATGTGCTTCGACACGACAAACTACCAGTGCCAATTTCCCGAGAACGTGCCCTTTGAAAGCCACGTCTTCCAGACGATCTTCCTGAACAAGAAGCGCGACGGCCACTTGTGGAGCGACGGCGAGATCGACGAGACTAAAATCATCCGCAAGGACTGGTGGCACCAGCTCTGCCACAGCTGGACGCACTACGTGCTCGTCGTGCCCTGGATGATGTTCCTGCAGGGCCGCAACCGCGTGCGCTACGCGAGTTCGTGGACGCTCGTCAACGCGCACGAGGTCGCCATCATGGCGGGCATTGCGGCGGCAGTGGATCTGGGTGCCGATTACCCGGAGGATCTGGAGCACGACAAGTTCGCGTTTCTCGCCTTCAGGCTGTACTACCTGCTCGTGTACGGGAAGTGGTACCGCCGCAAGTTTAGCGCCAAGGGGAGGCTGGAGACGGAGAAGGCCAGGGAGGGCAAGAGCTGGGCGTCGGGGCCGTATGGGAGTGTGTACAAGGGGCCTGGGGTGGCCGGGCAGGAGAGACAGACTTGGCGCGAGGAGATGAAGAATGGGAAGAGCACGGGTAGTATGGCGAGCGGCAACGCAGAAGGGAGGAGTCAGCCTTGACCTTGCTGCCAACAAACAAGCATTGATACAGGTGAAATACAGGCGAAAGACTTGCTAGGTTGACTACCTAGGCAGCTGGGTTTGATCATCACTGGGTGAATGTCCTCGGCGTGATACGATAGTGGACACGTTGCGTGATTACTGTACCGGATCATAATATCGTTTGTTGGACCAGTTGACAAGCTGCCATTTTTACTAAAAACCGCACGCTGAACAGACAAGGCGCCAACCACGCTTCCCAGGAAGGGCTTGTCGCTCCTTTACAGCACGCCTGTCATGTAATGCCACCGTCCAATGTTGCACCGACCACTGTGTCCACACCCTCATGCCAGGCAACCAGCATATCGGGCTTGTAATCTCCTCCAGCCGGTTCCCCGATTCAGCTGGTGAAGAATTTCTTGTAGCTTTCCTTTTCCTTCTTCATGCTGTCCGCCAGTGTCTTTTTGGTCCTCGCTAGTTCAGACTTGATCGCCGCGTCCTCGGGCGCCAATTTGGACGCCTGCTCAAAGTCCTTGAGTGCCTCCTCCAGATCCTTCAAAGCCACCCGAGCCTGTGCACGGCGGAAGTATACCTTGGCCTTGTCCGTGTCCTTGGCATCCTTGGGAGGAGCGTCAATGGCAAAAGTAGCCCACTTCTCGGCCTCCTCGTAGCGCTTGGCTTTGACGGCCAGAAGTGCAGAATTGCTGTGCAGCGTGAATCGCAGGTGGTCTAGGTTGCTCTGAAGGTCTTTGGGATCGTTGTCGTTGGCTGCCGGGTATTCGTTGAGGTACCTCAGGCCTTTCTGGTACTTCTCGATGCCGGTCTCGACGTCGCCGACTTTGAACGCCTTGTTGCCGAAGTCCTTGAGATCCAGCGCAATCTTGTAGTACTCCTCACCCTTCAATGATTCGCCCTGGTCATCCGGGTAGTCCTCGTATGGATCGCCGGTGGGATCGGCTACTTTCTGAGTGGCTGAGTTGTAGCTGTCACCTTCGAGCTGGCCACAATCGTCGATTACCACGTCACCGCCCACGGGCTTGTCTGACTGAAGCGGTAAGTTCTCGATTGTGCGGACGATGTTCTTGCCATTGATGACTTCGCCAAAAACAACATGCTTGCCATCGAGGTGTGGAGTAGGGACGGTGGTAATGAAGAACTGTGATCCGTTGGTGCCGGGACCCGAGTTGGCCATGGACAGTAGAAAGGGTCGGTCATGCTTCAGCTCGAAGTTCTCGTCGTCGAATTTTTCACCGTAGATTGACTCGCCTCCGGTGCCGTTGGCTCTCGTAAAGTCACCGCCCTGGATCATGAACGACTTGATCACTCTGTGGAAGATCGACCCTAGCTCACGGCTCAGCCTCGCGCAATATCAACCGTATCTGATTGCCCACCTTTGTAATGCAGCGGCTTGCCCTGCTTCCCGATTCCCTTTTCACCTGTGCATAAGGCACGGAAGTTTTCGGCCGTCTTCGGTACAACTTGGGAGGTACGTCAGTGAGGTGTGAGAGGAGAGCGAGAAAAGAGTGACATACTGTCATTGTACTGTGATCTGTGTTAGACTGGCTGGTTCACAGTAAGGCCATGGCGTGGACTTACAAGCTCGAGGACGATCCGGCCTTGTTTCCTACCGCCGATGGAGATGTCGAAGTAGACTCTAGGTCTTCCTACACAAAGACTGGGTCAGGCCATGCCGATTTCACTTTGAAAGGCATCGGTGAGCCTTACCACTCTTTGCTTCCGCCATTGCGATCGGTCCCGAAGGTTCAAGCGTTGGAAAAGAAAATGCGCACGGATTAGTGGAAAGCCGGCGTAGGTGTACTGTTCGCGACTGGTGTTAGTGTTCGAGAAGCGGTGCAGACTGAGAGGTGTGAGACGTAATGAGGCTTGTCTCGCACAAAACTTCTTGAATCTTCTGTATTCAATGGCGGGCACCCGCGGCGGTGGGCGTGTCAACCAATCAGAGCTGGTCGGTGCCTGAGGGGGAATTTAGCGGGGATATCATTCTTGAACAGAAGGTCGCCCGAGCACGACGGCTCTTGCCGTGATCCCTTTGTGCCTGGAGAGCATCACACTTGCACAGCAACGATACCTAGGTAGGTAGCATCACAACTCATACCAACACCTGAGGAGACTGGCCACTGCAGGAAGCACGGAGTGGCCCTTGCGCCGGAAGTGTCCATCTTGATTCCGATGACTATGACAGCATCATCGGCGTTGACGGCCACAGGGCCCTATTCTTGAATCCGGCCTTTGCCGCAGCTGCAACAGAAATTGTCTGTGGTTAGCCATACATACTGTTCAACCAGGTCTTTGAGTGAGGCGCCATGCACTTTGCAAAGCTAGAGCCGACGATCCTCAAGATTATCTGCGCGAAAGGCGCGCCTCCCACTTGCAACACAGTCTTCAAATAGTCCTCCCCAACCCTGTCACTCAACCTGCTCCCTCGATCTCTCGCAGTCCTTTCACAGCATCATCTTACTTGCGCGTATCTTCGATTGCTGCTCGCATTCATAACATTTAGGGCTTTCTGATCTCGTCCACCGACTATCCATCATGGCGAGCTCCGAACAACTCCCACCTGACTTTTCCTGCTACGAAACTCCACCAATGGAGCCGCCAGCATACAAAAGAGGCGATTGCTGGATTCTGAACATCAGCGACGTCAAGCCAGATTTAGCATCTTTCATTGGGTTCCCATGGCACCAGTGTTCTACCATTACCATTTATGTCGGTCCTCGTTACGAGACCCCAGACCGCGACAGGGCTCCCTTCATTGGTCTCAATCAGGCGGCTGGGTACTTGAGGGCCGTTAGCAAGCGAGCACTAGCAGCGTGTATTATACTGAGAAACGAGCTGACAGCTGAGATCAATGCGGGCACCATGGCCATCAAAGTCGTTTTCGCCGAACGTTAGGTCCGTCGCCGATCGGCTGAGGGTGTATATTCGTGTGGTCCTTGGTGGCGTATCACCGACCTTGCGCGCATCATGGCAGCCTACCATTGGATTGAACCACAAGCCGTGCACGATGCAGCTGCGTTGCGTAGGGGTCCCAGAGCGCTCACTCCTCCTTTCATTTTGCCCACCATTGGTCTGTCCTGGGTAGACGGCACCGTAAGTCCATTCCCTTCTGTTATGGGTGGAGACTAAGGCGACGTGTTCTCTAGAGCAACACAGCACGTACCAGGGACAGAGAGAGGTCGATGTGGCGCATGTGTCAACAGGCTCTTCAGGAGTCTTACCAAAACGGAGTGGCCGATACACTTTCCCCTGATGCAAGCGGAGTCTGGCACACTATCGGTACTCATCTTGCCCGTCATGTCTATGCCGTCAAGGATCTTGGGGAGATGGATGCCCGGGAGAATTCAGTTGAGCCGGTCAACTCTGCTGAAGTGAAGTTTTCTGAAGATGCCATGCGCCTAGATTCCAGAGAGACACCAGACTCCGAGGAGTACCTGTACATGCGACCTGCCCATCCGCCAACGACCAGCTGATGTGGCTGTGATGGAGACAGTGCAGAACATGAGTTGACAACCATCAGATTCGTTGGCGCGCGGTCTGCGGAATTTGTGTGGCATTGACCAACACTGACAGGCTCCCGTACAAGTGCATTTTGCAGTTGGCTTCGGGCAGGGAAGAAAAACATCTTTGATCTTGCATGGCTCTCTCTTGTGATTCGTCGTCGACGCCCGATGACTACGGACGTGCTTCAGCCTCGAGAAAGACAATTTCTTGACCCCGCTCGTTCTCGCCAGCTCTGGATCTGTAACATGTGAGACACCCGCTTCTTGGAGAGTCGGGGCGGCTCCTCCACGTTCACGTTGAGGGCTTGACCGCTCGACTGAGTGCTTGACACAGACGCCGCCCGACGGCTGCATCTTCTCAGCCTGAAGCGTCTTCAAACCTTGTTCGGTTCCAGCTCGTCGGTAATCAGCCACTTCAGACCAATTGACCTGCACACCCATTGTTTGACAACGATCTCGTGTCTGCAACATCTATGCAAGCCACAAACCTCTCCAGTCTGGCTGTCCACACACACGGCTGAAGATGCGCCGTGCCGCCTAACGACACGAATTCGGTTTCCACTTCCCAAGCGGGCAATCGTTCTGGATCGTACTTTTTACGCGGTCTCGCTTAATTAACCATCGACTCGGCCATGCTGCAGTAGTAGGCTTGATACTAGTATATTCCTGCATTCCCAACCACAGATTGGGCTGTTCAGCAGCTCACTTTGCCCCAACTAGTCTCGACCATGGATCATGTCTTTGCGCATTCCTCATCACGACCTGTTCTGGCCATGCATGCCACGCATTCTTGCCCATGTCGGTTTCGGACTGGCCCAGCCCGCTTCGGGATAGGGCTGCATGGACAAGAGCAGGATGCTGTGTCTGAGTGTGGCTTCTCAACGAGACTGCAGCCCTCCCTACGCACCGACTGTCTGCCCCCGAGGTTGACAGACTGACACGCTCCCTTTCACATGCAGAAGAGAAGCAAAAGCAGTGTTACTGATGTTGTGGATGCTCTATTCTGACTGACGTGTGGCAAGGCTGCGCTGCGCCAGGATTGCGCTCTCCTGCGGTGGAATAGCATCCTCACGACTGCGTCTACAGTCAGTCCATAGACAAGAAACATCTCCAAGGGGCACAAGAACAATCCGGACTGTGGCTGGCGAGGTTGGCGCGACCAGTGGTGGACCGTTCTACAATGACCTGGCTTTGACGAGAATACCAGGCCTATGTTGCACAGCGCAAACAGATGAAATTCCAAGGCGAGCCTGTGTCCAAGCGTCTGGGCCGGTCTCTGTTTCGATACTTGTCGTGATGACAATTCTTTCCTTGAGGTCTATTTGCTGGTCGCCACCGGAATGACCGGAGTGCAGACAGCATGAGGCTATCAGTCCGACAGCTCTAGTCATCAGTGTTCAACCTTGTTCAGGTAAGTATTATAACCACGCCAGGTTGATTGCAGCGCGTGGCGGAAGTGGCACATTGACAGACGGTGCTGATAGTCTGCCCCGTACCATGTTCGACAGAGGCTGTGTCTCTCTGCCAATTTCAACCTGGGGACATTCGAGTCACCACGAAAAGTGAGGAGCCATACGAATGGGGACTGGGATGAGCATTGACGACCGTGGCCAGCCCAAGATGCAGGGATAACTTGATGTTTCGTCCCCTTACGCCGTACCACGCGCAAAGCCTGGCGCCACTCATGCTTCACAGCAGGGCTCGCCGCCCTTGCCAACCTCGCTAGTCACGTTCCAGATTTCATGTCGTCCACCGTTGCACGGCAACTCTGTGTGCGGCAGCAATAGCAGGGCACTTCCCAGAATGACGCTGTGCCACGGTCTTCGGAACAAGAGCGTGCAAAGTACAGCCATCCCCAACTTGTTCCACTCCACAGGCCAATCCAGACCGCCAACGCGGTCCCTGCAATGTTCATCTCAAGCCCTCACCGTGTCAAGCGTGTGCGACTTCCCCAGACAGAAGACTGATATTGGCCAAAGGAGGCATCATCGAGTGATTTCCAGTTCCCGCGTCTCCCAACCTTGCCAGTTCGATCTGGAGTCTGTGAGCTCTAGCTGTGCTGACACAACCATTGTGGTGTCACTTTTTGTTCGCTGGCATGTTTTTATCGGTGAGCGCGGAACAGTACACTTTGTTAGGGTAAACAATCTGGGGGTGGCAAGAAAGCGGTGTCATGTCGCCTGAAGGGTTGGCAGCAAATTTTACTCTGGAAGACCCTTTGTGTCTCCGTGGCGTCTGGGAGGTTGCACGATACGTGGGGAGCAGAGTACAAGAGCACGAGAGCACATTGACATGCCCTGTGTCAGTGGGTGAGAAAGACCCACGAGGCACTGCACCATTTCAAGATCAGCGGGCATAAAGAAGAATCAACTGTCCGCCCATGTGCTTGGAAAATGACGCTACTGCACGCTGTTTGCTATCAGGCATAGGGGAAGAAGGATCATGATCCAGCTGTGGTTGAAGACGCCAGAATCTTTCCTGCTCCAGGCCCACAAACCGGCTGCGTTTTACACCGATGCAGAGAGCGAGAGAACATGCCAGCGAGACCTCAATGAGGTGGCCTTGGTCTTGTTTTGCTGCTGAGAGACCGCAACTCGTGGAAGTAGTCCGCAGGTCAGGTTCATGACGTGGCATCACGGTGTGCAATGCAATGCCTTGTGAACTGCCGAGCCATATTGGGAACACAGCTCGAGGGCAAGTGCAGGCCCAAGCTCACCACGGGCAGAGCTGTTGGCAGCATGATTGATACCGCGACCATGCGGAGTCGTGATATCGAAGACAGACTCAAGCTACGGTACCTCGTATGAGAGGGAAGTCGGATTGAAGAGTACAACCATAATGGCTTCTCGTACTGTAGCTAGCTATGCCTTCCGCCGTACATAGAACCAGATTGACTCCCCTGAGCTATGCCTTTCACAAGACTGTACGTAGTCCGACTTTTAAGCGCACCTTTTTTTGGGGACACACAGAAGAACCACGAAAGTCAAGTCTTTCAACACGTCCGAGTAGGCATGTAACTCCTGGTGCCAAGTACTCTTCCCTTTCCCCTTTTCCAGTCTCGGTATCTTGGTCTCGTCATCTTAACCTTTGCTCATCACCGAGGTGACGATGACCTTGTGAACATGTTCTGGCGCTGCATCCATAATCGTAACAGACATCAACACGGCCAGCGGGACACATCCATCCATCTCTCATACGATACGTACGTAGTAGTCCGTCGTCCTGGGGCTCGGCACGCACGCCGACGTCATTGTCATTGTCATTGTCCGTCGCCCTTGCCAGCCCGCTGGCACTGCGCCAGGGAACCGACACTGGTACGGGCCCTGGGACTCGGATGCGCAGGGTCTTTGTCCATACGAGGCCCAAGTCGCGAATGCGCGTATCGGGCACCAGTAAGTATGCGAATGAACCCTCAAGGCAACATGTCTGCCACTTGCCGGGTGCAGGAGTCGATCAGGCCACCAGCGAGTCCCTCATTAAGTGGCGAATCAATGACTGGATTGCATCGACTTTGGTCCCAGGGTGCGGTTGGCGATTGACTGCCTGACGGTCTGGTAATTACTGTGTAGTGGAGCGTGTCCAGACTGTCCGCTCGTGCTTCGCCGCAGCACGTAGGTAGCATGCGCACTACTCCCATGGTCTCGCACAGTACTATGTAGTATTATACAGGCCGGTCAAATTGAACAATGCGAGCAATGCGAGCGACATCGATGGAGTTCCGAAACAGGAGACGGAGAGGTGGCGCCGGGACGATCTTTCGCGGTGACTGCCCTCGCATGGCTTGAGCTCGGGGTCGTGCTCAGCTGCAAATTCGCAGTCGAGTCTACCCGCGGATTGATACTCGCACTCTGGATTCATGCTCGCACTCGTACACGCGGGGCGCATATAGGGTACAGTATCTCTTGCGAACGGACGCATCATCTCGCGAAGTTGAGCATATGCAGAGTGGTGTATGAGGTACTCGGGCAGACGAATACTGTGGGCGAACAAGTAGATTGCCACACAGATCGCCACACAGATCGACCGGCCCGCAAGCAAGGCTGATCGGCTCGGCGAGGAGACTACCAAAACGAGGTCCTCACCCATTCACCTCCATGACATGGCGTCGATATACAATACAGTGGAAAGGGCAGATCGACATGATGATCTACACAGCCATACACGTGAGTGCAATAATCATGTCCAGCTTTGTGGTCGCCGTTGGTAATTGCAACTCCTAACACCCGGCTCGAGTCGGCCGCACACACTACTGTACCTACGCACATACATACATGAGGCAGTCATCGCCACGGCGACTACGTTGCTCTGCCCGAGCCCGGGGGCCGCAGGGACCTTTGCCACACCACCTGGCACCACCGGTCACTACTCGTAATAGGTCCGTGGTTCGGGACTGCTCGGCAGCATTACTCGGAGGAATACTGTCCAGTGTCTGCTGGTACGCTAACGACGACAATTAATTACCCGACGGGGAAATGCTGACTGCGGCGGGAGAAGAAGGGAAGATCTATCAATCATACGTACGTACGCATGGCATCAACTCGTAGTTGAGAGGGATCAAGGACGGGGGCCGTGGCTGGAGGGACACGAAATAGGGACCAGACGGATAGCTAGGTAGGCGGGTAGGTAGGTACGAGGTAATTAGTGGTGGCTGAGAACCGGAGATTCTGCCTTTGGCTACCTACTGCCTGCCTGCCTGCGAGTGTGCGAGTAGGCGATCTTGCGTACTTTATGCGATTGGAATATCGCATTGCGGTAGATGCCCGGGCATATGCGCCCTTCAATGGCGGACCGCCATTGCCGACTCGCGAGAGATCCTCACCTGCAATAACTTCACTTGACCTGACGAGGTGGTTGACCACGCACTCACTCACGCCGCGGGCGGAAAAATGCACTCGCTCGCTCATGGTGGTGTACAACTGAGACATAAACATGTACACAGTACTTGTTGGTGTTGATGTGTACACGGGGTAGTAAGATAGCGTGTCCACGTACCGGTAGAAGGAGGAAGAGAAGCATGGTGAGCATCGGGGTGGTTGCACAGGAGGAAGCACACCCTCGATAGCGCTCATCACAGACTTAGACGCCGCCGCAAATGCTCTTGCATACTCTCCATCTCAGGTACTCATACGAGCTATCCAGTGCTGTGTACTGTGTAGGTGGAGTCGTCGTAAACGTGGAGAAGATGACTTTTGACAGAAGTTCTGACACCTAGCACCTGACACCCGAGAGCCTAGGTGATTTGAGTGAGGGACCGTCAGCTCGAAGGATCTCATGCGCGTTATGAAGGTACCCTGCCTAGCAGACGGTCCGAAGTTTATCGGTACGTGCGTAAGGGTGTATATGAATCCGTTTGCGTATGTAGTAAGCTCCTCCCATTAGAGTACTCGTATGAGGCGCCTCATCGGGCATCAGGCGTGAATCAACCGGCATATTCTCGAGATCACATAGGGCCGCAGGATGGGACAGAGAGAACTCTGGTTCCTACCTACATTCATGATAATTCATTCGCAGGCGTCTGTATTTCAGCATGGAGGCAAAATTTGCTGGCAGCTCCTGTGCCGCAAAGCCCCCAATGTCTTGACGTCTCGATCCGGCGTTCGGGTGCTGGATATGTAATGTGGGTAATGCAATGCGCTTGGCGACCTTGCGGTGGTCATCGAATAATCACTGTGTGCGGTAAGTCGTGCTCTCGTCAAATGAGCGCACGCAAAAGTCCCTGTGTTCGTACGTCTGAAGTTGAAGACCACTGTGAAGGATTGTGGTGGATGGAGACTCGAGCTTACTGTGTACAGGCACTCGGTACCTCCGACCCTGGGGCTGCGCCACGGACCAGCCATTGAGGAGACGGCGAGACCGCCCCCAGAAAATCTAGCGGTCGGTCCTCGTCTACAGACGGTCCACTCACACCCACTTTACTGTGTAAGCGAGCCGATAAAGTAATCTGCTATCGATACGCGCACCGAGTTCGTGACTTATCGATACGCCCTGTCGCTTCCCCTCTATCGATAGCGATATCGATAATGGTAGAGCTGCTGTCAGCCTCTTGTCATCCGTTTGCCCCTCTGTGGTTCTGCACACAGTTCACGCTTCACAGTCGACAGTCCACAATCGGCACTCCACAAGGGTCTTCGGGGGGCCTCGTGCCTGCACGCCATGCAACGACAAAGTCAGAGAACCTCCTATGCACTATGCAGGAGGTTCCAGAGATAGAAGCTCCATGACGCCGGAGAGGAAAAGGACAAGGGTGAAGTGATTCTTGCATTTCCAGACCCCCTGCAGGAGTGAGGAGTGAGGAGTGATGCAATGAGGCAGTTTGTTACTCGTCGTCTGTTCTGTCAACACTGAGGGCGCTAATTGTTCCTGCCTGAGGAAATGGTTGAGATTGGGATGAGTTGCGAATGAGGAATCTTGTGGCTTTCCCTCATCCTTCTGTCTCCTGGCTCCTGGCTCCTGGCTCCAGCGTGCAGCGCGCTGAAACGACTCAGTCAGCCACAGAAGAAGTGTTGCCCAATCCTGACAGGTGGTTCTCTGAGGGCTTAGGCGTAAGCATGAGGGTCTTCCCGCCTTTCCAAACTGCGCGGGCACTTGACCGAGTTGCCCCTCAATCCGGTCGTACGCATTGGCACTTCTGATGGCTCTTGGAAAGCAGCTGTCAATAGTACTGGCTTCTGAGATTTCGCACTCTCGCTTACGCTGCACGGCGCATGTAAGGTGTACTCGTACGAATCCCAAGCTGATGGCAGTGTCTCAAGTATTCCATGGCGCCACCAGTGCCACGCGAAAGACCGCAGGACTCTTTGCCACTTCGGGCATATTAGCTGTCTATCACCGTGGGCAAATGCGGCACGAGGCATTCCTCTTCCACGTGGATGGGGCCCGGCCGATCTCTTTGCTGCAGTTCTCGTACGGTAGCTCGTAGCTCGTACAGCATCTTTCCTACAAAAGACACTGTCGAGGTAGCCAGTGGAGTGCTAGTTCGCTACCGTGCTCAGGCCACTCACCCTCGAAGTCGTTTTGTGAATGCGTGTTCGCGAAAATACTCGTTCTGAGAATGATCATCATGTTTCGCAAAGCGGCCGTTGACTGTCTGCCCGTCAGCCGACCTATACGAGGTCTTCTAGGTGTCAGGTCGGCTGACATTGAGGTGAGAGGTTTGCGTCATGATATGTCTTTGGGAACCACCAAACTGCTGGGCACCCACGTCTGATTCACGATCCGGGTGTCCAGGGCCTTGCGTTCCCGGTGGTGTTCAAGACGTTGAGAGCAATGATGTGGTGGACGCCTGATGCCTCATGTCGCTTGTGCCGGTAGACACCACTGTTGACTCGGGTCCGGTTTCCGCAGGATGCAAAGAGCGACTATCATTTCCTTTATGGACGAGAGGCATCGCTTTACAAGGAATGATTTCACGAGGTCGCCACTTGAACTTTGGAGAAGCAGTTGTTGGCCCACCATTCGTGTCGAAACAAAGGATTCCCGCCTCACTGGCTGGCTGTTCGACCAGTTTCTCTGCATGTTGGAGGCCAAAGAATCCGATTGGAACCAACCATGCACAGTCCCGTCCCCTCACAGGAATGTGATCACTCTTGACGGGCCACAGGAACAATTCTACCAGTTGCTTTTTTTTGTCTTCGGTCATGAAGAGATCCTGGCTTGGTATCGAGATCCAACTGTGTAGCCAGGCTGAATTGAGTGGTTCTCGCACCGAAGTGTGCGCGCCGTACTCGATTGGCAAGATATCGTCACGACTATTCGTTGGTACTGCTTCAACTGCCTGCTAGCGGTGCGGCACGCTCGTGTTGTCTTGAGTCTCGCAACTCTTAACTCGAGCGGAGGGCGGTTGGGTGCCGGTATTTCGCCCGCGTCTAGAGGGGAGTGGACATACAGTAGGCTCTCACCCACTGATGCTGAATTCTTGACCTCAGGTCCTCACGTCCTCTGTCCACGGTCACCAACCAGAGGGCGGCCGGCCCCACTCGTCACTTGCCTCAATTGGGTGCTTCGAGACACATCTGCCCAGACAATATGCGTGCTGGGTGGAGTTTCACTGCTACGTAGAAAGTCGTAGGAGTTAGCTGCAGCAGAAGGCGTCAAGTGGCAGACACTCGAGCTGGTCTTGCCCACTTGTGTAGCCGCGGGCAACGAAAACGTAAGCACTTGCACCGAAGGAGGGCGGGCAGGAGGCACTCAGAAGACGGAATGTTCATGGTTGCGAATGCAGGTCCCAAACAAGGGGGTTTCCATTGCTATCAAAGTCATCGTGGTTGTTGTCCACACCTCCAACCACTATGCGTCTGACTTGGGTGTACGGGAGACGCACTCCATGGCCAGCACGACTGGTCGATGACATCCTCCTGCGTCTTCCAGAGACCGGCAAGGACACTGTCCATAATCTGTTGCTCAAAATAACATATAGCCACATTGGGTATCATCACACATACAGCGAACAGTCCAATCACAAAGGGACGTCCGTGTCCAAAAGTCCAAAAACAGATCCACCTCAGCACTTGAGGGATCGAAGTCGAAGGTCAAGGGTCAAGAGTCAAGTTTTCTTGCCGAAAATGCAAACCCCGAACGCAGAGGTCACCAACCATACCGTAATCATCCCGAGTGCCGTTTTTGCATGTCCCATAACCAGTAAACGTGCTTTGTTTCTTCGCCGTCCCAATTCGTAATACAATTAGACAAAGGAAAAGCGGGGACCCTTCTCGAGAGCCCGGACATCTTCCCAGACCCCGTTCAGGGTCTCCACGAGGGGCTCGGGAAGAGGCCCTTGTTCTAGGATGTCCATGTTTTCTTTCAGTTGCGAGAGCTTGGAAGCACCGATGATGACAGCGTCGCCATATTCGGCGCCCAACTGGGAATGCCAGGTCGTCCATCGTAGAGCAGCGGCGTGCCCAGAGATGCCGTACTTTCGAGCTTGTTGACGAACGACCTCGGCGGCGGCGAAGAGGGGGTCATGGAAGTAGTCGCCAGCATACTTGGCTCCAAGCGGTGATGCGATGTTCCACCGGCTGTTCTTGTCTTTGGTGGACGCTCGTGAGACCTTGTTCGAGAAGAACCCGCAGGCTGAAGGGCTGTAGGCATAGAAGGCGATGTTGTGTTCCCGAAGCACTTCAAACAGTCTCTCCTCGCCGCCTCGGCAGATGGGATTGTACTGGCCTTGGTAGACCGACGGCTTGACCCAGCCGTTCTCCTCGCAGATGCGGACGATCTCTTCGACCTCCTCTACTGAGTAGTTGGAGAGACCAAACCGTTCGAACTTGCCTTCAAGGTATGCTTTGTTCATGGCCTCACAAGTCTCCTTGAACGGAGTGGCCCGGTCGGGCGCGTGGAGGTACATGATGTCGACGGTGTCGGTGTTCAGCGCATCCAGTGACCGGTCAATGCTCATGGCAATGTTCTTTGCCCGATGTGACCCAGGCATGAAACTCGAAACTTTGGTTGAGACGTTTGCCCACTTTGACAGTCTCAGTTCATCCTCGCCCAATAGTTTCTCACAAGTGCCGCCTCGCCCAACGGGGTAAGCTCGTGCAGTATCGATGTCGTAGTATCCTCTTGACCGGAACAAACTCACGAACTTCGAGGCATCTTCCACCGTCGTGATCTTTGCCAGAGGGGACAAGTGCGAGCCGACTGATGCAGTGCCGAGGACAACTTTCAAGGGCGGCTTGCAAGGCTCTGAGTGCGGCATAGGTGAGGGTAGTTGCTCTGAGTCGTCGAATGTGCTTGCAAATGTGCTGGACCGTGACCGTGCTGTTGGCGTTACGGTGAGGTCTGTGACATCGGTGTCCTCTGAGGCTCTCGAGCTGAAGGAATAGGCCGAGTATGATGATGATGCTGAGTTCGGCACTTCGAGTGATGCGCGTTTATGCTGGTGTGCGTTGAGGTTGGCCATGTTGAGCTGTGGTAAGTCCTCCAACTTCATTCTGAGGGCCGCGGCCAGCGAGCCCATATGTCTGTCTTGTGACATGGTGGGCGACTGAGGGTAGTGGTAGTCTGTCATTGTGACAGAGAGAAAGGACGTCGAACAAAGAGAGGAGCGGCCGCTTAATAAACGCCGGATTGGTGGTGTGGTATTTCTGGTGTTGGTTCCGGAAGAAGACCCGCAGGGAAATTCGCTCAGTTAAGGTTGAATACAGTCAGCGGGTGTGTCAGGTTCGTGAAGCGGTGGTAAGGTGTGCAGGTTAGAGTTTATCGGCACTGAACTGGAGCTTCTGTAATTTTTTAGGCAGTGCAGCAAGATTCGCGAGCAATGGTATCGCCGTGAGATGGTGGAAGGGGATTGTGTGTGTATACTTCTGCAGTGGAGGGTGGTGGGCGTTGGGATGGAGTATATACACGCCCGGATCCTGAAACGGGGGAGTTTGCCGACACGCCAGCAAGATGGGGTTTGATAGGCAGGATCGAAAGTTGCCACAACATGTTGCGCGGCCCATGGCACAGCGTAGATGCGAGAACTGGGTCCCCTGCCGGTCACGCTCTGAGCCTGTGGCGACGCCGGCCAGTCTCGATGCATTCTTTGCTGGACTTGACGCAGCCAGCCATGGGCCCTGTCCATCCTTGCCCACCTTTCCCAGGTGACGCGGAACCCTCAACCACCGTGCTCCACTCCTGTGCTTCGGCATCCTGGTCAGCTGTCGCTTCTTCCCTGCCCCCTGCCCCGAGCCCAGGCTTTGTCAAAAGCTCGGCTCAAAGTGAAAAGCCCCAAGCCCCCTTGGTGATGCGTCGGCGGCGGACGCCCATGCCGCAGTCTCCACTAGTGTTCTTGCGCTCTAGCCGGTCCCTCTGCCCCAGGCGCCAAAGAAACGCACTCGCCGAGTCACGGCGTGCCCATGCCGTAGGTTGTCAGTTGAGGGCTTCAGCCCAGTCAGCCGCTGCTGCGTCGTTCGCTCTTACCGAGTCGGTCAGCGAACTCAGCACCATGCGCTTTGATGATGTGCTTGATGCCTCGTCGCTTCCAGCGCGCCAATCGAGGTTCAAAGTACAGTGGTAAGCCTGGCTCACTACCGAACCCGGCGTTATTCTATCCAACCTCTTTCAAATGACGGGTCTAGGTGGAGGCGCGGCTCTTGGCTCACCTCGTGGCCCTGCAAAGTTTTGCGAAAGCCCTCATAGATCGGCAATTCGATCAGCAGAGAATGCGCATACTCCCGAGTCACGTCTCGCAATCCAGGAACAGATTTCACCTCGCGTGTCACATTACGGACCGTGATCGTCTCGCGTGTTCTATACTCGTACGGAGTATTGAGACAGGTGATTGCCAAAATCTCAATTATCCCGACTACAAGCATGGGATTGAAAAAGATATCAACCTAAGCCTGTCAAATGAGATTGCCAGGTGATCGCCCTAGATTGGCTGATTAGGCTTCATTATTATTGTGTGTCTTTGCAAAAGCCACCGGCACGGAGGGGCAAACTTGCAACGGCCACTACGACTTGCGAACTCTAGCGTTTGCCAGCGGCATCGTGCTGCACCTACTCCGTATACAGTACTCCGTACTCCGTACTAACCCTTCTATGTTCAAAAACGCGTGGCTACTGCGGCAGAGTTCGATGCCTGAAGCGCAATATGGACACGGACAAATTCATCCTTCACGCCCATCCTCGTTCTTAGTGACAAGGCGATATCGAACGCGGCAAGACCTCCGTGGTTGAGACTTTGGGGTGACCCTCTTTGTGGTCCGGGGAAAGTGAAACAAGAAGACAGTTAACAATTCGATCACCAACTCCTACAACACGTTCGAAGCAAGGTACGGGCACGGTATGCATTCTCCAGCGCCTCTATACATGCCTGGAGAACTAATTGGCGGCGACTTACTGATGCAATGGTGCGTGTGCCGGTTGTGATTGGCTGCTGCCTAAGTAGCTGGTGCGAAGTTTGAGGTTTAGCGCCGGCGTGTCGGTGCTTTTTCCCCGTCCACCGACTTGCCGACTTCAAGATTTGCAGTGGTCTAGTTGGCACTCACCAGCCAACTCATCTTCGTCATGGGACTCGACGAGAGAGAACATCTAGAGGCCTGCCAACCTCCTTGATGATGCTGGAATTTGTTGGTGCAGCGGTCGCCACTGGTCGTGACGACGTGTCTTGTGGCTTTCCCTCTTGGTACGGAGTATGAACCCCCGGGTGAATGGCCTGTTCCGCGTCGGTTGCAAAGCAAGATGGCGGAAGGACGGAGTATGGAGTACGAGTACCTTCCCAACAGCTCACAATTTGAAGGCTTTATCTCCGTGTAGAGTACTCCGTACTCGCATCCGGAGTACGTGGCGTGGGGCATCCTCCTACGACTGGCTTTCAAGCAATTGAGTGCCCAGTACGGAGTACTGTGTACTCAAGTACGCCACAGCCGCGTCTGCCAATCCTACTGCAAACGCTTCCGAAAAATGATCGGAAGGTTCGTGCCAGACTACACCTGACAGTGCCACCACTCTCACTGCCGTCAACACAGATGCGGATGTATCTCAACGCGACCTCCGCTACGAAAGAGTGAGTCCGTACTCCGTAGCCTGCTTGCACCTCCGCCGCCATCTGAAAGGGCCAATTCTTTTGATCATGCTACCACTGCTGGTCACGCGATTGTGCAGAATAGGTCATGTTGCCCAGACTTCTGCCTCTGGTCGTGCTGCAATAATGACGACTACTTCGCCAAGTCACGGGTCTTTACAAAGTGTTTGCGCCTTCTCAAGGGACTTTATTCCCCGCATACTACTTCGACCGCGTCAAAGTAGGGGCTGTGGACCGAGCGCTTGGGCATCGTTTTGTGGCGGACATTCGATACTCCGTACTTAGCTCGTAGATGGGTTGTTGGCGTCGGCGACACGGACGAAAAGACACCGTTGCGAAACAGAGCCAAGCGAACTCAAGGCGACTTAGTACCGCCACTGATTGGAGGGTGGCGTCCAGCAAATTCTGGGGAAGCCTGCTTGTCAACACCAACGACAATCTCGGCTAGCCCAGGATGCATGGTGGCAGCTAGGTGGAGTGCTAGGGTATGGGTGTTACAGGGCCATCTCGGAGCAAATTGGAGAAGTTTCGATAAAATCTCCGCCACCACCCTTGTCCTTGCATCGGTAATATGCTGCTTCTTGCGAGATCCTCCGTACTGTGTCCCGGACTGTTGCAGCGACGAAAAATTAGATGGCTGCGAATATTGAATGTGGTCAGCCCGCGCCTCGCAATGATTTTGATTCATTAATGAAGAGGCGCCTCGGAGAGACAGATGCCTCTTCCACCGAGCAGCCCTCTTCAGGTTCGCCATCCCTCGCTTCGTTGACACGGCCGGAAGTTCAACAGAGACACGCCGACATTGACTTCGGCGGGAAGCACGAGTACTGCACTGCAAGTGATATGTGATGTCCTGCCACCTGTCTTGTCGCTTCATCTGGGAATGCAACTGAACCTCATTTGCACGATGCACGCGACGGAGCTGATCTCGGAACCGGTTAAACTGCTACGAGTTATCTGCGAAACCTAACTGACATCTCCGTGATGCCGTCGTGTTTCGTAGCTACAATTTCCACGAGATCATCCCGCTCGATGAAAACATGAGGATTACTACCCTTTCTTGGTGCGTACCCGCACCGGCCTGCGATGGCTCATGTACCACCATACGGAGTACGAGTGCACCAGGTGGACAGCCCTCGTAGAGCCCTGGCCTTGGAAGGATCACTTTTCCTACGCTGCTACCTTGTAGAAGCTACTCGGATCCACAAGTCGTGCAGCTGGCAAGTCGGCTCTCTTTTACTCGTAACCGTTGATTGATCAATTGCCATGCTAATTCCAGAAAGGGAAGGTTACTGTCGAGGTGGACTTGGATCAGTGTCCGTTCCGACCTATTCGGTAACTTCGAAAGTTTGCTTTTTTCCACGAAAATCACGATGAAAGCGCCCCTTCATATCAGTCGTTGCATTTGGTTTCATTGACACACGGAGTATTGTCATCATATTCAGTGTATCTCGCGAAGAAGCGACTCTGGATTGATGGCTTGATTGAGCCGAAGTACTGTATGGAATCTGGCACCGATGCCCGTAGTCCAACCTCTTGGCGATCTTCCATTGGGCCCTACCTCGACGTTGGCGTCGATCTTAGCAAATGATGGAAAGCCGCCGAATCGCGCCATGCAAGTATACTGTGGAGGAAGCCCATCCTGTCTGCGAAGTGCACTGCAAAGCGCCAATTCCGGGTACATGAGACTGGCAGTTGGAGGTACGACGCTGCACAACCATTATCGCCATGAGTGCATGACCGTGACCTGACAGGCTACGTTCACTCCTGAGCTGAGTCTTTACTCACATATCATTTACCACTGTGCGATCACAAAACTCAGAATCTCCGACCTCGTGAAGTAGACGTGAGCAAAGTCGACCTGTAACAAGGGTTGCATCCAACATGTTGTGGGGTTGAGGATGGTTATCGATAGGCAGGACTTGCTTTGTGACACAACGTCTGCTACCCGAGCCGCATCCAGCATCACACTCGTGCCACTCTTCGCACATCATTTTCCCTGTCCTTCCACGACTTCCTTTGCCGCTTCTAGCCTCTTCAAGGACGAAACTTCGCTACGGACTGTACGCGTTAGCAGAATGTCGATCGACTGCCTTTGGGTGCTCGCCCTGAACATCAGGTACCAAGGTGCGAGGTACGTAGTCGGCCCCCCTTCTCAGCAGAGCCGAGCCTAGAATGACGTGCTGTCTGTTGCTTGCCTTCGAAATAACCAGTCGCATTGCACAAACAAGTCATGTCACGACATCATAGCAGTATCTGGCGCCGTTTCAAGAAGTGCTGCTTGACGTGCTTATCGGGTTTGCATAGCACGAACTCAGAACAACGATAGCTGCTGGAGTCTGGTGGTGACTGCTGCTTGACCTCTTATTCATTACTCGCACGAGTTTGAGTCATGCAGGACCACGGCATATGACATCATTTTCCTCTTGCCAAAGGGTTCACAGATCACCAAGATCATTGATGCCTTTGTCAGCCACCGATGAAGGACTAACTTCGCTCTGATAACACATAGTTCTCACAGCCACCAGGAGTGTATCAGAGCATACACAGCCCTCTGCCGGTACCTGGCCACCCGGTTCTAGCCACTACATGGCACAGCACGGGATTGCGTCTCATCCGTTGCCATCCTAGGCCATCCACAGTTATCTCACTTCCAATTATGCTGCCGGAACCTTGGAATGAATCATCCCTGGAGCAGGCCACATTCGACTCGATGCACATGTCGGTATACTGTGGGCAGCAGAACCTTGCTCTGAGACAGCATGTGTCAACTCACAGACGGTACGGTCCGCCTTAAGCTGTCGACTGCCGCATTCCGGACGCAGCCAAAATAACTTGCAGAACCAAACACAAAGCCGTGGCACCACACGCTCTCCTCGTATGCTGGTTTTGATCAAGTGGTTACACATATCTATGGACTGACACACCCATTGCAAGCGCAGGATGCGGATGCCGAGTACAAGCAACTCCGGCTGACCGACGACTGAACGTGAAAGGCCGCTTTTCGAGATGAGCAGCTCGCTACGAAATGAACTGTAGGTCTTCTTTTCTGTCTTGCAAGGTACATCATCGACGGACGACAGCAGTCCATATTAGCGAAGTCGCACCTTGTCGAGGAAAGCCCAACTCAGTGCAGACCATACCTAGGTAAGCTTGCTGGTCTGACCCCCCGTGGATTCCCAGGACATGGCCCCTACCGACTAAACTTGGTGCTGGCTGCGAACACCGTACGGCCTATATGTCAACACAAGCACCGGTGCCCCATGGCTGTAAGATTCTCGGACAAGACACGGACATCCTCCCTGCGAGCATTTTCGTTCTATGGTGAGATTGCTACATGCTTGCGGCTAGGTTGATGGCTTTTTCTCCTGAAATTCGACAGCCTGATCTTCAAACCCGCGCATTTTCTGCTCCTGAAGCTGTCAACGTGTCGTTACAGAAGCGACTCCGTTGAAAGATACAAGCGCCGTTGTGACAGCCTTCAGACTGGACACTGACGCCGCGTTGGTTATCAGAACATCGCTATTCTAGACCCACGGAACTACATCTGGAACCTAACAGGTATTCTGCTGGTTCTTCAATTGGTCCATCTGTGGCTTCGCAAGATGCGAGAACGAACCTCACTATTGGGAACGTGGAGTCTCAGTTAATTGATCCCGTACAGATCAGTCCCTTTACACTGTATACCGATCCCAGCGTACTTCTCAGTCGGCCCGAAACCGAAATGTAATGGGTTCTTGCACGTGATGAGCGTGCTTCAGGCTCATATGCGAGGACTGCTAAGCCGCAATCCACAAGTTGACTGCCCGAAGATGCGCTGATGACAAAGATGGGCAAATATGGTGATGTGCAAGACAACCTGCAAAAGCGCTGCACGTTTTGAACTTGACCATTCTTTACTTTCCTAGCCACTGCTCACATCAAGATTACAGATCTCCAGCCGAAGCCTTTCGCCAGTATCTCTGCTCGTCGTGGGCATCCAGTACTTGGCTACGCCGGTCTGAAATTCCACCTGCAAAGGGAAGGACCGTCAAACAAGGACATCTGTGACCAGGCTCCCATGGCTGAGCTACCGACTACCTCAGGAGAGCGGGCTGCCCAGAACGTCGTCGACTGCCACTCCGCTGAAACCGTTCGCTTGTCAGAGACTCGTGAATCAGTTAGAGTTGTCTACCGACGGACTCTTCCGGTCGAAACATGGCAGCACTTAGAGCGCTATCTGCACGATGTACTGTGTCATCAAACAAACTCTTTCCTTCGATGTCATGCCGGGGAAACTACTTTCGTACTTCGTAGGCAAATAGCTAGCGTATCCCGAAGAGCACTTCACCTCACCTCACCTGACTTCACTTCATCCTCACTTTCGCTTCACTTCACTTCACCCTCGCCTTGATCTTGTTTCCTGGGAGACATAGTCTAATAAGCTACAGAGTCTTCAAGACTTTCTCAACCTTGCAGTTCAGCAGATAAACTATATCAGAAGGTGCGGAGTGCTTCTGCGTATGTAACGGCGCAGCATTTATCAGATCTTATATACTCTCTCCTAGACATTGCACTTTGCTGACCCTGCCATAGATAGATAGCACTTTGTCCCAATTGCAATACTGTGCCTGGGCAGATCCAAGTAGTAGAGGATCATGCTTTGATATCAGCCACCTTTCTCATTTTGTCAAATCTGCCATGGGCGCATAGCACTTTCTTGGTACTGCTTTAGACGCATATCACATTCCCAACTCTGCCCTGAGCGCAAAGCACTTTCCCAGCTCTGCCTTGCGCACATAGCGCTTTCTAAACTCTGCTACACGTCCACTGCACTTCATCGGCTCTGCAATGCGCTTCAGCTTACTTCGACCTCTTCCCGCGTCTTTTTTCCCTCCATGTGAGACATCCTCACGCCTTTCACAGACATGCCGTTGACCCTGCGGTCACGTCCTCGATTGCGTACGTTCCAACCGATCGGTCCGCTCATTCCTTGCTTCGTTTCTCGTCGTCATCCTTCACTTCACCGTTATCTTGGCCTTCTTCCCCACCTTGTCCATCACGCTCTCCAGCACCTTCGTACCAGCTCAGTTGCCTCAACAGACTTGCCTCTCTGCGAGACGCGGCGGCGTTCGAATCAAGCGCATCGGCTGACTGCATGCGGAGCCGTGCATTCTCTTTCCGCAGCTTCGTCACTTCATGTGGCAGAACCTCGCATTCACCGCGGTCGATTTGAAGTAGTGGAGATGTTTCGGTCGTGGCTGAGCTCGAGGCCTCGGAGTCGGACGTGTCGCTTGAGGACAACTCATCTGGATCACTGCCCATTGAGGTCGATTTGGACGGAAGAGGCCTCGTCGATTCACTCCGCGTCTTTGCCCCTCCGCCAGCGGTACCTCTTGCGCTGGTTAAGATATTGTCTGCTTCTGTGGATGGCCTTGCTGAAAGCTGATTCAAATTTGCTTCGAGTTCGAATTCCATTTGTCTCCTCGCTGCTTGAAGGGGCTCTTGCGCACGTACCGACCTCTTCCTTCCGCTCGCTGATTTCACGGCCGGATCCCAGAACATCGTGTCTTTGAAAGGGTTCCAGTTCCTGCCATTGCCCATAGGGGAAATCGTATATGTCTCCGACTCGGATTTATTGATTTGGTCCGGTCGCGGCGGAATGACTTCACCAACAGTCGGCAGCCCTGTCGTGCCTGTTCTTTTGATGAAGCCCGACTTCGAGCTCGACGGTTCTGCTGAGACCGAGTTGCATACAATCCGGGGCCTTCCTGCCAAAGACGAGCCTCGTCCGCGCGAACAAGGCCAGGACGGCATGGCGCTGTCTCGTCGATCTTGGTCGTTGCTCCTGGTACTCCCCGTTCGAGATTTCTTCGACGGCCTGACGTCGAGGCTTCCGACTGGCTCAGCTTCTACATCACGCTCTTGCTTCGGCGCTGCTTCTTTGTCGTCTCGGAGTTTCCTCTTCCTACCATCTGTTGCGCCTTCTGTGTCTGCGCCGCCCGTTAGTCCGTCCATCTGGCTACGACGTCGGCTCTATTCGTCTTCTTACCTTCTGGCCCGGGAGACCTGCCATGCACTTCACTGTCATGAACTCCACCTGTGGTACCTCCATCTTCTCTCACGGGACCAGAAGTCGAAGTGTAAAGATACTCCAATTTCTCCTCGTCCGTTGGCATTCTTCCCATCCAGTCCCTCGAGGAGACTACTTGCCAGCACGCCAGACAGCCGCGCGATCGTCATGCGTGAGACCCTCAAAAAGCACGGCCTGGGACATCGCCTCGATATCTTCCTGCAGGATGGTAGCGTCATGCCGAATCATCACGTACGGACAGACATCCTTGTCGCCGTGAACTTAAGACCTCCATCGGTGAGCCAAGCCTCAGCCAAGGCCTGGTACCATATACAGCGGACTAAACCCTGGCGGAGGCGTTCGGGAGACGGCTTCGTTAAATTCCGCAGAAGAGTTTGCGGCGTGTGCGCTCGGCATGTTGAGTAATTGTAGAGGCACATCCTTGGGCAGATATGCGCTGTTGCGCCGGAGTTCGGGACTTCCCTGAGAAAAGGCTCGTGTATCTCAGCGGCTTAGCGATCCTTGATTTGAAGGATAAAGTTGAGGTGAGGAATGCAGAGGAGTTGGCGATCAGAACTATCGTTTCAACTTGAAAAAGTTTCCGGAGGAGTCCGACTGAGTTACTGCAAGGCGAGTTCCGTGAGAAGAACTCTGCTAGGAGATGGTTCACGATACTGTGTACACGAGCAAGCAGGTAGCTCGAAGGACAGAGGACGAGCGCACATGACATGAAAGACGAATCGAAGAGTGACAAGGAGAGAAAATATGCAAGGAAAGGGGAGACCAAAGACTCGAGCGAGGGGACTCAGTGAGTCGGTGTGGGAGAGCTGTATCGTCTTCACCACGACATCGATGAGCAAAGAGAGGAAGGTGATTGAGTGGTCATGGAATACTCGAAGAACGATCGGACACCGATGGGATAGCAGAGAAGTGAAACTGCTTTGTATACGATACCCATGTATATCACATGTCATCATGCGGGCATACTCTGACTTGAGCAATCAGTAAGGACGAAAGCGTGGAAGAGACGAGAGCGGTCCACACACACCCGATCAGATCAGCATAAGTCAAGGTTCTGAAAGTCAGCCCGAGACTCGTCGCACGTGGTACGATAACGATCGTTTCCCACGGGCCACCACCCACCGAGCCATGGCCTGAAGGCGCTCGAAGCACTCCGAAATGCCACTCGGAACCCTTGCACAGAAGCTACTCTCCTCGTCGAAGGTTGAGTGACGGAGAGAACGGGAAGAATCGGGACATGGGGCCTGTACAAGCGCACGCGTTCCACAACGACGAACAGTCTCCGCCGCTGTGTTCCAAGGATGCCTAAGCACATGCAGGTCGAATGCGCTGAGACACTAGGGAAAGTGGCAAGGTTAGATACGATAACGTGAAAGGTTGCTGTAGCATTTCCCCTTGCCAGTGATTGACATCTATGGTCGCAAAGCGCAATGCAGACCGACCTCCCGGTCACGTCGGTCTCGGTCTTATACTGGTACACTAGTTCTCAATCAGCCTGGCGGCAGGCTGACGTTAACGGAACACCCAAGCTGTCCAAGTGGAGTGAGTCCCTGTCTGTGCGTCGTTGTATGACGGTAATGATGGCGCCCGTCCAATACACATACACAACCACATCCGTTCACTTCAGATATCGATATCGAGATCAATCCCCAGATCCATCTGCGCAATGATTTCATCATCCAAAGCCGCTTTGCGAATGGTCGGAAGACCTCCCTTCTTCTGCTGCTGTTGCCCCTGCGAAAGGACAGGCTTAAGAGCACTCGAAGCAAGAGGTGTGGAGCTGCGAGGTGTGCTATTCACAGCGAGGGAGAGCGGGTTTGGCGACGCCGCTCGCGAAATGCTCGCCGCCGCCGCAGCAAGTGTTGGTCCAAGCTTCGGTGTCCCGGCTCCATTGACAGGTGTCCCCGCGCGGGAGATATCACTTCCACCTTCGAACAATTCGTCGATACCAGGAGCGAGCGTCTTCTTCGCCTTTCGTTGCCTCATCTCCGCAAGCTGCGCTTTCCTGACATTCTCGGCATTTAACCTCTGGTTCCGACGGTTCAGCTCCGCAAGTTTCTCTTGCTCGGGATTCACGTAGGATGTTTCCTTCTTGTCCAAGCTTGTCCCGAAGGCCAGTTTCATGGGTACGATGGCTGCGAGCTGATTCTCCAGGTCCTCGGCCGCCTCGTCTCGTCCCTCAGCGCGAGCTTCCGCAATTCGTTCTCTGAGATCCGCCTTTTCTCCTGCGCGGGTGATTTTCTCGGTCAAATCGGCCTGCGCTTTGATTCTTGCTGAGATGTCGGTGTCAGTAAATCTGTGGTTGATCAGACGGTTGATCTGGTCTAGCTTCGAATTGATGAATGCCTTGGTAGGCATCTTGAGATCGTCGTTCGCCATGACAGAGCGGTACCGGAGCCATTCGGCATCTGTGAATTTCTGCATGGAGCATTCAAGGAATGACCACTGCTTCTCGGCTTTGCCATGGGCAGCTATGATGTACAGGTCAACAGGAAAGGGTCTGCCGTTAGAGCCGATCATGGCATATGGCTTGCCGGTGGCGAAGCCTTTGATCAGGCAGAGACGGTATTCGTTGACACCTGGAGTGCGGCCTGGACCCAGGCAAACGCGGGCGTAGCAGTCGGTGATGACCTCCTTGAAACCTGGTGTGTAGCAGACCTGGGCAAAGTTATCGCGACCGACACGAGCTCGTTGGATGTCTTGTAGTTCGGCAATTGGCTCGTCCTTGGGCGGGCTGGGTGACCTTCGCTTGTATCGGCGATCGTCGTAGTCATTGTCGCTTTCGCCTTCTGCATCTGCATCGCTGAAGTTGTCCCTCGGTGATGCTAGTCTCCTTACGGTTTCGCCTCTCTTCCGCTGTTCGTCGCGCAGGTTCTTCTCTTCTCTTTGACGTTTGTACGCTTCAATGGCACTACTGGCCTCGCCGACACGGCCACCTCCGACTTTTGTCCGCTGTCGGGTGCTCTTTCTTTGGGAGTCTTCGAGATCTGCTGCACTGGCCTTACGCTTATTCTTTGCGGCATTTTTCGCTTCCTCCCGAGCACGCTGCGCAACTAGCCGTCGGAGTGTGAGATCTTGTTCGTGGCGTTCAACTTGTTCGCTTCGCTGGGCTAGGATCTCCTCGCGTTCGATTTCGGGCTTCGCCTCAATGCGGGCCTTGTCTGTCGCATCGTAGTAGAGCTTTTCGTAAGGGAAGATGGGTTTGTCGTCCGTGTCAGGGTCAAAGTCGGCCTCCGAGTCGGATTGGGACATGGAGGCGGATTCGGAGTGTTGTGAAAGCGAAGATCTGGATGCGCGCACAGGTCAGCTCGAGCGATTGTGCCATGAGCGAAAGCACCGTACACTTCATCTTCGTCATCAGAATACGTCTTGCGGCGCTTCGTTCTCTTGACTGTCTTAGCGACGCCCTTGCGAGCCTCGGTGGGAGGGGACTCTCGAGATTGTTTCTTGGAACGCGGTGGTGAAGGGGATTTTTCTTTGGGAGAAGATGGCATGGACTCCTCGCCCGAGGAATCACCTCCGGCAAGGGCGAGAAGTTCAGCATCGAGATCGGCCATGTTGATGAGGCAGTCCTGAAGCCGGAGGCGTTGTCGGCTGCGCTTGGAGACAAGGCGGTCGTCGTCTGTACCGAGGTTGTACAGAGAATGTGGAACGGTTCCTCAGAGCAGAAGTAACTGTCTGGGATTGAGGAACGAAAGCTCGTCGCGCCGGAGGTTTGCTTGTCGATGAGGTCCGGGCGAAAAGGGCGCGGGTCCACCAGTCGTCCAATTGTCCGCTTGAGCCAGGTCTAGTCTAGAAGAACGCCAAATGAGGACAAGTCAATGTTTCAAATGGCTAAAGAGTTTGAAATGATTTATATGTTCAATCCTGGTGAAGACGAAGGCGCCCTGAGAAAGGCGGCAGCATGTTGACAGGAGAAAGAGAGTAGTTGAAAATGTTCATGACTCGGTCTCGGCAGACCTTCTGGATACATGACTCGCACAAGACATCACCATTTCCTGGCATGATACTAGGCTGAGTACTTGGTTGCCACTGCTCAGTCGAGAGCCAAGATGATAGTTAGAAACACCGTGCGAGGCCTCTCTGGCTCCGCGAAGCATACGAAGACGTTGCAGACCTCTCCCGTACAAATCTCCCTCCGTCATGCATCAACGCAAAATGCTCCCTCGGAAGCAACCTCAGATACTAGCCGACCGAGAATACACCTCTCCCCAGAGCAGAGGCAATTCCTCGATCGTGCCCTCCGTGTAAATCAGGCTGGTGAACTAGCAGCAACCCTCATCTACACGGCCCAGACACCTCCCATAGTGCAGGCACACCCACACCTGCGCCCGCTCATGAGACACATGTATGACCAAGAAGCCGGTCATTTCAAGGTCTTCAACGGACTCCTTGCGAAGCACCGCATTCGTCCCACTGCAATGTATCCGGTCTGGCAGGCTGCTGCGACGGTATTAGGCTGGACAACCGGTATGATGGGAAGAGAAGCGGCGATGGCATGCACCGAGGCCGTGGAAACGGAAATAGGGAACCATTACAATGGGCAAGTCAGGGAATTGTTCAAGTGGATGACAGAACTGAAAGAGAAGGGCGAGGGGCTTGATCCCGAATTGAAAGTGTTGATCGATGAAATAAAGCGGATACGAGATGAGGAGCTTGAACATCTAGACCATGCTGTTGAGAATGATGCGAAGGAAGCGCAGCCTTACCAGCCCTTGACAGACGTCATTCGATATGGATGTCGCGGAGCTATTTGGATAAGCGAGAGGATATGAAAACGTTTTGCCTGCACCAGCGAAGATTTGCTGTTTCGCCTGAGGCCGGCCACTTGAATCGACGCCCGAGTTGCAAAGACGTATAACAAGCCTAATGTTTCCTATCAACACGAGGACGCAAAATCACGGCATATCAAGCTCTTGGTCAACAATCAATTGCACGAAAAGCCAATGCCGTCCCAGCACAGGCACGGTGTGGCCAATGACATGCGGTCATGGAGTGGCGTTCTTGTTCTCAGTGTCCGGCCCGCTGGGCTGTCTGTCACCACAGAGCTCTCCCTCAGACGGTGTGCCCTTCGGCGTCCGTCGACACAGCATTCTCCTCTGCTCCTCTGGGTCCGTTTGTAGGCAAGGACATGGAGCGCGAGCGACCACTTAACGTCCCTGAGTGTCTCCTGCTCTCCATGTACTCCTTACAAAAACGACATGGATCCATCCTCCAGTCCTCTACCAACTTGGTGCCTTTGCACGTCTCCTTAGAGATTGGCGTGAGCATTATGTACTCCAGCCCGGGTTTGCATCTCACCACGGCATGCTCAACATGTTGATCCCCTCCAAGGCAGCCGAAGTGAACAATCTTGATCGCGTAGCACATCGTCGCTACCTCAAACAGTGGTAGAAATGTTGGGGTTCAGGTGGATGGACACAGGATGTTGATGGCAGATCTCAAGGTTGCTTTTGTGGGTGACAGGAGCTTGTTTCTGGCGGAGATCAGGCCTGCAGGCTGCCGTTTCCCGGACGAATGTCTTCCTCACGGGAATGTTTGCTGATGTGTATGTGGAATTACCGGCATAAGGCTGTGGGACTTGGACCAATATTGGTTTTGCTATCTCAGTCCTTGATGTGGTCTCGCAATCCTCGCTTGTTGATGAGTTTGGCACTGTTTCAAGACTGACGATACCATGAATATACGTGGTCGTATCCAAGAAAAGGCGCAAGGCGCCGAAGAGAAGAGCTCCGAGTCTATGCTGAGTGGAAAGATGACTGGTTGTATCTGTGACAATTGGCGATCACAGGTGACAAGGAAGGTGTCACTTTGGAGAACTGCGGGCGCACTGGATCTGCTGATTTCGCCACAATCTATCGTGTGCCGTGCTTTTTCGCCCAGACAAAAGCGGTTGATGAAGTTACGCCTGCCTGGAGTCATTGAATTGGACAGAAAGTGCGGTTGTGGCAGCTTCGCTCTGCAGCGGCAATGGGAAGCATTTGAGATTCTTTCTATTCACTCATCATCACCAACTATGCTTTCACTTACCCAGACTGATCAATCATCCTTTCATAACATCACAGACAGATCGGCGCATTCGTTCACAGCAGCAATCAGGCAAACCTCCATCTCGGACCCATTGCGAGTATATTTGCTCTCACCTGCTCATAGAAGGTCAGCTTCCCGTTCTACTCATCAGCCGACCGCAATCCCGCAATCTCTCACAGCTACAACAACCCCATCCTCTACCACTGTTCCCCACGATACCGCCGCAATGTGCTGGTTCAAACTCGACACCTGCCCTTACCCTCACCACGAGCCAATCTGCGCCTCGATTTTTATCCCCGGGAACGCCTCCAGGTGGAAACATTGCGATAAGCCTCAGCCTTGGGGTCGACTGTCTTGTGGGAAACTCACCGTCCGACATAATGCCCCTCATTCGAGAAATCCTCACACACCACTGGCAGCTGATTGTGGGTGGTGCACGGCTGTTCTGAAGTTGGAGGCAACCAAGTCCAAGGAGATACAGCAGCAGGCGCGCACGGACATCGCAGAGATGGAAGAGAAGTTCAACACGGACGCCAAGCTGAAGGAGCTGCACACGAAGATCGGAGCTTTGGAGATGGAGGTTACCAGCATGCGAAATCAGGCCTGGGAGCTGAGACTTGCGGGTGGCACCAACGGCGGTAGTGGGGAGTGGGAAGAGATCAAGAATGAACAAGAAATCGGCCAAGGCGGTCACGCAGGTGCGGACTGAGGCACGAAGACGATGGTTGGGTACTGCATTGTGGAAGAATGGCGCAGCAAGGTCGACCTCCTAAGCGCCGCGTGGTTGTACGACATTGGCATCTTTCTATTCTTGAGATACGACTATCAATTGAAGCCGGTGTTCTGCCGGATTGCCTCATAGCTGTCTTTGCATACCCTATTGCTGGAGACTCAAGCGCCTGCTCGTCAATCCATGTCTGCACCTCCCTTACGATATGAGCAATACAATCCGAACCATGTGTCATGTGGGTACCTGTGAGTCGGGGATGCATACCTTGTTACCATCAGACTTAAACGGAAGGCAACTAAGATTGAGGTAGGTTTTCCCAAGAACCCCCGTCAGAAGTGGCCCTATTTATTACATATTCAACTTCCAAGCCGAGACGCCTGCCTTTCTCTCGAACCCTTACCGTCTGTTGTTGTGGGAGCGCTGTGCTCAGGAGGCACACCAGTGAACGATGATAGCTCCCCCACGATCGGCGAGGAGTAGCCTCATCAAGGAGCCAGAGGGTGTGCATTAAGAAGCAGAAGACGTGCCTGGTACCGAGGCGAACCACCAAATCCGTGTTAGCCTCCTTCCAAGACTCAGGTCACCGCGTACTCTGGTGTTATGGATCCCTGAAGCGCTCTCGTGGTTTCTTTCTGTGCTCCTGGGACCACGACTCTCATCTCGCACCATGCAGCTCGCGTCGTGAATACCAAAAGGGAAGAAGTGGCGGACAATACCAACTGAAAATGGAATATGAGCTTTTGATCTGCGTATGACGGGCTGTGACTCGATAGCAATTGTGGTCTGCGGTAGTTGGCCTAAAGTCGGAAAGGATGTCGAACTTGATGCGCGAGCGTGTGGCTTGGCCAGTCTCGCGAGGCTGCCGCCCCTGAAGGTATCCGTCTTATTCTCATTCACCATTCGTTGGGTCTTCCTGTGTACTGTAGACTACATGCAAAGATTGCTGTACCGCACAGCCACCTAGAGTCAAGATACTTAGCCAAGAAGCACCATGTAGGTGTCGATGCGACAGTCATGCTGCGGTCCCGAGGAGACAGCCACCGGCAACCAGGTTGCCGTCGTGCGGTGCAATGCCATGCCATATTGTGACTTGGTGTCCGAGCCGAAGTGTGGACTGATCTAACCACCAAGTGGACTGGATGCCACCCAAGGCCGTGAGATGTGGAATTGACATGGCATGGTCATGGACACATCGAGCTCTGTGGTCGTGATGATACCCCACAATCTAGTTTCTGCCGTGTCTGCATAGGTACCCCACGCAGCCCACGGCTGCCCAAGACTCCACGAGATCGACCCGGAACCATTCCGCCATCAACGCCGGGCGATACTCCATAACTACTCCGCGAACGGACCCAGCATCAGCCGCCGTGGACTCAACGAACGCTTCCGCTAAAAAGGACTTGGAGAAGCCTCACTTGATTCACCTCACCAACCCTAGTTCGCGCCGTCTCTTCGATCGACCGCCTCGCCGTGGACACAACATCAGAAGCCACACCTCCCACCATACTCGCCACCGTCAGAAGCAACCATCATCCTATACCCCTCACCATGTCCGCAAAAGTTGCTCTCGTGACGGCCTCCAGCGCCGGCCTCGGCGCCGCCACAGTCAAAGCCTTAGCCCCCTACTTCCGCGTCGTCGTCAACTACCACTCGCGCGCCGAAAAGGCCGAGCAAGTCATCCGCGAAGCGTCGCAAATCCCTCCCGCCGCGGCCGACTCCTCCCCCACCGAGGAGCCGCGCTTCCACGCCATCAAAGCCGACGTCTCGCAGCGCAGCGAGATCGAGCGCCTCGTCTCCGAGACCGTCGCCACCATGGGCCGCCTGGACGTCGTGGTCAGCAACGCCGGCTGGACGCGCCTCACCAACTTCTTCGACATCGACCAGCAGGTCAACGAGGCCGACTGGGACCGGTGCTTCAACGTGAACGTCAAGTCTCACCTGTGGCTGCTTTACGCGGCGAAGCCGCATCTCGAAAAGTCCGAGGCGGGAGGCGGCGCGTTCGTCACGGTCGCCAGTCTCGCGGGTGTGAGGCCCTCCGGGAGTTCGTTGCCCTACAGCGTGACCAAGGCCGCGGAGATTCATCTCACAAAGGGGTTGGCGTTGATTTGTGGGGCCAAGGTGCGGTGTAATAGTGTGAGTCCGGGCTTGATGATGACCGAGTGGTGAGTTTTGTCTCCTTTGCAAACAGTTGCGAGCGAAGTGCGGAGTGCAAAGTGCGAAGTGCGGCCACCGATGCGCGCATGCTTTGCTTTGCTTCTGGTGTTCGAACTCCGTATCAGTGTGTCAGCGGGCTGACATTGTGTCTAGGGGCAACCAATTCCCCGAATCAAAAGTCAAGGCTACGGTGGAGAAGTCGGCGCTCAAGGGCACGGCGACCGTCGAAGACGTGGCGGATCAGATCAGGACGTTGGTGCTGAGTAGGTCGATTACGGGCCAGAATATCGTGATAGACTGTGGGATTGCGGTATAGATGGAGTGGATAATTAGAGGATGGGATTCTGGAAATCTACGATCCAGAGTACTGGTGTTCTCTGTTCTCTGTTCTCTGTTGACTGTCGACGTGGCGGTGGTGTCGCGCTCTTCGACCAGCTACGAGATGTGTCTTTGGATATGTGCCTGTGAACTAGCGGCACACTCGGTTGCATCGATCACCCGACACAACGTAGCCGCACGCATGCATGCAGACTGCGGACCACGGACTACGGACTACGCACTGTGGAGAATGGTTACGGACGTGGTCCCGGCCAGACGCCACCAGTACAGCAGAAGCAGAAGTAGAAGCAGCATACCGGCGTTTCGCTTATGTCTCGGGTCAAAACAGCGAGTGAAACGACAAGTCCAAGTTCGAACAGGTCGTGCCACTGACACATGCTCGTTCGCTCCAACCAAGCCCGCGATGCAGTGGACACGGAATATCATACCTAGTCCCAAGGATTCATATGATATCCTCCCACCATCGAACGAGCCAACCTACATTTACGGCCCCTCCTACGAAATGGGTCACTGGTCCCGTGGTGTTTCGGTCGGCATGTCCGATTCCGTTTTATGCTACCTTTGAGTCTTTCACGTCGGCAGATCTAGCCAGCGGGCGGAAGTATAGGCTTGTTTAGGGTCGATAGACTGTCTCGCTAGGCTGTGGTTGCCATCGAGGGTGGCACTGTGGTGACTGTGCCGCGCGAGGAGCATGAATGAGGTTTTCGGCTCGTAGCGAGGTCATTCTTCGATTGCCAGGACCGTACGTGTGGCAGAGTATAATTACATCAGCCATGAGCACATCCAGGAGAGTGGACCGGATACACCAGAGATGATTCTATTCGGCCGGAAGGATGAGCATCGGTAGGCAACCTTCTCAGGGCGGGCTTTGTTCTCCCTTGATAGCGGAACACCCTCTGGGGGGAGCACTCTCTGCTGGGAGCACTCTCTGGTAGGTAGAGAAATGTCCATAGCTCACAGTAACTGCGTTACCGTCGCCCTCAGTCAACCCGGTGTGCTGCCCGACCCACCTTTGGTCATCGACACGCTGTACGACACGGTCGTGATCAACGGTCAATCTCCCCCTCAAATGGTCCCTGTTGATCGATCTTCCGCTGACTTATTCCCACGAATGAGACACCAAAAGCAGCATCGGGAACAAATCAAGTCCGGGGCCGAACGGCGCTCTTGCAAACTCGCGCGCGAACTCCTTCCATGATCTCAGTTCCTGTATTGCCGCCGTCGGCGTCAACAACGTTACCAGTACCGGCGCTCGTATTACCCCCAGCACTCCAGGCTGTTTTGCGCTCCTCCCCGCTCGAAGCGAGCCATACACCGCCCTCTGCATGGAACGGAAGCGCGTAACGATGAGCTGGTGTGTGCAACGCCCGAGTGTCCAGGCGTTGTACATGCCTTCAATGAGACAGGACCCTGGAATCGCGCGGCGAACAGTTTTGGACCAGGATCCAGTTGTGCCAGAGCGTCAAGTCGCGTGGCGTGGTCTGAAGCTGAGTGTCCACAGAACACAGCGCCCCTCTCGCTGAAGGGCAAATTCCGAGCGCAACGACCTATTCGGTGTACCGGTCTTGCCATCGGCGATAAACGGAACGGCGAATGAAGAAGGGAATCAGCGATTGTAGAACTGTCACTGGTTCTGACAACTGTATGGTCTCCAGACTTGAAATCCAATTCAGATTCAGTTTTAGACCACTATCTCTGGAAGGGGTAGTTGAAAGGTGACCCCTCTGTCGTCCGTGTTCTCGCTGTAGCCGTGAAGTCGAGATCTGTACGAAGCTTGAGTCGAAGCCATTTAGCATGGCTTACGGGGGTTTGTCGCCTGTTCAGCACGAGCTTTGATATGCGAAACATCTCTCCGATGATATAGCGGACGGCTTCTAGGCCCTGCGTCAGCGGAATAGCAGTACTTGTGAAGCCTCACTCGAAACCGTTCAGCTGGATAAAGGGGTGGTATCGTCTCTCCAGTAGACGGTCTGGAAGGCGACGTATCTCGTCGGCGATATAGCAACTGCATCTAGGCCCTGCGTCAGCGGAACAGGAGTCAGTGTTCGGGGGACCATGCAGGCGTAGATGTTGGTCCCACGAATTTGGGAGTGCCGCCTTTGCGCTGCTTTCCCGAGGGACGCGATGTACTTCCTCTTGCGCCTAATGTAGGTTTGACATGCCTTGCTTAGGGACGAAGTTCAAAGATGTTGTGATGGCCATATTTACGATAATTATGGTGGTAAACGCATCGACAACCAGAAAGCAAGCACGACGGAGTGGACTTCCATGCCGTGTGTGCTTACACAGTTCATGGCCCAGCCGAGGACTGATCCACAGTACATAGTCCGGTCGAGGACTCATCCACAGTACTTTGGCAACAGACACTTCGGTAACATCTCGAGGCTTTCTTCCATGGCCCGGCGGTTTATTACATCGTGGGCCAGAAATCCGGGGTCAGTAGCACGAGCTAATCACTACCTAACCAAATTAGGTCTTAGACTAGGTACGATAGCCGCGCACTGACGCGTCAGCCAAGCCAACCCTACTGCGTAGCACCTCGCGCGTCTCTCATTGCGTCATGATCTGCTTTTCGAGCATGAAGAACCCAAAAAGAGGAAATGTTTCCGTCATCGTTTTCGCAGCCCCGGATACTGTCATGGGTACGGTACAGGTGGCCCGTGGCATGTAGAGTAGAGCAGAGCAGATGCCATCACGTCTGTTAAGGACTCTGACATTCGTACGCGACTGACGGTTCGGTAGATGAGAGTGTGACGGAGTGAACATGCCAGCACATGCGCAACTTGAACTCGTTCGCGCCTTGAGTGATTAATGTCTGTGCACACCACAGGGTGCTCTCCTTTCTCTGCTCTTTATGCTATGCTATATACCCGTTCCGATGCCCTATCCGAGGTCTTGTGTCTCGAACAGACACGAGTCGGGTCTTAGCTTACACCCAAAAGGCTCCCGCTAGAAGACCATGCTGAACGCCTTCCTCCACCACGGCCAGGTCCTCTGCCTAGCTCGGTAAGCATTGATGGTGTCCCAGTCATGTTCCCTCCGTCCCGTGTCGAGGTCGATCTGGTCGAGCCTCAAGAACCCCTGTCTCTTCCACAGATATCCAACCGCCCAGAAGAACAGCACGACAGGCAAAGCCAGGTATGCCTTGAAAAAGTCCTCGGCGCTCGCGAGCTCGGTGGTGAAGGGAGGCGCGATAGCCACGAAAAACTGCGCCGCGAGCGCGATGAAAATGAGGAACAGGCCGAGCCACGACCCGTACACGCCGCCAATCGCTTGGAAGGGGATTTCGTCAAGGGTGCGCCCGGCGTGCGCCCAGGCTGCGCGAAAGCGGATATGAGCCTGTAGATGGTTCGTTAGCATGCAAACGGTTTTCTTGGGTAGCGCAAAAGCGACAGAGGCACTCACGACACAGATGGACCCCCATGTGAACAGGGTGGCAAGACCAGATAGCGCGAGCAGCCAGTCAAACACAACGCTGCCCTGGCTGGCCAGCACGATGTAAGCGAGGGCGCCGAATGCCAGGCATAAAGTCACGGATGGCAGCGGTCGACCAGACCGGTCAATGTATGTGAAGATCTTGGGCGCGTAGCCTTGTTGGGCCAGAGAGGTCAATGTTCGGGATCCGCCATACACGCAGGAGACGCCAATGGACACGACCGAGACGAGAATGACCACGTTCATGACGCTGTCATAGCCGATGAGGCCCGCGTCCAGGGGAGCAAGCACGAATGGAGAGGTGCCGTCGGCGTACGGGTTGGAGGCGTTGAGGAGTCGGTCATCGGTGGAGGAGACCAAAAGGCCAACAAAGGTGAGACCGAGAATGTAGAAGCTAGAGATCGCGCAGTCAGTGGGCGGTGCTCGAGCGGAGTTGAACAGAAGCTTACAGCGTGATACGCCAGAAGACCTGCTTGATGGCACCGGGAAGATTCTTGCTCGGGTTTTCAGATTCGGCGGCAGCCAACTGCGGATTTGTTAGCCTTCTCGTGGCTCAAAAGAGAGCGTGTAACACTCACTCCCACAAGCTCGGTGCCGGCGAACGCAAACGCTGCGGTGACGAAGACGGAGCAGAAGCCACGGAATCCGTTCTGGAAGGCCCCTGGGTTGTACCACAGGCGTGCGCCCCAGTATTCGTCGTAGATGCCACTTGAGGGACCACCGCCGCAGATCAAGACAATCGCGACCACCATGAAGATGACTGTCATGACCAGCTTAAATGCGGAAGAAAAGAACTCTTCCTCCGCGTAGCCCAGGGTGCCGAAGATGTTGATGAAGATGATGAAGACCCAGAATATGGTAATCCAGACTGCTACCGATATGTCTTTATTCCAGTACTGTACCGTGAAGGAGCAGACGGTCAACTCGAGCGGCAGGACAATGACCCATTGGAACACCTGCACTGTAATCAGCCGACGCCCAATATCGATTGCGCGGGCCGACACTTACATAGTTCCAGCCCATGGCGAAACCCCACGAAGGGTCAATCTGTCGCATTTATCAGCATTGCATTGTTCCTAACGGTGATCGACCGCGACTTACAAAGCGAACCGAGTACGTGTAAAAGCCACCAGAGATCGGGTACATGACGGCGAGTTCGCCGAGAGCATAGACGACGTTGAAGATCATCACGCCGGTGATGAGGAAGCAGAGGAGCAGCGAGGCCGGACCACCACGCGTCAATGCACTTCCAGATCCGACGAAGAATCCAGCACCAATGGAACCTCCAATGGCAATCATGTTCAGATGTCGCGACTTCATCGAGCGGTCCAGCTCATGAGTACCGGTTCCCCAGTCACCTGCGCAGCCTGTTAGCGACAATCTGCCAATCGACTCTGGTTTGGAGAACATACGTCTCTGGAAGCTCTTCGCATTCAAGCCATTCCGTGTCATAAAATCGCTCTCACGGAAGTTCGCTGGCACGTCGCCATGTCCTGGTGCAGCCACATGCATACCCTTTTCAGAGTCGCGGGGAGACTCCTGGGTAGCGGAATACCCCTTTGGCTCAACGGAAGCCATGTTTGTGAAGAAGAAATCGAAGAGGAAACGGCAGTGACGAACAAGAGCGACACGGTGGTCGAGAAACAACTTGGTCTGCAATCACGACTGATGCGGCCCGTCAGACCCAGAGCAGAAATGAACAGGACTCGCGACGAGGGGAATGCGACGTGCGCGATCTTTAATACCACCCACCGTCATCGCGGTTAGTCAAGGCAAACTGATCGGCTCGAGGAGCCCCAGATTGCTATCTCTCGGTGTGTCGAGTCTCCCAGGTCAATCTGTCGGAGCTCCCACAAGCTTGAGGCAAGTGGGATCTGTGATGTAGCATGGCCGCTGCTTGGCCATTGTGAAGGGTAATGCATTTTACCCAGAAAGGAAGGCATCGACCGCGTGGGCAGGCCAAGAGGTTACTACCAAGAGATAAAAGACTGGGCGGAGGCAATGGCCACGCTTTGAGCCGGCGATGGTGTGGAGGAGGAGCGGAGGGAGATAGAGAGATTAGCGAAAACAAGAGTGCTCGACGCTTTCTTCTCCCGTGGAAGGTCAGCGCCTATGCGCGCCGAGGCTGGGCGGGATCAGCCAAGGCCGCCGTCCCCAGCCCGCTCAAGCCGCTGGAGGAGGTTGGATGCGAGAGCCGGCGGGGATATAGCCACAGACACAGAGACGGCAATTCGACGGACGTCCAATGAGCGTTGGCTTGAACCGGACATTATTGTCCTGTTAAGACAGCTCTCCGGGGCGATACGTACTGACCTCGGCTGGAGTGGCAATCTTCTAGAAGACTTGTCCAACCCTCGCTCACACGACAGCGCCGACCCAGAACGTGGCATGACGTGTGCATAGCGAACTGAACTCGCTCGATCCGTAATGTTGTGAGTGGTGGGAAGGGAGCATGCCCAGAACAGGCCAACATGAGCGCCTGGCTGCAATTCCTGCCAGTCCATTCAGATCTTGAGGTGTTGTACGGAGTACAGAGGCGCTGACCTGAGATCCCTATTTTCCGTAATCCTCCTCTTCATCAGTGTTCTGTCCGTTGTCGTCCTCCTCTTCGCTAGTGTCGCGTGTCACTTGTGCGCCCGGATCGCCACCTTCGCCACCGAGCGATTCGGCTGGGATCGCTTTGAATAATGCGCTATCGTCGATGCTCTCCACGCTTCAGCAAGATGGGAGAACAAATCGTGCGGAGCACATGGATCTCCAATCAGTTTGATAATAGTGTGCGCTCTTGGAAGCTTGAGGACGACAGACTTGCTGGGATGTGTCAAGGTTTCGTATCGCATCACAAGTGAGTTTAATTTAGGCGGCCTCCGATCAGTGCCGCAGTTACTGGGACCGTGCGCCTACGAATCACGCCTAACGGCAAACTTAAGCACGCCTAAGTTACTGGTTAGAGATGCCCAGACCCTAAAGAAGGGGACGAGATCCGACGCTTGCCCCTCACGCGACCAATACTCCCTACCGTGGTAGTCAACAGTCACCCCACCGAAGGCACCGACAGCCTCACGGCGATATTTCACAGGACGGCACCTGCCACCCCAATACTGATTGAATCTGTGCGAGCACGGTTGGAGAGACAAACGTGTGGCGGGGGAAACGGTGCTCATCATGCCAGAAGCCCATAGATGGGAGAACAGACAACACTGCTAATGTGCTATTCTCGTTGAAGAGAGACCCCCTCCCTTGATGTCCAGAGGGTATTGAGCAGCCAGGCAAAGCGACCGTGGCCCTGATGGCGTCAACGAGACTGATCAGCTCGATCAATCCCGAGACCTGTGGCCGGGCAATACCGATGTTGTTCTTGCATATATCGAACACTTCTGCCAGGATCCGCCGGGACCGCGCAAGAATCCCACCCTGGACCTTGAGGAAGCTGCTCTTGTACGCAAATTCGCCGCGACCTGCCCTCATGAGGCACAGCTGGAAGCCAAGGCGGACCTCAATCTGGTCATAGAAGCCCCTCATGAGCCATCAAGACCTTGAAGGTGCAAGTTGCAGGACCAAGCGCTTCTTGGATCCTTGTACTGCTCCAGCAAGAGACGAAGCTGGTCGACCGCAGCATAGCTAGCGGCAAAGATAAAGGATCTGAAGTGGACGTTGGCATGTTCTGCGGATGCTCGTCAGCACATGCTGATTTGATGAAGCGGTACACTCGAGGACGGAAACCGATGGTCTTCTTTTGCCGAGGGACTCTCCTGCTGCGTATTTGGTAAAGACATCAGCAAACGCCTTGAGTGCACCGCGCGCGACCGACATGGAGACTGCCAATTCGATGGCAGAGAAGAAGTCGACAAGCTGGCCTTCGCTGAAGGCAAAATCCTCGTAGCGGTTGTTGCGCACGAAACTGTAACGGAGGCGAGGCGCGTGGACAAACACGGAGATCAGGGCCCTCATATCATTTGGTCAAAGTACTGTCACAGGTACGTAGCTCAGTATGCTCCTGGTCGAGGAGCATATGCCTGACCTCCCACGAAAGCAATGTCCCTCAACGCCGTCGCGATGGGACGGTCATATACCAACTCAAAACCACTCAGCCCAGCTCCGCCACTCTCATGAGCCCACAAAGTCAAGGCCAACCAGTTAGTCCCGTAATAATTCAGAATCCCCTGCGGCACGGGATATCGTGTCTGAGGCCCAATGTGATTGATGTACTTGCCGAACTGAAAGCCATTGACGAACAGCTGCGCCCTGTACGGCACGGGAGGTGTGGTGTCGTTCCCAAAGACGAACGACATGGGCACGTCCCAGCCCGTGGGAACGTTGAGGTCGAAGGATGTGCTGAAGAAGCCCACCCCAGGCTCTGTGATTCCGTCGGGACGCATGGGAGAGCGAGATTCCCATGACTGGCTTGGTGGGGAAGGAAGATGCCACCCTTGTCGTTCAGCGTACAGGGCGCCTTCGTTCAACGGACCGCGGCTTCGATCAACGTAGTCCTCGCCGCCGAGGTTTCCTGTCAGTTTCCATGTAACGGCGGATTTATCGTACCCGGTAAGAGCATAGTCGAGGATTCCGCGTGGTGTCTTCATTTTGTCGGCCCCGACTGTCCCGGACTCCTCCATACCCATGTGGTCGATCAGGACCGTGATGTTGTGCTTGGCGCCCACCCGGAGACCGGACAACGTATAAGTAGCGTTGGTGTTGTTCTGGGTGCTGACGCCCGCATACGAGCCCAGGAAACTCTGATCAAGCCAGGTCGAATGCCCGAAAGCCCAACCACCTTGAGTGTTAATCGAGAAGTTGGCGGTCGTGTCCTTGGCGGTGAAGTGCCCTCGATAGATGAGAGAGCCCGTATGATAGCCGTAATCCGAAGAATAGAGAGACGTGGGGGTCGTCAAGTTCCTGACCGTGTTGTTGCTGTACCGGAGATTGGCAGATGTCCAGCCAGAATCGTCGTAGCCAGGCTGAATCTCAGGGAGACTGTCGGCATACTTCCATGCCAAGCTCCCTAGATCGGGGATAGTAATTGTCGGCTCCTGGTAAGTAATACGCGTGGACCAGTCGCCTCGCGCGTTCACGCTGTACTGAACGGGCTCACCATTAATGTACAAAGCTTTCGATGACTCGGGGACCCCAATGACCTCGATGGTTGTAGTGTCGTTGAAATCACCAGTCAAGTGAAGCTCGCTGCTTTGCACATAGGCTTGCCGAACCAGGTAGCCTGCCTTGACGATAATGGACGTGCTGATAGACTCGGTCGTCGTGAAGGGGCTGTTGGATTCGCCGTCGGATACTTCGGGCACCCAGTAATCGTAAGCGGAGGCTTTATCTGCATGGTTCGGTCAACTTCCAGGACGGAGTCAGCGGACAGACGCTCATGATTACCTAACAAATAGATTTCGCACTGTCCAACTTGCACAACAAGCCGAGTCGAGGAAGTGTCCCATGCGATAATGGCGGTAGATCCGGTTTGTTTGGTCGTGACACTGGCGGCCTCGCCTTCGATGACTGAGGGTGCAGCCGACGTTGTTACAGCAAGCTCATGGTGCTCCCCTTCGCCTCCATATACTAGGAGAACGGTACGTTCGCCGAAAACCTTCCAGGTCAATATTTCCGCAGTGGTGTACAGCAAGTTTGTGCCACCAAGATCATAGTCGGCAGCATGTATCTTTGAATCTCGACCACTGAGTGTCAATGAGCCACCCAGCTGAGGAATGGTCAAGTTACCAGAGCTCGTCGGCAGCAACAGCCTATACGAGGTTGAGCTTAGGGTGGAGTAGTTGTAGTGCCTGACGGTGTAGAAGGTGGGTATGCTCCCATTGGTCGCGACAGATGTGACTTTGAGATCAGACGTATCGGTGAAAATGGCGGTTGTATTGATTTCCTGTGGAGTTGCGGTCAAATAGGCCGGGGATACTTTGACAAAGTTGGCCAACAGCTTTATCTCGGAGTATTTCTGCCTGTCAACTTGCCTGTTTTCCGATATCGCAGCTGCGTAGTCGTAAGAGGTGTAGCCTCCTGGGTGGCCAAGGTTGCCCCAGTTCGTACCACCAAATATCATGTACAGATTGAAGATCTTTGCCGCCGCTGCAAGAACGTTCTTGTAAAAGACCCGAACAAACTCGTAGTTGACCAAAACCTCACATTTGGGAAACCCCGGCCCGCCCCAGGGGTCAAAGGAGCCTCCCTGGAATTCATTGATGCTGTAAGGAGTCGAAGGACTGTTGTTGAGATGTCTTTGCCAATAGGTCGTAGGAAGGCCCGCATCAGGCCACACAGTAGGATGCGAGCAGTCGAACCCGAGAGGATAGTTATCGTGCCCGTAAATATCCACCTGGCCAACACCGGTGCCTGGAGCATTGTGCCCAGCAGCATTCGCGTCGTTGCTGATCATGGGCACCACCACACCAGCAGAACGAGCTTGGTCTATCACGCCCTGCATGTATTGTCCGTTTGGAAACTCGACCTCACAGCATGCGCCTGTGTACTCGTTCTCCGGTTGATACAGGATGACTGGCCCGCCATTCGTGATCTGGGCCCTCGCAATGGAGCTCGCAACGTTCTGGACGTAGCTGCGCGACAATATCAGTCTTGCTTCTGTCCATAATAGAATGACCTACTTCTGTGTGGCTGCAATGTAATCTGGATCAGTCGTCCTAAGTCGGCCACGCAGCCTCGCAAGCCAGCCTGGAAATCCGCCACCTGATGCCTCTGCGTTGATATAAGGACCTGGCCTGGCGATGAGATAGACCCCCGCGGCAGTGGCAGCATCATAGAATGGTTGAAGTGCGAGGACGCCCTCGGCCGAGAAATCGCCTGGCTTGCCCTCCAGCAGAGACCAATCGAGATAGTACGAAACACAATTGAACCCGAGAGCTTTCACTTTCTGGAAAATGTCCACCCACAGGGCCGGTACCGGAAGACTGAAAGAACCAAGAATTAGTTATCCTCACTCAGTGGCTGCCCCAGAAGGACCTCCGAACAAGCTGACGGCATACCGAAAAGGATGAAATTCACCACTGAATATCATGATCCTCTCTCCTCGGATGAACAAGGACGTATTATCCCATGTCACCTACACGATGTCAGCAATTGGTCTTGAGGCGTGGCTCGGGACACGGACGATATTCTGTAGAAGCTGCCGCTTCTCGGGATCGGGGTGCTCGATGATTTTTAGCCCTCCAACATCGTGAACTGGGACCGCAAGAGCTGCAGCCTGGGCGGCCGCCCAGATCAGAGCCCAGACGATTGAGAGCCTCATGACCAAGGTGAGACGTAGCGCAAATGCGCAACATGCTCCTATTCAGGTGCCACACAAGGAGTTCCAATGAATCCCTCCCACGGTATCATCTCTATATATGCTGCACACCCGATCTCCACATGACCAAATTGTGCGACCACCTGTCGGGACATCTTCATCGCCGCACAATGCGGGGGAAGCTTCGATTGCAACGTTGTGTTCCCTTTGCTTGTATACCTGCAGTATTTAGGAAGGTTGCCAAGATTGAGCTAAGCTTCAGCTGTGAAGTAGATCTCCCGAGAAGCATGCTCGATGGCTGAGGACCTCGTCTGGGAGGTCGGGAGAGACGGAAACCAGTATGATGACGACCTTGTCTGCGGAGAAGCGCAGATCGCCTGGGGTACAGCTTCGGTGTAATGTACAACGAACACGACCAAAGAGGGAAATGGCCGGCGGCTGCCAGGGTGAGTGCGGAAGAGCCGCATCATATGTCCGTGACCTTCAGGTTGTGCGCAATCCAGGGTTGGAATGCATTGCTTATGCCGAGAATTTGAGCACAGCTCCAAAAACATGGGCGTTTCTGTGCCGTAGTCAGGGACGTTCAGGTGGCGCTCCTTGTCGGATGCTAGAAAGCAAGTCGCAATGCCGAACGCCCTGTACTTCGTTGGGCGTCTTAAGGAGTGAGTACCTATGCTTTTCCGGCGGATTATTGGTGCTTGGGAAGGTGGAGGTAAGAAAGGAGAAAGAAGGTGTAAATGATAGCAGTGCCGCCAAGGAGAAGCAAAACAAATCCCAGGGACGAAACGTTACACATGTCAGCACAGGCAAATCTCGAACACCTGTCATGGCTGCTCTCCCACCGATTCCGGCGTACCACAATTCGATTGTCGCTAGGCCATATTTCACTACACCTTGACATGCCCTTTGGGAATGGTGAGCGGACCATTCCTGGACGTCGAATGTTGCCGCCGCCGCAATTGCATCGGCGGCAGCACTGGACCCTGGGCCCAAACTGGCCAAGTATCCACGACGAGCAGAGCGTTCAACTGGCGTCTAGAAGACAGTGCCCCTGACTTGCTCGATCCGAGCAACATTGATGTTCTTGATCACGAACATCCACACCAGCGACAGGCCCATAATCCCTGTGCCGGCGGCCAGCATCCTTGTCTGCGCATATCCATAAGCCTCTTGAATGCCTCTCCTCTCGGGACTGCCGACCGCATAGCTGAGCTGCACATCCAAGCTGTTATATATATCTTCCAGTTCGGTCAGACTGACATTCGGCACGTGCCTCTCCAGAGCCTTGTAGAACGTGTTGGTCCATATCGTGCCGGAGATGGTATTGCCCACAGCACCACCGACGTTGCCGACAACATATAAGAGGGCAAGCACTGCCGCGACATGTTGATGGTCTGCTGCAGCCAGGACGGCAACCTGTTGGACAATGATAAATATAGCTCCCCCGATGCTGATGAGGACCTGGCACATGACTAGGTATCCGACACCCTGATTTGGACGGCGGAAGTAGATCATCAAGCCCTGAGCAAGGATATACAACGGCACAGCAACGAAGAGCAACCATTTGAAGTAGCCTGTCTTGCGGATCAGGATGCCGACAAACAGCAGGACGAAACCAGAGACCACGTCAAATGTGCTGGCCACATAGCCGGCTTCGGCCAGCGAGAGATTGTTAACCACCTGTAAGAAAGACGTGAAGTAACTGGCCCAGCAGTAATAGGAGATCTGGTACGTTACGTCGAGGAGACAGGCGCCGACGACGGTCCGGTTCGCTAACAGGTTGACGTTCAGGAATGGCGCTTTTGCAAGGTACGTTTCGTAGAGACCGAAAAGGACGAGAGTGACAAAGCCGACCACGATCATGGCGATGATGTAGCCTGTGCTCCAACCATGCGGCGCCGTATCCGCCAGGGTGAAAGGCAAAAGGAAGACAGTCAAGCCAGACGCGAAGAGAAACACACCAGCAGCTGTGCGGGAAGGTCAGTTCAACGATATTTTAGTTTCGAGAGAAGCGATCACCACCTACCATCAAACTCCTGGATATAATACCAAACGTTCTGCACCAAAGTCCGGCCGCTCTTCTCCCGTAACAACAGACCCTGCTTTTGCGCCTTTCGCAGATTGATCTTCAAGACAAAATACAGTGGTGCCGCCACGAACGGCAAGATGATGGAAAAGCAACCGAAGCCCCAGCGCCAGCTGATATTGTAATAGAAGTCGTCCGAAGCCTTGGGACCAGCGAATGCTGTAATCATATAAGGAGAGCTTGTAAAAGCGTAGGCGAGACCGCGGTTCTTCAACTTCGATGCGTCGGCCGTGATGACATCGATGCTGTAGATCATGCCTCCGAACCCGATTGAATAGAACACTTGCGCTGCGCAAAATGTCGAAAGACCAGTTCCGGCAGCCATAAGGATTAGCCCCAAGGTGGCAAAGGCGATCATCAGCAGGAACCCTTCAGCTCGACCCCAGATATCAAGCATTTTCGCGAGGGGGATGTAGACTGCGGCACTCATGGCGTTCGAGACAATGTAGATGACCGTCAGTAACGAGTGCGTCTCGAAAGAGCTTGTCGCGAAGGGGACCAAATTGTACAGAATCGAGGATTGGAACGCATTGACAAAGTAGAGCAGCCACATGCTGTATGGAGAGAAAACAGTCAGCAGAATATCAGCATGTCATTGCATACGGGTCAAGGATGCGGTAAGTTAGGAGGAAACGTACAGGATGAAGATCGCGATCAGAGATTGCTTTGACCAGGTCAAGGTCACCGCTTCGACATCTTGTACACCTCGCTGAGCATTCTGGATGGGCAGCTTCGTTAGAGCTTCCGCAATACTATCATTTGTAGCAGCATCTTCTGCACTGGTTGTGGCAGGCTGTTTCTGGTCTGTCGCGATAGAATCGAGCGGCACCGTCTGTACAGAAGTGGTGGCGTCGTCTGTTTCAGTTCGCCGGAAGCCAGGTCGGATCCTGGAAAGCCCTGCCATCGCTATCAAGATCTTTGTCTCACTGCTGCTTGAGGAGGTGGTAGGGCTGCAAAGACGGAAGAGGAGACGGCTCGAGTCTTTGTAGACTCTATAACTCTTCCGCTAGCTCCTGCGGAGCCTAGCACCGTGTTGCAAAGGCGAGGCATATGTACCCAGACCTGTTCCGAAGCGGAGCTCAAGCTACGGGCGTCACACGAGAGCTCGCCCCGAGAAGCCATGTGGATAGGATCATCCGATGTCGGCTATCAGGTACGAGGTACTAGATACCAGTGGATAGTGGCGCACGCCAGGGTGTCTAGGATAGCGGAAGGAGCGAGACACCGTGGAAGGCGAGCTTTCTCCGCTCAAAGACGAGTGGTATGAGCAGGGGTGAACAGAGTGTGAATGGGCCGTATCTTCCGCGCGATAAGATTAGATCGCACATGCCAGTCCTCTCCAGACAGGGCGGCCAAACCTTTTCCGGATCCAACGGCAGGAAGAAGCTTCGAAGACTTAGCGAGGCAAGATGAGCTTGAGCTCTGGTTTGTCGTTTCCCGCGAGCCAAGATGAAAAATTTTCATCTAATCTGATTAGATTTGCTCGCTAACATGGCCGCTGCACTTGGCGCATTCACTGGTCTCTCTCTAGACCCAAGGAAAAGTGTGGTGGGTGCGTCGGACCACCCTTCACAGTCTCATTTAGTAGACCGTCTTACAGTACTCCGCACACTTTTCAGTACAAGCTATGGACCAAGGGGCCCTTGATGGGACACCAGTCCATAGTGGCCAGAGAACCACGCATGGAAGGCTCTTCTGTTGCTAGCAATTGAGGCTTCTGGACCGAGGAATGTGCTCTACCGCCACTGGCCACAAAGCCCTTCCTCCGCCTTTCCTAAAACAGGATCGTTTTCAGGCTTGGGAACTGACCAGACCTTCTCGTATTCACCTTGATTCTCGCCACCTTTAGCGAAGTCCCATTCCCCTCCGCCTTTGGGATAGGCGCCGACCATCGTGAACCCATCCAGCTGGACGTGTGCCAATGTTTCCCTCACATCTGATCCTTTGGCTAAGATATGGTGACCGTCGCCAGGAGTCAGCAGTTTAAACTCCTTCACCGGAGAGGTATCGAAGGTCTTATGCGCTGTTCCTGCGGGGAGGATGAAAACATCGCCTACACCAGCTTCGACCTCGATCCCCCCTTCCTCTCTGCCGTGGCCATGAGTGTTCTCTTCCATGTCTTCTGCTGTGTCAGCAACCCCGAAGCGAATTTTGGCGGTACCAGTCAGGACAGCCATGCATTCATGGACTCCAGAGTGGTAATGAGAGGTCTGTGTTGGACCGTAGCGGAAGATCCATTGTGTCTCCCAACCATTGATTGAAAAGAGATCGTGCGCCTTGATGGCTATACTGTCATCACAAATAGTTGCTGATTTTGAAGACAAAAGGCCTGGGTAGTGGAGCAGCGGTTGTGGTGAGTTGGGGACAAGAGATGTAGGGGGAAGATGATATTTCTTTACTTCAACCATAGTGCTCTTGTGACTGCCGTAGATTTTCGCCTTTTCTCTGGCTTAGTCGTAATCAATTTGCTGTTCCGTTAATGAGCAGAGTTCACCTGGAGTCTTTGGGTGATGAATCAAGCCCTGGTGTGACAAGAGTCCAGACCCTGAGCGGAGGATGCTTGAGGAGTGTGGAAATCGCCCAATCAGGACGCACCTACGACGTCATTGGGGACACGGCGGAATATCGAAGCCTTGTGCTTTGGCCGTACTGTGTATGTGCATCTCCGCAACAACAATCAAGGCAAACTACTGGATATCAAGTAGTACCTTTCTCGCATTGAATCTCTTATCATTTCATTCGCAAGCACACGCCTCTGCGGTCCGGCGGTCTCCTCTGCGGGTCAGTCTGGACGATGCCCGTAAAACCACTCTCCTTCAAAGGAGACAAAAAACCTAGCAAGAAGCGCAAGCACCGGACCGACGATGACAACATTGACGTCTCCAAGTCGGTTGTCGCTGCCGAGAACCCCGACCCATCCGCCGAAGACGAGACCTGGACGACGCCCGATCAACCGTCGGACCTCACAGGGCCAGTCCTGCTAGTCTTGCCCACTGCTCCCCCGACCTCTCTAGCGTGCGATGCGCACGGTAACGTCTTCGCCTCGCCTGTGGAAAACATTGTCGAGAATGTACCGGAAACATCTGAGCCGCATGACGTGCGACAAGTCTGGGTCGCCTCAACCGTGGCGGGCACCGGGGAAATCAGTTTCAAAGGCAGTCATGGCGGCTATTTGAGTTGTGACGCTCTGGGTGTGCTCGGCGCCCGAAGGGAGGCCCGAGGCCCGGAAGAGGGATTTGTTGTTGAGCAGGTCAGCGAGAAAGAGTTGGAAGACAGAGTCCGATGGAGGGTTAGGACTGCCGCGAGCAAGAAGGAGCCTGGTGAGCAAGGATGGCGGTATCTCTGTGCTCTTACAGAGACGAAGGCGAACGCGAAAGCAGTCAATATCTCGTTACGCGGTGATGGAGAGGCTGGTTCGGAATCTACACATCTCATTGTCAGGATGCAGTCGCGCTTCAAGCCTCGGGTGCAACAGAACAAAGAGACGAAAGCAAAGGAAAAGATCAGCCGGAGAGAACTCGAGCAGGCGGTCGGTCGTAGACTCGACGACGATGAAGTCAAGCGGCTGAAAAGAGCAAGGAAGGAAGGGAACTTCTACGAGGAGGTCCTGGATGTCAGAGTCAAAGGCAAGCATGATAAGTTTGCTAGTTGAGGGGCTCGTCGATGAGCCTTATCACTAACCCTGATTGAATCATGCCTGCTGTTGCCGCGCTGCCCCATACCAACCAAAAAGATGCTCAGAAACAATGCAGGTGTACATGTGTCCGCCACAAACATTCTGTCATCATATTAAAAACGTACATCAAGACATATCTACCCTAAGCCGACAAGCCAACTTTTGTTCAGAGACGCCAATCGCTATGCAAAACTTGGATTCGGGACAAGATCATTGCACATTCAGGGCGGATCAGAGACTGGGGAAGAGTCGGCCAGCAGCGCGGCGCCCTTGGTAATCAGTTAGCGACCAATTCGTGATCGAAGCAGGCACGGGGACTTACACAGAGGTCTCGACGCTTCCGCCACGCGCCCTTCATCAGCACGCTGCTGGTAGTCCCGAGCTTGTCTGCGGGCAATTCGGTCGCGCAACCATGCCCGCCTGGCAGAAACGCCTTGGGCGCGTACATCAGCAGGCACTTCATCCTCAACCGTGGTCAGTCTTCGCGCAGATGGCACCAAATCCATCTCCGTACCCGCATTCCTTTCCTGGTCGGGTGATATCTGAAGATCTATGCGTGGTGCTGGTCTAGGAATTGAGATGGCGCGCAGCCCACGGCCTCTCGTCACGATGCGAGAGGCTGGGGTGGATACATGAATTGTGCCACCCCGTTGCTGCACCCTCCGCATCAATCTTTCTCTCCTCACCATGATGTTTGTCACTTGGACTGGACAATATCCCGCTGGAAGTGAGGATTTCTTGCACAACGGACAGAGCGAGCTGTTATCGCGTAGGAAAGGATCGATGCATTCGGGATGGAAGATGTGATTACAGGGGAGTTCGCGAACGGTTGTTTCTCCACTAACGAAGTCGTCCAGACAGATCGGACACGTTGACTGAGAGAATGCGACTTGATGAGTTGCGGCAGTCGGACCAATGGCACTTCCGACGTCTCTCGTATGGGGATCTGCCACCTTCTGAGAGGTGGGTCCGACAGCATCACTCGCCTCGGACTCGCCCGGATGCTTCGCGGCGTTTCCGTTGTCGCCTTCTGGCTCCAGTTTGGCCGTGTAAGTGTATCGAGGCATCTTGTCCAATATCTCTTGTGGTACTTGCATCCTCTTGATGCCTAACGACTCAAGATTGACCTCACCATCGGCGACTCGGCGTTGGAGAATGCGCCGTTGCCGGCGTTGAATTATATGCATGATAACCGAGCTCATCAAGACGACTGCGAGGAGGATGGCTAGGACGATTATCAGGAAGACCCATAGCGACGGTATGCCCGCCCGGGTGTGAACGTCCATCCGTGCGTATAGCCTGACGCTATCGTGGGGATTGTAGATGGTGACAAGCTCATCCCCAAATGGTACTTCTGACATGTTACCCGAATACTGTGCCAATTCATTCAAGAGAAAGGAACCGAGCATCCCAGGGATTGCGTAGACTGGATATCCATTGATAGACTTCCATTGCCCACCGTCACGCAGGGTCCAGGAGGGGTCGCTGACAGGAGGAGGCAGTGCGCTGGAATTGTCAGGGTGGAAGAAGACTGCTCCTCGGACCTCGTCGGCCCGCATGACAGACAGGTAAGAATTGACGCAGTCTGGCTCTGTCCACGGTGCCACTGCAATCAGAGGATAATCGCCTGGGGGAATCTCAGCCAGAGTCGTGACGTTTGCTGGTATGAGGGCTCTGGTGGCATTGCCACAGGGACTCGAGGGCGGAAGAGTGGGGGAGTATAGAAGGCCCTGAATGGCGTCGTAATGATGAGGATTGTTGGGTGACAGGGTGCGAATAAGGCCTGATGCCCTCAGAGCAAATCCGAATGAGTCCTGTCCACCGAAAGTCAGTGTGTGTATCACCGGGCAGCCGTCTTATGTCCCTACATTGACGATTTGCGCTCGATCTGAGGGGTCGTATTGTGGGTTGGGAAGCACGATTGCGACAACACCGAAGTCCTGTGCGGCTGTGGAGCAGGTAAGCACCTATTGTGTAAGACAGAATATCAAGCTTGGACTCACACATGGCTCCAGTTACCCAGTAGTCCAAAAGTAGAATGCAAAGTACTCGAGAATTGCGCAGGCTCAATCGGCCGTGTGCATGGTCACGGAGATGCGACGCAAGAAATACTTGGTGCTGAAACCGTCGGAAAACACGGCTACGTTGAGAGAGCTCTGTATGGTCCCTCGGTTACAGTTTGCGTCGTCATGAACGTCCTGGGTTGGAGGCTTCTGTCAAAGGACTGCCAGCGATGGCGAAATCTGGTAGAAACGTTCCTATACTGAGGTAGAAGCAGCGGGAAGATACAGAGTAGTGACGACTTCGACCCGAGGGCAGAGATGTGGGATCCGCACCGCCTTGGGCGGGCGTTGATACGAGTGTGGGTGGCGACTAGGATCGTTCAAGTGCGGATTTCCAGCCTCTTGAAATCAGGGTATCGGCCGTGCCATGGTTGAGGCGCCTATCCGGGGCATGTTTCTGCGTGTCTCAGGAGGAGCACAGGCCTCCAGATGCCGGCTAGGCTCGCTAACCGGGGTGGTGGGGTTTTATTTCGGGAGGCCGGGTCTTTGCCAACCCGTTCAGCCCTGAGAGCACAAAAAGGGCATGTTATCCGAGCTTGGCGTCGACTTGTGCCTGCGCCCGGGTCTCTTGAACGTCGTGTTGATGAGTACAGCAGTCGAAGAGCCAGAATCCTTTTTGAAGACCCTTCTTTTCGCCTTCGTTGTCGGTGAACTCTGCTAGTGATAACGAGGGCTACTGCGGCTGCGGATAGAATTAAGGACTCGGCCACTACGACGTAAGCCTCGAGCGTCTTCGCGCCTCCGAATGACGCCCTTCTCACACCCTTGACCAAAGACAAGATACCGTCGAACATGCCTCCTTTAGGAAGCGCCAGTAAGAGTAAGAACAAGATGCGAGATGGGCAACGGTCTCGAAGCAGGAACACGACGCCGAGCTCTGTGCTCAGTGCAGGCACTGCCCCTCCCGGACCGACGACCACGCCTCTACTTGACTTGGAAATGTCCAAACTTCTGGTCCCAGCGAAGCCCAATTATGCAGAGATTATAGACCACCTCGAGAGTCAAGGCTCGAGGCTTGAGCCGAGGTCGCTGAATGACATCATTGATCAATTGAAACATCTGAGCGATTCAGCGGAAAAACGCGCCGAACTGTGCGAGAAGGCTATTCGTGTGATCCACGAGCAGAAGAAAGACTTGGATTCGGACCAGCAGGATCACGACCGTCAGGCAGAGCAGGCTCGCAGGGCGAAGGCGCGCAAGGAAGAGGCGACCTCTCAGAAGAATCTGAAGGCGAAGAAGCGTAAAGACAGACCCGAGACCTATGATAGTGTGGAAATTAAGAAAGAAGGTATGTCCTATCGGTATCTTCACGCCTTGGCATTGAGCCGGCACATTTCGTCGTGGAGCCCCATTACGAGGTCCCACAGCATTCGCTGACTGAGACTGTCCAGATGAGTCTTCCAAAACCAAGCTTGGGCATGCCACATCTGCGCCCGTAGACAGTCCTTCACCATCGAAGAAGACAAAGCTCAGTCCTGGCACGTCATCATTGTCAGAGGTTGCAGACTCTCCAGACGCTGCTGTTGCTGCAAGCGCTCGCGCATCGCCAGCTAAATCGGATGTGTCTATGTCCGATGCTGAGGAAAACCGTGTGATCCACGGGCAGCCTTCGATGCCTCAGCAAGGTTTCTTCCCCGATCCTCTGGCTCCGGACAAAGTGATTTACCACATTCGAGAGGTTACTCCCGGAATGTCCGACGCAGAAAAGAAAGAAATATACCAAGTTACCGCTTTTCCGACGAAGGATTTGAGTGATCAGATCGCAGGCACGCCTCCTGACAAGGACTTCAGCACCGCCAAGCCAGCCAACCAGATCGCTGCAAGCACTTTCCTAGCCTATGTTGAGCCGTACGTCCGGCCTCTCACTGAAGAGGATATCGCCTGGTTGAGAGAGAGGGTAGGTGCAGAGAGAGCAGTTAGTATTCTGGAAGTGCTTGGGCTGACCGTGAGAAAGGGTGACCGCACGACTCCCTTCCTCGCAGTACCGCGCAATAAACGCTCCTACCAGGAGATCTGGGCGGAGGAAGACACGGGGACAATATCAGTGGAGAGTGGTGACAAGTTCCCACTCAATCATCCACGAGGAAATCTTGAACAAATCAACGATGACAACCTTAATACAGACCAAGTTTCAACCGGCCCATTGGCAAGTCGCCTTTTGTCTCTGCTTAAGTTCGAGCACCGATCACCACCCAGCGACGTCAACGGTATTGGTGATTTAAATTCATTCATGGGTGATGGCAATGATACCATGGACCTGGATGGACTTACCAACGGCCATGACCCGACCGAGAAGCCACTGCCCCCAGCAGCTGCTGTTGCCGATCAAGCTCCGTCAAAGAATTCTATCTCGCAGCGCCTAGATTACATACAAAGCGACGAACGGATTAAAGGTGAACTCCGCCACCTAGGCTTACTTGGACAGGATGAAAATCCAGATTATGACGCTCACCATGATGACGACATTAGTGAGAGGTTGCGCCTTCTGCAGGCCGAACTTCGCCGAGTCATGATCATCAACGGGGCTCGCAAAGCTCGCTTGCTGGATTTGGCAAAAGAGCGACTTGCCTTCCAGGAATACAGCACTATTCACGAAGATCTGGACAGCCAAGTACAGCAAGCCTATCTGAAGCGCACGCGGACGCTCGGCAAGACGAAGAAGGGTGGTCCGGGCGCCAATAAACCAAAAGCCGGTACCCACGGTGTTGGGGCGCCCGGCACAGCCGTGAGTGTTAGCAGAGCGAGAGACATTGGCGACTCTGCGCGCATGCTCATGGATCGGAGAAAGCGCTGGGAAAACTGCATTGGCCCTGTTTTCAAGGACATGAAGCACGGCATACCGGACAAGGGCACAACTCTGTGGGATCCGAAGATCATGGAGGCCTACGAGAAAGCCGAGTTGGAAGCACTAGAGGAAGAAGCAGAATGACACTGTCCTCCAATCGAGCACTGGTCGGGATACATCGCGAAAGAATGATGACTAATCAACATCACAAAGGTGGCACCCAGCACGTGATGATGCCCAAGGCCGAGCCCTGTGCGTATCTAAGGGTGGTACTAATCAATCTGAGCAACCGCGGTGTCGTGGATGGGAATGGCTTTGGCACATCTGCTCGATGGACACAATGGACAAGGCCACTTTGCGTCGAGTCTCAAAACCTGAGCCAAAGCGTGCGGAAACAATGAATTTGACATCCTCCGAATCCGGCTTGCAGCGTATCGTTTGGCGACCCGGTTCTTTGAAGCTGAAAGAACATCAGTGGCCACGACCCCAACAAGTGCAGCATCTGCAACCGTGCTGATCCGGACGTTGGTATCATAGTCTCACACCCTTTGACTACGGTGTTTGTGCTGCCGCTTCCAACCCTCGGTCAACACTAGTTCAACGAAACCCACATATCTGCCACCAGCATGGCACTAGACAGCTTCCAGGTCGACTGGAATACAGATGTTTTGCAAAGCTTCTTCCAAGATTCGGCAGAGCGACAGGTAGTCCCAGACTCTCCGATCAAACACTTTTTCAGTTGGCATGAGAGCAGCTTTCGGGGTCGCAGAAGACACATTGGTGATAGGTTCAAATACCTTTTCTTCTCTTCCCTGAATCTGCCTGATGAGGACGAATGGATGTTTGAGCGGCCCATGGGAAAAGGCTCGTTTGGCGCGGTCGCACTGTACTCGAAGATGAATGGACGGCAAGAGCGAACAGATGTGAGTAACCGTCCCGACTACTTCCGACACACGACTGACAACATTCTTGTTCAGGCCTTTGTGTTGAAGATCACCGAAGCGAACCCCGAACATTTTGTGCCTGCACAGTCGAAAAAGTCGCACCTGACCCATGAAGCCGCAATAATGGCGCAGACAAATGAGCTCAACTCAGACGTGCTCGTACGTCTCCGGCAATATCAAGTTGACCAAAATTACTGTAGATACTACACGGAGTTTTGCGAATTCGGGACCTTGGAAGCCCTGCGGTTGAGATACAAGGCATGGAAGTAAGCCTTACTACTGCGGCGGCTTTCTTCTCCGTTGCCACTACTGACACGGTGATCGCAGTAAATATTTTCCCGAGCTCTTCCTGTGGCATGTTTTCCACTGTCTGGCCAAGGGGTATCTCGACTTTGTCAGAGGCAGGTGGAGAAGCCTCGGGCACTTGGACTTTGGACAGCAGGTTGACGGCCAATATCTTCTACATAACGATATCAAGACGGAGAACATTTTCCTCGCCACAAATCCCTCCAAAGATCAAGACACCGTTTGGTATCCGAAACCTAAGATTGGCGATTTCGGACTGGCCACCACTACAAACGCGGGCGATATAAATAGGAACCATGCAAAGGCCTTGCAAAAAGGCACACCGTTTTGGCAGCCTCCGGTAAGCACACATCACGATCCGCTCTGACGCCGGTCATGAACTCACTCGATACAGGAACAACGCATTAGTCAGATGAAAGCCTATCGTTACTACTATTTCCAGGAAGACGTCCACAGGGATCTGAAAAAGAAGATCGGCCTAGATCGGAGATACCACCAGATCCGTCAGGAAGCGAACGTTTGGGCCATTGGCGCTGTCATGTGGAACCTAGTAACTCTGAATGAGATGGACCTACTCAGCGACAAAGTCAATCAAATCCTGTACGGCAGCACTGCGGCAGCGCGCGCCTTTGACGGGACGAATATCATGAAACGGCCAGATCCTGTGACCAAGCAACGATACAGTCCTAAACTCTGGGACTTGGTATGCGAATGCTTGCGAATGAAGCCGGGCGACCGACCACCGCCTAGTCGTCTGCTTTCAGAGATTGAAACCGGCATGCGTGACTGCATGGAGCAGGCGCAAGCGGAGTACCAACGGACCGGCGACCTAGCGCCACTTCTGGTGGCATTTGAACAGAACCAGATCAACGACCTAGCAGACGGTGGTGCAGACTTTCGCAAGAATCAGGATTTCTGGTCTGACTTCGCAGAACATCTTCTGTGGACGCCCAGACAGTGGGGCCCGCTATGTCCGCCAGATGCGCCTCGGAATATGGATTTTGGGGCTGCTGGTTTGCCGAGTCCACTACGTCGAAGACAAGAGCAGCAGTGGGTAGAAGCACTTGAACAGAGAGATAGGAAGAGAGCTGCGCCGAACGCTGGCGGGGAGCTGCCTACCGGTCAGTCACGGACAGAATCGGAAGCCGTTCAGGATCAACCAAATCCATCCGTGCGCCGGTTCGGTGAGTCCTTCGACCGAGAGCAGCAGCCGCGGAAGAGGACAAGGCATGCTTGAGGACTCTCGATGGACTCCGAAGAGAGTAGCCCCGTTGGTGGGTAGTCGACGCTCAAGGCGGACTTGTTCATTGTGTGCTTGGCAATGGGAATCAGGGTGAACGTGGAGGATTCACACATACTGATCACGATCAGGTGCGGCATCCAGAGCGGTTCTAAGGTGAAATGGGTGTCTACAGACGGCAAGTAGGACTATGTATATGTGCTTTCAAGGTTGTTCGCCGCCATAGTCTCTGCTTTCGGCTGACATGAGCACCAACAGGCGCACCACAGCAGTACACAACTTCTTTCATGTCCTAACATGGCTTACTTCCCCTAGTGGCCTACAGCATGTGTCACACGACGGCACTAAGCCCGACTGGGACTGGTGGCACTTGCCATTCTTCGAGTCTTTATGACTTGTTACTGTGTTACTCCTCTTTCTTCTCTCTTCAGTTTTAATTTGAAAATCTACAAAACAAGGTAGCGAAGGCATTGCAGCCCTTTTGGCTGTTATCGTGACGCTCGCTCTCCTCGTACGTGCTGGCCATGACAGCATGTATCCTCGTGCCTGCATTCGCAATACGGGCTTGAGCTCAAGGCCGCTTTGGTTCGCCTGCAGGGCCGCGCGCCGATCATCAGCCTCACCGACAGAGCAAGTCTGCTAGACTGCCTAGAGGCGGTCGTGTAGGGCGATTCTTCTATCTCGATTTCAGCCTCATGCAAGGCAGGTTAGTCAGGCGTGCCGGTGACACTTTACGATTTTCTTCAGCCTCAAGCTTTGACTTGCCCAAAGAGCCAGAACGACTTGTGTATTGCAACACTCGTTCTTCTTGACTCTAATGTGCGAAGCGGTTTACCAGAAGCAATGGCCTCAAGCAGTGGTCCTAACCAGGCAGCGTACCTCTCCTGGGTAGACAGCCTCAAAGACGCCTATCCCGCCCTTGGGCAGCTCTTCAACAAGCTGGCCGAGTTCAAGGACCAGGGACGCCAGATCCTGGAATCTACATTCAACAGCGACTACGGGATCTCTCCAGGGCGGTGCGCCGTCCTGGAATCTGCCGACGGGGGACGTCAGTCATGACCAATTCGATCTCCCAGAGGACCTGCACCTACACTTTCAGAGGCTCAAAGCTGGCACCAATGACACGGGCGCCTGCCGCCTGTACATCCTCGAAGATCTCGCACCTGACTTCATCGAGCTACTCAGAAGCAATCTAGGCGTCGACCCACTCGTATTTACCTAACAAACCAGTGCTTGGGACTTTACAGACATCCAGTCCGTCGGACACCGTCAACTGGTATCGCTGAATAGACCGGAAACGTCCTTCACAGTTCGTTATCATGAGCTTCGCAAGCCGGATCCGGGCCGTGAGAACGATTTGAAACTCTTAAGCAGGCAAATGACTGTCGCCATTAACCGAAGACGCTACGAGCCCTTGGTCATGGTGGAATCGCGCAGTATGCCGACAGACGAGTCCGTGGCTATTTCCCGTCGTTGTGCCTCGTTCTGGACTTCTCAGAAAGAGGACGCATCACCTAATTCTGGCTGGAACGGTGAGCTCCATTACAACCATGCCGATACTCAATCGCTTACGCACCACAAGCTATCCTGCTGGTCGATCCCCCATGAATATTTTTAGAGCCAATAAGGGCTCGGTGAAGAACGGGGAGAGACAGGAACGTCGATTCAACTACATATTCCGTGGAAAAGAACATGGTAGTCCGGGGGAAATGTGGGAAGCCGAAGGACCGGACGCGGATTTCAAGTTGCAAAAGACCACACATTCCAGCCAGCCGTACCACAAAGGCTGTACAACTCTGTATCCGGTTTCGTTCTCGTCAGCCACGCGTTTGAAGACTCTCAAGATCATTGCGAATGCCGAGGGGAGAGACTTGACCAGCCCCTTCGAGGAAACCGTCTTTTACTGGAGGAACCTTGCTACCGACCAAGAGATCCGGAATGTGCGCGAGAGCTCCGTCAACTCAGCAAGCCATATCCTTAAGTACATCGGTCACCACTGGATACATGCGTCGGAGTTGATCTCCCCCGCGCTGGCACAGAGCAAGTACTTCAGCGATGACAGCCCGGCGACCAGACCGAAGCACATGAACACTGGTGATTGGCGGCGCGAGTTCTACAAGGTAGTCGAGGCCAGCCACAACATCAACTCTTCCGCCGGAAAATGATCTACTTCGAGGCCAACATGGCGCTGAATCTCGAACGGCTCGGAAAGTCCCTCGACTGTGAGGTTCCGGCCGAAGGCCTTTCCGCGCGCCATACTCGACGCACAGAAGGACTTTAAAGTGCTTGCATCGCGTCTGGGACCACTGCGCGACCGAGTCAATAACCTTTCCACGGTCGCGAATGACATCGCGTCACTGAGGGCGGCGTCCCAGGCAATCGAAGACAGTGCAAGCGGCTGGTCCCTGAGTATTCTGGCAACGGTCATCTTTCCTTTTACTCTAGTGGCCTCGATGCTCAGTATGGCGGACAACTTTCGGCCCGGGAGATCGCAGTTCTGGGTCTTCTTCGCCGTCAGCCTTCCGCTCACGGCCGTGATCATCTTTTTCCTGGTCTTGAACCAGAACTGGGAGCACTGGCAAGACCGCGGCCAGCGGGCGGTACGTATCATCACTCAACGGCGGGCCTCTGGAGCAAGACAACGGCTTGCAACACGGCCGAAGGCTGGCGAGCTCCCCTTGTAACGCGTTGGCCAGTGGTGGAAGATTTACATGGATGCCTCCCCTCTCGGCCAAACGGGGTTTGTACGTAGGGAGGCGCGCCAACAGCCGATGTTGATTGGCGGAGGGGTCGTTCATCATCCTCTACTCCGTACCTCGTAATGTTGCCATTTCACACACACATGCAAGGAGTTGAACATGTTGCCCGAGTGGCATATGGAAGCCTCACAAAGCGGACATTGGCTCAACTGTGCTCACAGCCCAACTTCTAACCCCTCCGTCGCGCCGATACCAGCCAAGCACTACACTACACAGCTCCCGTCACAATGGACCATCTCCTCCTGGGCTTCACACCCGATCGGCGTCCTCCTAGCCACACACCTGCCTCAGCTTGTGCAACGTACAGGTCGTATGCTTCACCAGTCTGACATTTTCGCAGCCCACCGCCAGCCAAGATCACCTGTTGGTGTCAAAATGACGCCTCCACCCTGTAATTCCAATCCCAAGTACCGGTGCACTCATCCCATCCCCTGCTACATGCGATATCCCACACTGCAGGAATCTACGCAATGGTGACCGAACAGCCGGGTATGGATTCTACCACGACGTCATGCTCAAAGGACACTACGCATTCGAGATCGAGAAACTGCACGACAAATACGGCCCTGTGATATCATCTCCCGCGTCAATCCCCACGAAGTCCATACGGGGTAACCTGAATTTCTACGGGGGTCGTCTATGAGTAGACGGACGACTCGCTCAAGCGCGACATGTGATCATGGTCATGGTCATGTCGACCATACGGTTGCCCACTCTCGAGCCGCAAGGTGGGATAAAATCATAAATGATCACTCCCATGTCGACTTTATGGATCCCCATTCTCGATGGTGGCTGGCATTACCCAGCTGAGTGGGTTGAAGGCCCTCGACTCGTTGTTGTCTGCTCCGTGCTGACTCTGGTATAACACCACAGTTCATGGATTACTTACAAGCAGCTGGTCAGAAGCCCGTCGAGGTACCAGGCGCCGCGTGGCGATGAGGCTCTCGTATTTGCGTTATGCGGGTGCTGCTGCAAAAGTTCCTGAGTTCCCCTTTGAGATGTGACTGCCCGGACTACAGTATCCAACTATGTCGTAGCCATGCCAAAAACGCTAACAGATGCGACCAATAAGGGTGGCGTCACGATACTAGCGAAGCCGTATCGTCCAATAGGACAATGCCATTTTCGCGCTGGATGCAAGAGCGAGCACACGGTGGCGCGCATTAATCCAATGTAGGTATCTACCAGTCTGAGTGAACAGAGCAAGAGCTGCGCCTTCGGCCAGGCGCTGGTCCTCTGGCATGCCGGGTCCAGCACCTGGCGACATCATCCTCGCCCGCATAGGGACATAGGGATGTCAGGAGCAGCTTCCCCTACCTTGGCGGTTTGCCTTATTCCAGTGGCCGTTAAAATGGCCTCGGTGTCCCTGGATCACTTCTGGTGCAAGAGCAACTGCAACTCAGCCTGATCAGGTCTTCATGACTGTGTCCGTGCCTTTCTCCGCGTAGTGTTGCTTCTGCATCACTGAATGGTCTGCCCACTGGGTCTTGGGAGCAGGATACAGTAGAAAGATCCGCATTTTCTCAGCCTTGTGCCGACCACCGAACATGTCTTTACCCTCAATCGCTGGGACTAAGAGACCTCAAGTAGCGAGGCACAAGGTCAACGAAAGCCCGCCACTCACGCGCGCAGGCCACAACGATACGCTCCTCGAGGTGTTGAAGATCAGCAGATCGGCGCATGAGCGGAGCATTGGCAAACCCGAACGGAGGGCACTTGAGGTGAGTTGGGACTTCTCTACTCCACCAGCGGCCGAATTGGCATAATTGACGTTCTTGGGGTAGGCGGGCTTCATCGACGCGTTGTGCTCGGGCCGCAAGTCGACAAGCCTGCTCGGATATCGACGCCGTGAGTGTATCGAACAGATTCACTGGAGTCTCCCCCTCTTGTATAGGGAGCATTTCAAGCCGTATGCGTCCAATTGCCTGGAGATCCTGGAGTGCTGGAGTTACGATGGCGTGACGACTGTGGAGCGCGACCACAATTTCAGGCTGGCGCGCCTTGACGATGACAATCAGCCGGGTAAACCGTACGATTTCAATGCCAGGCTATGGCGCTGGCTCAAGGTACAAGGACAGTATGAGGCTCTGAAACCGAAGGAGGCCGGGACTCTGAAAGGAGGCATCCGGTTGGTGACGTGCGATAGACCCAATGCGCGCCGCGAATGACACTCAATCGAGATGCGTTCGAGCCGATCGAAGCAGAGTTCGACCTGCACGAAGAAACGATCCCAGCGTTCCTCAGGGAAGGGGGAAGCTACCTGATGCATAAAGTGATCGGACAGAACGGGGAGACTACAAAAGTCAAGATTGTCCTCAAGGTCATGCAACACATGGAAATTTCGAACTGCCTTCTCTCGCTCACATACGACGTGGCGCGCAATTGGATGGACGCCTTCATTTGTGGCGACGGCATTGTCTTCGAGAGAATCTGCGACAGGGGCCGAACGGGCCTTGGAAGACAGCAGGAGCAAGTGGTCGCACCGTTGATATCGACTCCAGACTTGTGGACCAACCCTCTGCTTCTGCCTGCGGTCGTCTTGCATGCGTGCGAGACTCGAATGGTGAGAGCTTGCCAATCCGTCAGAAAGCGCTCGATTGAAGTGGAGGATCGCGTTGGCGTGACCTGGGGTGAATCGCCACACGATGCCTGCGAACAATCGAGTTGGCCGCTTGATATCGACGTGGGGTTGGCGACCAGGGAGTTGCACAGTTTGTTGCATCGGATCCAGTTACTGTTGGGCATCTCGGCCTCGCTATCTTCATTTGCTAGCTGGCTGCTTGAGACCGAGTACAAGATGGTGGCCGATCCAAGCCTCATGCAAAAAGTGGCAACTGTGGAATTGCGAGGCTCCGTGGAGAACATTGCATCAGGCATTGACAGTTTGTGTGGATAATTTGAGACTCGGGTGATCAAGCTCCAGTGTCACATTGAACTGCTTTTCAGCGTGGTTGGTCAGCGGGTTGCCTTGATTAATCTCGAGGTCGCAAGCTCCACAAAGCAAGACAGCATCTCGATGTCGACTTTCACCTTCATCGCAGCTATATTCTTGCCTCCCACTTTTGTTGCAACAATGTTCAGTATGGGCATGTTCGACTGGCCGGACGGTGACGGAGGCAACGACCACGTGTCGGACAGTTTCTGGATTTTCAGGGCCGTAGCTGTGCCATTGACTGCCAGCACGATTCTCTGCTGCTACCTCTGGTACAGGCATGCATATCGAAAATGGCAAACCAAATTTGATCGCCATCGAATGGGCGAAAGAGCGGGGACGGATGCTGTGCGAAGTGATGGAGACGTGAGGTTGAAAGCAAGGCACAAGGGAACTCTGCTCTTCAGGCGCCAAAGAGTGAGTTCAGTCGGCAGGCGCAACCCAACCACTTCGGTCTAATCCCATAGGGAGCCGCGGCGTGAGGGTTGTGCCATAGTGGCTGCCAGCAGCGTACGTTCCAGCGGATTCAGTCAAGAACGTTGAACCGGTCCTTCAACATCCAGTCCAAGCATGCTCCTCTTGAGCCAAACGCTTCTCCAGCTGCTTCATCCTCTTTTCCATTCGGTCAATCGACTCTCTCGCCGCATTCTCTGCACCATCAGCATCAGCTTCTGCAGCCTTCAGAGCCTCAATGTACTTTTGCAAAAGTGGTCCATGCGTTCATCGACCTGCTGGTTTAGACCGCCGTCATTCTCCTCTGGATAATTCGTAAGGTGTCATGCTCATACAAGAGGTCCGTAACGAGATTATGCTCCGCCTCCTGGATCCGGTGGCATCGAAGGGACAGAGCAGTCGAGTCTCGCAGGAGCCTAAATCAAGGTCAGTGCCCTTCTCCTCTGCCTCACATGTACGTTAGGTTTCGGTTTCTTCATCAGCCATTTGCAATCTGCCAAGTGTCTCCAAGGCCACTCGACAACCTTGCCTGACCGCTTTGTGATCCTTCTTCCCGACCAAGTCTGACGTCTTCACATTCTTCTTGATGAAGAACTGTAACCTCTTGACGAGCTGTGGCGTATCGGCGGCCGTCCGTTCCAGCACCTTAACCAACGTGGTCGGTTGCGCCTCGATGAGGATGATGGCAATCATCAACTCGACAAACATGATCGTTCGCTCCTTTGCAGATACCAGATCCAACACTTTCAATACACCAAGTGGTATTGCCCCATCCAGTACCAGGTGAGCGTAGAGCCTCGCCAGATTTGCAATCTCGGTCATGTCGACATCTTCTGCTTCCTGATCTTCCTCGTCGTCATCAAGATCAGGGTTCTCTCCCAATCTTCTGAGAAAGCCCCACAAAGCGAATTGAAAGGCCTTGCGCATTTTCTTGTCGAGACATAACTTCTTGGCCACGAGCGTGTAGTAATGATTGTACGGCTTCTCCCCAGCAGCACAGCGGAGAAGGACCTTTGGGATCTCCTGCTCCTGGTTGCGCTTCAAGTGAAGTTTCAAAACCCGCATGTGGCCATCTTGATAGTCGACAGCCGAGAGTAAAGCAACAAAGATAGAGCGCCGGACATCTGTGTTCATACCATATTGGCGGGACAGGGCTAGTAGGTCGATTGAATCGTCATCGAGGACCTGATTCGATGCCAGAGTTACAGGGTCGGTGCTGTCTTCAGATACTGCATTGGGCTCGTTTCCTTTCCAGCTTGCTCCTACTAACCACCACTTTCCTTTCTTGTCGCTGTTTTTGATGTCATCTCTGGTGACCCGGAGCGGCTCTGACGCTCTCACATTGCGCTTGTCGTTGAGAGAGCCCAGAACCTTTCGCATCAGTGTGATGTGCTCGCTGGAAAGGCCTGCGTTGTTGGTTGCTGCTTTCATTTTGTTGTTCTTGAGGTCCGTGATCGTCTCGATCATGAACTTTGTACGTACGCTCATCTGTTCTCCTGCAGAGTTCATGCGGGCCGCCTCCTTTTGCATGAGTTGCACTATGGATTTGAGGGACGATGGGTCATCTTGTCGTAATTGGGGTCCGCAATCCCGGATCAGTCGTAGCAGGAGCTCTGTATTGTTTTCGCTCAGCCGTTCGAGTAAGAGGCGGATGTAGTCAAAAACAATCGAGCTGCCGATCATGTGGAATGTGAATAAGTTTGCCAGCAGACTGACCAGGTTGAGTGCCTCCTTTCCGCCAGCGTTGTCGTCGCGATACTGGTCAAACCGCGCCACCAGCTGGGCCAATAGCTCGGCACCAAAGTCGACCCCCACAACTTTATACACCGCAGTTGCGAACGCAGCATGGAGTATGACAAAGGTATTCTGGAGGGCGGACCGATCGCACAAGAGCGTCAAGAGAAGCTCGATCAGCACGGTCGTGACATCCTGCCGAGGGTTGAACTGATAGACTTTTTCAACTTCCCCCAGTATGGACACCAGATTCGCTTCGGACAGCTTGTTGAGGTGGCCTTGCAGCTGTCGTTTCAACCTTTCGAGGACTGCCCCTTCCGAAGCCTGTGCTTTCCTCAAAGACGGTGGGATATACTTGGAGGTTGACGCGTTAGGAGTGACTGGCGGCACATAGGGATTTTCACGGGGCTTCTTTGGCTGAGAAGGCGCGGACTCTTCGTCGAGATCGAACCCGTCGAACGAATCGGCTTCGTCTCGCCCTATTTCCTCATCTGAGATGCCGGCCTCGACATTGTCGTCCAAGTCAACGTCGATATCGTCTTCGTTACCATCGTCTTCGAGAGTATCGGCCTCGTCGTCTTCGTCGATGTCAAAGCCTTCCTCCTCGTCGCTCCCACTCACGCTGGCATTGGAGTCATCTTCAACGCCACGCCGTTCGTCGACGATAGTCCGCCGCCTCTTTCGTTCTAACCACTCCTTCGATTCGGATTTTCTCTTCGCGCCCCTCTCATCGTCGCCCAACCCTTCAAGAAGATCGTCCAAACCATCCTCAGTATAAGATTTGGGTGTCTTGTTCTTCTTCAAACCGAGTTTCCTCTCAAGCGCAGATATTTCTGCCTCGTCCTGTGCTGCTCGATCTCTAAAAGCACGGGAACTTGCATCAAGGACCAGACCCGGCGAAGACGACCGCGAGCTAGGAATAGAGGGTAGATCTGACGGCGTTGGGGAGGGTGATGGTTGTCTCAGGGGCTTTTTCGAGATAGGTTTCGGTGTATCAGTCTTGGGTCGGGTGGTCTTCACAGGCCTGGCTTGGGGGAGTGGCTCGTCCTCCTCTTCGTCGTCGCCCACATCATGCTCCGAAAACTCCTCCTCCGTCGCGGACGGTCTCGGACCCCGTATGCGCTTGTTCTGTCTCTTCTCCACGCGCAACGCCCTGCGCTGATCCTTCCTGCCTCTTACTGGACCATATTGCCTGCGACGGCCACCCTCGCGCGAATATCCCTCGATTCCTAGTTCTTGCCGTAGCGCAAACGGCAACTTGACACCTTTCCCAGAGCCGCCGCTCTGACGTGCCATCTCGATCAGCGGGAACCTTACTAGAACAAAGTCCCAAGGAAGCTGGGAGTTGTGTTGATGAACAGGTCGCGAGTCGTGTCCATGTGAAGGGTCTCGAGGGTGCGCCGCTGGTGCCGCAAGAAATTATCTCGAATGCGGAGAATTCAGCCGAAGATATCCCGAGAGATATGTCCTTGTCCCCCACATACTGTACAATGTACAATATCCCATTGAGCAATACTCCGTCCTTCAGGACAACCAAGCACTCACGGAGAATGTCTCAAGATAGACTCTCAAACGACGAGGTGAGCTTTCCACCCGTCCTAAACTAAACCGCTCGCTTTATCTGGCCAAGGCCAAAACACTGACGACCGTCTCCGATGGCGGTGGGCTACAGTTCCTCGCCCGCCTAAGCACGCTCCTCACCTCCACACACGCGCAGGCCCACGGCTCGATCTACCTCACCCAGAAACCTCTTCCCACTGATCCTGATTCTTCGTCGACCGGTGCGCCGAGTGCGGACTCGGACTCAGCACAGATCCTCATCCGCGCGACCAACGGCGTGGGAAGACCTAAAAAGGCCACCTCGGCCTCCAAGGTCTCAAAGTCGAATTCTAGGGCAGCCGACTCGAGCACCCGGCCGAAAATCAGGTTCGCGACCGTGGTGGCCGTGTCGGACTTGGAGTCCTTCTACGCGCGGTATGCGGACGTGTGTAAGAAGGGGATGGAGGGGTTGAGGAAGCGGGATAAGAAAAAGGCAAAGGAGCGGGCGAAGGCGAAGAAGAAGGGGAAGACTGGTGTGGCGGCGTGAGGGTGGGTGGCGGGAGGTATCGTCGATTGATGGATGCGGGAATGGTATACGAGAACGTCCCAATGTTCGATGGGCCGGCATATGCGGACAGGCCAGCATCTATGGACCGCGCGAGACCAGGTAACCAGGTTTGCGGATGGTCGCGTGCGGCTGCAACTAGTGGTGGGGATACCGTCACCGTCACGCAAGGACAGGACCGAGTTTCGAAGACGGGGTGAATACAGATGGATTAAAAGGCATGAATATCTGGGTGGTATCATCAAGGCTTGTATGTCGCAGAAGAGGTCCCCCGCTACACTATGCAAACCTCCACCAAAGAGCCAAAACGTGACAAGCAAGAAACGCCGCGCTTAGATTGACAAAAATCAACCTGAATACGACGAGACGACCGTGTTCACCATCTCATTCCGGAGCACTAATCCAGATCGAAGATGGAATCGGCGTCCGCGTCCTTCTCCACCTTCTTCCGCGGTGCCTTAGCAGGGGTCGTCTCGACACTCTTTGTCCTGCCCCTAATCGGCACACCAAAGTCATCCTCTTCTTCCTCGCTGTCGTCCCTCGGCTGAGCAGGCTGGTCTGGGAAGCTCGTCCTCCGGCGGTGGACGCCTTCCTCGCGTTCACTGGGTCTGCGGAAGAGGTCGCCGCTGAATAGATCGTTTAGTGTCGCGCCGCCGGCTATCCGTGCAAGGATATGCACCAGTAACACGACCGCTTCGATGGGCTTGACGAGAGCCACGTTCGCAGCCTTGTGCAGGAATTGTGCTGTGAATGGGGAGCCGTAGTTCGGGCTTGTGGGCGAGGTGGACGGAGAGTGAAGTATTATAGATGGTGGAAGAGGGGAAAGCGATCGCTTCGCTTGTAGACGGCGGCGTAGGTTTTCATTGATGGGCGACACTGGTGGTGTGTGTACTTCAGGCCAGGACGAGTCAGACGTGGATGAATGTGCAAGTCCTGGTGTTGAGTCACTAGTTGAGGGTCGCTGTTTCTGAGGACTCTGTTCTGACGCAATGGTAGATGCCGTTATTGTCATCTCTGACAGACCTCTTTGGTGCTGATGGCGGCCCAGGAAGAAGGGAGCAAAGCCTTCAGCGTGCTCTCCCTTCTCAAAGTCGGTGGCTTGGACATGTTCGGCAAGCCTGTCCTGACTTAGAGAGTCGGTGGTGTAGAAGGAATCCACACTTGAGACTCGACTGAGAGCATCGTCGTCGTGATCAGCAGTGATAACCTCAGCAGGTTCAGACTTTGTTTCTTCAGCATGTGTATCGCTTGGTGTTTCGGTGCCAGTGTCATCGATCATCAGCACCTTGGTGTCGCTTAATCGGGCTTCTGGCTCGTCTTCGATTGGTGGTGATGCCGCATCCTCTTTAACGTGCTGCTCGACTGCCCCAGCGACAGAAGTCTGCTCTGGACCGTCCGGACTGCTTTCTACTTCCTGTTGAAGTTGTTTCACTGGTGAAAGAGAACCTTCTCCGTCGACCTCATTCTCTAGGCCTCCCAGTGACTCCTGTGGAATCTGTTCTTTGGCTGTTGTGCCATCTAACTCTTCTGTCTCGGGTGGTATTGACAGCGCTGTGGCATCAGTATCATGCATTGCTGGAGTCTTGGTGGCTCGAGGTTCGACAGGCTGAGGTAACGCGTCGGTTTCCTCTTCAGGTTGATCACCTTCGCCTGTCGCAACCGGTCCATCTGGAGATTCCAATCCAGAAATATCTACCCGCTCTTCCGGCTCCGAACCATTGACTGAAGCCTCATCAGGCTGCTGCGAGTGGTTTGTCTCCTCTCCCTGCAGCCCATCTTCGCTAGACCCGCCTTCGCGGTCCCTGTCGTAAGCATCCTCGCTGGAGAGGACACTGGAAGGAGTGGAACACCGATAGTTGTTTGCTTCCGGCCGTGTTTGAGACGAGCCTCGACTCGCACTATAACCATAATCCGACCCTCGCCGACCGTACGTCTGAAGAGGGCTAGGCTCATTCTGTGCTTGAAAACTCCAGGCTCGTGAATTCTTCGTCTTTCTCAACGGCAGAGGGTCGGTATTGGGCGTTGACGGTTGCGGTGGCTGCCGCCTCTTCCAGGTCCCTTTCCTCCGAGGTGTGATGGCATCGTCTGGTAGGTCCACGTGGAAAGCGCGCTTGAACGGGCATGGTGTCCGCTCGAAACGCAGCACCTTTGCCAAAGCCGCTTTGAACTCCTCGACCTTCTGCTTGTCCTCTTCCGTCTCTATCGGTAGCTCGATTCGGTAATACATGAACTTCCCTCTCCGCAGCACGAATTTGGATTCTCCGTCAACACACCAGCACTGTGAATTGCGCATGATTGTATGGATGACTTTCTGGTCCGCCGACTTGAGGAAGTGGCTCGAGCCTCGGACTTTCTCAATCCTTATGAGCCCGCTGGTAGCTAGAGTCTCGGTGCGCGACCGCCATGGCAGGGTTTCGACAGCGTCGATGGGGTAATCGGCATCGGGCAGAGTATCTTTACTCGGAGTCTGAATCGAGTCTGTGGGAGGCGAAAAGGCTATGATGCGCGCGTTTGGATGAGAGAAGAGGATATCTGCGTCGGCATCGGATCGGTCCAGACCTGCTCTCTCATGAAGGGAGAGCTGTCGCGAAGGAACAGTAAACGATCTTCGGTAACCCTGCAGCGGGGGTCGCTCGCCATAGGATGTTGGTGGTGTGGCCATGCTGCATGTTTAGAGACAGCATTGGCCTGGTGGAGCGGATATCGAACAAGGACAGTGTTAAATGGTTGCAAGGTCCCAGGAGATCCTGATTATGGCCTATATCGAGGGTGTATAACTGTCGAGTTGCACTTCACCAAGCTAGCTACATATTGTGACTGACCGCGTTGCTGGCTGCGGGCGGTTGCGTTGAAGAGGGAACCAGCGACCAAGCGAATCATCCCTGCAGCCTTGGCAACCACCCCAGATATTACTGGCTAGACAGACGGGGTGGATGTGTACGTGCCTATTCCTCTTAGGGACTGGTGCCATGCTGCCTTCCGCCGATTCTGCTGCTGTGCAGAGAGCCGAGTGCGCCTCGACAGTCGCCCTCAAAGACGATCGAATCCCTGGTCAAAGGCAAAAGTCGGCCACTCCCGCCAGGACCTTGGGATGAACAATATGAAGACCACCATCAGACCTCGTATCCCTCCCTTCATACATGCCGGACCTATCAGCGTTGCATACAAACCCAGATGACGTGAGATCCACTCTGGAATCGTGCGTCTTCTTTCGCACAATCGTCAACATGTCTTCACTCAAGTGTGCTCCTACGGCCCTTGAAGGCTCACGAGTCCCTCGGTCGCCACCGCAGAAAATACAATGCTCAGAACACCGAGCATAGCCGCTCTCGGAGTTGCATTGTAAACCGACTTTGCAAGTTGACATTCACAAGCGGAGCCTGGGAAGCGCGAGAAAGCGAAGGATAGCGAAGAACAGGTGTCCGTGTCTCGATGATACTGTTGACCAAAAGCTCCCAGTGAATATTCAGATCTTCTATGCCTAGGTCTATTTGCCGCAATATCCGCCATCGACAATTAAACATGCTCCCGAAGTGAAGGTATTCCCTGGAGCAGCCAGGAACAACATCGCGGGCACCAGATCCTGAGGCTCTCCCCATCGCTGCATTGGAACTCGAGCCATGAGGTAATCCACCATCTTCTGATCCCCTTGGTACTGCGCTGTCATGGAGGTCTTCATAAATCCTGGGCAAATTGCATTGACCTGAATACCCTTGCTTGCCCATTCATTGCTGAAAGCTTTAGTCATCTGCATGACGGCACCTTTGGTACTCGAGTAGACGCTGGTATTGAACCCAGCCTGGTAAGAAGTGACGGAGGCGATATTGACGATCTTACCCGGTCGTCCGAGGGAGAGAAGCTTCCGGCCGAACTCTTGCATGGAGATGTAGAATGATTTTACATTCACCTCTAGGAGCTACAGAGAGGTAAGTACTCGGATAACGCTGGCAGAAATTCCCTTACCAGGTCAAGCTCCTCGTCAGTTGCATTCTCGCAGAGGTTACGCCGCATGACGCCAGCGCAATTGAGCAATATGTCGGGCACTACCCCAGCGTCCCATACTGATTGATAGCATTCTCGAAGGCTCTTTGCATTCCGCAGATCACATTGGAACTGCAACAGTTTACCGCCGACACCTTCAATCTTCGATTTCAGGTCTGAGGACATTGGATCATTGGGGAGTTCAATGGAGACTATCGTCGAGACTCCGGCTTGAGCCAATGCGGTGGCCAACGCCGACCCAAGCCCTCCCGTTCCACCCGTCACAATGGCTGATTTGCCCTCAAGCGAGAAGATGTTGCTGAGATATTGCGCTGCCATATTGAGGTGTGTGGAACAGAGGAAAATTACAGTGTGAAAATGCGGCCGGTGATTTGCAAGCTACATCGATATCACACGAAGCATTCGCGAACATACCAGGGATCAGGACAATTTATCTTCCCCAGTCATCTTCGTATTACCGAGGGCTCCTGGGCGGGCCGGAGTACTATTCACCGTGAGGGGAATGGTTTGCAGCTCGATCATTAGTATTGGACAGCTCTGTATGCGGGGATTGCTCAGAATTTGGCAGCCATGGTGCCATACACCCACCATGTACGGAGTACGCCTCAACAAAGGGTACCTATTACCAGCATCGACAACCCCGCGCGGATGCCTCACCTTATGCTCATCAGCAAATGTCGAAGAACTGCCTAATTGCAAACCATCCATAATGCAGAAGAATGCACGGTGCTTGATCTACCATGAAGAGCCTTCGCTGACTTTCCGAAAGTGGTTGTCACTGCGATTTCGTGTCTCGGCTCCATGCTCCACCCTTCCCCCTTCCCATATAGCATTCTCATGCATGTCTCAACGCTAGCTACAGTGCTCAAAGATCATGAGGCGCACGAAATCTCCTCGCACGAAGTCAAAGGATGGCAGGACAATCGGTTTATTTCCCCAAGATAGCTCTATACGGCAGCATCCTTGATTTGCTCTCTCCGGACCTTCTTTTCCTCCTCGGCTTGTCGCTTCATCTCCAACCTCTGCCACCGCTTCTGCCGCCAGCCCATACCCCACGTCAGCTCAGCCCATAACAACCCAGTCGCGCTTGCCATGAGCAGGCCAACGAAGATGAAAGACCAACCCAGCCCCATGCTCGACAGCATACTATCAACAGTCGCCGCGCCCACAGCACCCAAAAGGCAGCGGAGAAGGTTTGATGCTGCTGAGGCCGTCGCAACACTATTTGGATAGATATCGGAGAGGAGCGTGCTGACCGAGTTCGACGCAACTACCCCAGAGAAACCCAGAAGAAACTGCAACACGAGCGGCACTGCGAGAGAGGCCCCTCTCTCGAGTGCCCAACCATAAGGCAGCAGAGCCGCTACCTGCAGTGCTTGGACGAAGAAGACGGTCTGGAGGCGAGCGCGCTCAATCGGGAAGTCGCGAAGATCGTCGCCGCGTTTGCGATCAACGGTGCGTCCCAGTTTTCGAGCGATGCGGCTGTAGTTGCGGTCGAGGAGGTGGCCATTGCAGAAGGCGCCCACCGCGGCAGCCACGCCGAGTGGTCTCCAAAGCCTTTGTCAGCGTCGAGAAGACCCCTAAGAAAGGGAGCTCGACTTACAAGAAACACAGGCCCACTTGTAACTCGTTGAGTCCGTACAGCCTTGGAAACACGGTCGGCGTGCTCGTCATCAAAACTAAGTTTGTGAACATCATGAGGCCGGCGTATGAGACAAGACAGAACGCATCCGGGTTCATGAGAATGAAGAACGACTCTAGCGGATTCGGAAAACGGAGCTTCGTCCCCTTTTCCCGCGCCAGCAGATCCTGCCGGGTGCGCTCGTGCTCGATCCTTTGCTGGGGACTCATCTTCTTCAGCCGGCGTCGAGAGTCCAAGTATTGCGCTACGGACTGGCGCCACCATTGCTGCGGGACGGTACTTCCATCATCGACGATCTTCCGATGCGTTTCGGGCATGAAGATGATATACACGGCCAGATAGCCGCCGCTGATGATGGTCAGGAACCAGAAGACAGATCTCCATCCCAGATACTGCGTCAAGAGGCCACCGATGACTGGACCGAGAGCCGGTGCCGTCAAAACCCCCGCTGCCATCGGGCCAAAATACTTGCCCCGCTCCCCTGTGGTAGCAATGTCTGCAATCACGGCGTATCCGAAGGCGATGGTGCCACTGGAGCCCGCGCTCTGCAGGCACCTCAAAACCAGCAAAGCGGCATAGCTGTCCTGCAAGGCGAGACCGATGTTCGCGGCCGTGTAGAAGGTGAAGGCGAGGATATATCCCAACCGGCGACCACTGGCGTCGGAGAACGTGCCCATGAAGCTGGGCGCCAGGCCCTGGAAGATCATATACGTCGTGATCGAGACATTGATCAGACTCGGAGACAAATGGTACGCGTCTGTCAGAATGGGTAGCACAGGGTAGTATATCTGGCCGGAGAGGGGCGAGAAGAACGACGCCATGGCAGTCATGGCCACGATGAACCATTTGGCGCTCGGGGAGAAGGCGGTATAAGCCTTCTGGCTTTGATCCTGACTAACATTGTTGGTCTTTTCTAGAGCGTCTGAGTTCTGAGCTTCGATGTCATTCTGCGTCGGTTCTTTGTCTCGCAGACAAGGCGCTTCTTGCGCAGATATGGTGATGGCCTCGTTGGCATTCTTGTGGTCAGCATCTATTGCTGTATCATGCTCTCTGTTCGTTCTAGAGGACTGTGTGAGATCTTCATCGCTGGCCATTATCATGAGGTCGCATACCGAGGCATTCCAGGGGTGGTTGATATGATATATCTCTTCAGGATTTGAGCCGTCTGAGACCGCCGGTTAGGCTGAAGTTGGCGATGACTGCCACCCCGAAGATATATTCTCTCAACAAGGTCCGTGTCCTTCATCGAATCGCTGGAGCTGGGAAACCATTCGTCCATACTCTCTAGTCGCTCCACACCGGCAACGGTGAGGTGGATGTTCCAGGTCCACATGATGCCGATTTAGGCAACACCGGGCCGGTACCGGGCAGCGGTCGTCCACATATCTCTGCCGCTGCACACCGTGCTCTCCTTAGTACAGGAGACTGCTGGAGTGAGCTGGTCACAAAGTCTCCGATTGGCGGTCAGCGATGCGGTGACAATATGATCCCTAATCCGGGTACCTGCATAACTTGAAATTCCCGACAATACTCCTTCCCTTTCTTTGCTCTACACATGAAGCTGGGCATGTCACACTTTGACATATTGAATTTATCTTTTGATCAAGGACTCAACATCCAGCACCTTGGGCTCCAGCGGCAGAGCGCGGAGTTGGGCCTGACGGTGGCCGCCACACCTTTCTTGGATAATCAGCGAATAGGTAAGTTGTTGCGACTACTCCAACAGGTTCACATTATAAAGTGTACAGTCTCTGGGGAAGAATGATCGGCCGTGGCGCCCTCGGGGAACAAGGCATGGGCACAGCCTTTTCCTCGCCTTTGTCTCGGTCTCGATTGGCAGCTCGAGCTGGGACGTGAAATGGTTTGCAATTCAATTTCGGACGCAAGCGAGCCTTTTTGGAGGGCAATCCAAGCTGCCTCAGGATATTGAAAAGGCTTCTCACATGGTGGTTCAAACTCGTATCAAGTGAAAGACAGTCACTAAATCGCCTAGTCAAGGCGCGGTATAATATACAATCCGTAGTCAACGTTGGAAGTGTAGTTCTGAGCGCCCGGTGAAGATGCCCCTACTTCAACCTAGCCTCGCTTAGCAAATCTCAGCCTTGCGCAAGATGGGGCCAATGACGTAGCAAGTAGTCGTCATCTCCTCTACGGAGTAGGCAATTGCACATTGTCCATTGTTAATGTCGTGTGCTCTCAAGTAGAGCTCGTCTCCTGCCGGCATCACGCTCACTCATCCCCAACACCGACACTGGGTGGCACGCACATCTCTCGAGATGTCCAACTTCGATCCCAACGCCATCCTTCGAGGCGCCCAACTGACCTTCGTCGGCGCCCACCGCGCGCTCCAGAATCCTGGCCTCTTCACCACAGACCACTACCGACAAGCCGCGCTCGCCGTCTGCGCAGGCCTCGCCATCCGGATAATCCTCAACATCCCCATCTACTTCGTCAAGGCCTTCATCTGGATAATATCCATCTTCGTCAACCTGGACCATGAAACCTGGGACGACACATTGATCGGCGGCCTGGATTTCATATCGCGCTCCGTGCTACAAATCCCCTTCTTCCTCATGATGGTCATGAGCTCCATCACGCCGACGCTCGACAATCTGTTCATGGACTCGCTCAAATGGGTTGACACGACATACGTCCAGAAACACAAGTCAGACGACCCTGCCACCTTGCGCGCGATGTACTACCCGACCCTGAAAATGTACAGCACGCACGGCGAGCGCGAGAAAAAGGAACAACGCTCCCTCCTCGACGGCGTGGTGCTCTTTCTCACAAAATACGGCCGCAGAGCCGCCATCTCGCTGGCCGTCTACCTCCTCACGTTCCTCCCGGGGATCGGCCGCTTCGTGCTCCCCGCGGCGAGTTTCTACACGTTCAATAAAGCCGTGGGCCCCGTGCCCGCGGGCATCATCTTCGCGTCCGGCCTGATCGTCCCGAAACACTACATGGTGCAGTTCCTGCAGACGTACTTTTCGAGTCGAAGCCTCATGTCGAGGCTTTTGGAGCCGTATTTCCACCGCATCCGGTTCACCAAGCAGCAGAAGCGCGTCTGGTTCGTCGATCGCTCCGGCGTGCTGTTCGGCTTTTCTGCAGCGTTTGCCGTCATGGTCAAGGTCCCTCTGCTTGGCGTGCTGATCTACGGTATCGCGGAGGCGAGCACCGCGTATTTGATCACCAAGATCACGGAACCCCCGCCGCCGCCTGGTGCCGGGGGCATTGCGGAGAAGGAATTCATCGAAAGTGAAGTCAGGTGGAAGAACAAGCATCTGTTTCTGAATCTGCCGCTGGACAGACTGGACGAGTTCAACGCGCGGATGGTGGGCGCCGGCAAGGTCACGAAGAGCGAGGTCCCGGAGGTGCCGAGACAGAAATTCACCTGAGAAAGAAAAATACGGGATGGATTGGGATGGCATGGCACGCGAAGTTCGTGTTGCTTGACGGACGTTCTGGTCTCCTTTCCCATGCCCAGCTCGCTATGGACCGAGCTGGGGGACAGATGTTTCCATCGGAAAGAACCTCCCTAAGTACTCCACTGGGTCTGGCGCAGCAATAGCAACCCATCCGCAATCCCCCTTTCCTATCAGAATAAAAAAGACGAAATGCGGAATCTCAAACACAGATCGACCTATACAATATAGGCGAGCGTCCAAGAGCGTCAATTAGGGCACCACCGAGAGTGAACATGTCCCGACGGATACTTGTTGCCCTTCATGCTCGTCGTGAGCGTCTCTCTCAATTGAGCTTACTCAGTGAGCACCACAAGTGTGTGCCCTCATGCGTGGTGGGAGTCCAATAGAGAGACGAAGGGAAGTCACGCGGGATATCGTTTTTGCGGTAGTGTTAGAATGGTGGGAGCAAGAGAAGGAGCAGGCGTGGCAATAGTGCAAACAGGCACAGTATGAGCGGGAACAAGAGGAGAGAAGGCTGAGAGAATGCAGTTCGATGCACTTCATTGCAGCGCTGTGACTGGCAAGGCAGCACCAGGATGACTCGTTGTTCTATCCAGTAGATCTCGCCTCTTGAATGCGAGGAAGAGAGGGTATGCACTTTTCGATTAATACAGTCGACGCCCTTCGCGCTCGCTCGCTCGCTCTCGCTCACTTGAAAACCTTCAAGTCACCCTCTTTCAGCTTGCCAGCGCCGACCAGTCCGCCAGTTGTCTCGGAGAAGACCTCCTTGACCTTCGCAGCGTCCTTGCCCGCCACGTTCAACTTGGAGACTAGATCCGCGAGCTCGTCGGGATCAACGGCGGCCAAAACCTTGTCAACATCATTGAGGGTATCGTCGATGGCCTTGGGGCTTGGCTCGCCTTCGGCAAAATAGTTGACGTCCTTGGCCGCTCCTCGCACGACACGCTTGTTCTTCTTGACCGCGTTCTTCGCAGCCTCTTTCGCCTTCTTCGACTGCTCTCTATCAGTCTTGGCCTTCTCCTCTTCTTCCTTTTTCTTGCGTTCTTCTTCTTCCTTGGCCTTCTGCTTCTCCTCGGCCTCTCGCTTCGCCGCAGCTTCCTTCTCCAGACGCTTCTTGTTCTTGTTGGCACTCGCGGCCTTGCGGAACTTCTTGATGCGTTCGTCGTAGCTCAGGCAGTCGTCGACAAGTTTGCGGAGACGGGCGGTATCCTCGGTCTTGCGCTTCCTTCGGGCGTTGGCGTTTTTCTTCTCTATGTGGCGCTTGTGGTCTCTCCCTTCGTTGTCGTCGGGCACGTCCTCGTCCAGGTACTCGAATGTACGCCAGCTGTCGAAGTTGTACCAGAAATCGTAGAAGGCCTCGACCTCTTCCTGCGTAGAATTCTCGTCGCCGAGCATAGGCACTGGTGTGTTCTTGCTGAATCTCGCCTCACTCTGGAAGACGGGGCTCCACTTCTTGTAGAAATTGCCCGCTTTCTGCATGTCTTTCTTGGTGGGTGGTTCCACGTCTGCGGCTTCATCGACCGAGTCCCATTGACGGCGCTTGACAGGGTCTGTGAGGATCTCGTGCGCGCGCTGAATGCACTTGAAGAAACTGTCGTTTTCGTCTGACTGGCCGGCCGCGGCTTTCTTGTCGGGGTGATGGCGCAGGACCTTCTTGCGGTGAGCTTTCTTGATTTGTTCATCGGTGGCTTTGTAGCGGTATTTCGAGAGGCCGAGGACGGCGTAGTGATCTTGTCCCTGCAGAGCCGAGTGGTTAGCTAGTGAGGAGGACGAGGTTTCAGTTGAGCCTCACCTTCCAGTCTTTTGCGTCTCGGGCAAGCATCATTGGGTCTTCTGGCTCGCTGATCTCGCCGTCATCGTCGTCTTCGGATTTCTTGACCTTGGACAGGGCTTCTGCATGGTTGTTAGCGCCTGGGATGACTTGACCGAAATAAATTGAGACTCACGGATACGGTCGTCTTCGCTGAAAGTGCGTCCATGGCGCTTGCGACGTGCGTAGGCAAGGAAGGAGGCTCCATAGGGCTCGATCTTGCGCATCACTGGCGGCGACAATTTGCCCAGGGACCGAAAGTTGGGGTTCTCATCGCTGTCGCCTTTCCAGTCCGCAGCAGGAGCCGGGACAAGTTTTGTTTCCGCCATTGCTAGAGTTTCGGGTTTCTCAGTCAAGTATCTGAGTGCCACAGAGCGCGGATTTGGTCCTGATTCTGGTAAGGTCCAGAAGGTTGCTGGGCAAGGTGAACATTCAAGTTCAGGACTCGGAGAGCCAGAATAATTTTCTAGCGGAGGTCCAGCCATTTTTGATTGGCGGAATGTGTGGTTCGGAGGACGGAAAATAGTAAGCCCGAGATCCGTGGAAGGTTGTTTAGAAGAGCGAGATTTTCAGTCCATATGAAGCGTCATCGCAGATGTCGTTGCACAGATTGATGCGGACGGCGCCAACCGACAGTCCAAGGCTACGGAATTTTGCGCAGCTTGTTGAGACCCGGGTCGACGACCAGTCCAACTCCTTTGACAGTCATTGTACAAAGTGTTGAGCACAGCACCATCTCGCACTCCAAATTCATTTGAAAGTCCTGATTTTCAGGGCCTCTATTAACCACGCACCTTTGCTCCAAGCGCCGCCTATCCGTGAACAATGGCACTCTCAGCATATCGACACCTCCTACGAGCCACCCGCATAGCATTCCATGAGGACTATTACTTGCTTCATGCTGCGAGAACCCAGGCACGGACAGGTTTCGACAACTTAAAGTCTTTAGATGCCGATTCGGAGGAAGCTATGAAGGGAATTCAGCATGCAGAAGGCGTGGCTACGGTACTAAGGCACAATATCGTGCAGGGGAAGAGGGTGGAAGGGTCGGATGTGATAAGTATGTATGGACAAGACTGAATTGTGAGCACAAAACTAAGACAGTACAGAGCTCAACATACACAATGACACCGAGCGAGGCGACAATGACACAGTCAAGAATCCATTGGCACCTGGTGGAAAGGTCAAGGTTGGAGGCCTATGAGTACCGACAAAGAACTGCCTCGTTCGGACTTGTGTACAACATCATGATACCCAGTGACGGCTTGCTATGCCGTTTAAAAAGTTCCCCATAACGCCATGCTGAAGAATGTACAACACCATCCACAAACTGCACGATTCAATCCCCAGCTAAGCTAGCATATTTGGCCTCTCCTTGACCCGGCGGAGGTGCAACGATGAAACTAGCAGTGTCACCCTCTTCACCAGCACCTTCGATTAAAGCTTGTTGATCTCCGGCGGCAATAGCTCTCTGACCACCTTGTTGCTGCTGCTTGATGGCAGCGGCTTGGTCTCGACCCTCCCTGGCCCATGCCATTCGCTGGTCTCTATCGGTATTGTCTAGGGGCTTCGGTTTACCCCATTTGATCCGCAGCGGACATCCTTGAATGACTGCTTTCCCTTGGCAATGCGCGGCGGCGGCTTCGGCGGCTTCCCTGGTGGCATACTGCTCCACAATTAGCATATAAGTCCTGAGTCAGGAGAACCCGGGGACCGAGTAGCCCAACATGGGCTCTGGGAAGGACTCACGTTGATAAATGCGCAATGCGCACGGTGCGAACAAACGATTGAACGGAGCTGGCCGAAGGGAGTGAAGAAGGTACGGATGGCATGCTCAGGCAAGTCATCCTCGACGCCGGTAACGAACAGCGATGTAATATTGGGGTCGGCAGGGGGTAACCAGTCCTCTGGTTGAGGTGGTCGAGCTGCGGTGACAAGTCTGGCTCCGCCTGGGCCTGTTTTGGTGCCTCGCTGCGCAGCGGCTCTTCTGGAGTCCGCAGTCCGGATTGGACCTGGCCCCGGTCCATAACCACTTTGTCTCTGCTGCTTTGGCTGTTCTTCGGACTGAGTTCCTTCTGCTTCCAGCCGTCGCTGTTTCTTGTAATATGGCTCGCTGTTGGCGAGTCTGCGGAGCAGATCCCTTGCCTTCTCGTCTGTCTTCTCATATGCTTCGACTGCGCCTCGACCTTCCTCGATCTCTTTCTCGTGTTCCTGCGCATAGAATTGACGGTTCACATCGGACTGCGGGCCTGGGGCCACCATTTTAAGGGCGGCATCTCGAACAGTGATGGGCAAGCCGAATGATAGATCGAGCATGCAGGATTGACAGCAATTCTTGAGTCGCGCGCACGTGAGGCAAATATTTGTTCGCTTCGTTCTTGCAGTTCGGTCGGCTTTCCACCGAAAAACCGTGAATGGTCGTGTGCAGATCTTGCACTCAGCGCCGTGTTCCTCCTTCAGCATCTGAACATAAGGGTTGTCGGGCAGGCAGTTTTCGCAACTGGATGGGAAGTCGGTCGTCTCCCAGCCCGACCGATTCAGATCTTGCTTTATCTGAGGTGGAGCCATGTTGGCACAATCGCGGGTAGGTTGTACGAACAATGTGCAGGGCAATGGTTGACACCGAGCAGCAGGGAGTTGAGTCCAGATATTTAGGGATAACAGCACCCGGTTGCTAGCTTATGGTGATTTTTAATATGACGCTGCAAAGACAAAACCAGCGGGGCTCAAATGCCAGCCTTGAACGGAGAGGAAGGTCAGCCGGACTTTCACGTGCAGGCGTTGGAGAGATCTCGGTCCCGGTGGCGTGAAGGATTCCAGATCGCCAGACTCGGGAGCCGCCATTTCCATGGACATGCCCCTGCCAAGACCAGGCTAGTGGCTAAGAAAACCGACATTGATTGGCCTGTCCCAAAATTTTGATCTGGATATCCGGGTCGTTCGTTGTTTTCAATGCGCTCCGCCTGCAACACCGCTCATTTACTAGGATTGCTTCATCAACCGCTTGTCGCTCTCTATATTGGCGCTTGAGTCTCCAATTGTCTTCCAGTCCAGTTGCTTCTCCTGATCTTGTCTTCATCTCGAGGACGTCATCGCCATCTCAACATGGCTCCCTCCGCAATTTCTCCATCGGTCTCCCTCGAGCAGGAGGACCACGCCCGCGATGCCGCCTTCAACAAGGCTCTCCACGGCAAATCATCTGAAGCCCAAGGTGGACTTATGGCGATGCGCCAAAAGGACAGATCGGCACAGAAAGCAGCCGTCGACGAGTACTTTAAGCATTGGGACAACAAGGCAGCCAAAGAAGAGACCGAGGAGATTCGAAAAGCCAGACGAGATGAATATGCTACCTTGACAAGACAGTATGATCCGGCTCCCTCGGTATAACCGCGATCTCACACTGACTGTGGCTAGTTATTACAACCTCGCCACTGACCTTTACGAATATGGCTGGGGTACTTCCTTCCATTTCTGCCGCTACGCCTATGGCGAGTCTTTCTACAAGGCCATTGCCCGGCACGAACACTACCTAGCCTTGAAGATGGGCATCCAAGAAAACTGGCGTGTGCTGGATGTCGGATGCGGTGTTGGTGGGCCAGCGCGAGAAATTATCAAATTTACAGGAGCCAATGTTGTGGGATTGAACAACAACGACTACCAGATTGAGCGGTCATTGAAATACGCAAAGAAGGAGGGCATTGCGGACAAGTGGTCCGCCGTCAAGGGCGACTTCATGCAGATGTCTTTCCCTGAAAACAGCTTTGATGCAGTTTATGCCATTGAAGCCACAGTTCACGCTCCCAGCCTGCAGGGAGTTTACGAGCAGATCTACAAGGTGCTCAAACCTGGTGGCGTTTTTGGAGTCTACGAATGGCTCATGACTGACAAGTATGACAATAACAGTGAGTTATCCATCGCCAGAAGTCCGTGTGCTGAAAGCAGATTCTAACGTGGTCGCAGACCCGGAGCACCGAGAGATTCGACTTGGAATAGAGCAAGGCGATGGTATCTCCAATATGGTCACGGTCTCTGAGGGCTTGGCTGCTATTAAAGCCGCTGGGTTCGAGCTAGAGTACCACGAAGACCTTGCAGACAGACCAGATCCCATCCCGTGGTACTGGCCTCTTGCTGGAGACTGGCGATACTTGGCTACCTTAGGGGATGTTTTCACCATTGCCAGGATGACTTGGTGGGGACGAGGTCTCATTCACAGATTCATTGGCCTAGGAGAGACCCTGAAGGTAATGCCTCATGGTACGCAGAAGACGGCAGATAGCCTGGCGTTGGCTGCTGATTGCTTGGTTGCCGGTGGAAAACAGAAGTTGTTCACACCTATGTACTTGATGGTTGCGCGGAAACCAAAGGCTTAAGCTTGTTGGCATAGTTGCTGATGTTAAGGAGTTCTGGTGGATATGGGATACTGTAGACCCAAAGTAACCGCTCGAGGCTGTCATTAGCCGTTATTAGCTAATTCAGAACTGTACATACTTTGTACCAAAGGCTTGCTTTTGGCCCAGACAAATCGCATGGGCCGTGAGAGCATTACGAGTGCGACGTTGTTTGCGTGTCATTATGTACGAGTAACTCCCGTACACTGCTAGGTTTGAACTCGCATCTGGCACAGAGTAGAAACTCTTGCCAGCGGCAATAGAGCGAGGAACGACACGCGATAGGCCGGAACGTTGCACCGCCACAGGTCCTTCCTCCCGTGGCGAAACTGCTTGCGTGTACTCCGTACGAGTACGTTTGATTGAGATGCAGAGATTCAGCATGCCACCGAAGCACATATAGTAGCAATCATGTGGTCATGCCGTGAGCAAATGGTGCTTACAATATGTCAATGCTTTGGCTCCGCATGACTGTGATTGGCGATTGCGATATCAGCGAAGGAAGCTGAGTGAAGCAACCATGAGCTCAAAAAAGATGCCCGATTTGGGGTCCAGGGCTGATGCCAAGCGAAGCGCGGTTCCTTTCGGTTCGCCTCAGCGACAAGTTCGAGTAATCTTGTGATGCCGTGGTGCCTCTGTCCATTTTGATGCAAAAGGGGGCAAAACCGCTGAAACAGACTGTGCAGGAAAGTGTCCAGGCATCAGCCCACTGCACCACGAAGTCCTCCCACAGCCGCAATAGAGCTGTAGAGCTCCATGTATCAGGAACATATCTCCATCACCACTCCAGAAGCGGTTCCTGGGCTCGAGCAAAATAAGAAGTTCCAAGCACCCAGAAGCTTTGCGAGGTGGAGGAGCTGAGGCTAAGGCTGAAGCAAACGATGATCCGGTGGGTTAGTAAGGAGCTGGGCTAGTGGAATCGTGCAACATGATTCGTGCTCCGGGCAAGCTATTCCCCAGTAAATCGCTCTCTCTTGCGCCTTAAAACTTGGTCATATGTCATCGTTGTCGCAAAGACTCGATAAACGTGGCCCCCGACTGGCTGCTGCTGTGGCTATGACTGCGTGTCGCGTCGTCTTCCGCTGCCCTGTCTCCGTCTCCTGGGCCAGCACTCGCCTCTGAGCCTCTGACGAGGCGCAGTCCAGGAAGATGCGTGTTGGTGAACCGGTTTGTATATCTTGAAAACCTTCATACTCTTGTTTGCGTCAGCGTCTCTACTCTTGGTTTTGTCCTGCTCACCGTCTCTCCTTCCTTTCCTTCATTCTCGTTGCTGCTTCAGATAGACTCGTACCCGAGAACCTCGCCTCTGCTGCCAATTCCTAAGCGCCGCCGTCACCATGGGCAAGTTCAGTCTTGCTCTCGGAGCAGCAGCGCTGTTTGCCTCGATTGCGCCTGTCATCGCGGCGCCGGAACCAGCGACGATTGGTTTCAAGTTTGAGAAGAAGCGCATGGCAGCAGCGGATGCACCCCACAAATTGACTCGGAGGCAGACCAAGACCATCTCAGTTGGTTTGGACAACGAGATCCTCCTCTACTTCATCAACTGTACAGTCGGCACTCCTCCTCAACCCTTCTCGCTCCAAATTGATACCGGCTCGTCGGATATTTGGTTCCCTGCTGTCCAGGCAGACATCTGCCAACAAGATCCTGACAACTGCCCCCTGGGCACCTACGATGCTACCGCCTCCTCGACCTATGTTAATCCCAACCTACCCGAGTTCCAGATCCAGTATGTCGATGGCACACAGATCGCAGGTGCATACCTTTCCGATGTCCTGAATGTTGGTGGAACACAATTGACAAACATGACCATGGCTGCCGCGTTGCAAGCCAACACGCGAGGCATTGGCATCATGGGCATTGGGTTTGAATCTGGCGAATCGTCGGCCGTGCTCAATGGCTTCACCTACCCTAACGTCATCAATGTCATGAAGAATGAGGGCAAGATCAACACCCTGGCATACTCATTATGGCTGGACGACCTCGACTCGAACACTGGAGTCATCCTGTTCGGTGGCGTCGACACAAACAAGTATCACGGCGACCTGGTTTCTCTGCCCATCCAGCTTGACGAACAGACTGGGACGATCAGCTCATTCACCGTTGCATGGACCGGTTTGACCGTCCACGGAAGTGGCCAGACCTCTGACTTCTCACCAAGCAACCCCCAGCCTGCCATCCTTGACTCCGGAACCACCGATACTCTCCTACCTGATGATATTGCCAATAGTATCTTCAATGTATGTCTCTCTATAAATGCTTCCTCCCCCCCACCACTGTGTTTGCCTGCTGACAACGGACCAGGGCGTCGGAGTTTTGACCGATCCGCAATTCGGAAACGTTGTCAGGTGCTCACTCGCTAACGATGACTTGACCTTTACCTTCACCTTCGGTGGTCAAGGCGGAGCAGTTGTCAACGTGTCTCTTTCCGAGTTTGTGACTCCTCTACTCACAACGGACGGCTCCCAACCGAAGTTCGACAATGGCGATGCCGCCTGCTCATTCGCTATTGAAGCCGCCGGGGACAATCCGATCCTGTTCGGCGACTCCTTCCTCCGCAGCGCCTACGTTGTCTATGATCTGGAGAACGCACAAATCGGTCTCGCTCAAACCAACTTCGATTCGAGCAAAGCCGACAGCGACGTCCAGGTATTCCAGGTCAGCAGCGGTATCCCTAATGTCGTGTCGACGGCGTCTGCAGCGAGTGTTGCACAGAGTTTTACCGGTATCCCACGTATCACACAATCGACCGCGACGGCGACCGGTGAGCTCGGTGGAGGTACCAGTCGGAGCGCGACCTTCAACTTGACCCCTGCGACGGCGACCAGCACCTCCGGCTCCGGGTCTGGATCGGGTAGTGGAAGTGGTTCGGGTGGTGACTCGAATGCTGGTCATGCCAATTTCCGCGCTGCCTCTATGGAGACGACCAGCATTTTGGCTGCAGGTGTCGTGGTCCTGGGTTTCGTCTTTGGCGGCGGCTTGATGGTTTTCTAGGGGCAACGGCCGCGATAGTCTGTACAGGATGTGTACATTAAGGCCAGACATAAACGGAATCGGTTGTCGCATATGCGGGACTCGGCCACATATCCTGGACATAGCGCCCATGAAGGTTGGATTAACTTACATCTGGATGTCCGCTGTTTCTTGACGCATGAATATGACTTGCATATAAGATGAACTGGCCGTTATTCCACGTATCTTATCATTTGGCTTCTCCCGGGCCCTCATACACATCGCATACAATTGCAGACCACGACACGCTCCGAAAATCAAGCACGCGAGAAAAGGTATGGGAACTGTGACTTTATGGGGAAAGGACTACCAGGGGCATTGTAGGACCCATAATTTGGAGTACCTAGTGTACGGGGTATCCGCGCAGTGTGTCTATGTTAACGGTTGTGCTTCGTGTATCCCGCCTGTTCACGCTCACGTGGCGGACCATACGGGTGCGCGTGCGGGTGGATAATTTGCTTTTCGTTGGGTCGAAAGAACAGTCTACCTCTTCTCTCCAATTTAGTGCTCCGTGTCATTCTCATCGACACACTCCCTTCTCATGCTATCAACACACCCTCATCCTCACCCTTATCCTCATAACACTCATCTCTCCTCGTGCACCGTGTCAAGCGGACTGTGAGGAAACGCGGATCCATCGCCGTTGACGCTATTCGAACTATCTATCGCGGTCAACCAGGGCATTCGCCTCCGGTCGCCCTCCGCGCCGGACTCGTCCCAATCAACTTCCAGCCCGACGTCGTTGCCGTTGGGAATCCTGACGTCTAAGAGCCTTTCGGCATTCTTGTACGCTATGGCTTCGAAGTCTTGGTCGTTTATCATCCCGCTTCCGTGCAGCGCGTGCATGAACTTCACGCCGTCCTCGTGCGCGCAGAATGGGTAGTCCACAGAGTACAGGACCTTGTCGGCGCAGCACATGTGGATTAGACACGCCATGGGCGCGAGGGAGAACATGCCTGCAGTGGTGATGTAGATGTTCTCATGCCAGACTTGCAGGAGGTGGCGCCTGGGTTTGGACTCGGAAGGCCACGTCCTCTGGACGAGCTTGTGGATTCGGTCGATGAGGAAGGGCAACGTTTCGCCCATGTGCCCGAGCAGGAGTTTCAGGTGTCGGTGCTTGTCGAAGAGCTTGCTCGCGAAGAGGCGCATCACGTGCAGGGCGACTTCGCTGTGCCAGTGGAAGCCGTGATTGGCGAGGAAGTTGGACACGTTGGCCGAGTAGTTCCCGTGAAACTCGGGCGACGGGGTGCTTTCGGTGATGGGTTGAGGGATGGCATGGAGGTAGACGGGGACGTCGAGCTTCTCGTGCGCGGCAAAAATGGGCCAGAAGAATTGGTCGTCATAAAACCGCCCGTTGGCGGTATTGTCGATTAGGCTGCCGACGAACTTGAGTTCAGAGACACATCTGTCGAGTTCTTTTGCTGCTATTTCGGGATGAAGCATGGGTAGCATGGCGAAGGCGGCGAAGCGGTCCGGTGAAGGCGAGGCGTTGATCGCTTGATATAGTTCATCATTTGCCGCTTTGCAGACGTCTGGTGGGACAGGGATCGTGTTGGGCCGATGTGAGATGACTTGTAGACTCACACGTCCGTTGTCCATGGCCTTGAGACGTTTGGGGCCAACTTCGCGAAGAGAGGTCATAATGTGGGACATTGTATCCGGTAAGCTGGTCTCAATGCCTTGAGACGTGTAATAGTCTACCACAGCCTGTGAGATGAAATGCTCCTCGAGCGTAATTAGAGGTACTTTGGACGCCATTTCCGATGCGATCGATTGCTGGCTAAACGATGGAAAATGCTAATCTAGAAAATTGTTGATGTCTAAGTCGTCGTCAGCGTGTTGAGTTAAACAACATATGATGGCAAATTGATGTCGGAAGGTTTAGGAATCGAGTCCGTCCGGCTAGAAATTCCGGCCTCTCGTCGTTGGAAGGTGCGATGTGTTAGTCCTTGCGACAAGACAAGCAAAAGAGCAGGAGAGAAGTCATGGCAGCTTCGGTGATCGATGAACTGCCTCGCCATCCATGCTTCAACCCCGCAGTAAAGATAGGACGTAAGCCCGTGCTCTTGAAGGCGAGAGACCCCATTCGAAAGTTGAGCATGAAGATGGGGTGCGTTATGCGGGATCTGGAACAGGGTTCGCAGTCAGTCCAATGGGAAGAGAGGGATGGCGTGACGCCAGGGCAGAGTCGAGAAGGGTAAAACCAGGACACTGAGGATTGGTCTTGTCGGGCTATTCGCGGGTTGCGGAGGTGGCAAGGGACTGGACCGGAGACTGCCGCCTACTGCGTATCGCGCATGCTTAGACCCAAGTATGTGGTTCCAAGAGACACTCAAAGTGATGGGAATGGATGGCGGAATGGAAAGGTTGTCAAGACCATGGCGACACTGGTCTTGAGGCGCAGAAAAGAGGACACAGGCAAAAGCAGAAGGTACACGCTACATGGAGAGGTTCTCCGCTGAGGCAGGGGCCAGAGGTCAGTCTGAGCACAAGACTCTCATCCACATGGCTAGGTTGTCGTGCAAGGCATCAATAGACAAGCTATAGGTGATTGCGAGATTGATCCCAGGGCTGAAGAGGAAGATGGTCGTTGAAGTTGAGATCAAACCGTTGTTTTAGTGACATTTTGACGTGCGTTGTGAGTGGCGGAAGCGTGATTGAGCTTGGCGCGTTCACTGACTGCGAGCTGAGCGGCCAGACGACGAGGAGGACCCTTGCTGTTCAGGGCTGAGACGCTGCCGTCCAGACCACACTGTTGGTTTCTCGAATCGTGAATATCATAACTACCTGTCGCTCATTCATATTACGCCCGTCAATAGTCACCACCTACGCTGTATCTGCGCTCTAGACACTCAACAACCCCCCAGCAACTGAATTGCGCGGGGTGCGGCCCTGGTTCGACGTAAAAAATCCAGGCACGAGATCATCGGCGGTCACTCCTGTGAAAGGCTCCTCCACTCCGACGCGCGAAATTGCCATCTTAGATCTGTGCGGCGACTACCACATATTGATGGCCTCCCAAGGAGGCCTCACGCGCCGTCGCGGTGCGGGAGGCGGGGCGGTCACTTCACCAAACGGGGACGACGAGCCCTCGAGTAGCCGTGTCACGTCTCCTGTTCCGAGGCAATTCCCTGACCGCACCCCCGAAACCGCCTACGAGTCGAGCGAAAATGGACACAAGATCGCATATGATCCGAGAGACATCAGCGAGAGCGCCGAGCGCAGTAAACAGCCCAAGCTCACGTTAATGGAAGAGGTCTTGCTGCTGGGACTGAAAGACAAGCAGGTAACAGGAGAAGTTTAGGCTACAAACGGGCGGATGCTGATAACGGTCACCTAGGGTTATCTATCGTTCTGGAACGACAACATCTCTTATGCTCTCCGAGGATGCATAGTCATCGAGCTGGCTTTCCGAGGCAGGGTCAGCATGCAAAACGACTCGTCCAGACGGCGGTTCCCCCTCTCAGACCGAATAATCGAGGTCATAGATGACACACTCACGGGAGAAGTCTTGTTGGACGAGGCTCTGAAGATGATGAAGTCGAGTGAGAAGATGAGTGTCAGCTCGTGGATTGATCTCATGAGCGGTGAGTTTGTACAGGTGTCGTCAAATCGGCCCGCCGCTAAGATCGTGTCCAGGCGAGACGTGGAATCTTATGAAGATCGGCTATCAGTTGAAACAAGTCCGCGAACGCCTCGCCAAGGGACTCGTCGACAAAGGCATCCTGCGCACCGAGAAACGGAACTTCCTCCTTTTCGACATGGCCACTCACCCCGTGGTCGACTCCGCGGCCAAAGATGAGATCCGAAAACGAGTACGCAATGTGTGCTCCAACCGAACTGTCGTCCTACCTCCGTCGCAATTTTTGCCTGCTGAACTCGACTTCAGGATGCTGAGAACAGTCAGCATGGTCTGTGCTGCTTATGCCGCCAATGTCCTTGAAAATGCCCTGGTAACCATGAGCCACGAGGCACGAGAAAGAGCCTTTGCGCAGGTCGATGAACTACTGGCGGAATACTCGCAGTGGCCCTTTGCTAAAAGAGCAGGAGGACAACAAGGTATAGGGGCAAATATTGGCCAAGTGATTGCCGACGAAGTTGGGAAGAATCCCGACAAGGAATTACAACTCGAGGTGAGTTCTCTGGCCCCATCTCACGGGGATTCAAGTAGGCCGTCTTCCTTCCCACTGACACGGCTTAGGTTGTTGCTGCATGTTTGAGCGTCTTCACTCGACTCGACTCTTTGTTATAGGGCTTGCCCAGGGGGGAGCTTCTTGGACGGTATCCGATCTGTTAAACAACCGCGGCTGTACCTAATAATCGGGATGCACGAATGGTCCAAGGTGGACACTCCTGCTGCAGGATTGAATGGCTTTTGAGCGGGATCTAACAGGTGACTTTGGGCACGCAGGCGTTGTGGTGGCACTTGGCAGATGTTGCTCAGAGTACCACAGTTGGCCTTCATCAAGACATTGCACCATTTGAGAGTGATGTCAACCTCCGTTTGCACCGGATCATTGCTCCATGAATGGAGTGGAGAGCAACGCCCGTCAAGCCATTATCTCATTGCTGAGGTCTTTGCAAAAGTACTTAGAGCGATCGATTCTTTCGGTGAAAGACGGTGGAGATTCCCTTCAGGTTGCTCAAGCATATAATCAAGCTGCGCTTTCGCCTGCATTGACCTCTCCGTCCGATCTCCCCGTGTCGAGGACCGCTCAATCGTACAGTATTGTCTCGGTCCCTTCAGACATATTGGGACCTGCAGCGAAGCGAGGCCCTTGTTCGCACGGAATATACGGCTGGGATTGTTAGTGGACGTGCGCGACACGCCTCTCCTTCGCCGTGATCTTGTTTCCCTGTCCTTGACTCCTCCATGATTCGTCTCACACTAGCCTCACGATGATAGTACTGAATGTAGCTACTCTTGTACCCATACGCAAATACACTAATAGTAGCCAACATCCACATAAACACCATATTGACAGCTACATCTGACATAGCCTCCCCCGAGTCAGTGTATAAATCGGGGGCAGCCAACCACCCACCAACAGTCTGCCAGGAAATGCAAAGCTGCAACATCCTTGGTTCTAGCCACGTGCACCCCGTTCGATATACAGGGTCAAAAAGCTTGTCTAGAGGGCGTAAAGTCGGAACGGGCCAACATCGTCGGTAAGAGCATATGAGACACCAGGCCATATTCGAGAAGATTTTGTCTGCTCAGCTCAGCTAAGTAAGTTACTGTGGTACGTTGAATGCTGAAGAACAGCCCAACAGCAGAACCTGCCAACCACAGACCAAAAAGAGAAATGTCTTATCAACGGACTTGAGCCGACTTGATATCTTATTAGTTCAGATGACACTATCTTGGTGGCGTAGTACTCACAGGCGGGACCTGAATACTCATCAATATGCATGCTAAACCCCCAGGTACGGGTCATATTTACTCGAACCCGCAACCTTGAGGTTGGATCTTATTTTAAGAGCCACACGCTCTACCGATTGAGCTCTGTGCCGTAAGTCAGTGAGGTGGCCTTAACCTCGGACGATGCTCATTGAGTAACTTACACCCCGGCAATCTGTGTGTGATTTTGAGGCCAAATCTTGGGAATGCCAAGTATAATCCTCACATCACCGGGTGTGTGGTGGGTCTTACCTTATGGGACGGGGATGGGGACGGATGTTCTAGGACTTCGACATGTGAAGGACATCGCATCAGCCGTGCGACCCAACAAAAGAAAGCATGGGCCGAGACATTCCTTCAGGAAGATGTCGTTACAAGGCGCCAAACCCGTTCTGTATCATCTCACCATATTACAGAGTATTGTCGACGATGGAAATAGTGAAAAGCATCAAGTACTTCGTAGAACTGTTGACCGACAACTCGATGGATGACGATGGCGATTGCAACCGTGCCAAGGCGCTATTAGGCTTTTGCCGGCACGTGGGTTTCATCCCCTTTTGACATTGAATGGGCCCCGATCAGGACGAGTCGTTCAGCCCCATGGGCCATGATCCCTGTAGCATTATGAATATACAGTATTCCATCTTAGTACTATCGAATATCTGCACCCAGGCTCAGCCGCAGCAGACATCGTCCGCAGAACGGTCAGACCAAATATTGGACCGCGGCTTAGCCTGTGAGCTGCTTGATTTGATACGAGGGAGCAATGTCGATTCGAATCTATAGTTTTTGTGTTGGTCTATGGCTTCTAGGTCTCACGTTCCTGCTCACGCGAATGCCGCAGCACAGATGCTTCCTCCGACACGCAGAATAGTGTGAATGATGCGAACACACACTTGCAAACATGACAAGCAATCACGGCCAAGTCGTACAGGCTTCTAGAACTCTACCTCCTAAACTTGGAAGAACCGAGTAACCGCACTTGGCCGACGCTCGCTCTCGCTGGCACGACGCTCCGCAAGGTTCTTGGCATCGTTGGCCGCGATGATGTCTTCTCCCGTATTCGGGTGGTCCATCATAGACTCGGTGTGCGGGAAGAAGCGATTGAAGATCCAGTAGAAGACGCCGGCTGCGACAAAGGAGTAGACATAGCCGATGGAGAAACTGCGCGAGGTAAAAATTAGCGTTGCTCGGGTTGAATTGCGTTTGGAAGTACGGGGTAGCTAGCGGCAAACGGTCCGGGGGCAAGGTATATATTTGCGGAGTGAAAGGAAGGAAAAAGGCTTACAGGTGTTGACCGCCCAAAGAGACGCCGGTCTTGCCATTACCCGCCACGACGATGTTGTTGACAAAGCCGGGCAGTGGGGGAATGCAGCCGATGAAAAAGGCGACAACGGCACGCCAATTCGTGGCGAACTTGGGCGAGTAGCGATAGATGCCGTCGAAGTTGTACATGTCTGGCACGGACACATTACCGCGTCGGACGATGAAGTAACTGCAGTGAACAAGTTAGTGCTTAGGATCGCGGTACCTGGGGCTGGTATAGGATTTAGGGGAACGTACTCGCACATCAGAATGGATGTCATGGGTCCCAGGAAAATGGTGTAGCCGCCGAGGAAAGCAAGGAATTTTGCAGCCGATGCGAGAATTTTCCACTGTGCTTGTGGTCAGCGAGGCCATAGTAGCTTTCCGAAGAGACAGGCGGACTTACCGGAACAAAGGCCCAGCTACCAATAACAGCGGCCAGCAGTTGACCACGGCGGATGTTAATGTACTTGGGACAGAAAGACATGAGGTCGTTGGCAGCGCTTATGGAATTCGCCGAGATGTTGATGCCGAGGGTGACGATGATCAAGCCGATGGCACCAAAGGCGGCAGCGGCACGGCCGCCATGAGATCCAGACTCCATCCAGAGATTGATGATTTCGATAGGGTTCCAGATGACATGGCCATATGCTGACTGAGCGGCCGCAGCGGTGAAGATGCCAAGCAGGCCAACGATAGCTAATGATCCGAACGGTGAGCAAGACCGCCATGAGAAATCACGGTTGGGGAACTTACTGAAGATGAAGGGTATGACGATGGCTTGGACGTTCTGAGCGCTGGGTTTGTTGGCGTACCTCGAAAAGTCGGCTATGTAGTTGAAAATATGAGTGGGGTGCATGTGAATATTGCATTGAAGGCATGAAGAGGCATCTTTCACATACCTATGTTCAGGCCCAAGGTGGCGTAGTTGCCCAGCACTCCGTTGAGATCTGCGAAGGCACTCTGCGTCAGAGGAGTCGACAGATGACGGGGTTCAAGCACCACTTACTGCCGAAAAAGGCCCACGCAAGTACTGAACCGCCGATCTGATTGCCCCGTGTGATGACCGTGCTATTACTGATGGTGCCGCCGGCTCTGCGTAGCGTGTCACCGAAGATGGCAAAGAAAATTATGGGCGCAATAATGCTCTTGAAGGCGAAGAAGTATTGGACCTTGGTGATGTTAGCCGGCTCCACGAATCAGCGGGGCTGGCTGCAGAGCCATACCTTAGTGTAAGGTATGCATAGGAAGGGCAGCTGAAGCAGAAAGTAGAGCAAAAAGCCAATCATTCCTCCCGTGGTGATGCCCTCATCAGCAGGTATGTGATTGGGGATATTTGCAAAACTCGGCCAAATTGCTGTGAGTAAGACGGTCATACATTGACCGCCAGTCGTCGTTTGGACACTGTATATACAGTCAGCCTCCTGGAGTGGTGAAGCCATTGCTTGGACACACTAACCCGAGCCAGACGATGGCGAGGACGCAGCGGGACAAGACAACGAAGTAGCTGAAGTAGTAACCAAATGGCATGCGGGACAGAACGGGGAACGGAGTGTGAAGCTATTCGACATAAGCTCAATTCAGTCGTTTGGAGGCACAACCTACAATGGCACCCATTCTGCCGTTGACGGTGATGACAAGACCCATGATAGAGTTACCCAGGACACAGGCGCCGATGGCCATTCTCCAGCTGAGGCCGACGGCAATCATCGAAGAAGCTACGCAATCAAAGTCTCAGAATTGTTGCTCTCTGTGATCCAACGGACAGATCACATCGCAAGGTCCTTACCAACTTCCCAATTTGAGACGGCCCACGCATCGGCCATCCAGTAGGCGATGTACGCCCCCCAGTTCCATGTGCGCTTTGATGGAGGAATCGGGTCGAAATCGGCGTTGGAGGCGCTCTTTGTAACGGCAAAGCTGCTCTCCTCTTGACGAACCTCAAGGCTGAAGTGCGGCAAGCGTCTCCTGAAGTTGGACACGTGACCAACTTGAGCAGGCTCGACGACGGCGGGACCGAGATTCTTCTCATTGTAGTAGTCCTTTTCGCCCGATGCCATGTTGGGCGGTGGTAGGGCTATATGATGATGTCGGATCAGGGCAGAAAGAATACAGGGAGAAGGGATGGCGCTGAAATCATATATAAAGAGCGCTTGTAAGATTTCTCTCGACGATGCACAATGGCGTCGCAAGCCTTCCAGCCCGTGCCTTGTGTGCTGATAAGCATCGAAAGCCTCGCCGAGCACTATCAAGCCTATGACAGAGGCTGGTCGCCTCCCCCAAGATAAGGAGCGCAGGGACCAGTAACCAAGAAGGCAAATGCAACCGATGATGAAGATAAGCGAATGGCAAGAGCGCGGAGATAAGGCGAAATACGTAAGGTGGATGATCACGAGGAAATCCTTCGTCGTCACTAGCGGGCCAGGCTCCCCGGCTCCCCACGTTGAACAGACTTGCTTCTGTCAGGCTGAGAGATGAACACCAGTGATGGTGTCTGAGATCGGTTCGGGCTACGGACTTTGGAAGAGGGAAAGATGCATAATTACCTGCGGGTCAACAGTCGATGAATGCATACATCACGTGGTACTCACGTGCTTAATGATGTAGCTGGAGCACGCTTTCTACTCCAACAGCTTCCTGCTCGACCCCGTCAACTACCTGTGCACAAGCGAACAGCAGTGTTGCTCTCGTAGAAATGGAATTTTGTGGGGAAAGTGCGTGGCGAGACTCTATCCCGACGAGACTCTATCCCGACGAGACGACAGGTTCTGCTTTGCGTGCGGGAGACTTTGCAGATGGGATGCTCAACCACTCCGTTTTTTCCTTCAAGCTACCCGTTGTCTCGAACACGAGGCCACGGTTGTCCTTCTTCATCTTGTCTTTGTCCTCGAAGCCAATGCATACCAAGACCTATTGTTCCTCCTGCAAACTCACAAAGCCTAGGACCCACTGATCACACACTAAACTCCTCGAGACAAAGGAACGCTTCGGCGACCCGGCACATCTCCAGATAAGAGTCGCTTCGCGCCCCCGACAAAGTCCTATCAGCATGTTATATCCATTTGCTGCAAAAATAACCCTCCCACCATCTGTGCCAGAAGCACGATCCAGCTGACTCTACTACCCAGTGCTATAATTCCAGTCCTTTGCAACAAACTTGAACCACCCCGCCACCATGTGCTACACCTACGTCACCCGTCCGTACTGTCCTTGCTGCCGTGTATTTGTCAAGAATGTCAACGAAGAAGATATTAAGGAAAAAATCTGCCCTATTCACGCGCCTTGCAAAGTCCGGCAGCGACGTCCATTGCGCCGAAGCCCGCGGGTGGACGTAGTCGGGACTGTCTGCGCGGACTGCACCTGGAAAGGAGCAAGGGCACTCTTCGCCCGTTCTACTGCAGCCGAGCGCCATCGGACCACATTTCCCCCTCCAGAAGAAGTATCTCCCGTGCCAAACCCCATTGGTGCGAATGGCTCCTACGTGGGCGGGCACGTCGAGGAAATCCACGTCGATACCTTGACCCTAGAAGACGGTGCAGACTTCGAAGCACAAGGCGCCTCCTATCTCGGAACTGAGCTGATGAAGGAACTCGGCGAGCAGGAGATGCAGCCCACGTATCCCGCGAGAAGACATTCTGGTGCGCTCTCGACCGCGCTGAGCAGCTCTTCTGACTCAATCCAGGGCTCATCTCACTGCTGCTCCGTGCCGAAGAGGGACTCCGCCCACATCGGATCCGTCCCTATGGGTCTCGGCGTGCCAGGCGCACCGACAATGCCCAGAGCCGACCGCTTGAGACTCGCCGCTGCCGCCGCCGCATGGGCTGCATTGGCAAAGTCCTCACCATCACCACCCAGGAATGCTGGCTCGAGAAGACACAGTCGTCCCTACGACCCGGCTACTCCGCCAAGGCCGCGATCATACCACCAACCCCAGCGCCAGTCCATGGGTCCACCCGCTCATGGTGGTGCTCACAAGAGGGAAAACGTTGCACGTAAGTGAGAATCTGATGGTTCATCCACATTGCTAAGCCAAGCTACCCTGAACGAGGAAGCTCTAGCGTTGAATAAAGGTAAGTCAGCTCGTCCGCTGCGTCGAGGAGTGATCTCTGAGGTGCGCCATCCGCCATCCGAACAGAACAAGAACACCGCTCCAGTAAGTACTATACGCACATGCACTCCGCTGTCCGCAAAGTATACGTCAATATATGCAATATAAGTCATGCGCCGGATTTGAAGCGATACATGCATGCCGGAATCCTTCGTACCTCAAGGTCAGTCACTGTATTATGCTTCCGTTCTGATATGCCCTGAGATTTGAAAAGAACGGGCCTCGTGGTGAAACAGAAGTTCGAACTGTGGTGTGTTTCGCCTGTTCTACATGCTCGGCCTTGCTTTCTTTGGGTTCCGGCATCAGTTTGGCCCATTCAGCGTGCAAGTCTTAATGTTCTTCAGACTATTTCGAAAGGCCCATGTAAATGACCTTCGGTAGAAAGCACTCGAATGCCAAAAAAAATCAATGAACACGAGAAGGATGGTGCCCATCAGAGCGTATATGTGTCTGGAAGCGTGTTACTATATGGTACATGCAACAACTCTGCAGGGTCACGCTTGCACATTCAGCATGTCATATCAAGCTAGTATGTAAAGGTGGTGGCGCATCCTCGGTCCTATACTACAGGTAGACGGAGACACTGGTGGAAATACTCTCACTTCGCCTCGGCGGCCGCCCCGTCCGAGTTGTCAACATCCAATGCTGCCATTTCCTCCAAGGCGCGCAATTTGCCCTTCACCAGTGTAATGTCATATGTCGCCTCACCCGATGCGGCGGCCTTGAGTTTCCTCAGCCTTTGTCCCTCTTTGCCTGCGTTGCCCAGCACTCCGGCTATGAGAGCAATCGACCGGAATGAGTCGTCGTTCGCAGGAATAGGATACGTCACCCATGTCGGATTCGCATCGGTATCGATGACTCCAATCGTAGGGACGTTGAAGACTCCGCACTCGTGAAGGCATACCTGATTTTCAATCGGGTTCAGGCAGATGACCAGGTCGGGCCGCATGACTTGGTGATTGCCTCTGGAGAGGAGATCATTGTATCTTGTCAGTTCGTTGTCATGAACGTCCACGACCTTGACAGCGGCATTGCCTAGAATTTGTTGACCATTCGTCAAGGAGCCGGGGACCCAGCGGTGGAAAATATGGTATCCCTCCGCCAGCTTCGCCGAGTTGACAGTTATTTCTTCCATACCGTCTCTTGTGCCGATGAACAGGATAATCCCGCCTCGCTCAGCGACTGCTTGGACAACCTTCGCGGCGCGCTTGAGATACGCGTATGTGATGTCCAGAGATATGATGTGGATTTCGTCTCTGATGCCAAAAATGTAGCCGCTGTTGGAAGGGTTCCATAATGAAGTGTGATGGCCGAGGTGCGTCTGATTTGCTAGTAGCATGGGAAGGGTCAGGTCGTCCGCAGTGGGAGGACGGCGAAGGATCGTGGATGGATCGTAGGTTTGTGAGAGGTGAGTGCCACCCCGGTGTGCTTTCTGGATGGTCCTGCGATGGCGGTTCAGGTCTTTGAGGCTGCGGAAGGGGAGGGAATCAGGCGTGTTTGCAGGCGACGTTGTGGTTGATATCGACTTCGAGGCAGGTGGTCTAGCAGCGGCGTGGGCATTCACGTCTGCTCGAAGGGCGCTGATTTCTTCCTGTTGCGAGTTGATCATATCCTCGAGCACCCTGGTGGCGGGCGTCGAAGCGCGGTCGACCGTGTCGAGGATACTCGAGACATCGTCAGGGTGACCTGGTATCCGAGTCGTTCCTTTCGGATCTCTTTCTGACGGTCGGAATATAGGATTGTCCTCTGAGATGCTGCTCGCATAGGCTCGCTTCAGCCTCCGCGACGACTGCGCCAACACTGTGCGCCCTAGACGAGTTTAGCTCCTGTCATACATCGCCGTGAGGACAACTTACCATGGCGGGCGCAGAGCTGTCTAACGATCATGGATGCTCTGGTGCAGCAATCCAAATAATATGTCTAGATTCCCCGTTTGGATTGAAGCTGCTGTTCGAGGACAATTTCTCGGCAAACCCACCAAATCGAGCAACACTAGTCAGTGGTAGCGAGCTCTAAGGAACGCCGACTGTGGAACTCGTTCACTCCATCCTCACTTTCAACTCAGTCATCTTTCATCCCGCTTTCCTCATTACGCAGCTTGTCAAACCTCCGGCTATAGATGTGACTACATGTTTTCAGGCCAGGAGCTTCGTGTCCTTCACAGCCACGCAGATAGGCGCTTCATAATGTACTCCGGATGCTGACTGCGTGCGTGCAGGGACTAGAGCGACACATTTTCAAACACGGAAGCCCCTTCCTGACCTGTAGTTTCGGGATATCTGCTTTCCGCTGCACAGGCCCGCAAACACGAAACAAATCCTCTCCTTCTCATCACGCTTGACGGTTTGTTGCTATCAATTTGTATAGCTAAACAGATGCAATGTGGTGGACGTCACGTAGGGTTATGTTTGGTATATGTTTGACTCGTTTGATCACTCGGATAGACACCTTTGCCAAGATCCGAGCCCTCAGAACAATGGAAGAAGATGGAGATAAAACTCCGACATGCTTCCCCGGTCATGCTGATTGTCCCCCAGCTTCAACTACCAAGCCAGAACGGCAGTGACGCCTGCAGCTTGAAAGTTCGGCGATCGAAATGGTACGTAACCTACCTTGGGTAGTCTTAGTGCCAAAATTGAAGTCATCCCAGGATCGACCACGCCGCAACTTCAATCCTAGGAAGACTCGGCGCTATGGACGACAGACCTTTGACCCAGATCACCTGGTCAAATACAGCACTAAATGGAAGTACTGTCGTCTTTACAACTTCCCGTTCCCAGGCTCTCATTGGCAACCACGGATGCGAACGATCGTGATATCGGTCGATGGCGGCTCTCGCGGCAACAATCGAAGTGATCCCAACTCCCGGGCCGCATACGGAGTGTACTTTGGTCCGAAGTGTCATCGCAATGCATACGGCCTGCTTCCCCAAAGCGTTCCACAGACAAGTTCACGAGCCGAACTCGAAGGAGTGCACAAAGCTCTCGAGATGGTGCAGGCCATGAAGCGCGAGGGAGAGCTCGACGGATGGCGTGAAGTGATCATCAAGCTCGACTCGGACTATGTCGCAAAGAGTCTCTGCGACTACATCTGGACCTGGGAGCACAACGGCTTCAGGACCAGAAAGGGCACGCCTGTTGAGCATGGAGATGTCATCCGAGAGATGCACGCAACCATCACCCAGATGGAGAAGGAGGGCGCTGTGCGATTCTGGAGGGTCGGCCGCGAGTGGAACAAGGAGGCCGATGCCTTGGTGAACCAGGCGCTCGACGATGCTGCTGATAGTGGGTACGGGAGCTGTAATTGACGGAGCCTGCGTGCTGAGCGAGACGGCAGAAAGGCACACTGAGGGAAGACTGAGTGTGGTGGTGGCTCACAGGGAATGTTTTGGTATTTCGCGAGGCAAGAGTTTGCATAGGCGGTTGGGTTTTCTACACAGTGCTGTGTAGGAGGGGTATTACTTTCTCGGTGATTGTGACTTGGCAGAATGGTTTACTTAGTCTTATCTAGTTTTGGCCTGCTCCGGTCATAATGGTTGTGGTAAAAATAATTCCCACAGACATGATTCTGAGTTGGCTGGACTTCTGTTAGTGCGCCCGAGGGATCGTGCAGCTCTTGGCGACACCAAGAGGATTCTGAGTTTCATGAGGCTGAATGGGTGCATGTGGCTGCAGGTCCCCAGGCGCGCCCCCAGCGACTCCCAGTGACCCCTTTTCCCTCGCTTGGCCAAATCTCCCGAACGACGGGCGGTCGCACGCCAAGCAACCCGCCGCTTCTTGTTTGTTGCTGGTCGTTCCTCCTCAAACAATCTTTCTCTCTCCCTCTCCTCCAACTGGCGCTTCTCCCCTGGAAAATGGCTTGGTCGTGTTTCGCTTCTGCCCCCACGAGTCTTGTCGACTTTTTCTCCTCCAAGAGCTTGCCCCTCCAAGCTTGAGCCTGCCCGCGGCCTTGGGTCGGACATGCTCGTACCCTGCCTCCCTGGCTAAATCAGGTCGCACAAGAGTCTATTTGGTGTTGCCTATTGGTTCCAGCCCAGCCACCCGACAGCCCTCCCTGTAAACCTAATCAGTCTTGCAGACAAGAAGTTGCGACAGGTGTCTTGAGAGCGCAATTTTACACATGCCTTGACCTGTCTGTCTGCCAGCTAGTCATCACCGACCAGTCCCATTGAGGCCGTCGCTTTCAGCCTTTGCGTTGCTTGCAGAAACCAAGTGGGTTGCGAAGGTAAATCCCCTGCTGTCGGTTACCAGCCCAGACCGCGACACTGCAGTTGGCCCTCCAATCCAAGTACATATCATTCTCCCAAACCTACGTGTGCGTCTGCTTCTTATTCTCACTGCCCCAGCCCCTCCTTCTGTCAACACTGGTGTCGTTGATACCCTCAAGCCTCTCATTATTGTTATCGTTCTTGTGCAAAACACCTGCAACTATTACGTGCGCATTCCCTCTTTACATCCAATTCGCTTTCACAGCCGCCAGCAACAGAGCACAAACCACAAATCGCACTCTTGAGAAGCATCAATCTCAACTCAGCACACGAACCAAGTATCTCCACCACTTCGAAGTACTTCACAATGCGCTCATTCGCCTTCTTCGCCGCCTTACCACTCCTGGCATCTGCCTGGACCGAACACACACTCCTCACCCGTGCGACTGGAAACGCGACAGCTTGCGAATCAGGCGATAAAGTGTGCGGGGCCTTCTGCATACCTTCGACTTACACCTGCTGCCCTGATCTGGAGGGAGGATGCCAAACGTCCAAATCCGTATGCCAGGAAGGGGACAATGGTGTCTACGGATGCTGCCCGATCGGCGAGACATGCACAGGCAACGGAGGTGCCGAGTTCTTGGATGACTCGTCGGACGACAACGACAGCACCGATTCATCTTCCGAAGGCTCAACCGATATAGAAACGGCTACAGCCTCCAACGACGCACGACCTGTTGTCCTCAGCCAGGGCTTGATGGTCGCGGTTGTCGCTGCTGGTATTGTCGGCCTGTTATAATGGATTGCTTGATCGACCTGCGCTATTCGGCCGCCAACAGTAACAGGATACTCTTGTGCGAAGTGCACGAGAGAGGCCATCTGTCATATTAGAGCGCTGAGAGGGGCTCGGATGTTCGCAGATTCTTGTATTGATATCCCCCTGTTGCATACTGGAGCTTCTACGGAGAGGATGAAGGGTTGCGAGGTCAGGCGTCACCATGATACACACATTGACATGTTCATATATTGATATCCCGTGTTTTCATGATGCATACAACTTTGCATCTACCTACGTACCTAGGTAGTTTACTGTCTTTGGAGATGCGGTATCGCATTTCGTTGTTTGGCTAATACGATGCCTTTGAGACCTGCGCCCTTCACATTGCAGTCGTCCATCGGTGCCTCTGCCTGAGTGGCCGTTCAGAGTAATTCCAGCGCTGACCCGATTCCAAGCTCTCTGCATCCAAGAAATTACCGTGCCCCATGCTCCGTACCTGTCTTTAGGGCATTGAAGAACGCGTCTGTCACGTGATTATGGCACGCGGTAATGCAGCACGTTATCACGCGACTAGCCTGGCGAGCCCGAAGGGTCCGGTTCCCCTTGCTGGCTTTGCCTGGCTCGCCTGCTTCACCCGTATCTTATACGGTCGTGGCCCAGTGGGTTACCCCGTGGGGACCGTCCCAAACTCCCACGCTCTCGTCAGCATTGTGGGCGTCATAGTTAAGTGTGTAAGACCTATTGCCGAAGGTAAAGCGTACAGTCAGACTAAGTTGAGTAATATAGGCAGTGGCGGGTCGCAGCTGCCGTGGCCTAAATACGACGTAACAATGCCCACCTGTCTGGACCTGATTCTTCCCCACGTTACGATGCAAGAGACATGTGGCCGAGGTTGGAGACGGCAGATGTACCCCGGCCAGCTTCTCCATATGGAGTTGCTGGCTGCCATGCCACCAGTCCGAGTTTCCAAAGGCAGTTCTACCTGCCTAACTTGAACTCGACGATCCAAGAGAGACTCGTACACCGTGACACAGCTGTCCTTTTTTTCTTCCCGAGCTTGCGTTGAACAAGCCTTACAATGTCGACCATGAGAGCAGCCAGATTCTACGGCAACAGAGACATTCGCGTCGAGGATGTCCCGGTTCCGGAAGCAGGGCCGGGAGAATGTGTCGTCGAAGTCGAATGGTGCGGCATATGTGGGAGCGATTTGCACGAATACGCCGCCGGTACGTTTTGCACCCGTCGCGTCGATGAGCGGTTTTCTAAATAGGTATTGTCTATTCATCACAGGGCCGGTCCTGATGTCAACGGTCGACGCGAAGACCGGGGACCCCAAACCCTTGACTCTAGGGCACGAATTTTGTGGTCGTCTCAAATCCGTCCCCGAGGGATCGAAGTTGAAGGTCGGCCAGGCCGTCATGGTCGACCCGCACTGCATATGCCGCCAGTGTCTCTGTTGCACGTCTGGGAACGACCAAATGTGCCAGAAGCTGGCCTTTCTAGGAGGCCACAACGAGCGTGGGGGCGGACTGTCCGAGTTTGTCGCGGTCGAAGAGGCGCATTGTCTACCCCTGCCGGACACGGTCAGCTTGGAGTCCGCTGCGGTGATCGAACCCCTGGTTGTGTGTCACCATGCCGCCAAGGTCGCGGGTGTCAACTTGAAGGGCTTGGACGTGCTGATCCTGGGTGGAGGGCCCGTGGGCAGTGCTCTGATTTCAATCCTCCGGGCGCACGAGGTGGGCAGGATCTTCTTGAGCGAGCCGACCGCGAAACGAAAGGAGCAGAACAAAGAAGTCGTCGATCGGGTCATTGATCCGCGCTCGGAAAAGGTGGGCGACGTTTGTCGAGAGCTGACGGGTGGCAAAGGTGTGGATGTCGTGTTTGATTGTGCTGGCGTGCAGCCTGGGCTGGAAGCCGGTTTTGACGCCCTCAAGCACTCGGGCACCTATGTCAACGTCGCTGTCTGGGAGAAGCCGGTGAGTCTAGCACCCCTGTTGGCCACATTTACCCTGATACTGACACTGCGTTGCAGATCCAGATTCAGTTCCTGATGTTCTTCTTCAAGGAGATCAACATCAGGAGTTCGTGCTGCTACAACGAAGAGGACTTCAAGGAGGTCATGGAGTTGATGAGCAAGGGTGAGTTGGATGCTTCGCCGCCAGTGTATTCAACTGCTAATTGCATTCAGGTGCGTTCAAAGGATATGAACGAATGGTGACGAGTCGGATATCACTTGAAGATACCCAGTCCAAGGGGTTTGAGGAATTGATCAACAACAAAGACGATCAGATCAAGATCCTGATCTCTCCGAAGGTCAAGTAGACAGTGGACACCTCGTGAAGCCTACCTAGGGTAGTGCCCGGCGCTGCAGAGATCTAAATTCTAAATCGCTGGCATCGGCGTCTTCCTTGGTTGTTGCGGTCTCATCACTCTTACTCTTTCTTCCGATGCTATCCCCTTTTTCGGCCCTAGTGTCCAACTGCCCGCACCTTGGGATTTTACATCCGTAGCGAGGCCTAGCGGTCAGTCGCCCTTGGTCATCCAGATCATGGGCCCACGGCCCCAGAGAGCAAGCATGCCTACAAGCTGGATACCTTCGAGGTGAGCGCGAGAAGTGAATCCGCCGTCAAGGAATCGCTCACGAAAGTGACCACACAAAGCAGCCTGTGCCATGCCACTTGGAGCGTTCAAGGTACGACGACATCTTTGTGACACCTCGCATGTAAGCCAATGCCAGTCGTTTCAGATTCATAGGAGGACGCCTCCATCTGGCGAACATCAGCACGCGAAATCCACAAGCCGAACGCAGTGAACACATGACATCGTACTCACCAATCTCAATCAACTTGCCCGTAGTATAATCCGCGCGAATCGCATACAGATACGCCTCAGCGATATGTTCCGGCCCCGCGACAAAGCCCACGGGCAACTTCTGCGCGGCCGCGTCGAAAATCTCGACCTGTTCCGCTGGCGTTTTGCCCTGTTTGTCCCACAACGGCGTCCTGACCAGACCCGGCACCACGGTATTCACGCGGATCTTTTTGGCAGAGAGGTCCGCCGCCAGGCCTCTCGTCAGGGAGAGGACCCCGCCGTTGAGAGCACCGCCGATGGCTGCATCTTTGCCCGGCCGGATCCCGGCGGTGCCGGAAGTCAGGGTCAACGACCCGCCCGGGCGCACGATGTCGTGTTTCATGAGGGCTGGTTCGCATTGATCAGTACTGTAGGTGCGGCGGAAACTTCAGGCTGTAACGCGGGGTAGGGGAGGGCGAGGGCGATGGGGTCTCTCTCCGCGTGGCGCGTATGTACCTTTGCCCGTAGTCACGGCGCCCCAGAACTTGACGCCAAACAAGTCCTTCGCATCCTCGAGACTCTGATCCGCCAACTTGCCTCTGATGATGTTGTCCACCGCAGAAAACACCACGTGGTCGACGGGCGCCAACGACAGGAGCGTCGCGGTAAATGCCACTTCGTCTCTCACATCGGCGACGACGCCCTTGACGTTGACATGTGGAGAAGTCAATTGCAATCGCTTGACCGCGGCGTCAAGTTTCTCCGGGTTCGACGAGATGATGGTCACGCGGGCGCCGACGTCGAGGAGCGCCGCCGCGGCACCGTAGCCAATCCTGCAGCCGGCGTGTCGTGAGATATGAGGGAGTTAGGGGAAAGAAAGGGGAAGCTGGAGGTGCTGGGGTGCGAGGCTGATGTCGGCTGAATCACTTACCCCGTGCTTCCTCCTACGACGACGACGTTCTGGCCCTCGAGTTTGTCTTTGTAGCCCATGGCGTCGAGTACGTCCAATGTTGTATGCGGGATGTCGCTGGCTGGCTCTCTCCGCCTTTCAGTTTCTTGTCTATCATACGTATTATATACGATTGCTCGCAGCCATGGTGCCATCCACCCCAGGATGGCGCACACCGCGGATGGATTACTAAGTCAGGCGGAGCAGACGGAGTTCGACCGACCGGTGTTTGGGAGCTTTCATCACATAGGCCGTGGCAGGTCTGCACCGACAGAAGTGCAATCTCTGCCAATGGTCGGCACTACAGCCGCGATGATTTGGGTACGTAATTACATCGGCGGAAAGGTGTTGGCGTCATGGTAAGAATGGATGGTTGGTAGTCGTTGTGCAGAATGAAGACATAACATGCACGCGGCGACTACCAACCATCCATTCTTACCATGACGCCAACACCTTCCCGCCGATGTAATTACGTACCCAAGGCAGCCGAACACGGGGAGGAAGAGACCTACCAAGGACTTCTTGTTCATGTGCACGTTGATGCTCATGCCCACGTTGATGCTCATGCCCACGTTGATGCTCATGCCCACGTTGATGCTCATGTTCACGTTTACGCTTACGTCCGGGTTCCGTTCTGCCACTTGGATAACCAGTAACCACATGAGTGATTAGGGTCCAGTGGCCGGTTGTCGCAAGTGCGATCTGAGCACCACAAGCGAATGTGCACTCCGTAGTATAGGAACCGTCTGTCTCGAGAAGTCAACGCTAAGAGCTTCGACTCTGATCTCATCATCGATTTCAGCGATAGCCTCAACTTTTAGATCAAGCCAGCCTAGTCAGCTAAGTCAGCTCACCCCGTTACCGTCGGCAGCAGCAACCTCTCACGTCTCATTCTAATCTACTGTATCCCATCTATATACTCGCCCTCCGCGGCGCCATGGCCCTCAACAGCTTCTTGCCCTCCTCGCCCTGGGTATCCGCTCCCACCCACGCATCAATCACGCCAGTAAGAGATCCCTCATTCCGCAATCGCGTCAAGAACTCCCTCGCGTAAGCGTACCCGACTTCATAAATCTCGTCGAACTTGCCAAACTCCAATGTCCCATACGCTTCGATGGGTGGACGCATATATACGCACCCTGGCGTGGCTTTGGCCCGCTCAAGAGCGTCCACGGAGCTCACGTACGCGAGGCGGGCTTGAATATCGCTGAGCGTAGGTGGGTTCGGGATACTGCTGAATGGATTCCAGCGGTTCAACAGGCTCCAGAACCCGGATAACGTATCGCCGTACTGCTGTGGTGTTTCGTCATCCAGGGCGCCGACATCCACTGCAAAGATCAGATCCGTGCCGAGGGACTTCATGTGCGCGACGGTCAGGTTGTCGATATACCCGCCGTCAAGCAGCATGGATCCCTCGTCGCAGATCGGCGGGATCAAACCGGCCAGGGACATGGACGCCCTCACATATCGCCACGCGTAGCCCGAGGTGTGGATCTCTGCGCGCGACTTGGAGATGTTCGTCGTGTTACAATAGAAGGGCAACCAGAAATCCTCGATTTGCGAATCGCCGAAAGTCTTGAATATCCCACGATTGAACTCATGGCCTGTCGTGTACGACGCGGAAGGGTATGTCAGATCGAGTGCAAAGCGCCACATACTGCCCATCCGGCCCGCAAATTTCTTCGCCCGGCCATACATGGGCACCACGTCGGCGTCGCGGGCGTATAACGCTCCCAAGAAGGCGCCGATAGATGTCCCGCCCACGATGTCGATTGGGATGCCGGATTCTTCGAGCGCGCGGATGATGCCGATGTGGGCGAGACCACGAGCTCCGCCACCACCGAGAACGAGACCGACTGATTTGCCGCACAGACGTCGGGCCAGCCGGTGGAGGTCGCCCTTGAATGGCGTGTCTGTTGAATACAACGGGGCCTGACGGACTCTGCGCGAGGTGTACTTCTGGATCTCTGCTTGAATAACTTGGACGCTTTGCTTGATTGCGGCCCCGAATTTTCTGGGTCGTGCATGAGGCGTGGCTTCAGGGCTGACACGGAAAGCCATCTGGATATGGTGGTGACCACCGTTGATCCACATTCTATTCCGGAGCCATTTCCTCGTGAGACCTGGTTGGGAGTAGCGATCGACGTGCAACAGTACCAAATCTTTTCGAGCTGTGGTTTTCATACCCAGCAGGAAGCGCTCGTACTCGCCGATGTTGGGTGAGGATTCGGCGAGGCCGACAAGCAAGATGCAGTCGGCTTGGGCGATGCACGTTTGAGTCCATGGCGCATTGACACTCGTGTCGGCAATGTATAGCACCATTCCATATTTCTCTTCTAGGTCAGCAAGATACTGTGACAGCTTTAGCCGGCCCAGGCGATTGAAGGCATGGCGCCCAAGATGACTCAGGATGATCGCCTGGTTAAGCAGCGTGACGCCGCTCGGTACGCCAATCTGGCTCAGGGCTGCAAGCAGACGGTTGCCAAACTCGACAACAGGCACTCCTGCGGTGACCGGTAACACTGCCACCGTCCGCAGGTTCAGGCTCGACGTACTTGAATCGCTCAAGGCAGCTTTCTTCCTGCCCTTTTCTTCTAATGGAGCCTCAACAAGCGCCCGCATTCGCTGGGCTATCAATTTTGAGATCTGGATGGTGATGTTGGGGTGCTCCTGAGCCAGACTGTTAAAGAGACTCCTCGGAAATTTCGCCAATTCGGTGTCCCGTATGGCATGAAGTGTTGCAGGTCTCGTTCCATCAGTCATAACTTCAAGCTCACCAATGCTTTCACCCTGGCCGTACTCGCCGGTAACTCGCATGGTCCCGCCATCGAGCTCGCGCACTGCTCTCAGTCGGCCGTTGAGAACGATGTATATGGCATCGCTGTCGTCTCCCTGATGGTGGATCACTTGACCCGCATTGACTTGAACCCACTCCAAAGCAAAGTCTATATGCAAAATCAACCTCGGCAGGAGACTCGTGAGGCGTTTTGCCATTGTCAAAAGAATGATGGGATATTTTTCTGCCACTCTTTCCAAGGCTGATCGAGGCAGGAAGCCGACGTAAACATCGGTCTTTGCAGTAACGTCCGTGAACGATCTGTATGAAGACAGCGTGCCGACATAGCCTGCAATGCCGCCCGGTTTGACAAGAAACAAGGTCTTCTGCACGAACCGTTTGTTCTCTGTCGGTTGACCGGGTAGGCGGGCAGACGACTGGTTTCGAGAAGTCGAAGTCTTGCTCCTGCGAAGCCGCGGAAGTGGTTCGTCTCGAGAGCCTTTTCTCTGCTGTTCAGGATGCTGCGCGTGATGCCTTTCTTCTTTCTCTTCGACCGGTATGCTGACGTCGAGGAATCCGTCTATCACGTAGTAGAGGCCTGGATTGCGTTCGCCCTGCTCCACCAACACGGAACCCTTCGGGAAGAAAACGATTTCCACATCGTCCATCAGCTCCTCATTCAAAGTGCGGCCGTGCAAGGTCCCGGTAGCGCTAGCCATCGAAGTGCTCATGGACTCGGTATCCCCGTCGAACGAGCCTTCATAAGGATCTATGAAGCCAAAGGCATTGTTGAAAATTGCCGTCTGTCGCTTGGCGTCGTAAGAAACCAGCCGTGGAGATTGCTCAACTGAAGCCGGGCCTGCCCTTAGAGGCTGATTTATCGAATCGCTCAGTCCAAGCGCCTTTGCCATGCACTCCAAAACAGATTCACGGAATAAGGCATCTTCATTGACGGATTCCTGCCTGTGTGGAGCATCTGTGCCGAACAGAGAGGGTCGGAACGGATCTTGTTCACGGGTTGTCATCGGGCTGAGGTCCAGGTTGCGGGCGTCGGGTGCTCCCATACTGGTCCAGTTCGAAGTCGATCGAAGATGGAAGCTTGTCGGTCTCTGGCTTGGTCTCGAAGCACCATGCAGATCGCCGGAACTGACGTTTCTGTCGCCTATTCCTGGTCGTCTCGCATCAGCTGCGATAGTTGTGAGCGCTCCCCTCGCCGCATTCAGCCTTGCTGTCGTGGCCGCATCTCTACGCAACCCACTGGATGACCTCCGCCGGCCCGCAGTTGGATTATGCAGCGCGATCCCTTTTGTACCCTCTTCGGGTCCGATTCTTTCTCTTTCTTTGGAGAACTTGTCCCTTAGTCGATCGAGGGCTTGTCCACGCAAGTGGTTTGGAAGGTCATAGCTCGTGTATTTGTTCATCAGTTTTTCGATTTGCAGCACTTCCGACGTGAGTCCTAGATATTGGTGTGCGGTTGATAGAGTTACGCGGTGCAGCCTGGTCAGTATGACCTGTACAATGTGGGCAGTGGCTTTTGGATACACTCTTGTCAGACGCCGAAATGCACTCGCGGGAATGATGGCTATGGTGGTATCCTCAACAGCCCGTGCCACAATATCAGGGTGAGCTGAAACGGAAGGACGGGTTTTTGGTTGGTGCTTCTTGGTGAAATGGGTGTCGTCAAAGGCAGATCCCAGGATTAGAGGCGGAACGCTAGGCAATTTGCGCTTCTCACCATCTTCTTGGAGACCAGCGTCGGTCATGCCCGGGGTGGATGGCGCTTGCATGGGACTGGCAACGATCGAGTCGGGCGTCCGATGGATGCCGTTGGTAAACGGTGTGCCACTCGGCCCTTGAACGTCGTGGCGTAGCTTGACGTCTTCAGTGAAGAGAGACAATATTGAGAAAAGAGAGGACATGGACGCTCCATTCTTGACCTCGGTCAGTAATTGGTATCCTTGGTTGCCCTCCCGATATCCTTCTTCTTCATCAAACAAATCAATTTGACCGGCGCTGTTGCCATCCGTGCTGTCGCGCAGGGATTTGACAAATATCTGGACCAAGCCGTCCACGACCATGCAGAAGCCTTTCTCTTCTTCGAGCAGCAACGTCTCCCCGGCGATGAGCTTTCTAGTCTGCATCGTCCGCGTCAACTCATGGAAAACCGGCCTCTCCAGATATCCGAACACCTTGATCGCACTGAGGAATTCGTCGAGGTAGTTAGCCAGCCCCGGCTTTGTGTCTCCATCTTGGGTATCGGGGAATAGATCAATCTGCGGCTCTTTCCTGTGCGGCTCTTGAGCCAAACGTGTGTAGTTGTTTAGGAAACGATAGCGTATGAACCAGCTGATGGTCGAGCCTATTACCACGAAAATCAATAGACTGTACATGTCAGCGCTGTGGCCTAAGTGAGGAGAGCAGCGGGCCTTACAGGGTGGTGAAGTTCATGGTAAAAGTCAAGCTCAAGGAGAACAGAGTGAACAACCATGTCGGCAGCGTGATTGTGCAGAACCCTATGATCCATAACAGAGCATGTGGAAGGAAGGTTACAAGCGACGTCAAGGCATAGAGAAAGCCCCCTCCAGCCGAGTGCGCCTCTTGTCCCACGGGAACATTCGAGGCCGCGGTGGAAGAATGCATCGCAGCGACCGGACTGAAGCTCGTGGGGCTATGGATCGGAGACCACGTTGGAGGAGTTCAAGACTGAGGAGGAAGCAATCGGCCGTCACGAGGACCAGACATTGCTTCTGCGCCTATTTGGCGAACGAATGGCAGGAGTGCTATCTCATCGCTCGCTGGACTTAGTGAAGCATGAGACAGCGAAAAGGGTGGTAAGAATGAGGAATGAACAACCATTGTTGATCGAATGAAGACGCACGTGGAAACTTCTTCGCGATCTCCAGAAGCTGCGATCACCAAGAATGACGACGGCGGAGCAATTGAGAAACATGCCCACCTGATTATGTAAGGCAAATCACGTGCTGGAGACGTTTTCTGTTGGTCAGATACACGTGACGCAGGACTGTGTACGAATTATCACTTCCGCTCATGCACCAGCCTCCCTCCCACCCACACCCGCCTGACATTCCTGTCGTCGCCATTCCATACCCATTTTGCAACTCGGTTCTCCCAATCCTCCCAGCCGAAGATATCCACTCCGGTCTCATTCACGTCGCCAAACTCGTCAACATCCCCCAGGACAATCTCTTGCACATCCCAGAGCATGCCCTCCTCAAACCCGCCTAACCGACCTTCCATACCCACCACCTTTGCACCTCCCATTGTAGCAAGCCACAGTCCGTCCGCGACACTCAAATTACATCGACTGTTCCCTCCCGCGAGATACCCAACATGTCGACTCACAATACACGCGTTCCGCACCGCATCGAGGATACTAGGGCTGTACCCGCCACTAACGTCCGTGCCCAAACCAACATCAATGCCCACGTCTAACAATTCCCTGACAGGACAAAATCCACTACCCAGTGCACTATTGCTCGCCGGACAATGGCTAATCTTCGCATTCCTCGCCTTGACCAGCGCCATCTCCTCTTTACTCAAGTGAACTGCGTGCGCCAATATCGTCCGCGGGGTTAACAAGCCATGATGATCGTAGACTCCAGCATAACTCTCATGCTCTGGATACATCTCCTTCACCAACTTGATTTCGTTCAAGTTCTCGGATATGTGCGTCTGGATCCGCAAATCGTCTTTCTTGGCCAATGTGCCAAGTTGCGATAACGTCTCCGGTAGGCAGCTGGGCGCGAACCTCGGTGTGATGATATGCGCCAACCTCTCACCCGTGGGGTCGAGGTCCTTGCAGAATTCAATGCTCGCTTTCGTGTTTGCAATCGTCTGCTCGGTGCTTTCATCTCGGTAATAGTCGGGACAAGTCTCGGGGCGGTCCATGCATACCCGTCCTATATATGCTCGCTGGCCTATCTTGAACGCGAGTTCGGCAAGCAGATTAGTCGTCTCGACGTGGATGGTGGCGTAGTATGATGCGGTTGTGGTGCCGTGGGAGAGCGTCTTTGAGATGACCCGATTGTAGACCGCCTTGGCCCGTGCCAGCGGGTCTGGAGGTGAGCTTGAGTCGTGGTACATAGGCGACTTGGGGTTGCCCAGCGACGATTCCAGTGGAAAGGTATATGTTGTTAGCCAGTCCAGGAGCGTCGACTTGCCGAATATGCCAACGTTAGGATATTGTGGTGCGTGAATGTGAGTATCTGCAGCGGAGGTCAACGCCGTGGTTCAACCACCGCTTGCGGGCTCTCATCCAGACTTTCAAGGAGCGCCAACGTCGCAAGTAGTGACGTCGTGGTCACGCGCAACCCCGGCACCTGAGACTTACCTATAAACCCGGGGAAGAAGAAGCCCGTCTCCTTGGTCGTAATCACCGGCGCCTCGACACCAAGCTTGCTAACCGCATCGTTGGGGCCATTGACACTCCAATTGACCTTCTCAATAACACCGCGACCGTCTCTCCTGTCCACGAGCACGGCGCCTGTCCTGATTAGAAGCTCATCGGGCCTCGGCGTGGAAATGAACCGCCCGAAGTAAATTCGTTTCTGCGTCATCTCGGTCTCTGCCGGTGCACGATCCAGTAGCGCCAAGAGGGACCGAAAATGTCAGAGGAGCGGCGTATGACCAAGAGAGGAGCAACGAAGCAAGAAAGGAAATCTATCAGGTCTATAAAAGTGTTTGTCGTGCTTATCAAAAGATGAAAGAACAAGCAGAAGCAGAAGCAGAAGCAAGGAGGCTCCAGTGGGCGACGCACACTAGCCAATCGGCGCTGTGGCTTGACATTTCGGCGGATACCGACGACTACGACAACGAAGGCTTCATCAGTCGGACACAACATCATGCAAGGCGGCCTTGAGACTCAACCGCAGTGGCATCTCGGTTCGGAACAGTTGGCTTTCTGACAGGAACGTCCTGTGCTGTATTGATATTCATAGATCACTCGTCATCGTCACTGTCGATAATAAAACCAGCCCTCATTCTCTGACGCGGGTTCGCTGAAGGAACCACGTCTTCATCCTCGTCACTGCTGAGCGCACTCGCGTCCAATTGGGTGGGTTTGACACCTGGGCGCGCTCGGTTATACTCCACCTCGGGCTTCGATCTCCCAGCTATACTGATGTCTGGTGTTGTAGTCCGGGACGACACGGGCGTGTCATCCTCATCTGCCTCCTCCGTATCTGATGGTCTTCCGGCACTTCGTGGCTGTGACGACGCTGTTTCGGGCTGATCGTCGACGTCAGGCATTAGCAGATCATCATCGCTGTCCTGGTCCACCCCGACTTGCGCCGCTGCTTTCGACTTCTTGCCCTTGCCTGTAGGCTTCGTGGCCTGCCCTGCTTGCTGGCGAAGCTTGGCCTCGACGTCGGCCTGAAACCTCTGTCGCAGTTTCTCCTCGTTTTCGAAGAATAGGCGATCTTTCTCCTCATCCGACTCGTCCTCACTGTCTCTGATGTAGGCTTCACTCTTGATCTTGCGGCGTCTCTCCAGTTCAGCCGCAGCTCGGTTGGCTCTTCTTCGAGCTGCAGCTTCTTCGTCGACCTCATCAGCGCTGTCGCCATCATCAACGTCGCCCCGCTTTCTCTTGCGTCTGGCCTTGAGCTCTGCAATGATGTTCTTTGATTTCTTCGGCCGGGGGTTATCAGGGAATAAGAAGTCCTCTTCGCCTTCAGAGTCGTCAATGAACCCATCCCTGGGTGCATCGTCGTCGTCGTCGTCGTAGCTTTTCTTGTTCTTGTTGCCTGCACGGCGAAGCATGTCTTCGGCGCTTTCATTATCGTCCTCGGAACGCCACCGTGTCTGCTCGTACTGTTCCACAGTGGCCTTGTGGACGGAAAGCTGAGCAGCAGACACGCTTCCAGGTACGATCCAGCTGGCCCCAAGCACGTCCTCGTCTCCAAGCATCTCAAAGTCAACCAATCGCATCAACAGTTTCAGCCGTCCATCCTTGAACATCGCTGTTTTGATGTCCTCCGAGGTAGGATGGATCGTCATGGACGAGGGTTTGCCAACATCGACATTCTCAGGCAGAGTGGCGCGTTCCTTTTCTGCAGTCTCAGCCATTGCCGCTTTCCGTGCCTCAGCCTCGGCTTCCCAGGCATGTCGCTCATCGAAAGCCTTTCCTAGCATCTTCTTGATCCACTGCACGAGCTCAGTCTTGCCGTCTTTAATGAGCACTGTCACGACAATCCCAATCTGTTCCTTGATGTCTCGCCCAGGTGCAGGTTTGACTTCTAGCTCGGCAGGAGCACGATTGATTGAAACAGTCTGTTTCTCCTGCCCAAACTCGAGGTAGTATAGGGTAGCGTGAATCTTACTAAAAAGCATCTCGACAAATAGTTCGGGCCTCTGATCCAGCTTTCTGAACATTTTCTTGAAGAGCTGTCTTGAGAACTCCGACCAGTCCATGTACATCGCATGGTTCTTCTCCAGGCCGTCTGGGCCGTTGATGATCTTGTAGAAGAGGGCAATGATGTCAACGCGGTACAATAAGACGGCCAGATCCTGCTTGAATGCAACTCGATAGAAAAAGCGATGTGCCCTCTTCAGCTGCTCTGTGCTGAGTTCACGGTAGAAAGTGAGCAGCGACACAAACGTGTTGACTGAGTTCTGCGTGGTGAACCTTGTAGCGAAGCGGTTGAAGTCGAATTTCCGTTCTTTGGACACTTGCACGACATCTGCGATGTCCTCGTTCTCAGACTCGTCGTCTTCTGCGGCAGGATCATCGCCTGCTTCTGTAGCTTGGTTCCTCTCTACCCTCCGCTTCTTCCTGGCTCTTCGCCGCGACCGTATCTGCATGTCCACATTCTCCTTCGAATATCGTTCCAACATGCGCAAGAAGACGTGCGAGAGCTCGGTTGAGGCGTCGAGGTAGCCAAATCCTTGGTCTTTGTAGTCTCTGAGTATCGAAACTATTCGCTCGTGCGTCGTCTCCTCGTAAAATATTCTGTTCTGGATATTGTCTGCGATCTCTTGGTCTTCATCCAGAGGACTTTGGGCCATCTCTTGCACGGTAAGGAGAATCTGGGTGAAGCAGCGCATGCTCGCATTCAAATCCTGCCATTCTTTGTTGTCAAACGAGATCTGCATGAATCGGTTGAGCATAATGAATGTTTCTTGGTTGAGGACGGCTGCAACAAGGGAGAAGCTTTCATCGTTCAATTCTGCACACACTTTGTCGGGCTTGACCTCTTCCTTCCGCGTCTCCCGGCGTACTCGTTCGGCTTCGAGAAACCATGCCACAGCATAGAAAAATTGGCGATAACTGGCATCAGTCAAGCGTTCTGCTTCGCGCTCAATGGCTTTGCGAAGATGCGTGAAGAAAGGGTTGAAGCCGGAATCAAGGAACTCTTCCACAAAGTTACGGAGCTTTTCGGCAGCTGAGTCGGTAAGGCGTATCGTACGGTCGAAGTCATGAATGGTGTGGTCGAGGTCTTTGCGTCTCTGCTGCGGCTTATTCCACTTCTTCGTCTTGTCCATGTTGAAGAGGGCTTGTTGGTCGTCTTTCAAGTTGTCTTGGCCAGAGACAGCTGACATCTTCTCTCCTTCTCGCTTTACCCACACCATCGTTCCGAATCGGCCGTGCCTGCTCCACTGGTGCTTCTTTGCGTCTCGATCCTTGCTCTGCTCTACGGCCAGAACAGCACTTAGGTCTGTCACGCCACGAGTCTTCCGTTCTTGTTGCGTCATCCACAATCTCTTAGGATTAATACCCTTGATAAGATTGAAGATGATATCCAGAACGATGACATCCTGTAGATTGAAGTCATCTCCCATGTTGGAACAGATAGTCAGGAGAACAGCAAAGACATCTTGATCCCTGAATGCCTCAATAGTGGCTGATCTTGAGACTTCCATGTCCAGTCCTTGGCTCGGGAGATTCGGGAGCTGCTGAATGACGGCGACGTTCCGGAAGAAGTACAACATAAGCTTGAGGATGCCTTCGTCTCGACTTGTCCTCTCGTCTCTTGCAACCGCGATTGAGGGCAGTCCAACCCGCACCACCTGGCGCAGGATAGTACTAGTGTCGCAACCCAAGATGGCGGCTTTGTATATGACCTGGGCTTGCTGAATATATGGTGTATGTCGGTGGTGGTTGGCAGTCATTTCTCCCCCAATTTCCAACGGCCAAGTCAGAGGGACGAGGACTTCTAAGCACGCGAGCGCGACCCTCGCTTTTAGTCTGTTCTCTCTGCCGTCTTCTGGCCATGATGCGAGAATGGGAATGAGGTCCCCTCCGACCAGCTTCGCTTCGGCTAGACATCTTGCGACATCCAGCCAGTTGTTTTTCTCGTCGTATAGTTTCAGCCATCGTTTAAGGTCTCGTAGCACTGCAAGGGCATCGTCACCCAGGACATAGCGGCCGTCATCATCGGTGCTGCTTCCACCTAGCTACTTGGCGTTAGATATGTCCAAGTCTCAATAGAGGGAGGAACCTACAGCGTTGACCAGGCTGTAGACATAGGCCCGGACCTCAGGGTCGATAGTCTGAGCCTTGGTGAAAGGGTTATCGTCCTCCATCGAGCCCGATTTGTTCAGTCGTGCATAGTTTTTAAGGATGCATGAGCACACAGTACATGGTCCGGATGCGACACGACAAAGTTGCAGTGACGCTCGAACGCGTCGAGACGCGTACGAGTCAGAATTCCACGTGCACCGCGTACCACTTACTTAGAACTTGGACCTCGGCGCGGCTATTCCCGGCTGGAGCTTCGAGTCGCCCCGAAATATGACGGCGAGGGACGGCGCAGGTCTGAAGGAGGAATCTCGGCGTCGCTGCAGCTTCAATTAAAACACTGCTTTCCCATTGCTGAAGTTCTCGCAACTGAAAGTCTCACTGTTTACAACCTCTTTCCTATGGCAGCCTTGTCGAGGTTGCCGTCGAGACTGATGGCGTCGTCAAAGTCGCAGGTCGCCTCTCAAAGGCTTGCTTCTCTCAACCGCCAGTTTAGCTCCTCGCCCTCGAAAGCATTCGAGGTGAAGAAGCTCGGCGTTATTGGCGCTGGTCAGATGGTACGCGCGCCAAATACAGGGCCGATTTTCGAAGCTGACCAGTCTTAGGGCTTAGGAATCGCACTTGTCGCCGCTCAAAAAGCCCAAGTTTCGGTTACTCTCGTCGACAACTCGCAACAATCCCTCGAAAAGGGTCTTGCCTTCGCCGACAAATTGCTAGCAAAGGATGTGCAGAAACAAAGGATCACCGAAGAGATTGCGAAAGCCACGAGAGAAAGGTTAAAATCTACGACGAACATTTCAGATCTCTCGGACGTGGACATGGTGATCGAGGCCGTCCCTGAGATCCCTTCCCTCAAGGAGAAGATATTCGCAGACTTGGCTCAGATATGTCCCAAGCACGCTATTCTGGCCACAAACACGTCGAGCATCAGTATCACGCGGATCGCGAGGGCCACGGCGAAAGATCCCACAGACACGCAGGCGTCCTCACGGGTGGTGTCTACCCATTTCATGAACCCCGTCCCCGTGCAGAAGGGTGTTGAGATCATCGCTGGCTTGCAGACCTCTCCAGAGACCGTGACGGCCGCGATTGCATTCTGTGAGAAGATGGGCAAGGTCGCTTCTGTCTCGGCGGACAGCCCGGGATTCCTGGCGAATAGGATTCTGATGCCGTATATCAACGAGGCAATTATCTGCCTGGAAACCGGCGTGGGGAACAAGGAAGATATTGATAATATCATGAAGAACGGCACGAACGTGCCCATGGGTCCGCTCACGCTGGCCGATTTCATTGGCCTGGACACTTGCTTGGCCATCATGGAGACATTACATGCTGGGCTGGGCGACAGCAAGTACCGACCGAGCGTGCTTCTACGGCAATATGTGGATGCTGGGTGGCTGGGAAAGAAAAGTGGAAGAGGATTTTATGAGTATTAGTAAATCATACGGATGGGTCTGCGTCCGTAAGGCGCGGTATTGCGGCTTTCTGGCTTGAGTAACTGGCAGGCTCAGTGATGCTGATCCTATGAAGTTTCCGGCTGGGCATAGGAAATATCGGAGCATCCATGGTGGTCAAAGTGCGCCAAAGATGTCATATTTGGCTGTCTTCGCGTTCCGATACACCTGGCACAGGGCTTTCGTGTCGCGCATCATGGCTCCCTTCCGGTACCTCATGCTTAGTATGTGTTGAAACTCATGGATTCTGTTCCATTGCGCGCGTAAGGAGGTCGGTGTCGAGGTAGGCGCGGACTCTCACAATCCTCCCCCTCTGAAATTTACAGATCCAAGCATAACGCATATCATACGTCAACCCGTTCTTACACACGGCCTCGACAGCTGCTAGTTCTACCGCCACCTCGCCGTGGATGTCGTCTCCTTCGCCTTCCAAGGTCCCAATGACATTGCTGACCTCCAACCTCAATGGCTCGGTAAGGACTCTTTCTCTAAGCACTTTCAAAGTGTTGTCGACAAAGTCTTGCTTGCCGGTGTATTTGCGCGACATTGGTGAGTGGCCCATGATCGTCCAGTCGACGTCATCTGCAAGGAGATCTAGAGTCTCATTTTGACGGCCTTGAATCGACAGAGGTTTGAAGAGGACGTGAATATCTGAGCTTTTGGCCATGGTCAAGGTTGTAGATGAGTTGTTCGTAGAAGCGTAGGTGACAGTCTTGTGCAGTCGGAGGGCTCATACTTGCCTCGGCCATACCTTTACCTAAGCTCCCTGGGAGTCTCCGCACCAGCATTTGAATGGGAGATCTTCCAAACTTAAAAAGTACGTATTGTGCAGTCATAAGCACCGAGATGGTCTGTACGCTGCAACCTATGATTGACTGATTGAGATGGTGTGGAGCGTACGGGTGGTCCAAACGATCTCGAAATCCAAGTGCTCAACTGCAGGGATGACAACAAGAGGACGATAAACAAACACAAAGAGTAGGTCGTCTGGCTGTGTCATCTTGTACCTGGATCGGGGTATCTTGAGTGAAGCAACTGGGCGTGTATCCTCTGTACTCACATCCACTCTGGAGGAAGATTTTATCCGCAAAGGGGTGTCGACAAAGCCGCCTTGGAGCCTTCTACCGTTCTTTGCGAGTCTGACATACCTCGCTTGAGTGACTCCAGAACAATGTGACAGTATCCCCTCCTTCACGATGGGGGCCTGGACGCTGCACGAAAGAGGAGTGACGGTGCCCTCTTTTCGCCGAATGCCAGCTTCTGACGGCAGTCATTCCTGATCAGATTCAGTCCAGCCACCCACAGCCACCCTGCGGTTTCCTTGCGCCCGGCCCTTAAACACAACATTGCACCCACCAACTACTTGATACTCAGTGGCAATATGTACAGGTATTCTTCGAGGCCAATTTCCATTGGGGTGTTCCTTGGGTACTCGTATCTACTGTATTCCAGGCAAGCCACGGCATCATGGCGCGACCGATACGGGAAAGCGGTGGACAGGCGGTGGAAGACTCATACAGGACCTTGTCGACACGTCAAGTCGCGCCACACTCCTGATATTGTCGCTTGGTCGGCATTTAAGACAAAGTATGCTGGTTGGCATGCGCCGAAGTCTGCGCCGCGGTGGTCGGGAAAATGAAGCAGGAGCAGCAGACAATCGAGGGGACAAGACTCCTTCAAGTATGATGTAACGGCAACATGGGTCCTCTTGACGGACTCGATTCACATGTCAAAGGGCACCACAAGCCGAGGGCATTTCAGCACGAGGTAGGGACACTAAAAATCTAGGGACATGAGTAATGTAGGGATGGGCATGGAAAATGTAGGGACGTGGAAAGTCTAGGGACTTGGATAATATGTGAACCTCTTAAGAAATTCTAGAGCTAGATCAAATACTGTAGAGAACCTCTCCAGAAGCGGCAGGCAGGTAAACAAACTGATTTCCGTTCCATTGCATTTAAATCCAGTATAATACTCCTCACTGGGTTCCCACAGTATGTAGGAATGTTATGCCCAATGCTACCGTGTTTCCAGCAAAACGCCCGCTAGTCTCGAAAGCCATCCATTCATCCATCCGTGGGTGATCCGTAGTGCGTACCGTGTAGCTTTGCACTGTACACTGCGCCCCAACTCCCCAACCCAAGCACGACGAATGTTTCCTCATCCTTACTTCCGGTTATTGAAGAAACTGCTCGCCACAGACCCCAACCCACTGGCACTCGACCCGAAACTCTGCCCCTGGGTACCACTAGCACCGTCGCGGCGTGAATGCTTGCTTTGTTTGCCTTGTTTGCGGCCCTTTCCCTTCTTGGCATAATCCTCCGTCAGGGATCCGAGGATCGCGCCGCCCAGCGCGCCCAGAACGCCGTGGCCGACTTTGTGCCCGCCGAAGGCGCCGGCCGCGCCACCGGCCGCAGCGCCGAGGAGCCCGCGGTCTGCTTCTGCTTCGGGGCCGGAACCTTGCTGAGCGCCGGGCTGGCCGTTGTAGTATGATGTGTTTGCACCGCCGGTTTGGGGGTAGTAGTTTTGCGCCTGCGAGTGCGAGTACGAGTTGTAGTAGGGTTGGTGTGACTGATCGGAGAAGCCGCCAGAGGGGTGTGATGATTGATATTGATATTGGTTGTTGTTATTGTTGTAGTCGTACCCGCTGTTGGTGAAAGCGTAGTGTTGGTCGTAGGGGCCGGACATGTTGTTGTGTGTTGTGGATGCTGTACGAGGAGGTTGTTGCAAAAGATATGCGAGGGGATTGTTAGGGTGTGGGTTCTGGGAGGACTGTTCCTTTGATGCTTTGATGCTTTTGATGCTTCTATGTCTTTGATGCTTTGGTGCCTTGACTTGAAAGGACTGGACTGGACAGGTACAAGTGATGCGATAGGATGGGATGGGAAGCAGAAATGAGACACCCGGACTTGTTTGGGCGGTTCAAGGTTAAATAACTTTTTCCCTCACCTTGTAGATCGATGCTGCCTAACAGAATAGTCAAAAGCAAGCAAAATACGAGTACCATTTACTCGTACCTCATACGCGGCTGAAGCAACGCAGACTCGGCTCGGTGCGTGGACAAGGAGGCAGAGGCAACCCGTTCGGCATCTCCCAGCCATACAGAACGCGCGGCAGCGTCACAGCCTCCCCTGAGCCTTGCTCGCAAGTATGGAACCGAGCACGTGAGTGAGGTGTAAATGTTCTGGAATCCTGCTGAATTCGCTCGACGGACCCAAATCCTCGTGGGGATGATGGCATCGATGGAGTAAACGCGGATTTGGGAACTTGGGGATTGATGTGATTGGTGTGGCGCAGCCGAGGAAGACACTCGGCTGTGCGTATGGTTCGCCGTAGAAGAGGCGCAGCGCAAGGCTGGTAAGGCTGTGTATGGCTGTGCAAGAGTGTGACCGAAATTCTCCGGCTTGCCACAACTTCGCCTTTAACGAATCGCTTTCGTTTCTCCTTGTTTTGCTTCTCACGCGAGGAAATATTATCATACCCAAGGCACTGCTGTTGATGCATAGCATAACAATCCTGGTTCCTTCTACTCGTACGCTTCTTTCGCACATCGATTGGCCATGCTGGTACAAGGAATGGTCCTGCATACCCGAGGATGATGCAACATTGTGACTCGCTCATCAGCTGCACAGTACGGGCACTCATAATACTGTTTGGCGACAGGTGAGAGAGATTCTGCCTGATTTACTTCGATCTGCCTGTGATTTTACGAAAGCAAGTTCTGTCTTGCTAGCAGAGCTCGCCGACTCCCGGAGTTGCGAGTGCTAGGGCAAGAAGGAGTACCAGGATAGCCAACACCAGGTACATCGCGTGGTGATGTGTAGGTGTGAGATCTTGCTCAACCCCTCCTATACATGTCCTTACAATAGTAGCCTATCAGGCTCTTCCAATCAGCCAAGGACCACTTTATGGCAGATCACGTTCTGGGTTCGTCAATATGACCGTGGCAGTCCGAGCACCTTCTCTCCAATATAATTCTTGATCATCTCTCTGCTGACAGGAGCAATCCGTGGTATCATAATCTCCCGCAGATACCTCTCGACGTGGTACTCCTTTGCATAACCCATCCCGCCGTGCGTCATGACCGCCCTTTCACAAGCTCGAAAAGCCGCCTCGGCAGCCAAATATTTCGCGGCATTGGCATATTCGCCCGTCTCATACCCAGCATCATACATGCGGGCAGCCTGATAGATGACCAGCCTAGCGGCTTCAAGCTCCATCCAGCTCTCCGCCAAAGGGTGCTGGATAGCCTGGTTCTGCCCAATCGGCCTCCCAAACACTTTTCTCTCCCCAGCATATAGCGCGGCTCTCCTCAAGGCCGCGAATCCTATCCCCAGTGCTTCAGCGGCAATCAAGATTCTTTCAGCATTCATTCCATGCATGATCATCTTGAATCCATTGCCCTCCTCGCCAATCAGGTCCTCCCGCGGTACCTCCCACCCGTCGAAGAATAACGTGTTCGAGTCCACGGCCGCCCGTCCCATCTTTGGAATTTCTTGAACTTCGACCTGCGCCCTATTGAGATCCGTGTAAAATAGGCTCAGCCCCTGACTCGGCTTCTTCACCTCCTCCAACGGCGTGGTTCTAACCAAGATAAGTATCTTCTCTGCGACCTGTGCCGTGGAGATCCAGATCTTCTGCCCACTCAGCCTGTACGCATCCCCATCCTTCACAGCGGCCGATTGCAATCTCAGAGTATCCAGTCCTGTATTCGGCTCCGTCACGCCAAAACAAGCCCTCTCCTTGCCCTCGATCAGTGGCGTTAACATTCGTCGCTTCTGCTCTTGGGTTCCGAATTTCCGGACGGGCTCTAACCCGAAGATATTCATATGGACGGCACTCGCCCCGGCGTACCCGGCCCCTGATTCAGAAATCGTCTGCATCATGACGCTTGCTTCCGAGATGCCCAGATCTGAACCTCCATATTCCGAGGGCATGCATATGCCCAACCAGCCCGTCTGGGCGATGGCTTGGTGGAATTCCACGGGGAAGCGGTGCTCTGCGTCGGCCCTCAGCCAATAGTCATCGCCGAATTTGGAGCATATCTTCGCAATGGATTCACGGACCGTTCGTTGCGTGTCGGTCAAGTCCGGATCATGGTTTTGGAGGTACTCCGTGCCACGCGCTCTGTGGCAGCTCGTTGACGAAAAGGGGCGTAGGCAGCGTAAGGAGTTGTGGATAGGTGATTGAAGCTTGGACCTTCCCGTGAGTCTGATTGCGTGGAATACGTTCCTGATTGTATGTGCGGTTGATCTTTTGGCGGACATGTTGTAGAAGCTGTTGCGTGGCAGGACGCTATATAAAAAGAGGCTCGATCATAGGATTCCGTGCTGCTGGTTGGGTCCTCATTCGCGGCTCCCACCGGGCAGCCTGCTCCTAGCTGTCCTCGACGGAGCAACGAATCACCAGCGGGTTACAGAAGCATATGGAACAATGAATAATAGACCCTGGCGTTCGTAGCCGAGCCAGTCACAATTACTTTGCGAAGGTTTCTCTCCCAAGCAGACGCCCAGGTCTGTTGTTCGCGGAATTTGTAGCAAATGGGCACAGACTCCAGGCAGACCGTCTAAAGCTGTCGAACTGTGAGGCACCCTAACCGCTCGAAGATAGCTAAAGGCGAGGTTGTCTTGTCAACTGCCACTGTCCCCTGTTACTGTAGCATTGTGGATACGATTCTCCGCAAAGGAGCCTCGTCAGCCTCGGCCCACGCACGGGATACTGGCAATCTACCCCAAGCTTCCACTCTCCACATACGGAGCACTCGTGCTGGTATGGTTTCCCGTGCTTGGGGTGTGCTGAGACAACCTGAAGAAGGGCTCCAACATCCTGAAGTAGGGCTCCAACACCCAGTGGTTCAGTTCCAAGAGCAGGGCAGAGCCAAGCAGCGCAGCAGGACTGACTCGGGACCTGGATCATCGATCTGAGCGCCGGACAGTGCAACAAGAAGTTTTGCCGTCCGGTTGCTTCGTGCTTCCTGCTGGGTGGTTCTCATATTACTTGATGTCTCGAAGCCTTTCATGTCCATATCCACATCTTATCTACATCTACATCGACTTCAGCAAAGACGATGACAATGGCAACGTTGAGGCCCATATCTACCCTTAGACAGCACACCTTTGCAAGCTCAAAGTCATTACTGGGGCCACTGGCTTTCACGATATGTTCTCGACACCAACAGAATAATCAACGCCGGGAGAAGTCCTCAACAGCAGCGCCAGCAACATCTACATCGCTACCAAATACGGGCGCCCTCCCCCTATCAGGTCTCAAGATCCTGGACCTCACCCGCGTCCTGGCCGGCCCGTTCTGCACACAGATCCTCGCCGACTACGGCGCCTCGGTGCTCAAGATCGAGCAGCCCGGCGTCGGGGATGAAACCCGCCAGTGGCGCACGGCGGGCGAATCGCAGAAATGGAAGGACGAGCACCCTCTTATGAGCCTGTATTTCGCGGCCGTGAACCGCAACAAGCGGTCCGTGACGGTCAATCTCAAGGAAAGAAAGGGGATCGAGATCGTGAAGCAATTAATCGCGCGGGGTTGGGACGGGAATGGCACAGGCGTTAGCACGGGCGTGGACGTCGTGGTTCATAATTTCTTGCCCGGAAAAATGGAAGCCATGGGGCTTGGGTACGAGGATTTAAAGAAATTGGGTTCCGTGGGTGAGAGGCTGATCTACGCGGGTGTGAGTGGGTATGGGCCCCAGGGTCCGAGTGCGCAGAGGGCCGGGTATGATGCGATTGCGCTGGCGGAGGCGGGATTGTTGCACATCACGGGCGAGGAGGGACGGCCGCCGGTCAAGCCCGGTGTGGCGATGGCGGATCTGTGCACGGGGTTGTATGCGCATGGGGCCATCCTCGCGGCGGTGAATCAGAGGCAAAGGACAGGGATGGGATGTTTGATCGAGGGCAGTTTGTTCGAGAGTAGTTTGAGTTTGCTGATTAACGTGGGGTTGGCGAGTATGAATCTGGATGTGGACAAGGGGCCCGAGAAGAGGAGGAGAGGGAAGAGGCTGGGGTTGGGACATCCCAACCTCGTGCCGTACGGGGGATTTGAAACGAGCGACGGGAAGATGTTGTTTGTGGCAGCGAATAATAATAGGCAGTGGAAGGGATTCTGTGAGAGGATGGGTATTGCTGGATTGGGCCAGGATCAACGATTCAACACCAACGATGGGAGAGTGGAAAATAGAAAGGAGATCAATCGGATTCTGCAGGGGAGATTTCGCGAGAAGACGAAACAGGAGTGGCTGGCCATCTTCGAGGGGAGCGGACTGCCCTATGGCGCAATCAATGACCCTGTGGAAGCCCTGGAAGAGCACACTCAGACCAAGGCGAGAGACATGGTTATTGAAGTTGATGACTTCGAAGCAGCCAGGGATAATATGCTGAAGCTGATCGGCCCAGCCATGAAATTTGAGGGTTCGAAGATGGAACTGAGAATAAAGCCGCCTTTATTGGGTGAGCACACCGGCGAGGTCCTGGGCCAGCTAGGGTATGATGCTACAGAGGTAACCGAGCTGAGAAACTCCGGCGTTATATAGGCACGGCGTCCGGATGGCCATGTGGGATATAGAACATAGATCAAGAAATACCTCGGTCGGAACAGGGTGAATTTTGTCCAAAGACCATCGTGGAGATCCGGAGGGTCTATTATCCCGTGATGATAGTACAAGGGCAATCCATTTCCTCACCACTGGAAAATGTACAATGCTTGATGTTTTTCGAGTCTTGATCCGTGTCTAGCTCCGCCAGCATCCCAGGAGAAGACCTCTCAGTGTGCATCGGGTTGGGCCATGATATAGGTCACCGCTTGCTCAACTGTAACGATGTCAGAGGTGGAATCAAGAGTGCTTCAGATTTGGCTTACCACTATGAATGGCATCGGCTTCCTTGTCGGGAATCTCGATGCTGAATTCTTCCTCGATGGCCATGACCACTTCCACGGTATCCAGACTGTCCAGTCCAAGGTCATTTTGAAAGTGCGCCGTCCCACTGATCTGTTGCTCCAGTTAGGGTTGCTCTGACCATCATCCGGAGAGGCTGGCGTACCTTTGTTGCGTCTGTAACCTGCCAAAGTGTTAGCCAACATCACATGAGTCTTGTACCACGGATGCGTACCTTATCAAAGTTCTTCAACAGGTCCATTATCCGTCCTTGGACCTCGTCCTTCGACAGACCAGCAGGTGCTGAGTAGCATCTTATACTCTGAGCGACGAATGAGGGAGCAATTCGTGATGATTGAAGTAGGGAGGCAGAGATCTGGGAGCGGAAGACAGGTAACTGTCGGGGCACTTGGGTCCTTGTGGCTGCATATAGCGCTCTGACAGCACCTGCGCGAATCATCTTGGGCAGGACCCTGAAGAAGATGGGTAGATGTGGAGGACAAGGGAAACGGTCGCAAAGAAGGAAGGCTTGCGTCTGTTGGCGTAATGATTGAATTTCTGGACGGAAGGCGCAGTTGCAAACCAGCGAAGCTTCGGGGTCGCCAGAGCTGCCCTCGAAACAGCAAGTCTGCCGATGCGGCCAATCAACGGGCTTGAGATCCGCATTACTTCGATGACCTCGCCGGCTCGATTGAACTCTTTCTTTCCCTTTGCGCTCGCCACACTTCGACAAACTGCAGTCTGCGACTCCTAAGGGCGATGGCGTCGTCATTTCGTCCAGCATCGCGACTGGTCGCGCGGCCATTGACGAGTTCGGCAGCCATTTTTCGACAAGCAGAATCGTCACCCTTCATCCGCGCCACAGCCACAGCTCAATTCCATAGCTCACGTCCTCGAAATGCCCTACCAGCAGGGCCTCCCCCGGCCGGCTTCAGACTACCAAAACCCAAGAGATTTGATGAAGGCGAAAAGTTGATGGACAAGGCCAGCAATTACTTTCTGCTCACTGAGATGTTGAGGGGGATGTATGTCGTGCTGGAACAATTCTTCAGACCACCGTATGTGAAAACCGCGCCGAAGCGAGCTGTGGAGTCCGTCAGGAGATGACACTAACTTCGGAATTGCAGCTACACAATCTACTATCCCTTCGAGAAAGGTCCCGTCTCGCCCAGATTCAGAGGCGAACATGCCCTAAGGAGATATCCCTCGGGCGAAGAAAGGTGCATTGCATGCAAGCTTTGTGAAGCAGTCTGCCCGGCACTAGCCATCACAATTGAAGCCGAAGAAAGAGAGGACGGCTCGAGGAGAACAACTCGATACGATATTGACATGACGAAGTGCATCTATTGTGGCATGTGTCAGGAGAGCTGCCCGGTGGACGCCATTGTCGAGACACCTAACGCAGAGTATGCCACCGAGTTTCGAGAAGAACTTCTTTATAATAAGGAAAAATTACTGGCCAACGGTGACAAATGGGAGCCTGAAATTGCGGCTGTGGCTCGAGCAGATGCACCCTACAGATGATTATCAGATCGTGGGAGTTGTACATAAGTTTCACGATGCGAAGGCTATCACATCGTACCCTTGGCAAAATGCATTTGAGCGACTGAGCACCTGCTCCGTATGAGTGTGACATTCACATCTACTTATGAGTCATTTTGTATGTCTATTGGAATTCGGCAATACCTAGATCCCTCACGTCGCGGTGAGCCAATACTGTACTATTCTGGCACTCGACCTCATCCCAGCGCCCGCATTGTCAATTCAACTCTAGACACCACAGTTAGAATCATGCATCTCACAAAGTCACCCGGGGAAGAGCACTTACACAGCAAATGTGCCCGCACTGACTGGCATGGCCCTCACCAAGGTCGGCCCAATGCCGGCCCAAAATCCCCTCCACCCAGCAGCTTTCCAGGTCTGGCTAAAACAGTCCCTCATGCTCTTGTACTTCTGTTCCTTTCCAAACCCATCACTTTGCATCTTACTCTTGATGACATCGAACGGGTAACTCGCAATCCACAATGCCTCGCCAGCCAATCCACCATAGAAAGCGACTTTCGGTGACGATATTTCTTCTCGCTTGACATTGTTGCGCTTCATGTCCCGCGCCATGAGGTATTCGAAGGTAAGGAACCAGATACCATAGGCTTGAGCTTCTCTGTAGTATGTCACAGCCTGACCACGATACAGTCCCTTGAGCACACCTTCATGTGCGGACAGCTTCTTGATGCAGTCGAGAGGCCCAGCGTAGAGCCGATCCGCACCATGTGGCTGCGTCTGCAGTCTGATCCTCACATGCTCGATCGGGCCGGAAAGCACGGAGTTAGTCAAGCCAGCAAAAGCGCCAGCCAGGTAGTATTGCGAGTAAGACAAACCCGCCGGTCGGTTCTGGCGGAGATTTCGCTCCTCAAATGCTCGTCTAGCGTAGTGAAAAGCACCAAACTGGACGGAGACACAGGCGCCGATGCCGATTAGAGGCGTGAGAGTGCCTTTGTAGAAAGCTAGGGGCCCTTCATTCTGGAGGATAGAGCTGGCGCAGGAGAGAGCGCTTGGGTATTTTGTCGTTGTTTGGAGGCGGACTTTGACGATGTCTGGAACAGGTCGTGAGATACCGCTCCGCAAGATAACTAAATCCATTATCGCTTACCGAAGGGTTGACCTGTAGTAAGTGTCAGCCCTTGCTCTTATGGTCTAGTTTCGCCTCCACTCTTCACTTGAACCATAGGATATAAGTCGAAATCATATCAACCTATACGCCAATCTTCCAGGTTCGTCTCAAAGTCGCTGGTCATGCATGCTCGACACCCAGTGGCCAACAAAGTTGAGCCAAAAGAAGTTTTGTCACTTACCCAACAGAACCTGAGCAACACCGCCAGCCGCACCTGCAAAAAGATCCTTTGCGGTCCTCGCCCAGCTGCCGGTCTCGACCTCGTGCTTCTCGATATCCTCAACGGCGTCCGCCATACCTGCTCCTCTTCTGTGACGCCTGTCTGAGCTATCTCATCCCCACAAACTTACAGCGTCGCCCTAGCAAGCGAAGGAGCATTGATATATTTTCTGCCGGAATAGCACGTCATTTGTCAATGCGCCTTTGTCCCCGAGAAAAGCGGGCGGGGCCGCAAAGCATCGATTGGTTGTCGTTATCTTTGCAAGGCACGGCAAGGCTGACAAAGAACGCAGCATGCTGTGCAGCACACCGTATGATATGCGCTTCGTGCTTTAACGCTCCGTCGGAAATCCGGGATCGACTTCTCGGGCAAAAAGTTATCAGGCAATGTCGGCGTTGCTCGTGGATTCAGCAGTAACGCGAGCATCACAGACGCGGTCGAAGGAAGAGTGACTCAGTATGCGAAGGACAGTGGCGCAGAAGGTTCGTTCCTCCATCTACAGAAGATTGCATGTTACATACTAATCCCCGTGCAGCTACTGCAAGGTCAAGACATCTGCTTCTTCTGCGCATTCAGACATGGCATCGAGTCTCGCGTTGTCAAGTCGCTGCAACCGCAGCGGCGCCTGTACAGGGCGGCCAAACCCTCGAACCGCCCGGCCGGCGCAGCGGCAGCCCGTATAGAAGAGGAGGAGGATGATTTCGCCCCTCCAGCACGAGAACTGCTAGGCTGGAAATGTCGTTGCAACCACGTCAACAAGCCGGGAAGATCAGACTGCACAATATGTATGAGCCCACGGCCTCAGAATGCCCAGATGGTCTACAGAGACTCAAATCCACCCATACCTGACCACTTTGCCGCCTCTACTTCGAACGCTCGCCTCCAAGCAAGTCCCGCTGGACCTTCGGATCCCAACTCGATATCTGCGATCCTGTCCCAGGCGCGACCGCGGTCCCAGGCAGCGACCTGGGGTCGCGCCCAGCCAGACACTCAGAACAGAACCTCACAACCTCGGGCCGATGCACAGTCATCTTTCAGAGGTCGAGATCATGGTATCGGTCCTCCAACTGAGAAGAACTGGAGGTATGAACGCCGTGGAGAGTCTTCTGACTCAGAGCGGTCGCTTTTCAGGTACCAGGGGGGTCAGCGGACACGCCCTGCGGAAACGAGAATCCGCGGTATCAGTGCTGCCGATCGAGTTTATCAAGAGCCTGGACCGTCGTCACGACCATCTAGGACGCACGGTGATTTTAGGGCTCGCGGAATTGACCACGCAGCGTCGAGCGAGACCGGCCGACGGAGCTTGCCTTCGAGTAGAATAGGAGCAGCCATAGGGAGGCCTGGTCAATACCTTTCACCGAGGGCAGAGCCTGAGTTCGAGGGTGCTTCTGGTGAGCCACAGGCCTGGACGCCCATGGGGCCAGCCCCATCGAAGCGGCCGCCACAAGGTGTGGCCAGTAGAGAGGCGGATGGCAGGGGGACTCGTGATAACGTTCGTCTTTGGCGACCGGGCATGGATGGTTCTGCCCTCCCTCAGGGGTCAACTGATCAACGGTCGGGTCGGGAACGGCGTCCACAACCAGCGCTTGGGGCTCCCCTCCAGGCAGGAAACGTTGATGAGCAGGTTGGTATGTTAGACGATGGGCCGGTTGCAGACGAAACAGAAGATGATTGGCGCAAGCGGAAAACAACAGGTGGCAAGGAGCGCGACAGGAGAGCTCGACTCTATGAAATCGAGGAGGACGGGCCGCTCCAGGTATCACGACCAGCTAAAGCCCCTACAGCGAGAAGGGGCAGTGTTTCACGAGGCACTTCGGCGGGTTTTGATTTCGACCCAGATCTGGCCGAGGAATTCCTCGACGAAAAGAAAAGGCGAAAGAAGAAGGGGAAACAAGCCAAAGCCGCGCAGCAATTAGCGCGGCCGGAAATCGTTCTGCCCGAGTTCGTCAGCGTGGAAAAGCTTGCGCAGGGTCTCAAAGTCAGACTACCCCAGTTTCTACAAAAGCTCGAAGAGGAAGGATTTGAAGGTGCTAGATATGACCATGTCCTGGACTCTAGCACCTCCGCAATGTTCGCAGAGCTCTACGGGTTTGAGCCCGTGATTAAAGCAGTCGATCAATCTGGGGATATCTTTCCTCGACCGCCAGCAGAGGATCCTTCCGGGTTCCCCCCTCGGCCTCCAGTCGTCACCATCATGGGCCATGTCGACCACGGGAAGACAACTATACTGGACTACTTTCGGAAGGCGAATGTGGTGGCATCAGAGCATGGCGGCATCACGCAACACATCGGTGCGTTCTCAGTGACAATGCCCGGGTCGGAGCGCAACATCACGTTCCTCGATACTCCTGGCCATGCCGCTTTCTTGGAGATGCGCCGAAGAGGTGCTGTCGTGACAGACATTGTTGTTCTGGTTGTCGCTGCAGATGACAGTGTTAAGGCTCAAACGATCGAAGCTATCAAGCATGCCCGTGAGGCCGGTGTACAGATGATTGTGGCAATCAACAAAGTCGACAAACCTGGGGCCGATATCGAACAGGTTAAACGTGATTTGATGCAATATGACATAGTTGTAGAGGAGTTCGGTGGAGAATACCAAGCTATCCCTGTCAGCGGAAAGACAGGTCGCGGGATGGATGACCTGGAGGAAGCAATACTCACTTTAGCTGATGTCGCCGACTTCCGCGCCGAAAACGATGGACCTGCTGAAGGCTGGATCATCGAGAGCAGAGTGGGTATCACTGGTCGTGTGGCCACGGTATTGGTGCGTCGCGGTACACTGAGACCAGGTGACTTTATTGTTGCTGGTACCACCTGGGCGCGTGTGCGAACCTTGAGAAACGACGCTGGAGAATTGATCGAAGAAGCACCTCCTGGGACTCCTGTCCAGCTTGACGGTTGGCGAGGCGATGATCCTGAAGCTGGACTCGAGGTGTTGCAGGCAGAGAACGAACAGCAAGCCAAGGATGCGATTGCTGTGCGAAAGGAGAGACAAGAAACAGCTTGGGAAATGGACAATATGGCGGCGATCAACGCTTCGCGCGCGGAAGACGCCGTCGCGCGAGCCAAAGTTCTCGAATGGGAGAAAGAGCAGGGCTACCTGTCCATGGGCTACAAGAGACGTCCCAAGGACAATGAAGGCTGGGTTGAGAAAGGGTCCTCGGGAGCCCAACTGGTGCATTTCGTCATCAAAGCCGATGTGGCTGGCAGCACTGAAGCTCTGGTTGCTGCTGTCAGCGCGATCGGCAACAACGAAGCCCGCGCCAATATCGTCCACAGCGCTACAGGCAGTCTCACAGAATCGGACATCAAGATGCTAGCGGCAACAGGAGAAGTTGCGTACGCAATTTCGTTCAATCAGCCCATCGATGGAGAGATTCGCCAACTTGCGGCAGCTGCTCGTATCCAGATTCTGGACCACAACATCATTTACAAGGTGACCGACGATGTCACTGAGAAGGTCAGTGCAGAACTGCCGCCAATTGTCACCCAGCGCGTCTTGGGAGAAGCAGAGGTGGGAGATATTTTCGACATCAAGATCAAGAAGGGATCTATGAAGATTGCCGGATGTCGCGTGACCAACGGCACCATCCGGCGCTCAGAGAAGATCCGAGTGCTGAGGAGAGGCGCAGTGATCTATACTGGTAAGTGGATTTGATCTTAAAGTGGCTTCTCGCTTGCTGACCACCTATTAGGCACACTCAACTCGTTTAAGAACATCAAGAAGGATGTCACGGAAATGCGCAAAGGCTCCGAGTGTGGGATGGGCTTTGAGAACTGGGACGCATTCGAAGTGGGCGATCAGATCCAGTCGTTCGAGGAACACACCGAGAAGCGCGTGTTGCATTAGCGCTCGGTCCTGCCTGATCTAGACAACTCCGAACATGAGAAGACCACGTTTCAGACCATGAAGCTGGCAACGTTGAAGAACAACCAGCGAGATACTAAGCGGAGAGCTCGGCGGCGGCTCGGTGGCAAGGAGCAAGGCGCAAGGCGGCCCTGCAGCAGCCCGCTTAAGCCTGCTTATTTTTCTCCGGGCGTCTGCCCGCCTATCGATCACCTCTAAATGGCCTGTCTTGGCGGCACCTCCACCCGCCCAGAATCATCTTAGGGCGGTTTGGTCCGTCACATCACCACCAACCATCGCTCCCTCCGCTTGTTGTTCCTGACAGTGAACAATTCTCACAACATATTCTCACCCACGTCGCCCAGGTTTCACAGAACAGAGGAAACATGTTTCAATCAACAATTTCAGACTCGCAATATGCGACCGACGCCGAGCGCGCGAAGCCAGATGGCAATCTGCCACGCGACTAGGTGGGATACGTCAAGAGCTGTCTCGAAGTCTCTTCAATGCAGAATAAATCCCAAACACTTCACTTGCATTACTTGGAGTTTCCTTTGCGACGAATTTCCTTTGTGGTTGTATACCAGTTACTACTGTCTTGTCTGGTTGAGTCCTCCCTCTCACTACTGACCGAGCCTCAATACTTTATCAGCTTCCTCTCGCGATTCTGCTGGATCAGATATGCATTTCCTTGCTTGCTCAGTAGCCCTTTCACTTTTGCTATCGTCGGCATTGGCCGGACCAATTCAACGGTACGTCTAGCCCAGCAGAGCTTACTTGTCGTACTAATGTCCTCACAGACCAGATAATGTAATTCGTCATTCAAACCAACCTCTTAAGCGTTATGTCGTCAACGGTCTTTCATTATCGCCCAGATCGCCGTGGAGGCGCCAAGCTCCAACAGACCCTGCAAATGCGGCGGCCGCAACCGAGACGGCCTCAACACCAAACGCATCAGTGACTCCAACTGGGAGCGGTACGGAGAATGGAGCAGTCCCTGCCGTGGGCGTTGGAGGCACAGATAATCGAAGTTTACTAAGTCTGTTAACCCAGACAACCATCGAGCCAGCGACACAAGTTGCCACACAGGCAGTGGTCCCTATCGAGACGCAGACAGCGAGTTCTCCAGGCAACACTGCCGCTTCACAGGCAGCAAACGGAACAGACGATAGCACCGGACAAGCCGCGGGGACGGAACCGTCTACTTCTACTTCAAACAGCACAGGGCCTGCTCAGACTGGAAGTGGCACAGAGAACGGAGCAGTCCCAGCCGTGGGTGTCGGAGGAGATAACACCAGCTTATTGAGCATTCTAACCCAGACCAGCATCCAACCAGCCACTCAGACAGCTGCAGTACCAGTGCCAGAGACAATCGCTTCCACAGCAGAGAGCTCTCCAGCAGCGCAGACCGCCTCAGCTGAGCAGAATGCAAACACCATATCCCAAGGCCCGGGCACGGGAACAGCAATCCAGCGAAACACAGCACAAGCCGGAACACAAGGCCAGCCAGCCTCGACGACCACCGTGCAAGCTCAGGTAACCGTCCTTGCGACCTCTGTCGTCACAGCCGAAGTCACCGCCACAGCTCCAGCTTCAGCATCGTCGTCTCCGCCTGCACCCTCTCCAGATACGGGAGCCCAAGAACCTGACTCAACACCGGGCACCCAATCCATCACGGTCGTCTTCGTCACCGTAAGTCCCACCTTCGCCGGCCCGATCGGTGGGTACTCGACCTTGACTCCCGACGCAAACGGCAGCGTTGCGCCCACTGAGGCTCAATCGGCGCCTGCATCCCAGTCCACGTCCACGTCCACGTCTGTATCCCAGCAAACCCCTCCACCAACCCCCTCGACTTCCACAACACAAGTAAATGTAAGCACCATCCCGCTGGGACTAGCCAGCATACCGAACACGCCCGTCACCGTCGCGTCTTCGAGCAGTCCAACCATCCTCGCCACGGCTTCCACGTCATCCGCCGCTGATGGCACCGCGCCCGCAACGTCGACAGTGACACAGCCGGCTAGCCCTGCCGCCTCAACAGCGTCCACGTCGGCGACAATCTCGAGCTCGAATTCGGGCCCGACTCCCGACGCATCAACCGCCTCAGCCTCGGACGGCCTCGCCGTCGTGCCCGTCACGGTGACGAACATCCAAGCCGCGGTGACACAGACGCAGACGGTCACGGAGACGCAGACCGAGACCGCGCAGATCACCACGACGGCGACGGCGACGGAAACGGTCACGGTGACTCAGAAGTTGTTGATCACGGCGCGGTAGTGTAGCTCGATAGTGTACTGTGGTGGTCTTGACGTCTTATGAATGTCGACGATACCGGTGGAATGGGAACGGCACGCGATGGCATCGGGCGGTGGATTTGGTCATATACTGTAGTAGTACATGTATGCGTATGTTATGTACCTAGGTAATTGTGTCGCGCCGCTTGCCGCTTGTCGGAGGGGCGGATATCCCGTGTAGAACAACGTTGGTGAATCCACCGCTCTAGCATCCCGTGGGTGTGCTGTGTGTGTATGCCTAATCCATCAATGTTTTGCCCTTCGAGTGCTCCGTTCCTTGAGTTCTCCTCGAGGTACATGGATTTGATGACCGGGTTCTGGATGGCAAGCAGAGCCAGTACTACAGCCCTACCCTCGTGATCGTCTATCGGAACGCAGCCTGAAATCTGATGCAACTCGAAGCGTCAGCACGCCGTTTTATACACAGCGCTGAACTTACTAGGTCAACTGTTCAGAACGCTCTATATAAGAAAGAGAGTCAAGGTATAGCTGTGTTAGCTGTGAAGTGGGCGAAAGACCACAGAGCATGTTTTCGGTAGGCGATTACAAGGTCGGACCGTAGTATCGGGCAGTACCTACAGTAGGTAGCAGACTTGACTTCAGGGGGCACACAGACAATACCGAGGAAGAAGGATTGGTATTCAAGACCCTTTGGTACGTCAGGCTCCTGTGATTCAGAGTATCTGGCATGATTGACACTGCCTACTTTGTGCCAGTCCGAGATTTCGCGTCTCTGCTGCTCGGGCTTTCAAGCCTCATGACTCCTGGCCCAACCTCACCAATTCACTCAAAAAGTCCTCCCCGTTCACCAGCTCAGTACTCCCATAGACGACCCGTCTGGCACGGGCTTGAGCATTGCCTAACCCGGCGCCACCTCTCCCGTCGGCACCCAACCCGCTTGTCCTCGTGACCCATTCCTGCAAGTTGCCGTATTCGTCCATACTGCCTCCCCCGACCGTGAACACGATGGCTTCGGAATAGCCCTGCCGTCGCTGGCCGAAACTGGGGTTCACGCCCGCTTGGCTTCCGCCACCTGGTCCACTGCCTGTGCCTGGTCTTGACGTGGCAGACCCGGCAATGCCACGCGCGTGCGCCGAGCGAGGGTCAAAGTATAAATATCCCTCGGTCTTGGCGATCGCGCTGGAACTCGCTGCGGGCGGGTCCATTATCGACTCGACAATCTTTGTGACCGTCAGATCACGGTTCGCAGGTAGAAAGTTCTTGACACCGGAGACGAGGGATTCGAGGTTCACATTGCCAAAGGTGGTGCCTAGAGCGGTGGATGAGAGTTTATCGGTGAAGTTTTTGGAAAGGGCGCCGAGGCCGCCAAAGAGCGGGACGGCGGATTGTGGTTGTGAGGTGTTTGTGGGCGCGGCTGAGGAGAGCATGCTTCCTTTTGTTTCCAGGCGGACGTTGGAAATGTGTTTTATTGCGGCGACGGCGGCGCCTGCACCGGCCCCGGTCAAGGCGGATTCGAATTCTTGGAGTTCGGCTTTCGACGGTTCGCGATCCACGCTCAGATACCAGATGATGAAGATCCGAAGCTTGTCGAGCGCGTTGTTGCCCTTGTCATCGGACTTGATCAGCGCGAGCATTTGATCGGCCGTCTGTTTCGTGATGTTCTCTTCTAGCTGGAAGAAATTGTCGAGTTGGCGATCTTTGATTCCTTTGAGCAGCGCAGTCGCTATGTTCATGTGCATGTCTAGAGTGGCTTTCCTCTCCCGCAGTTCGGGCAGCAGTGTTATTGCTGCCTTGAGGTGTGCGGCAGAGGCGGAGCCGCTGTCATTTAGATCTTCGATGCTGTTGACTCCCGTCTTTTTCGTCACTTCTTCGGCGTCCGCCTTGTACTTTGTGAGTTCCTTGTCAATATCCTCGGCAACTTGAGGGAAGGGTGCACTGGCGTTGCGCGCCCAGAAGAAATCGCTCGCGTTGAGGTCATATGCTCGTGGTTTTGCTTGCGGGTTCGTTTCGTCTGCGACGTCGACAGTGATGCGGTTGAGGTGCATCTTTAAGACGTCGTGGACGAGGGACTGGTACGTCCAAGAGTGGGAGAGCATCGGAACAAGGTCGATGTTCCGATCAAGAATTATGAGCACGGGTCTTGAAGGTGCGGAGTATAAGTTGGCCCCTGAGGCCTTTGAAGAAAATAGGTTGTCTTTCGAGTTGAGGACGTGATCTCGTAGTTTTCGGTCGAGCTTGGTCGCTATCATCTTCGCCAGCTCTGTCGGCGGACATCGTATAATCGGGACTGAGCCCATTGTGACGCTGACGCTAAACAGCCCGCTTACTATCCGATCAATGGCCGCATCTTGAGCCTCCTCTTGAACCGTTGCACTGTTGAATGTCCAGTAGGACTCTTTCCCCATTCCAAGGCTGAACAAGTCCGGCTCAGCCACGATAAAATTCAGGTATTGGTCGTACACTTGTGCGACAGCTTCCGCCGTATCGGTCGAGGCCATCTGCGCGGCAAAGTCTTCAAGAAGTGGGCGCGGTATCGAGGATATGAAGTTGACATAGGCCGGGCTGTACAGGCCCCGCGCGAGATCGGAGCATATGAGCTGGATGTTTTCTTGTGTAGGTTCGACAAGGTAGAGGACCGGTACATCCGGGATGGGGTATCGCGGAGAGTGTATGGACAAGTGTATCGTGACGCCTCTACTGCGAAGGTCGTTGACGCGTAGAACGCTGCTGATGATATCTCGTCCAAGGTTGTCGAACACGAGGACTTTCCATATGGGCTCCCCGTTCTCATTGAGAAGAGACGGCGTTGCAGAGGCCGCTGTGGCGTCGCCGTTTGTAGTCGAGGACTCATCGTGGTTCAGGCTTAAAATTCGTTCAATAGATGCTGGGGACGGTGAGTCTTGCAGGCGGCAGTTGGAGCATTTCAGGTGGCTCACCTATCTGACGATCCCGCAGCGTCTGGGGCCGGGTAGCCATGGTGGCAGAGAGAATGTGTGCGCAGGCGGATGATCAGCGTGCAGGTGTAGGTGTAGGTGGGTGTTCATCGTGAATTTTCCGGCCTCGCGGCAAAGAAACACCTTTGCATCTTGAAGGAAACAGTAACAGTGGGTTGTGGAGGCTCTCCGTGAACAAAGCACTTGGTGCTGGCATGGGCATTGCAGGTCAAAGCATATGCGGTCTTGGCAAGACTGACGGCAATCTGTCATTTGCGGCGCGCTAGTTCCAGGCGCCAGCCCGCTTGGGTTTAGGCGAGAACCATTCCTCTCATTCAATCTCGACTCCCTCACTTGACTCCTCTCTCACTTCTTCCTTACACACCACTTATCCACGATAACGCCCGCTTTCCTCTCCTCACTCTGTAATCCTGTTCCTCGCCTTTCTTTGACAGTGGTCTGTAATAAGTGACATTGAATGGTCTTCCATTTTGCATCACGCATGGGCTGGAGTCGGGGTGTTGAGATTGGCGTGACTGTGGCGTGTTTGCGCAGCACCTAATATTGATTGGTCGCGCCCGCAAAAGTGCTCTGGACAGTCTTGTGCGATTCATCGTTAACGGGCGGACTGAGTGCACCTAGTGCCTTATCCTCCAGGCTGGTCAATACTAGAAAAGTGCGTCTGGATTCAGAGGGTTGTTTGTTCCAAGACAAGCGAAAAATCAAGGGGGCGGGCGGTTACTGCAGGCTTCTGCGTGCAGGCAAGCCCAGGCAATCAACCACCACCATCGGTTCCCAGGTTTCTGGACTGGCAGCACAATACGGAGTAACCTAACCCACTGCGTACCGGAACGGCAATTAATTCTCTACGATACCTCTACAGCCCTCATATTCCACATCGCGCTGCAGGCCGGCTGTCGCCGCGGTTCCTTTTCATGCAGCCGAGAGCGCGTTGTGAGTGGCAACTTTTCTCGGCATAAGCCAAATTTCTCCTTCCCGCCACCCAGAACCGTTTGGGTTTGGTCAGTCTCACGTGCCTCGACCACGCACGTGATCTTGCTTCTCCAAATCTCGCTTAATGCTCGACTTCGCCATGAATCCATCCTCCAACATGAATGGCACGCAGCATGCCAAGGGTCAATCATATAACATGCTCGACGGCATTCAGTCCTATGCCGGCTCAGAAACACTTCACAATGGAGAGGACCTTTCCCGCTTTTTCGATCCCGAACTCTTCGAGTCTACCGCAATTGGCAAAGGCTTCTCTCAGCCGTCTCTCCCCAGATCCGACGCAGGTGCTGGCCGGCAGTCGCATACTCCAGACATCCACCAGTACAATGCTCCTCAGCAAAATTACTCTCAACCTCAGTACTCGCAAGCATTCTACAACTCTCAGCAGATGAATCAGTCGACGTTTGATCCTAGATTCTACACGCGACCTTCTCCCACCCCGGTTAGTTTCGATGGAGGTTATCAGTACCAGTCGCCCATGGGTTTCACGCCTCAGCATTTCGCTCCCCAGCAAATGAACATTCCGCAACGGCAGACTCCTACTCCCACTCAGAGTTATCAACAAAGACAGCAGCAGCCTGCTCAATTCGTCAGCATCGCACAGCGTCCGTCACAGTTGTCACATGTCCAGGTGCGTCACCAAAGCACAAAATTTTTGAGATTCTTCACTAACTGCTATTCAGAGCGCGGATATGATGCGCTTCGGCACTTTCCATGTTCAAGATCAAGGCCAACAACTGTCAAACCGTTTCGTAGATCCTTCCATGTTGACCGCTAACCAGCCCACGAACACAAGTAAGGCTCACAACACCCCTTCGAAGAGTTTCCTCTGACGATTGGCAGGCACAAACGGCAACAACACTTTCCAAGCCCAACAATCTTACCTACCGTCTTCGTACTTTAACTCTGGACCTACCGTGGATCCAAGATCATTGCAAAGTCCACAATTGATGCCTTCCGCAAAATCACCTCAGCCGGGTAAGGAGAATCGCGCAGATTTTGGACGTTCGCTGACGGGAACAGTGGTGATCGTACCCAAGCTTGAGCAAGCAACGAAGTCTACGGCCGCCAAAGATCCAACTGCGCCGAAGAAGCCACGAGGTCGACCGCGGAAGGATGCTTCTGCACAAGCTGGAGGTCAGTCTGCTGGGTCGGCCGCGTCTTCTGATGACGAGCTAGAGATCGAGGATGAGGAACCTCCAGAGATGACCCCAGCCCTACTTGCCGTGTCCATGCCCGCCGATGAACGTGGCAGGGCTCTCTATCGTGCTGTACAAGCTGTCTGGAGTCCCCGCAACAAACCAGTTGATCCCGAGAAGGTTCGTGGAGGTATTGCTAACTACGGTGACACGATTCGAGGTTTGAGAGATGCCTGGAAGACCAAGAACGAAACGCTTAGAAAGGCTGAGCTTCCAAATTCGCCAACGGCTGCACAAGCTGCTGGGTTGAAGGAGGAGGTTGCGCGCTATCGACAACTCCTGGAAATGGTCATGATGAGATCCTTACAGTACAGCCATCCAGCGATTCTCAAGAGGTATGTTGATCCCGTCATTTCTTGCATGTCCCTTCCCGTCGTGTGCCTGGCAAATATTCACCGTGACATGCGCCCAAGTCTACCAAGGCCTCCCAGTAAGGCAAAGATCTGCATTATCTTGAACTGTGGGCAACTCGGTGTCATTCCTGCTCTAAGATGTTACGAAGGGCCGAAATGCACTTGGCTATTGCATAATCCACATATACATAGCTCTATGTTGATAGATAGTCTACAAAGGCTTCCACCGTGATTCGCCGGGCATGCCGTGAGGCGATCATGGCACCATTTATCCGACATACCGTCCCATAACATTTACTGATAATGTCGCTCAGACTAGGTGAAAACCAATTCACAATGTCAGCGTTATCCTCCTTCATCCTCGACAGAATCAATGTCTCGGATTTCGACAGTCCGCTTACCTATGCGATTCTTAAGGTATGGCAATCTTGTCAACTGTGGTGCCGAGACACTGCTAATTCACGTCGTTAGTTTGTTGTTAATTTCGAGACGCTCGACTCGGAAATGCTGGAAATGACGAAGCTGTCGAAGATCCTGCAGCGACTAACAAAGAAAGCGACGTCCGACATTAAGACTTTGGCTCAAACCGTTCTCGACAACGCGGCTGCTGCTTCAGCAAAGAAGGCTGCCGCTGGCAAGTCTGACAAGCCAGGCTCGCCTCGCTTTGTTGGCAGTCCAGCAGAAGGGCCACGGAAGGACGTCAGTGCTGGGATCAAGCGTGTCAGAGAGGGTGAAGCAGCCAGTCAGCCAGCTGCTAAGAAGGTCGTTAAAGTGATTCCTCAGGCTTCAAAGCCTCTCGCTGTCCGACTGGAAGAGAAGAGAAAGGCAGAGGAGGCGGCTAAGCGTGCTAAATCGGGGGAGAAGACTGCAGCGGCGGTATCAACAGCGGCAGCCAGTACTTCTGCTGCCAATCCAACCACAAAATCCAAAATCGCGGTCACTGCTCCTCCGAAGGCTTCTATCTTTGCGGCTCTGAGCTCCGTGCCCAAGAAGCCAGGCACGTCAAATGCTGAACGCGCCGCGGCAGCCGCGAAGGAAAAGCCTAGTCCAGTCACTGCTCCTTCTGTGCCCCCGCGGACCCTCAAAAAGGAATCACCTCCGCGGAACATTGGGCCTACGCCCGGCGCAAAGAGTGCAACCTCGTCGTCCTTTTTAGGCGTTTTGCTTGACATGGAGAAGAAGCCAGACAAGGAGGTGAAGAAGGAGACGGAAATTCCGCATGAGACAGAAGAGCAAAAGATGAAACGGCTGCGTAAGGAAGCTCGACGGAAATTGAGAGTGACGTGGAAAGCGGACGACAAGCTCGTGGAGACTCGTTTCTTCACCCATGATCCGGATGAAGAGCTTGGCCAAGGTGACCGCCTCAAGGCCAATGCCGGCGGCGGTCGTGAAGGTGAAGCGCTCAAGCTTCACAAAAACATGGAGGACCTGGATGACGAAGAGGACGAGGACTCGTTTGAGGAATTTGAACCGTATACACCGCCCTCGGAAGTGGACTTCACGTATCTCGAAGACCCTTCACTTGGCGACGATTCACCACACAAGACTAATTCTTCCAAATTCGGAGGCTCTCTGAAGCCTGAAAGTCGGAGCAGGGAAGCTCAAGACAAATACGAACAAGACACACTCATGGCCATCTACACGTCCAAGGCCGATCGGCCACCGACACCCAAGGAGCCCACGGAAGAGGAGGACGATTTCGAGCCTGCCGAACCCGAAACTCCCTTTGGCGAGCCGACCGAGCTGACTCGCGAGCGCGAGAAAGCGCATCAAGCACGACAAGTTCGAACGGTACCTCAGTCCTCATCGACGATCGACTTGAACGCACTCGCACAAGCCATGGCCGCGCAGCAGAGACCCCAGCAACAACCGGCAGGACTCACACCGGAACTCCAGCGGGCTCTGGGCATGTTCGCTCAACCGGCCCAGCCTAGTCCAGTGCCTCAAGCCGCGCCTGCCCAGGGTGTGAATCTCCAAGCAATCCTCCAGTCAGTCCTTGGTCAACAAATGCAAGGTCAAACTCAACAGCCTGTGTACCCCGCCGCCGCCACCACCACCTCCACCGAGACTGCTCCATATGCACAGAATAACCTCAGTGCGCTTCTGGCCTCGATGCAACAGGGCACCCAAGGTGCGTCGGCTGCTAACGCACTTTCGCTCGGTATGGGCGGCAATCCCAATCCGTTTCCCGGCGGTGTTGAAGACTCGTCGCGCAAGCACGGCCGAAGTGACTCTGACGGCATCGATGATGAGTATGGCAGAAAAGGCGGCAACAAGAAGAAAAAGGCCGACGCAAAGCCGTACAACTACAAGACTCAAACCTGCACGTTTTGGCAGCAGGGCAAGTGTCTAAAGGGGGATTCGTGCACCTATCGTCATGGCGACGAGGATGAGTCGTGACAAGCATTGGGATGATTATTGTACTTTCACCTGTACAATACCACACACCATGGCGTTATGATTTCTGACACTGGCGTACGGCCACATGGTCTCACGCCTTGATTTCAAAAGGCCAATCCCAACCCCGATTTCGATCTCGATTCCCTATCTAAAGAGCAGGCATACAAGCACAACTGTGAATGACAGCATGGGCGTGGTGCGGTGCTGGGAGACGAATCATCTTTCCTTGTGTTCCCACGAGCTGGCGGTTAGAATCTCTCATGACAAGCACAGTGGACATGGGTGGGGCGGGAACTGGAGCGTTTATTCAGCTAAATAGGTAGCCAATGAGCAGGGCAACGTATCAAGTCTAGTTCCATGCAATTACCTAGGTACTTGCTTCCCAGTAATAGCATTGGTCAGAAGTCGTGAAGTGCTGCTCCTGTGTAATGCGTTGCCAAAGCCGTTGACTACCAGGTACTGCTCCTGTGCAATCCGGTGTCTGCTGCCAGCCTCGCCAAGCATCCTCTCCCCCTTTCTGATCTACAGTAAACCTCCCAGTCATCCTCTTTCGACCTGGCCTCGTAGTGCTGGACTGTCCTTGTATACTTGCTCCAGCTGATCAGACTTTCCTCCGTAATTAATGTTGAGAATGTCCCTGCCTCTGAAGACATTCCGTTCCATATGACCGTTCCCTCTTGACTCAACATCGCCATGCCATCCTCGACTGTCACATCGCAACCAACCCACCTCATCATAGTCTGCTGCCACGCCATCTACCTCGGCGGCGGCAGTGAGGACGGATGCGCCAACGAATCAAACTGGCTGATCGAGCCGTTCCAGACGGGCGAGACAGAGACGTACATCCGGCATATCGAGGCCGGGGTGGCGGAGCTCGCGAGGAATCCGGATACCGCGATTCTCGTGTTTAGCGGTGGGGCGACGAAGAGGGGGAGGACGTCGCGGAGTGAGGGGGAGGGATACTTGGTGAGTGAAAGCGTTCTAGTATGGTGTTTGAGCAAAGTAAAGCGTGTCGGGTGGGATACCCGGTGACTGCATCGTGGTATACAATGGGAGAACATCGTCTTGGCCGAAAATCCGGAGGGTTGTGTGATGAAGACGGACACGCGGGTCTCCTGCAGAGGCACGGATACAGAGAGGGAGCGAAAACGGTGGGGAGAGGAAGGAAAGCACAGAGGGAGCGAAAATGGCGTGCTAAGGAGGGGATACTCATATCACACTTCCCACGAAACTGGACGACGTGAAGTCCTTGGCTTTATCACTTAGACTTGGCTGAATGATTGGGACTTACTGATTGACCGGGCTGACTTCTCCTTTCCTCAAGGCCGTCGCCCTCGAAAAGAACCTCTTCGGTCTAGACACGTCGACATCCACACCCACGTCGACATCCACACCCACGTCGACATCCACACCCACGTCGCCATCCACACCCACGCTCCGGCCCCGCATTTTCGTCGACCACTACGCAACGGACTCGTACCAGAACGTGCTCCTCCCACTGATTCAGTTCCCGCTGTTTGCGCAAGAGCTCCAAGCACGACTTGGCGGCGCCAGCGTTGAGGCACTCTCACCCTCGCCCTCCACCTCGCCCTCAGATACGGCATCAGATGACACCGCTGGCTCACAGGCACAAGTCCTTGTCATGACAGCCACAGCCACGGACGCGGATGCAGACGTAGACGCCAACCTGTCACGATCAACCCCCACATGGCCGACCGAATTGACGATAATATCCCACGCCTTCAAACGCCGGCGGTTTCTGGACCTACACGTCCCTGCGGTGCGCTTCCCCGTCGCCCGCACGACGTATATCGGGATTGACCCGCCCTTTGACCCGGTAAGGATGCCCGAGATAGAAGAGGGGGATCGGTTGAGAGGGTACGGCGCGTGGGAAAGGGATCTGTATGGCGTGGGGGACGTGCTGAGGCGGAAGAGGGAGACGAGGGGGTGGGATGAGGGAGCCTTTCGCGTGGAGACCCTCGGCCGGTTTTCCCCCAAGGCGAGGAGAAAAGTGGAAAACGTGTTGGCGTCCAGGGGGCGAGATGATGGGAGGGCGCCGTGGGAGAGTGCAGACGCCGAAGATGGTACTGGTACGTAGTCCCTGGGGGTGCCCGTTTAGAAGGTCTGCGAGTCAGCGAGCTTCATGGTCATAGTGGGGATGAGTGTGTCGATTCGATGGACCGGACAGGATCTTCGATCGGCGGTCGACGTACTCCAATCAATAGAGAGACATTGTTGATGCGTAGCGCGGGTTGGAGCGTGTCACGCATGTCATATCACCTCAACGCGACGCATTGCAGTCCGTTTCATGTGTTCTGTGTTTGGTTGTCTGTGATCAGCTCTCTCCCCATCTCAACTACTGTACACTGGTGCTCCCTCCCTCGAACAGCACGCTTTTAATACCCAACGCCCAACACGCAAGCCCACCCTACCACCCGCTCCACACATCCACACTCTCAACGACTTCGGCGCTCCCGAACCTCAACCACCCCCTCAACACCGCCTCCCGGTTGTACCACGCGAGGTCCCCACCATCGACGACCAGCACGCCAGCCCTCGATGTGCTCGACACTGGCACTACGCGCAACGGGGCAACCGCCGGGGAGGACACTGGCGGCAACCGCACGACCGGACGGCCAGCAACGGGGCTTGGTGGCGGCGATGGCGGCGGGTCTCCTCCGGTGGCTGAAAGACTCCTGAAGTGTTGGAGAGTATGTTGGATTTCGACTCGCGAGCCGATCTGCCTGGCATGCGGTCCATCGAACAGCTCCAGGTATGTCCCGGTGTACAGAGTCTCCCATTCAGTTCGAGCCACGAGCTCTTGACCTCCTGGTCCTTGTGTGACTGTCGCGATACGATAGAGGTACGGGCCGTCGTCCCAGGTGAAATGTGTCGCTGAGGCCTGACAGATTGTTCCACCATTGTCCAAGTACGCGTTGTTCTTGATTTGAGTCGCAATGTCGGCAGAGGCTTCGCGGAGGATTGCTGAGAAGTGGCCGAAAGGGGTGTCGCGGTTGACATGCAAGAGGATATGCGTGTTTGAGGGCTCGTCGATGAAGAAGAAGGGCAGAGCTGGTAGGGGCGTTTGAAAGACAACTTCTGTCGGGTTGTTCGAGGTGAGGATGCGAGCCATAAGTTGGTCCATCGCAGCTTTCGGATCTCTGAGATTGCGGAATCCCTGGAGGCGACTGTCCTGGTATTTATCTAGAAGCGTGTTTCTGAGAGGATGTTGAAGTTGTAGGAAGAAGTTCAATCTCTCCGCTGGCTTCAATGGAGCCATTTCTCAGTTTGGTTCTGATCAAAAGAATGAAAGGTCAGACAAAGTGTTGTATCAGTCTCAATCGATGACAAGTTCGAAAAGAGTCCGGCAGTAAAGACGAAGTCGCATCGTCGTCAAGGTCACCGCAGTGGGTAAAACCTCGGATCCGTGCTGTGAAGTTTTTCAAGCTCTTTCTTTGTTGGCAATACATCTCTGCAATGTCTCATCCTCGTCCCTCTTGAAAAGTCCATTGTCCTAAGAGCCATTCTCCATCCCGACGGCTCAACACAGACAAGCGCCATCAAAGGATAGGATAGGCAAAGACCATGCTGGCTCTGGTGGTAGATCGTAAGTCGACCATGGAAAGACGAGTGTATCGTGTCATTGTCCTTGCTGCATGGGTCTTTTTCCTGCTTTCATTGCTTGCTATGGCTTCGAAGTCTGTCTCGAAACACTGTTGGAGCTTCTGTGACTTCCAGTCTTTATGGACCTCTTGCGAATGCAGTGCTGTTAGCAGTCGGACAAACATGCAACTTTTGGGGTAAGGTAAGCAAACACCACGTTCACCGGCGGTAGTGCCCCATGCTGGTCAACAGCGATTTCCATCGAAGCACCAAGCCCTGTAGTCATACCCAGGTAAGTTGTGAGTGGGATAGAAAGGAAGGTGTGTTAGTATGACAACGCATGGGGGCCTTCAAATCCTGGCATTTTTCCAATCAAACATCATGGAGTCCAGCACTTGAGGAGAGCGTCTGCGGGCTTGGCTGATGTGGAATCTACCAAGAACGAGATCTGAGAGGACCTGGACGAAGATTTTCTGAATGGCTATGCGACGTACAGCCTGGGTTAATGTCATTCAGCCGTTGGAAGGGAGTGTAAGCATCCAGATTGCGTCCTCCCTCCCACGCTTGTGCATGTCCACATTTCTAGCCAAGGGCAAACTGGATCGATGCTGGTTGTCCTGGAGCAGACTCAAGGGGTTATGCAGTTCGGGGCCAATTCGAGCAACTTGCTCCGCTCCCCTCGTTCCAGGTGAAGCCAGATCAGAGGGATGCACGTGTGTAGGATGTATGCGAGTACGATGATCACGGAGGGCGCCGCCAGCATGGCATCCAGCGGGCGTCATCTGCAGCTGCATGATATGAGTCGGGATGATTAGTCGTCAATGAGGCTCAAGTGAAGTGAAGTGAAGTGAAGTGAAGTGGCCGAAAGGCGAGGCTGACGATTCGGCGGGCCTTCCCCAATTCGCTCAGCGCCCCTAAACCCGATTCGGTGGTTCAGGCTTGAGCTGCAACTTGAAGCATCCATCCGTCGCCTTCAAAGAGGCGGATTCGCCGACCAACAATTTCTCAGCACATTCGCCTTCCTGCTTCTCTACGGCGACTGTAGCGTTGTTGCGACGTCTGGTCGCTTTCCTTTCATTGTTTACCTGTACTATTCTCATCCCCGACAATGCTCAAGACTCTCATCCCCCGAAGTGGCCGATCGTTGCTGTCAACGAAAGCTCCGCAGCTAGGCCCTGCGAACCTCCGAGCAGCCCCCGGCTTCCAGATCGTCTCGCAGAACCAACCGAGGCGGAGAGGATATGCTTCAGAAGCACCGGAATATGATGTCCTTTTCATTGGTGGCGGCGTCGCCGGCTATGTCGGCGCAATAAAAGCTGGCCAGGAAGGTTTAAAGGTGCGCTTGTTTGCCCAGGACTCACCGTGGATGGGATTGACACTATGTCGATAGACAGCATGTATCGAAAAGAGAGGAATGCTCGGTGGCACATGTCTTAATGTCGGCTGTATACCGTCGAAATCTCTACTCAACAACTCGCACCTCTACCACCAGATCCTGCATGACACGAAAAAAAGAGGCATCGATGTCGGCGAAGTCAAACTCAACCTCACCCAGATGATGAAGGCCAAGGATGAATCAGTGTCCGGGCTGACGAAAGGTGTCGAGTTTCTGTTCAAGAAAAACAAGGTCGATTATATCAAGGGTACTGGTGCGTTCGTGGATGAACACACGGTCGCAGTCAACCTCATCGATGGCGGCGAGACCCAAGTCCGGGCAAAGAATATCATCATTGCCACTGGTAGCGAGTCCACACCCTTCCCTGGGCTCGAGATCGACGAGAAGAAAGTGGTCACCAGCACTGGCGCAATTGCTCTGACAGAAGTGCCGAAGAAGATGGTGGTCATTGGCGGCGGTATCATTGGTCTGGAAATGGTAAGGGAGGCAACATCCCAAAAGTTTATGCCGTAACTAATACACCTTATAGGCCTCTGTATGGTCTCGTCTCGGCGCTGAAGTCACCGTCGTCGAATTCCTAGGACAAATTGGCGGACCCGGCATGGACGCCGACATTGCCAAACAAGCCCAAAAGGTCCTAACGAAGCAAGGCCTCAAGTTCAAGCTGAACACAAAAGTCACTTCGGGCGACCCCAGCGGCTCCGGTGTCAAGATCGAGGTTGAAGCCGCAAAGGGTGGCAAGAACGAGACGTTGGACGCCGACGTCGTCCTCGTCGCCATTGGCCGTCGACCATACACCGCCGGCTTGGGCCTCGAGAACATCGGTATCGAGGTGGACGAGCGCAAGCGCCTGGTCATTGATCAAGAATACCGCACCAAGATCCCTCACATCCGCTGCATCGGCGACGTGACCTTCGGCCCCATGCTCGCCCACAAGGCCGAGGAAGAAGCCGTCGCGGCGGTCGAGTACATCAAAAAGGGCTTCGGACACGTCAACTACGGCGCCATCCCTTCGGTCATGTACACGCACCCGGAGGTCGCGTGGGTGGGCCAGAACGAGCAGGAGCTCAAGTCCCAGAAGATCAACTACAAGGTCGGCACCTTCCCCTTCACGGCCAACTCGCGGGCAAAGACCAACCTGGAGACGGACGGAATTGTCAAATTCCTAAGCGACGCCGAGACAGATCGCATCCTGGGCGTGCATATCATCGGGCCGAACGCGGGGGAGATGATCGCCGAGGCCACGCTGGCCCTCGAGTATGGTGCCTCGAGTGAGGACGTGGCCAGGACGTGCCATGCACATCCGACGCTGGCGGAGGCGTTCAAGGAGGCCGCCATGGCGACGTATAGCCAGCCTATTCACTTCTAGACACGGCACGCGCCGTGTGGAGAGGAGGTATGATTTGGAGGTGAGCACAATAGGGAGCGAGTCTCCTTCAGCATTCCGTCGTTGTGCAAAGAAAATGTAAATTATGAGCCACAGAATTTGTCCCGCCTTCATGATTTGGTGCCTTTTCCGAATCAAACCGAGTTGCTGCTCAATTACGTTTCGCGAATGGAAGCGAAATGCTGCTCAAATAGGGAGGTGCCTTGGTGTAGTAACACATTGAGGCCACACGCAGCATGTACGGAAACACGCAGGCGATTTCCTGTTATCATCTCATCTTCATTAAAGCTACCTAAAGCTACTGGCAGTAACTTGCGCTTCCCACAGATACTATCATGCCGTGGTGTATCATACACATTAAGAGTTCCCAAGCCGTGAGGTTCGCAGGCGCATACAGCAAAAATCTTTCGCATATTCGTCTTCGTGGGCGCGCCTGGCGTCAAAATGCATATGCAGACGTGTTTGTTCCAGGCCGATCCCCTGCATATATCGTTTCGAGGCACAGTGGCTGTTCCCACGAGCTGACCGGGCTCGTTCGGCTATTTTTCTTCGTAAGGATCGACTGAGAGTGGCTCAAAACCGGCAAAGTGACAGATGCCAAAGCAGAGAAAACTTGACACGCCGGGTATTTGTCTCCCAGATGACGCCAGTCCAGCTGAAGACCAATTTCCTCGGAATGAGCAACAAAGCACAAAATACTTCGGAGAATGCGATGGACCGATAGGAACTTCAGGACGATTCCGCAGTCATTTTCCAGGTGGGCTCGAAGTGTATCTCGAACCATACTCTACGAAGACGAGCGGGAACCGGGGTCGAGACCTTTCGCGGATTTCGTGATCCCTGTGCTTAACTGTTTACACCTGAGACATCGCAGGACGTCCACCCCCACGGCGGCCGAGGGGCCCTCTCAAGTTAACACCGCCTCCACGTGCGTCGAGGAGAGAGAAGACCAGGCTGACCGTCCAAAGGGCGAATGTAAACCAGAGGAACGCGGTCGCAGCCTGTTCCTCGCGGCAGCGACCAGCTCTGTCGTTGGAGCCGTTGGTTAGGTGATTTCGTAGCGTATAGGCCTGTGGAAAAAGTAAGCCAATGTGGATATACATACGCAGGATGGACCGAGTCATACGTCATTGCTGCAGGAGTGCACACCGAGCTCCGCAGCCATGGCAACGGCGGCGCAGAAGAGGAAAATAACATTGAGCAGGTCAATGATGACGGGAAATATGGGGTGGCCCGTGAAAGACTCATTGAAGGCGATCAATATGAGGTAGAAGAGCGACAGCATCGCAAAGGCCGCCACGAACATATCGTAGTTAATGAGGGACGGGTTGCCAGCGAAGGCCATGGCAATGACGTTGCCGATGAGGGACATGATGATGAGGACGAAGAGGAACTGTAGAAAATCCACGATCAGTTACTGCGACGCGAACAGCATTGCCAGGAACAACTTACCTGCGTCCCTCTCAGGATGAGGTTGAGCATTCTGGAGACCATCTTGACGGCTGGATTGAGGCTGGCTCGAACTGTAGCAGTGGCAGTCGGATGCGTGCAGACCGATGCGCTTAATCGATACTTGAGATTGACTACTCGTATGCAGCGGCGTCGCAGATGGGGCGAGAACGTGGGAAGAGGAAGAGTGTATGTAAGTAAGTAGATGGGAGGTTGCACCAGTTGTGGTGGTTATGTGCCCAGGTGGAGTGAAGCGGAACAGGATGGAAGAGCTCGACTCTGTGTGATGATTCCTGCTGAATGACGGAGCTTGCAAGCGGGCAGCAGGCCAGCTCGAACTGAGGCGGCTAGTGACGCGGCAAACCCCCTGTGCTCGCCCAATCGTCGACGTCACTGGCAGAACTCGACCTGAAGTGACGCCAGCGCCAAAGCTTAGTTGCTAGGGTAGCCTGGGGAATGGGCCCGTCGGTTAGATTCTGCAGCCTTGGGGGCCTGCCTTGTTCGCAGCTGACACACTTGAGAGCCTCCGAACGGAGCATCTCAGCAACGAGCCGGCATGCTCGGAATGATGGTCTTTCAAACATGGCATCATGTTGTCACTGTGGCAATCGATTCGTTCCATCGAGTCATCGTTAATTTTGCTTTACCAAATCATCCGCACGAGATGAGCCAGCCCGACCGTCTCTTCCATTGCCGCCACGACAACTCTGCAACAGAGCATTCTCATCATGGGTAGATGTTTCAGCTTGATTGGTTGTCAGATGCTAATGCTTCTCCTCGTGTTGCCCTCGGTTTCTGCCTGGCAACCCGGTCGCATAACCGCAAACAAGTCACGTGAGAGGCTCGGCGACGGAACACTCCGCCATTCCTGAAATATTGCTGGTGTTGTCTGAAGCTCATCTATATTGGTACTTGTCTGTCGCCAGAGGAACAGCACAAAATAACCCTGCTGATTGTGTCCTCCACCAGTTTGACCAATCTATGAGCGTGGGGAAAGGCAACACCGTTTTGGAGCTCTGAACTCCATGCATCATATGTCTCCAGGAGGAAATCTTTACAGCTTCTCAAATGTTGGTGTTCTCTTCTGCAGGCCGCTCAACATGGCTCTCTGCACATCACTGCTTTGCAACATCCCCATGTTCCATACCGCGGTGTAATTGAGATTATCATCGATAGTCCTTCCCCAAGACGCGTCGAGAATATTTTTTGTCCCTTGAACCGCCACAGGGCTTTTGCTTGCAAGGTATTTCGCGGTCTCCAACCCTTCCTTGAGCAACTCAGATTTACCGCCATCCACCACTCGGCTCACAAAGTTGTTCTTGAGCGCTTCATCTGCTGAGAACGGGCGCGCACTGAGGCAGACGTCCTTGACCCAGCTCGTCACGCCCCCAACAACCTTGGGTAACCGACTTAGTGTTCCAACGTCCGCGGCTAGACCGATGTCGACTTCTTTGACGCACAGCTTGGTGTCCTTGGCGCAAAAGCGCATATCGCATGCTGATGATAAGTCGATTCCGAGGCCGTACGTGTATCCATGGAGAAGCGCGATAGTCGGTTTCTCACAACGCGCGACGCTTGTGATTACGTCTTGCAGTTCGAGTATATGTCGCCTTAGTAATGCCGCTTTCCTCGATGGGTCGGGCACCCCAGTCGAGAGTGGACTATTGGATTTCGCCGCCTGCTCTACGTCGAGCCCTGAAAGACACGAAGTTAGATTAATCATCCTATCTATGCCTTGGGCGGTGTTACTCGCCTGCTGTGAATGCACGGTCACCGGCCCCAGAGAGCAGAATGGCCCGGACATCAGGGTCATGCGACAGTTGGTCAAAGATGGCTTTCAACTCGACCCACATGGGTCCATAGAAAGCATTGAGCTTTTCCGGCCGGTTAATCTCGACATGGACCACATATTGTGCTGGTATGGTCACATTGAAGAATTTGAGGCTTGGTAAAGTTCTTAATGCCATCGCGTGGGCGAATGGTTCGAAGCGATGCAAGAAAGAGAGAATGCAGTGAAAGAGGCCGTGAAAATGTTCGTAGAGGCTACTGTCAAGAGAACGGGAGTAGAGAGTAGTCTAAGGCGCGCAGCTCTGATATTCTATTCTCAGGACTCGAAGCACTCGGCTGTTCACGAAGGATGAATCCATACGGACGTTGCTCGAAGCCGATGAAGCAGCACTGAACGTAGGTGTTTGTGCCTCGGCTCAGCAAGCACATTCACGTGTAGTCACGTGTAGTCCAGTGTCGACCCTAAGGTGAGCGATCTGTTCTTCAGAGTCTCTTCACCGACCTGAGTTCTTGTTCATGAAACATTTTATCTGCCAACGTCTGAACTACCTTTGCTCCGAGCGATGCTTAAGCATACCCTGCCTCTGTTATTCCTCACGGACCTGGCCAATCTTCTCACTCCGGCCACTGCCTCAGGCATTGTCACACCCTTGTAGACCGTGCTTGGCCAGACCATCGCCTGCGGCACACACCGGTGGCTTGTTTCTCCTCCTTCCCTCCTGTCATGCCAATTCGAGCATTCTTTCCTCGAGATTGACGCATTTGACGTCTTGTAAGTGTGCGGGAAGAAGCGCATGGTCGCTTGGACAAGGCTCTTTTCGCTCAGCTGCGTCAAGGTGTAATCAAACATGACCTTCAAGGTCACTTGCGCTCTCTTTGACGGACGCCCTGCCCTCCTCGTGACGGTCTCTCGAGTCCCCATGTCCATCTTCGGAAAGCTCTGGCTATTTCTTGAATAACATGGCGTTCGACACGTCACTTCTTTGGATTGATCATACAAATGTCGCCAAAACCGATATTAGCAGCAGTGCAACGCCCAGGCATACCTCGTTTGCTTGAAGCAGTGGCTAATACCATTCAACCACCCTATCAACGCTATGGTCTATAGGGGGTGCCAACATGTCGTTTTTGAGCGCACTTGGCAACCTTGGTAATGGTGGTATCCTCAGCTGGCCACTCAGTTTGTCGACCTCTTGTCCTCCATGCGCAACCTGTTTCATAGGCGCTACCCTCAGCCGGATGTTTCCGCTTGTACCCTTTCCTGGTTGAGAACCGTCTGTCTGGTTATACCAGACCGCGAGAATCTATTCGCTAGCGCATTCCGGAAGATGTTTCCGACTGCAATACACAATCGGGAGTTTTGTACAGTGCGTCCTGCGATGTTGGAGCAATAGCCTGACAACAGCCTTGCTTCAGGGCACATGTTGCCTGCACTATTGCCATTCCTACAGCCTCCCCACAACGGGTGCCCTGCCCCTAAACGCAAAAATCTTACCAAGTGAGGACGTCGAGCCAACGTCCCCAGATCGTCTTCAGAATGTGCCGTAGGATTGCTGATGGTTGATCTACAGGTGTCATAATCACGACCGGCCTGTTGTCAGTAATGTGATTGCAGAATGCCTGTCGGATAATCACCGCCGCCCTTGGCCGCTTGTGGGTAGTACACCTTAAAATGCGACAATGATGACAGCACTTCAGGCGAGCGGATCGACTACGACAAAGATTTATGGCGCCTGGCGACTCGTCTAACGCAAATTCAATCTCGCCCTAAGGCTGACGCGGACGGTGAGCCGCTTCTCCATGGCAGCGTCGTCGGAAACAAGTTCTTTGGATACAAATTGAAGCAGAGAGGAATACTGCAACGAACAGCTCGAACGTAACACAAAAAGTTCTTCTTTTGCTCGGCTATCCTGATCTGGCATCTTCACGCCGCCAATATCACCCTCTCTCACCCTCGAGTGACCTACATGTACTGCTACACGAGGCCGGTAGTGCCCCTGTGGCCCATCTCCGAACACTCCTGGAACGTGTCCGAAAGGATTTTTCCTTATTGCTTGTCCCACTTCCATGTCCTTGGAACGATAGGCGAAACGAACACGCTGTGACGGTTTTCATCAATTCCGAGCCACCGATTCACTACAACAACGCAGATTCAAGATGTGTCGGAAGGAGAACATTCAACGGCTTCTGCCGCTCAATACAAATTTCAGTGGGTACAAACCGCTCCCATGCGGTTTATCTTTCAGAGGCACGTGGTAGATGATGGCAAGCTGTCATGTCCATGCACTTGGCCAATACACAGTTGAAGAAGCCGGTTGCCCATCCCTTGGATGATTGGGTGTTATGGATACAGAGCTCAAAGTAACTGGCCTCTGATTCCAGTCATGGCTGGGGTTGCCCTGCACTGAAAATGTCACTTTCGTGGAACCTGATTGCCTTGAAACAGTGATCAGAATGTCAAGCATGGGAGTCACTACTACGCCTTCGATGGCTTCGCCTGATCGGCCTAACTTCTGCTCCCCCGGTCCCGGTGTTACCAATTCGACGTGGTACTCGACTTCGCTTCAGCCCTCTAGCGAACTACTGGTGGAATGAGAGATACGAACAGAAATCCTACCCAGGTTCCTGTCACCGTGGTACGCGCTCTAACGGCGACCCGGCCTTCAATTCTTACCAGCGTTTTGGCGAGATATGGTCTCTTCGGGAGAAGGTCGGATGCAAAACGGTCAAATTGCATATATAATGCAGCTGCCCTACCCACTTGAGCCAGTTCGCTCGACAACTTCAGTCTTCTTCGAAATCCTCGCCATATCGCATCCATTCCTTCACGGACAGGAACTCCACTGCCTTCATCCGCACGTCATCGAAGTGTCCTTGCGCGGAGAGATCAGCTATCAATCAACACGATGTGCCAACATCCGAAGTCTGTTGACACCTGCCGTGCTTGCGCTGGACATCCCCCACGGTATTGCCCCCAGACAAGTACGAACGGGACTTCATACGCCCCTCGGTAGAGTTTGGAAAGATGGAAGGCGATGAGCTGACGTCTGCAGGAACGGATCTATATGCAACACTTGCCGAGGACGTGGTTATCTCGAACGTCCCTGCCCCAAGTGCTCCACATCTGGCAGGCCGGCTGAAGCAGACGCGAGCACTTCCAAGGCGCATTCTCGACACAATGCTGTCCCTGGTATGGATAACGGTCACAGTGTTTCTAGGTCCTGACAGGAGACGGAAGAGCGCGCAGGGATCCGGAAATGGGTGCGGGGAACACTACGACCCATCTTTTGTGTTTATGCGAGGACGGACGTCCTGGTTCCCACTAGAAGCATGAAGTTACGTGCTATTGCATTCATCATTCCCCCGGTACTCGAGGTCGCATCTCAATAGCAAAATTTCCGAGTACCGAACTGCCGTTACCAAGCTCAAAGAAGATTCCTCGGCCACGGGCAGGCCGCTGTATTGCAACACCACCAGCTTAGTACAATCATTCCGCGACCGCACCGCGGCGTTCGCTGGGTTGTCGCCGCTCCAAGACAGAGACTGATAAGGAGCGGTTCCAAGAGGATCTAGAAGCGTCAGTCATTTTCTGCGCAAGGATGGAGCTGCGTGATATCTGACGGCAAGAGTTCCGTATGGTCCCGTTGTGAGGGCTTGTGTCACACACTCCCGACTTGGACAAATGGACCTTTGCCCACAACAATGCAAGCTCATGCTGTGCATTATGTCGCAAGCGTTCGAGCCCTATGAGGGTCATATTTGAAAGGGCGAGACCGGCTCCGTAAAGGCCGTAGCTCGGTGACCTGGGTAAGGGCTATCCCGTGGCTGCCGTGCAACTCTAGAATCTACCAAAGGTCGGTTCTGGCCTGGGTTGACCCGATCACGCGATTGGCGAAATTGTTCCTCAACAAATTCCTATGCGGCCCATTCGCGCCTTCTGGGAGACGGCATCATGACGGCTGGAAAGCCTGGCAGGACAGGCATGCGCATTGGTTCGCAATGTTCAGATCTGCAGAGCGGATCGACCTTCAGAGGTCACGGGGTGAGTACAACCGGTGAGACTCGATTGGGAATCTTGCAATGTTGGCGATCTGCAAACTGGTGGTACACATTCGACGAACCGCGTCAAGTGCCAATCTTCGCTCCTCCAGTCGCGCCGTCATATCGAAAGGATCAGCCAGATTGCGGGTAGCCACCTTTCACACCTCCCATGACCTTCTGTTACCACGATGACGTTGCCCGGCATGATTGAGTTGCAGTGGCAGTCGCTTGGTACGCCGAGTCGACCTACCACCAAACGTGGACCAGGGAGATTCCGCGCGACAAGGCAGTAACGATGTGCGGACGACACGGAATTGCTTCAACGAGCTGTCCCATACGCTCCCGCCCGTCCTTCACAGACTGCGGGATCCCTTTCCCCCAGTGACAATCAGATATTGACTTGGATCTGCAGGTTTTGACTACCCTGCATTGTGCTCTGGAGGCAGCGGCCACATGTCTGAAACGAACCTTCACAGTCAACCCGGTGTAACAGAGTCCCACCTCGCTGAGATCGAAATGCCCCGGTCCTCCTGCTATAAGCAGAAAGGCCTGCATATCTGTCATCACCAATCACTGCATCATCTCGGAACCCAAGTATCTACAGACCAAAAGCGTTTCAGCACCAATGCTGCGTCGTCTGCTACCAAAGGTCGCTCTCGCCGAAGGTGACGTGGCAGATTCGTACTCCGTACCCCTCCGGATTTCATTTCACAGTGCGCATGACGCCGACGCCACAGAGAAGAGGCCGCAAGCACCGAAGGGAGGTGGAGGCCTATAACCGTTCAGCGGCGCAGCTGCCGTTTCAGGAAGAAGCCTTTCTGGAATCATGCATTCCAGTTCCATGGTCTTGTCAGACACGGGGAAGCGGACGGAGCGACAGCCAAGCACTTGTCATCGCTCGACCTCCAAGCGACGTAGCCTCGAACAGATCTGGCGGTGGTCCGACTTGCAGTCACTAGGGTGTTCAAGCCAGGAATGAAGATCTCCCAGTCGCTCATCATTTGCCGAGTTGGAAATAATCTCAAAACAAGTCGAGATCGTTCTCTTCACCCGCTCCAGGCCCCTACCTACAGCTGGCCCATCTCGACATCTCAATCTCGTTCGGCTGCAAGTACACAGCCTTCTACCTCCGGAGGATGAACCGTCCGTTCCAATGTCTCGCAAGGCTGCAAATCAAAGTGGCAGCAGAGAGGCCAGAGCATGCGATGCCATAGTCGTGGTGTTACGCGACATCTCTGGTCGCTTCTTCAATGCCCTTGACACCGTCGAATCGTATGGTAACTCGTGTCTACTGGGTTGGGCAAAGGAGCTCAAGATTGGTAGAAGTGACCAATAATCGCAATAGTAGGAAGAGAGAGATAGAGCAGCATCTTCCCACTTTCTGGACCCTCATTTCCTGAACCTTCTGAGATGCAGCTTAAGCCCAACTGTCCGTATATCGATGGCGACGGGACTGGCGGGCTCGAGACTGGCACATCTGGCAATGGGCATGCCATGCAGTGAAAGGCCAAGTTCAATTGATTGAACGCAACGGCCGCTTTCAAATCACCTTGGCAGATTTCCTCGTTCCAGGGACATCTTCCTTGAGAGCAACAGGTGACAGCGACTCCTCACCAGCAACAGTGCACTCAATTGTGTATTTATTTTAGCATGTGCTTCAAATGCGTATCCAGCACAGACTCGCAGGCCGCAAGCATGAACTGCTCGCTGCAGACAAGCTATCTGACACGAAGTGATGGCGGTGTCGAAGCACGCAAGGCTACGACTCCTGACAAGCCGCAACTCACCGCCAATAACGCTGCGCAATCAGAGCTGGGCCGCTGATAGCCTTGTGGGGACGGAGTTAGGCCGCCCGTCGACGTCTCGACTATGGCTATTGGCCGCCTACACCATGCCTATACAGCCGATATCGGGTGGCTTGCCGGTGGCTTGTCAGGCGATCGCCGGGCGGCCGGCAAGAAGATCGACACCCTGGGGGGCACCAACCGCTACTATCGCGCCAAAACCTAATTACAGCAGTCAGTAGAGTTCTATCTTCCCTTCTTTCTTCACATCTCCCGACCCCTCCGGGCTCACAGCGGAATCCCACTTCAGCCAAGGCATGTCTATGATTTTACGCCCCTTCACATGGTTCTATCATGAGTTTGGGATCGTCTCGATCCACGAGACTGGACGCAATGCGTGGCTCATCATCTTGGCTCGCTCGTGCCGGATGTTTGCGTACGGCACGAATTCCTTGATATTAGGTAAGTCCTCTACTTACAGGTACCTCTTGGCTTTCCCCAAGGCCTACGGAGTACATGGCTTCTCCTGGGAGGAGCACCCTGGTTTTCCTTGGATTAACCGTGCATAGCCATCTTCTTCTCCGCCTTGAATTACTCCGACCACCAGATCGGCATCTTTATGACCCTGACCTTGCTCGGCGATGTCTTCCTGGGTACATTTCTCACGCTGATCGCCGACCGAGTGGGGCGCCGGCGCGTGCTCATGGGCGGGTCGGTGCTGATGATCTTGAGCGGCCTCGTCTTTGCGGTGTTTGAGAATTTCTGGATCTTGCTTATTGCGGCGATTTTGGGCGTCATCAGTGTCACAGGAGGAGACTTTGGGCCGTTTCGGAGTATTGAGGAGTAAGCCACTGCCGCTGAAAGTGGGTTAACCTTGACCTGACAATGTTCTCTCACTTAGGTCAGTCTTGTCACAGCTCACAACACCCACGACCCGCGCGGACGTCCTAGCCTGGTACGTGACGACGTCAACTCTGGGGTCGAGTGTCGGCAGTGAAGTCTCGGGCAGACTCATCCATTACCTGCAGGCGCGACCCGGCTGGACCGACGTCGATGCCTACCATGCGCTGTTCTGGATCTATCTTATCATGGGCATTGTCAACGTTCTTTTCGTCCTCCTCTTGACTGATGCCTGCGAGCTCCGAGCGAGCGACAAAGGGGAGGAGATGTACTCCCGCGTGCCTCAAGAGGATCAGCGCCACGAGGAAGCCGACACCGACGAAGCGGTAGGACACCACCAGCCACAGTCCCAGTCACAATCGCAATCACAGTCCGACGTCGAGGCAGCATCCCCGCCACCAACACCAACTCGACCTCGCTCTCCCGAGCTTCCCACCAGCCGCCTCTCGCGCGCCCTTTCGGCCTTCTCCAGCGCCTTGTCCCAGATCTCTAAAACAACCCGCCGCACAATGTACAAGCTATGGTTCTTGTTGATCATCGACTCCCTCGCCGACGGCATGGTACCCTACTCCCTCACGAACTACTACATGGACGTGAAATTCCACCCGTCCAAGTCCACGCTCGGCGACGTCACCTCGCTATCCTACTTCCTGGGCGCGATCGGCGCGGTCTTCGCGGGACCGCTAGCCAGAAAGATCGGCCTTATTAATACTATGGTCTTCACGCACGTCCCTTCCTCGACGGCTGTGCTTCTGTTCCCCCTCGCGCCCTATTTCTGGATCACAGCTTTTTTCTTGCTTGTCCGCACAGGTCTCAACAACATGGACCAGGCTCCTCGGTCGGCGTTCATCGCCGCAGTCGTGAAACCCGAGGAACGTACCGCCGTCATGGGCGTCACCTCCATGTTGCGCAATCTGGCGGCCATGTGCGGGCCCACCGTTACCGGCTTGCTCGCCGAGGGGGATCGGTTCGGGGTGGCGTTCATCGCGGCCGGTGTGTGCCGGTTAATGTATGATTTTGGGTTATACGCTCTGTTTGTGGGGTATGAGAGGGGGAAGAAGTTGCAGGATAGGCGGGATGACGAGGATGAGGAGGAGGGCGACGAACAAGATGATCAAGGGGGAGTCACTACCACCAATGGATTTGGACATTCATACGGAGACCCTCCCACTGACCAGTTCGAGTTGGAGAGCCTGTCCGGTTCAGACAGTTCAGACAATACGACTAGCGGCGACCGCAAGACGCGCGAATTGGACTTCGAGAAGGCGACGGTGAAGGGGCCGACCACGACGACATCCCTGAATGGTGGTCTGCGTGTGCCCCTGACAACAGGAGAGAGTCCGCGAGTGAGAAGTCGGAGTCCGCACCACCGCCGGTCGAGCGCGTCCGAGTAGGTCTGGCCTTACATGTGTGTATTTATGCGGCGGGATATGACTAGCTGGCTAGCCGGCTGGCTAGGTCAGTAGTAGCTAGATGAAAATTGATGACTACCGAATCATGAGTCCATGAATCAAGATGCGCTATCAATTCGGTGGTACAGTACAGGAAGTGGTTGGTCTGGAATAAATTGCTGGACACCTCCGTACGTCTTCCGGATCAATGGGTTGTCTGTCTGTCATATGCTCTTCGGGCTTACAGTTAATTATGGTACAGATTATTTATTCGTTATGTCGAGTCGTGTGTCTACCGCACCTCATTTACTTTGGAACCCGTGCTGGTCAATATGACGTCTGAGTTTCTCATCCTCATATTAATTCCGATTCGGAAAGCGAAAGCATGACACGCACTAGTTGGCGCGTCGAGTCCGTCGATTCCGTCAATGCCGTCGTCATCTATTTATCTCGAGAACGGGATCGAGATTGAAGTTTGCTATCACAGTGACCGTGCCTCGCCCTGTGCCTGTACCTCATGGCGGACACGAGACTTTACGGCGCCTTCGTCAAAATCTTAGAACTTCCGGCCCTTCATAGATCTTCGGCCGCTTCATAGATCTTCGGCCGCTTCATAGATCTTCGGCCGCTTCATAGATCTTCGGCCGCTTCATAGATCTTC